>NC_072857.1:36809594-37434594 GCF_028858705.1 Grus americana
CAAAAAGTGCTCAAAAAAAAAAGTTTAAAAGCTTAAATAAATTTAGTGCAATTCAGCTGATTTAATACTTTCAAAGGTGCAGAAAAAGACAGAAAAAAAAACAGGAGATAGAACTGTAGGAGCTTGTGGCAAGTAGCTGGTGTGAAGGGGAGGTGGCAGCGATCTGACAGCGGACAACCCAACCTTCTGTCAGCCCACTGCCTTGGATTGTACTTACGGTGCTGTTCCAAAATAAACAGGTATTACTGTCACAGGCCGCCAGCAATCCGGCCGTCTCATTGCTCAAACGCGGAGCTCAGAAGGGTGCATCTGTTTAACGAGGGGTATAAAGCCTTCAAGTCCCAGCAGAAGATGAGGGAGTTTTTACACACCGAAATCATCTACTGGGAGGTGTACGTAGAGTTAGAATTTCACATTTGAAGGGGACACAGGTTGACACAGCAAAAATCTATTTTTATGAGCGAGTGGTGGACGGAGGGAAATGGGACAAGACCACAACGCTTCTCTGCCCTTCCCTCCTCGCATCCCGCAAAGAGGGATCTGAGACCTTTTTCTATTTTGTTCCTTTGCACAGAGAAAGCCAAACTCCCAAGGGAAGCTGCAAGCACACCCCTGCTCCCCCCTACCCTGCCATAAACAGAGCAAGCTCATATTCATCCAGCTAAATATCCCAGCCTCAAAGATTTCCCTTCAATATAAGGATGATTTAAGTAGCGAAGATTTTGGTTTATGCAAATGTTAATACCGAGGCTTCACCTGAATGAATGAGACACGTGAAAATATCAGTAGTTTCACCACAATAAAACAGGGGCTATGCAACAAAACAGACTCAGAAAGGTTGTTTGCAAGATAAAAAGTTCGAATATTTACGAAAGAAGGAAAATTATGTGACACAGCACAGTGCCACAGCTGACTGAAGGTCAGCGGGCACTCCAGGTTGTATCTGAGGTGGCTTTACCCGGGGCCTTGCAGCCAAGCTTCCCCTTGGGCTTCAGGTTTTACAGGCAACTAAACCACATAACTCCGTTTTTCCATTGCCCCTTCATTTGATTCAACCAGTTCCCACTCTCTGCAATACTTCATGAAGAGTGAGGGAAATTAAAAAAAAAAAAAATTAAAATTAATCCATCTGGAGAACACGATCCTTATTTTACAACCTGACGTCTCAGAAACGTGGGAAGCTGAAAAGACAGACAGACCCAGACTAGATAGGAACATTGCCCGGTTAAACTAACCTTTCCCTGCTTCGCTATAAATACCATAGCCTCTATTATGCATTTCAAAGTCTTTTCATGCAATTTTTTTAAAAATTATGAATCAAACAGGGAAAAAAAAGATAAAAATTCAAGCAGAAGCTAAATTTTAGACGGAGAGAGACTCATGAAAATTAAAAATAAAGGTATGGCATAAAAACCTTATCTTGAATTTTTGATCCTTCAGTTCAGAGCCTCATGATTCGTTGACACAACGCAATAACATCCTTGGCACTAGTGCTGCAGAAAGACTTCTATACCAGCCAACATAAAGGCTTCAGCATCTTTGTTCTGGCAGCAGAATCCTTGCTGCACCCTGCGTTTCCATAACGTGGATTAACAACCAAAGATTATATTTACCTCAACATTTTCTTCCTCCAGTGTTTGTCTACCCCCCTTACATCTTCCTGCCGCTTCTGCTGCTACACATTATTCACGGCTAATAGAGAAAGCAAAACATTTTCTTCACCGCGCCTATGAATGTAAATAAATAGAGCGGCTGGAAGTATGGTTGGGTCTCTGTCGCGCACTGACTCACGCTGTTATATCATGCACAGAGTTGATCACCATGGCAATGAGGTGCCAGAAACCGTTTCCAAACTTTCGTGAATATTTAAGCATAGGCAGAAAAGTTCAAAACATAATACTTCTGTAACAATATTTTGCTTCTTTTTCAACTCACGAGCTGTTTTGAACACCATCGTGATTTTCTTACAGTCGTTCATTAGTCACAATTATTTTCAGAATAATTTTAACAAATAGTTGATAATATTATTAATGCACTTTAATTACAGCCACAATGTGGAGTTCAGAGTTGTGGGACAAGGTCACATTGCACTAGATACTGAAAAAATATAGAAGAGAAAGATGGTCGCGGCCCCGGTAAATTGGCAAGTATCACAAGTTATTCATCCAAAGCGTTATTGGAGGACATCGCACATTCAAAAGCGATTTAGTGTAATTGGAACCGGAGGACACAGTGCAGTTCCCCCCCGAAGAACCGGGGACATATTTACTGTGCAGACCTGGTCTAACTATTCTGTCATTTTAGTCTAAAACTCCCATTCAGCAAAAGGGAAAATACTTTTCCAAAATTACTACCAAATATACAATAGGTATATAAGCATAGTTAAAAAACATTTTAACATTCTCACAACTAGATCACATGATAGCAAATGAGTTATAATGCCATGATAACTCAGCAAAATCAGAGCTTTGTAAAGGAGGAAAGTACTTTCATTATGACCCTCTTAACGTCTCCTTTAAAAGGTGTAAGAATTTTTTAATTTGTACACATTACAAGTATTAACAGATACAAATCTTCTAATAAAAAGTTCTTCCTTCTGTTACTAAACTCCAGGGTTCTGCCTCCCCCCGTGCCAAATTTAAGGCAAATAACATTACCATACTTTCAATATTTGCTGTTAAACGTAAAAATCACGAAGCGTCTGAACTCGCCCCAAAAGATGATATTGTAACCTTTACAAAAGAACTACAAAAGTAAAGAAAGAAAATTGTATTTCAGCCATCATGTGCTTCTGCATTATTAAAAGCATAATCAGTTTCCAAGTCTTCCTAAAAGAAAAAATCCGAGCAGTAATTTCAATCTCATTCTGCTTTTTAGCCTGAATCCTTATATTTACTGCATCCAGGCACAGAAGACATCTTCACACCAAAACTCTATCCCAAACAAGGCAGCACATTGCCCGAGAGCTGATGTACATCTTTTTATAAAGCTTGCCATGAGCTGCCATCAAAAGCTATTCTGCCGCACTAAAGCCAACAGAAGACCAAATTTTCCACCCCACCACAGGCTGCCCGTCCTCCCTCACTCCCAATTTCATGCTTCTGTAACATTTTAAGCCACATCTATAACACGAGGATCCCTTTTCTCCCCTAAGCTTGTCCAACAGGTAGAAGAAATGCCAAGTCGGATATGTCCCTGCATCAAAAAATCCAATGTCTAAATGGGTTTTTAGGCTTCATGTTAATCCAGATACATATTTACAGGCTCCATACGTGACACACGTGTGTGTGTATATATACATACACGCATAGCACAGACTGTAAAAAACCCGCCCAGTTTCTCCCTGGGAGAGTTTGTGAATAGCCACATACACACCAAAAGTACCAGCAGCGTTTTACCCAAGATGATTTAAGGATACCAGTCAAGGATTGGAGGGAGAGAGGTAATATTTTCAGCTGCTGTTTTTGGAAAGAAACAGATCATCTGTTGGACACTAGAGCGTTCTTTGATCTGGGCAAGAAACAGAAACCTTTAAAGCTAAAACAGTTTGAGAACAATTGCTCAGAGTTTAAAGTTGATTATACTAATCAATAGCAGTCTAAAAAGAGATTGCTCCTTCCTACAGATATTGCCGCCTTGGCACGGAAGCCAGCGGTGTGTAATGTCCCAGGTTGCTCCCAGCTACAAAATCCCCGTGTCCCAGGTCCCACGAGGACACTTGGAGGGCAGCAGTGTTCCAGCTTCATCCTTTTCAACAAACGGCACTGGAAAACTGCACGGACCCAGCTCTATACTATATTTCTGTAATTAATCTTAATTTCAGGTCTAAACCTGTTTTGTGCCATAATGCGCATTAACGTGCAGGGATTCAGGTCCAGAAAATGTCAATTGTAAAGGCGGTATTTGTCTTACAGGAAAACAAGCAGATACGTTCTTTAAATAATATTTGATTGGTTTTAGATCAAGTTTTACTGCAGTAAAAAAAGTTTGCCTCTATCAGAAGTTTTCTAACTGCTTCTCTGTTGCCTACATTACCTTTCGACAAGATAATTGTTGGCAAGACACGAGCAAGCAGAAAACAAGGCATCAGACAGACAACGTATTCCTTACCAAATTAAATCAGTGTCTCTCTCCAGCTTGGTTTGTCTAGAAGAGAACAACAACAGGAAATTAAGGAGAATCCAGCTTATTTTAGCCAGAACGTTTAGGTACGTTCTAATTATTTTTGGAGGGGGTGTACGCACATACTCCCTCCCCCCCAGTATCAACTGTTCATGAGCATTTTTATACTTCTCTTTTGATTATTATAGTCCAGATAGTAATAATAATAACAAATGTTGATACAATTAAGTTCCATTCTGAACTGACTACAAAATTACTTGAACAAATGCAAAGTCATTAAGAGACACAATCTGTTTCTTTCCCCAGGAAGTGAAAATTTATTATCCCATCTCTTAGTTAATATAAGCTATTCTTCTGGAAATTGAAGTTTAAGCTCTGGCTTATTTATGAACGAGTAGAAAAAAATTTTTAAAGGGTAATTGTCCCGACAGAAAAATCAAAGCCTGAACAATTTGAAGCACCTACTGCTACAAAACTTTTATTTTTTTGGAAAAAAAAAAAAATCTTTGCTCAAGAATCAGGTTGTTTTGCATATTTTATAGACCATAATTAAATAATTGCAAATTACTCTTAATTCACAGTTTTGCAAATTTTATTTTTGCAAAAAAAATTAAGTTTTCAAAACGTGGAGGTTGATTTTCATTAATTCCAATTTCTGTATTTGGATGCTTAAATTAACGTATAAGAGAATTCTTCTGGAGGGAAATATGTCACTAAGCTGGGTACGAAGGTCAGATATCACAGGCTAACGCTCTCCAGCGCTGGACAGGGGTGCATATCGAAGGACCTCATTCCATCTAAAGCACACAGCCAGTTCCCACAGATTGTAATCAGTATGTGGACGTTCTCACAGCTTATATATTTACCAAATTAAATATGTAGTTAGAAAGGGATGACAGTGTAGCTACTCTCACTCGTCTGCCAACTGCTTCAGCTACTCTTAAGAGCTTTCAGTGGTTCAAGAGAGACTTTGGATCTCAGATGAGAAGGTAATTCCAGAAGGAGACAGAGGGTTGGTCTGGTGTTTTGGGGGGTTTTTTCCCTCACTTTTTTCTTCCTGCCCCCCCCCCCCCCCTCAAGTTTACAGAACCCGTAAGTAATAGCCTCCATATCACTTTAGAGACTGTTAGTAGTTTGAGGGGGTTATATATCACATTTAGAGCAAACTGGTCTTTTTCTGTCCAATAAATAAAATCTTTATTTTTGCAGGAGAGTTTTGATCAGGACTTGGCAATAAGCATTTAAACAATGTGCATCTCAGCCCTCATTCTTTGACATGCAAAGCTAGGCAAATAATTCAAAATTGCTTTCATCTTATGTTCAACCGATCTATTTGTAACTGCTCTAAAATGTAATGTGAATATCTAGGTTAACCCAAACATTTTTCTTTAATTAAGTTACTTCACCTGGGAGTTAAGTACTCAGCAATTTGAGTACGTGACTGATCATGGGAGTAACGTGGAATTGTTTTGGCAGCTTGACTGGATGAGCTCCTGTTGTCCCGTACAGGACCGGTGATTTTGGGAACAGGAAATACGGACAACTGCAAGAAGGGTGAAGGCAGCAAGATTCATTTGTCTCTTTCACAAAATATCTTCTGACCTTTTGTTTTCCACAGCTCTTTTCACCTTCAGAATAAAGTTGAGTTGAAGTTTACAGGAACAACTGTATAAGAAAAAGTATGAGTACTTTGATTCTTTCAGTTATGGATTTTCTTGGTGTACATCTATCCATCTCTGTTCTGTTGCAATTGCCCCAGATCCATCTATATATGAATATGTGAAGATGAATTTTTGAGCAGACATACTATCAAAAAAAAAAAGCTACCTGAAAATCCATTCCCTGAGTATAATTCAGAGAAAGCATTTCTTGCAAAGGACTCCAGCTGTGAAATCTTACAGCAGGTCTTACAAATTCGGTTTGATTATGGTGGATTTCAAAGTCATACTCTGAAAAGCAAGCAATTAAAACAGGTCAGCATCACTGTGGGAGAAGTATACAACAGCTGTGTCCAGCCTGCCGTGGTTCAGCATCTCCAGAAAATCCTGTGTCCCCATCAGCTCAGAGACACAGACATGGAATTAAGAGAGAAGTTCACAGCAGGTACAGACTGGGGTGTTCTGTTCACGCTAGCGCCAAATTGCTAACAGTCCCAAAAAATAAGAGCCTTTGCCAGTTAGAAACCTGACAAAGCATTGTGAACACGACGATCGGTAACCAGTTATAACATGGGTCAGAAGACTGAACCCAGCCCCTCCCCTCCTGTTCCTCACTCCAGACGAATCTCTCCAATTCTTCTGCTGAACGTGCACAACGTTGCCCTTTCAGCCAGATCCACCACTGAAAACTTAGCACATCCTGAATATATATACCATTTAGACCTCTGGTTTTGTTCAAGCTTAAATCTGATTTCTACATCTGACTATATTTTATATGGGCATTAAGGCAGGAACAAGCACTTTTTTCTCTAGAGCTTCCAAAGCCATTCTTACAAACTCCTTAAGGGCCCAAAATTAAATAGCTTAGGAGAATAGCTAAATCACCATGCGATCATGTTGTTTGTGTTTCCTCTTTCACATCTTAGGCTTTTTAGGTGTTTATCTTTCAATCTAGATTGGCTCTTGTTTCTTTATACGTTCATTACAAGCTCTTAAGACATCACACATTTGTCAAAGGAAGAAAATCAACAGTAATTTGTCCTAAATTTTCTTCAGTCTAAATGTATTCAAAGTACTTCCAATACACAGTGCACTTAATTCGGTCATAGAAAACCAGGAGGGATCACTTAAAAACAATAGAAAACAAAATCTGTTTCAGGATACCACCGTGCATTCTGAGGTGAGCTCGTTCTCAGCAGAAATCAGGTATTTCAGGAGAAATCCACCCTACGTACTTCCCGCGTTCTGCCCTGACGGCTATTGCTGTTCTTACGACTTCAGCACACCCGTTGGGCTTTGTTTCCAGCATGTACAGCAGACAATTCTTTACACCGTTTGGCAGCTCACACATTACAGCCTTCGGACTAGATTTACATGTGTAAGATACATTTTCAGGTTTTTCTTTGGCACTGAGAGTTGTACATTTGCAAGCATAGTTTCACACACAATTCCACATGTCCAGCTTTCAAGGGCATTTACAGACCATGCTACAAGTATTTTTATAGCTATAATTAGCATCGCTCAGAATGGGCATCACCAATAACTTCTTCTTACATATATACTAATACTGGATTTCATGGATTTTCTGCAGGACCCTTAAGACAATTTTTTCTGGGAGTCCAAACGGTAAAGTATTTTGTTCTGCTGCGGAATATTTTTTAGACATAAAACCGGTGTCTGACATCACTGTGGATTCAGGGAAAAACATTCATAATTCTGGTCTTAATTTTTGCTGTGTTGAGGCCTTGGAGCTCAGGATAACTTTGACACTGGGCACTGTTTCTGCCAGAGGTTTATATGGTTGAAACAAGAGGATATGAACACGCTCGTGACTTCACAAGTCATTACCTGTATTCTTTTTCTAAATAGTTCGCATGTTCCTCCTAAATATTCCTCTACTTTTTTTCCCACCATTTGTTCCTATATTCTTACTTTTTTTTTCCCCACTCTGCAGTTCTGAGAATCCATTGAATTGCCATATATTGGGAATGCTTATATTTCACTTGAACCACTAAGAAAACACATAGGAAGAACTGCATATCACTAGAAATATCAAGCCCTTTTTTTGGTGAAATAAAGTGCTATAGCAGATATTTTGAAATGCTTGTTTTAATGCAGGATAGGCAAAGATAATTTTGGGGGAGTAAATATGTAAAGGGACTTGGGTCAGACACCTGACAAAAGATGCAACCAGTATTTTTGTGTCATCTGTAATTTTCATCTGATTAGAAAAAAATTATCCATTTTCCTCCACCCCTAACAGGACAAAGGAAAGCACACCGAGTCCTCAAATTAAGGTCATCTATTTAAATATAACAACTTGAAAAGCCATTTGGGGATCTCATTTCTTGGTATGACTGAGTCTGTTTTCCCCTGTAAATAGGAATATTACATTTAGGTAAAAAATAGTACCAGGAAAACTATAATTGCCTATCTTTGCTGGTTTGAAGCTATGTCTAATATATGAAGGATGTGGAAACCAAAAGCACTTCCAAGGTACTACACCCTGACTTAGGTTCAAACGAGAACTAGGCACACGTTTTCTTCCCCTCTCCCTTTTCCTCTCCCCAGGCCCCCCCATTTCCACAGAAAGGGACCCCAGCACCTGGGCTGCAGACCCCAGGTGAGGACAGCTGAAGACAAGGGCTCTGGGACACCCCTGGGAGGGAGGATGCCTCCTTCAGAACAGGTTGTATTGTTTTATCTGCTGGCCTCGATATCTCAGTAGTCTTAAAAACTACGCTTAAAGTAAGAATTGGAATTTTTTTAGCCAAGAGTTCATGTGCAAAATAGTAAGCATCTTTGTTCAACCTGTACAAGGACTATTGGTTTCAATACTTCTGTTTGTCATTAATGGACTAATTCCTTCAGAGCTGCTTGCCAAGCACGTGTTTTCTATAAATTCTGAGTTCCATGGTACTGCAAGTAATTTTACACACTAAAATCTACTCTTCATACATAAACCTTTTGAGCAATTAAACTTTATACTGTAACCGCATTTAGATGATAGTAGGATTCACACCACCTATTTCTGGTGAAAGTTCATAGGAGAGCACACAGTACCTATAGATTATGCATGTCTACATACGAACAAACATCCGAGAGGGGATGCAGAAGAGATCCCGCTAGAACAAAGAATCTTCCAGAGTATCTGAGAGAGGGAATAAGTAGAAATATTCCCAGCAAGTAAAGAGTGTCTGGAGAAAGAGTGACAAGGAGCCTTGAGGGCTTTCTGAAAGAGAACCGGAGGAAGAGCATCAGTGCGTGCGCTAAGCCAGCCTGCCCCAGCCAGAGCGTACCAAACTCTGGTAACCACACACGGCCCCGAGAGCTCTTTCACGCCAGAGATGCTCTCAGGCATTGGTATGAGCTCATTTGGGCAACTGCAGCACCACGTTAGCAGATGTCTCTGTGGGAGACATTTCTCCCTTCCTCCTTCGCTTTTTGGATCCAATTGTTTAGGATGAAGGTCATAAAAGGGGTTGCAGGGAAGGACTGCACATCACCAGGAACACCTCACGTACTCAGGGGTGATTTGGATTTATCTCTGCTAATGACTGTGAGATGTTTTCAAGCTGTGGATGAATAAAGGTTTTTATTTTACAACAGTAACATTCCCCAAAACCAAATCCTGTGTTAAGCCTGCAAAAGTCATCCCTAGAACGTGCTATGAGAGAGTCAGAAGGAAAAAGAGACACAAAAGGATTCCGGTGTTTGGCTAACTTAATTTGGTTTTCATTTGCATTAGAATAGAATTTAGTCTGTTGACAGAATAGACCGGATACTTAACAAGTAATATGTCAGATATAAAATTAATTTGGCAGTTTTACAACTGGGCTTAAAGTGCCCCAAATAATTCCCTTATTATTCCTCTCATTTAAAAGAGAAGTATGGATTGTGTTTAGACAACTTTAAGCTACAGTGAAATCCAACAGCTGACTGTACGTTGCCTGGGGCACGCTGCTCGTGCCTTACTGCAGGCAGAGTGTTTGCTCAGTGGGGCAAGGACGTAGCAGCCGAGTAGTTATGTGTTTCCAGCCGCAATGCACACCCGCCCTCCTGCACCAGAAATTGTGGTGTACTCATAAGGTACGTCCAATGAGAGAGCGCTCAAAGTGACCTGTCAGATATAGATGCACATTAATACTTTTATTCCCAGGCAGAATTTATACATTTCTAGTTTGTCAGTAAAGATCTTAATCCCTTTTTTATGCAGGCAAACCAGGAGAGTTTACTCACTTTTCCCTCCATACCACACAACTAGGGTACATAACACTTTTTTTTCCCCCCCAGTACAATATTTTCGAACTGAATCACAAATGGTAGTAGCAGACTGGTGCAAATCGTTAAGTGCAACCAGAAAAACATACGGGTTGGAATATGGTTACCTAGACTATATTCTGGTTATTGTGCCTTAAAAATGGAACAAACCTCCTCTTTTTGAGTACAACAATATGAAGAGTAAGGTTACTTAATAGGATTCTCTAGTGCATAGCTTCAGCACTTGGAGAAGCCTAACTCTTGAGAGCGCGCTGTCCAAGAAACATTGAAAGGAATTGAGAAGGAAATGTGGGAACCCGCCCTAATGTCATGAATTGTGACATATTGATATTGTTGTTTAAAATCCCTGTCACTGCACACGGCAGCGGTACCAATCTATCCTCAGGGAGAAATGCAAACAGATTCTGTTAAAGGACCTGAATTATCTCCAGGGAACACAAAACTTAGCCTGATTTTTTTGACCTGTAGTAGAAACGCTTTACCTTAAGTAAAATAAACATGAGATTCCACGAGAATGCTTCCAAGGTATTATTTATTTTTAAGTCCCAATAGGCTACCTGGTACCAGAGGAAAAGAGACATTAATTGCCTTCTAGAAGACAAATGGGAGTAACAGTTGCATGCGCATTTTTTCAGTAAGTTAATGCACACATTTTATAAAGCCTCTACCTTACTGGCTAGATGATGTGTAATAAATTAGGAAAGGATCCATTCATAGAATAACAAGGTTTTGTAAGTGTTTGAATTAGGATGCATACTCCAAACTGTACACTTCCTAAGGCAGATATCATGAGAAAACCAAAATACATTATTAAGCATCACAGTGCTTAGTCATCATGCTTACATTCAAGGAACAAAATCTGCCTGGATGTAAATTCACGCAGGACGTGCACCTGCACTACCTCGGTATCAAACCAAGCAGAGGATTTGCCAAGCCATACAGGGACAACTAATTAACCTAATATTTCACTTTTTACACTTTTATTGTCAATGCAAGCGGAACACTGTTCACGCACCTACCAAGGCTGCGTTTAGAAATCTTAAAGTCCGAAAAAGAGCATCAGCTGGTCTTGCAGTCACGACACTCACCTGAGACTCGGCACAGCTTTGTATCAATCCTTGTTCCCAGGACCGAGCATCCCAAGATCCGCCTGCATTTATGAATGGATACAAACTACTGGCTGGTGACAAGTGTGAATAAAATTACTTTCTTCATTTTTGCCTTGGGAGATTCCTAGAGACATTTTATTTTCACATCTCTTGTCATTACTGACTAGTCCTGAATTAATCTGCTCTAGAGCTTATATTTGCTAATTACCGATACAACACAGCACCAAGCTCTGCTGGCAATTTTGAAAGTGTTTTTGGCATTTTCTTCAATAGCAACTGATTGCCTTAATCCAGTTCTTTAGTGTACAGATTGCAGATTCTTCTGTTGAAGGTTTCACCCTAAAAAAACCCAAACAACCGAGCTACCTTTAAACTAAATTGTTTAGTGCTATAAAGATGCACAGCCAAAAACCTGTGCGTACATCCCATAAGCTTCTAGCTAAATTTTTCATAGTGCATCATAGTGCAGCAATTGATTGCAATGACGGCTTCATTGTATGTCCTGAAAAACTGACTCCTGGGGTGAGAAGTGATGGCGGGACAAGAAACAAAGTGCCAACATTACTCAGATATCAATGAACGCTCACTGTTATTAATAGGCTGAAGCCCTCAGTAAATTTTGAGCAAAGAGAAATATCTATCACCAGCTTCGGTATTTGAATGGAAACAAACTGTTAATGTATGTGAAAATAAAGTGGTTCATTTTCAAGAAATAAAAAATAAATTCAGGTGGTTCATTTTAGTATTGGACATGATGGCTAAGGAAAGGACAAATGTTCACATGTGCAGAGTTGTGTGTTTTTCTCATGATTTTGCAGTCTGGTTGTTTTGGGGGAAGGAAAACAAATAGCGGTGCAGGCAGGGTGCCTTCAGCGCGAGGGAGGGGGAGCAGCCTGACAGCAGCAAGACCTCCGGGAATCAAACACACCTATTAACGTCTATTTTATTCTTGATACATTCGGGCCATCGCATTAACAAGCATCAGTACTGGCAAGGAAAGCTTAGCATACAGCCCGAGATGTCAAGAAACACAGACGAGAACAAGCAATATCAAATAGTAAAATGAAGAGGAAATTGTCCTATATCTGAAAAAAAAAAATCATTCTGAGAATTATCTTTCTAACCTTGACATTGTGAAGAGAAGGGAAAAGGAGAATTAAATAGCATAAAGAAAAAAAAAAAGGAGATTCTTCCTGGATGTATCTTCAGAAGAAAATAAATCTTTAAGGTAACACCCCTTCCTAAACTGGTAAGTGAAAAAACTAAAAACCTTTCCAATCTCAAATATCCTAATAAGTGCTTGGAAAAGTATGCACACAATTTAATATTGTACCTCATCAGAACAATGGAAAAAAGAATACAAATGCTGAATAGACTTCATTCATGAAGTTTTCTTAACAGGCTAGCTGTGGAAAAGAGGAGGAAAAGAGGAAAGGAGACTTAAGAGGATACTTGGGCTGTTTATTAGGGAAAAAAATGAACTAAATCTTAGTATGTAATGCAACGGATAAATCACACATACGCTGACGTGCATTATATCAGTCATTACAGGAGAATACCATCATTAATATGTTTTGGTCACATCGACATCTTTGAATTGCCTTGCCCTGCCTACTTTTAAATCTATAAGAAAAATAAGGCAGTAGATGACAGCAGCGACACAGTGGGTTGTATAGGGGGGCATAAATGTGCGCTGAGTCACAGCAGAGCAAGCCGTTTCTAAAAAGGAACCATACCAACGCTATGACATTCAGTACCCCCCCACAGAAGAGACCACGAGAAGCGAACCTCTCACGGGCTGTTCTCGCCTTCCCCCGTTAGGCAGCAATGCAATACTTCAAGGCAAGGGTAGATTTACTCACACGTATAATTAAATCTTGGCAGACTGGCTTGCAAAACTTGAAATGCTCGGCATTTTCTGGTGGCAATCTGTATCGGCATCTGGAAGCCTCAGCTGAATACCAAACAATTAGCAGTCTGTAAGAAGAGTTTGAGACCCAAATGCCTGACTAAATTTCTCTGTAAAACCGCAAGGAGTTCGGCAGAAGTTGTTTGCATTGCTAATGATGACTGCATCAGGTCAAGACACTTGAGCTGGTTTTCCTGAAGCTCCGTCATGGAAATATATAACAGTAAAGACATGATGAGAAATGGTTCCCAAATTCTCCTGTGGGCATACTTTATGGAGAATTCTAGTTATATTTTTATTGACCCTTACTTCTTGGTTTTCATCTGAGGACAATCAAGAAATCTGCAAACAAAATATACTCTAAGTATTGAGTAACCACAAATAATAGAAACCCACCACATTAATATGGTGGGGTTTTTTTATCAGCACAAATACGATATTGAATTAAAAATAATAAAACGAACAGTGATTTCACATGAGGATGCTCTCTCATTTCACATCTGTGCACACATTTGTCTAAATAAGTGCTCTTAATTTCTATCTACTCATGTTACAAATTTAGGATTTTAGCTAACTGATGTTTTTATAACCTTTTCAAGAGCAGAAGACAGAAATCAGTAATGTATTTAAATTACTCAACCTACCTATGCACATGGTATCTGTCTCTAGGCATGTCAAGTACACAGCAAAATGGACTATGATTTAACAGGACTTGGTTGAAAAATAAATTAATTATTTTTTCAGAGATCTTTATCACCAAGTTTTCATAAAACAAAAGTTGGACAGAAGTCAGAGAAGAAAGCATTACTATTTTCCACATAAATTCAAAGTTTTCCTTTTCTTCAAAAATTTCCAAGAAAATATTTTGATTTTGAAAAATGTCTTTTAAATAAGATCCTTTTTTGGGGGATGAAAAAACTAGGTACTTTCCATCATAGTTTCATATACCTCCACACATCTAAAAATAATGCCTGGATAAGTCTTTTTTTTTTAAAAAAAAAGAAAAAAGAAAAAATCTTTACAGTGAAGATGACAGAAAGCAATTGCTCAACATTTCCTATCAACCAGCTTCAGAGGGTTTTGGGACCTGGAAAAGATGATAAGTCAGTTTTTTCCCCTCCAACATAAGGGCTCTTGCGAGTGGCTTTCATTTTCAGAGCTGTTGTAACACATCTCAGCTATTTGGGAATCCAATCTGTTTAACTAAAGCAAACGCTATGATTTTTATATATATACACACACATGCACACACCCTCTGCCCCCAACTTGTGTGTTCAGTATACCTTTTTTTTTTCAAAAATATTAACAGCAAGTTAACTGCTTTATCAGGTTTAGGTCATACAGATATTTAAAAAATAAACCAAATCATCTTGTACCCTTCAACGGCAGTTAACAGATTACAGAGTATCTTAATTCTCTTTTAGAAAACCAGTAAAAGGAGGAGATTTGTGGTTTGAACTCACTAGAAATGGCTGAGCTTTGGCCGAAGGTATAGAAAAACCAATAGGAAATACTTGGTAAAAGCAATAGACAAAACCTTTCGCGTGATTGTTGCACAACAGAGCAGCGAGATGAATGCAGCTACGTCAACGACAAAGATACAATTACCTGAAAAAGCAAGCAAAAAAAAAATCATTCCACCAAGAGTATTAAAATAAGAGCCGGTGCACTGAAAAATCCTGAGCACACAAGAATTATTGTCGCTCCAGTGGCTTCAATTGACACCACCATCGACAGCAGCTCGGAGACAGTGGTGCTTCCCTTCATCTCCTCCTCGTTGTACAGCACCTAGCCACGACACAGAGCGTACATCATACCTTGGAAGAGCTTGTTTTTACGGAAAAGATCATTAGCTGGGGTAAATCGGCATGCAGCTCTAAAGTTTCTCTATAGTTCACCAATAAATTAAAAGAACTCATTAAATTATAAGAAAAATGAGCATTGAAAGATAGTATTTCTGAAGATCATGATATGCAACGTGTTCTGCAGGACTGATGCTAATGGAGCACATCCTTAATTGTTCCAATAATTCAAGCTCTTGGCACCAGTAATCAAGATTTTGAGCTTTATATGATTATTAGAGACAGCACCTTCAGTGAGTATCTCTGTTTCTGTATCTACTCATTTATGCTCTTAAATGAACGCAGTGATACTGTATTCCAGAAAAGCCATAAGCACACAATTCCTTGCTTGTTAAAACATCTTTACGAACAAGTTGCCCGTTTCACTTGTTTCAGCAAGATGGAAATAAACATATTTTCATTTGCGTTTCATTAAATTATTCCGCAACCCATATGCAGTGTCTTGATGCAGTTTGAAAGGTGAACAGATGGGATTTTATTTTTAGCTCACATTAACACAGCCCATCAAACACTCATTTGCCTGATATACTATCATAATATAGCTTACTACTCAGCCTTTAAAGTATATCTTTGCCTGCCTTGTAACATCCAAATGACAAAAGAGAACTGTGTGATAAATATTTAATTACAATCACGATGATCGCTTTGTCACCAAAAACTAGCAGTTGTAAGTGAATGGAAGAACTTGGGTTTTAAAGAGGAATGTTTAGCAACCACGTGCTATTGAAATCAAAGCACATTTTTTAATTATAATATTTCAAATACAGGCTTTTTCAAGATTGGAAGAGTGCTTGCGGGTACCAAGTATGTGCTTTTATATTGATACGCAAGGTATTTGCAACACCTATTAGGTATCGACAGAAGTAGGCTGAAACTTTCTTTCAGTAGTTAACTATATACGCCCTCAAATTGCATTTTGGATACAACATAATAGTGCATAGAACAAAATATCGTCTACAAAAGCGTAGGATAGAATGATCGAGTAGATGCAAGTGCTAAAACTGACTTGTGCATCCTCACGAAATTAAATGTAGTGTAGCCTCCAGACTAGACTGTAAAACTTGGGGGTTTACTGGGTACGTACACAGCCGTGCAAAAGACAGACTGGGTTTTCCAGGTTTGCATGGCCCAGCTTTCAGTGTTGCATGCTCTCGGTACGCACCATTCTACAGTCAAACTACTCACCCCTGCGACAGGCTCCATCGGGCAAAGGACAGCAGCATCAAACTCCTGCCTGCCACCATTGAGAGCATTTCTTTCACACAAATACCTCGACAAGTGATAAATGCAGTTATGAGAGTTACAAAGAAACAGAGAGCAAGAACCATCTTGGATATTTTGTAGGCATCTGAAGGACAAAGTGCAAATGGTTCCCCAGAGCACCTCCTGTCCTAATGACCATCTCGCACGTTTTAGGGAAATCTCAGCCAATACAGAGGACAAAAGAATCACGACTCTGCAACAGAGCTGCAGGGAGGTATTCTGTGTCCTGGGGAACCGCCACCAGCTTTCTAACGCTGCATCTTTGACAGTGCCGAAGCGTGCAAGGAAAGCATGCACGTGCTGCAAGTTTTATTGGAATCGTGAAAGAACGCAATAGACTAAACCCATGAAAACTAGAAACCATCAAATTTGTCTGAATCTGGGCCAGCGCTCTCAGCCCTACTACATCAGGTCTATGTCCTTCAGTATGTATTTCAAGAGCGCGATCCTTCTGCACCAGCACCTTCAAGGGCAACATGGCCTATTGGTACATGCTAGCTGTTGTTAGCTTCTCTCCAAATAGCAGCTTCTCTCCAAATAAGAGAGGTTTCTGCAGAGAAGTGGCTAATAATTTTCACATGACAGAGGAGGTGAAAAGTTTTCGCACAATCCAAACACTGCCTTTCATTTTCACACAGGATTTACGCCGTGAGGAACAAAATATCTTCGAGAAAAACGATCAAAAGAACCAACAGAAGGATTTATATTAAAATAGAGCTATACACGTTTAGTGATCATCAACGCTGTTGATTTGGAAACAGTGGAAGAGCTTGGAAAAATAGCAGGCTGAAGTGTGAAAGGAGAAAGTAAGGTCCCGGTGTCTCATAGAGCTTGATTTTCATATTTGATGGGAAAGGCTAAATGTGCTTACACACCACTTACTGCTAACCCAATTGATGGTAAGCAGATGCTACCCTCTCCCTCAAAACTTTGCTCATGCTCTGTGCTTCCCTCTGTATTATGAATGTGAGACACAATAGTGATAATAAAGTACCCAGAAATAGTACAAAATCCCATGTGAAGATGATAAATCAAATGAGACAAGTCAGCTATATATAAAGGCTCTAAATTATTCAAGCTGCCTAAATGCCCAGAAGTGCACTCACAGCTTTATACTAATGATTGCAAATTCCAAACAGCATTGCTATATTTTTTCCATTTTCTTTTTTCCCCCCCTAAACAGTTAGGCACATAGGAATTAAGTCTTTAAATCCTTATTTAGGCAGCAGACACTCTGCGCTAATTAATATGGAAAACAATGACCATAGGAAAGGAGCAGATGGTTTGAAGACACAGAATAAAGATAAGCTGAGAGACGTGTGTGAAGATACCAAGTGCATACTCTAGCATTTCTTAAACACGGATAGCCTACAGTATAGCTCTTCAGTAGATAAGATTTGAAATAACATTTTAAGCAAAAAGGTCAGATGAGTGTCCAACATTCAGTCAGCAATAAAACTTTTTCCCAAGCTCTTTTTTTCATCAAATCACATGAGAGAGAGAGAGAGATTATTTCCCACAGGATGCAGATCACTGTGGTGTTTGAAATATTCTCATCATACACAGTTACGTTAGTTGGGTACATTTCTTCATCCTTTGTCAGTAACTTTTCTAATGCAAGAACTAAATCCAAATCAGGGACAGGAAGAAGAAATGAGACTAGCATTTTTGCAGTACTAAAACGAATCAATTTTTCTTCCATGTTTCTGATACATGAGTTCAGAAGACAAAAGAAGGAAGAAAATGTTTTGATCATTTTAGATATGAAATGAGTATTATTCTCCCATGTGAAAACTGATTCCTCAATAGGAGGAGAGGCATGGGATCCTTAGAAAATTTTAACAGAAGAATTCCGATTCCAAATTACTTCATTTTATACATTATTCTCGGTAGGATCACTGCAGCCTGTAGCCCTAGAGTAATACTGTAAAGCATTTGTATTCCTATTAATTTATAAATTCAAAAGCCCAGGGAAAATAGCTGCAGTCACCTACTGTTCGTAACTATTAATCAGGGAGCAGACTGGGCAAGCTGATGGGAAGCATCAGAGTTTAGCTGTGCCGGGTTTCTCTGCCTTGGGCTCCTTAGCCAGGAGAAGCAAGGGAGGGGCAGGTGTCTGGAAATGCCCATCAGCTGGTGCTGAGGGAGCAGCAGCATTATGTTAAGGACATAACTAACACGGGGCTGAAAGGGTACAGGAGCATTTCAGAAGGCAGTTTGGCTGAAGGGATTTTTCCAAGGGCAGGAGTATCGGGAAGGTCAGACCCTGCTTTTTCAAGAAGGAGTAGTGAGCTCCCAGCGAAGTACCTATGTGATCTGGAGGGCTAAAACATGAGACTAGAAGACAGGTAGGTGTGTAACCTCAGAGCCCAAGAGCAGAACGCCTGCACGGCATCCAGCCATTTCTTCTTTCTTCACTGGTGCACTCCCTTCTCAACATGCCGTATGGCTGTGACAAAGTACACCACCAACATCATGCAGGTTAACAATTCTCCACCCCCCCACTTCCCCAAACTACGGGGTTTCATCCTAAACCTCAGTTATGGCGCTAGCACTGAAAGCAAAGTTGGTCGAAAAGTTTTACATCTGTGAAAGCATCACAGCAGTATATCCTAAAAAAAAACCCCAATTCATAATCATAAAATAAAGCAGGGAAAAACTTAATGAGTAAAAAAAGGCACGCAGTGTTACAAAGAGAAACACAACATTTTGCAGAGTCTCGTGTTTTGTTTTAGCAGATATTGAATAAAACGCACAATATACTTTGAGCAACACTTCTTGGGACAAATTTCAAAATATGGAGCAAACCAGTAGCAGACGTCTATTTCAGGTGTCGCACGTTTCACAGAGGTTTAAACATCTGGCTAAACCTTCATTCTTTGTACGTTTATCGAAGCAGCTCTCTGATCTAGGTACTGACACCAACTTTCTTTGGTTTTCTATTCAGATGCAGCAACACAAGTTTTAATCAACCTTTCTCCTGCGTGGGCTCTGTAAATTCTGTCATACTCATACCCAACCAGCAATCGTGTTAATTCGCCATTGTTAATTCTTTTTGTTCATTAGTCATCCTTGCCCTTCAGTATTGCTAACATCTAGTAGAGGACCTGAAAGCTTAAATCCCTCCACAGGATTCTATTTAGGGCAAAGTATTTTAAAAAATTCTTCAAATTGCTAATTTTATGCTGCATTAAATCTTCAAATCTTTGGTAGTTCATGTTTTTATGCTGTGATAATCAATTGATCTTTGCCGTATTTTTAGCATCAAAAACCAACAGAAATTATTCTAATGAAAGTTAAGAGCTTCTCCAGGAAGCAAAAGTAGAATTTTTTTTTTTCCCCCATCACAACTACATTTCCAAAATGACAATGACATTACAAATTGTGATTTGGCAGGTTTTTACTAAGGGTGTTTTTCTACTTCACCTTCAAGAAGCTTTCACATTCAACCTCCCTGCAGCTTTCACCTGAAGCCTTAATCCACAGGTAAGGTTGCGCCATGCTAGAGGAAAGGAAGAAAGAAAGCATTAGAGATGTGGGAAGAAGTTTTAGTCTTAACCAAGAAAAGAAAACTTGTGTTTCACCTCGAGGTGTGTGTCACTGCATGTGACTGATATGCAAATATAATCAATTCTATTCATCAATACCTTTCCCTCAAATCAGCCAAAAATTCTTTCTCTGTAAACTTTTTTCCCCCCTTCAGACTACTTTTCTAGTAGGTATAATAAAACTATGATTTTTCTCAGTGCTTACCTGCTACCACACCATAATGAGTTGTGTATCCCCAGAGTCATTTTCAAATGAGTTTACTTCTTATTTATGATTTTTCCATCAGCTTTAAACATAATTTTAAAATGCTGTTTCAATTGATTGCCAGTTTTCATGGGTTTACAGACTTATTTCCTTATTAAAATAATCAAAACCAGGATATTATGCAACAGGAAGGGGTTTGCGGGCGTAAGCGTTGCAGCGCGATAAAGAACGTACACATAACCCGCACCTAAAAAAAGTAGTCTTAACATTCTACTCAGTCTTATTAAACTTCAATTTATTTCTATTATGTTTCTACATCCCAAAATATAACTCTAACCTTTCACCTTTCCAAGATGTAAAATTAACAATACTGACATTTACAGGATATTGGTTAAAAAATGTCAGTGGGGGGAAATGAAAAACTAGAAACAGAACAATATTTATCATTTGTAAAGATTTGGTCATGATAAATGCTAACATTACCGTTGACAAAATTATACAGCTGAAAGTATTTTTCTCTTCAAAGTAGAAGTTTCTATATTTCTGGCAGGTGACATTTATATAAAATGTACGACAAGAATTACTATGGTAACAAAAATATATAAAAAGAAAGGATTATATTTTCTATTTCTCTTTCACTTTTCTTTCCGAGCAGGTTCTCTCAGAGCACCGAGAAATCTTTCTGTTCTTTTTTCCTCGACTCTGCTGTTAAGCTCCCTTAATTATTGACCTTTGGCCAGAGGTGCTGGGCTGTCCACAAGTCTCAGTACTAAGAGGCGTTTCGCCGCTTTGCATCTCAGATGCTACGGCGTGTTGCAAATCACACTTGTAATGCTAAACGATTCCACCAAAGAGAGAAGCTTTTTAAAATTGCATATGAAGAGTAATAGGTACATTACAAGGTCCATCTCCTGGGATATTTAAATTAGATTGAGGAAAAAACAATCCTGATAGTAAACATACCATCCGGCAGAGAACAATCCCAAAGGAGATGGAAAGCACCTATTACTTTTACTTCTATTCCTCTATAACTTACAGGATTCTGTGCTAGCAGACATATAGCTCCATTCCACTGAAATAAGAATATTTTATTGATTTCAAACTCTCTCATAAACTTGAAATATTTTAATTACCAAATAATCCATTTCAGATTTCGCAGACGGCAATTTGCTGACCGACATAAACCTAACAAAACAATGTCTGATTGAAAAAGTGAAATATCTTCCTGTAAACAGAAAGTACCTGGTGCGTCCTTGAAGTCTGCTGTTTTGGGAAGGTGCCAGAGAAAAATATTAAAACTCATAATGCACAAGAGGATTGTTTGGCTTTTAGTAAGTCAACTTTTGAAATTTCCATACATTAACAAGAGCCAGAACCCCACCAACATCTGCACTTGGAAAGCGCTCAAAAAATGGGGTAGGGAGATAAAAGGCAAGTATCTGCTATGGAATCCACTCTGAAGACAGACAAGAGAAAGTTGATAAGGGTCTCTGTTAATTGATGTTCGAAAAAAACCATCAGGATTGTTCTCAGTCTAATGTTAAGTAATTCCTAGCAAATTAATAACAGCCAAAATCTTCCTTCAGCATCCAATACTCCTCTTAATACCAGTACAGTAGCTTCAAAGCAGCGTTTGGCAGCGTTGTAGCTTACACACAAAAGCAAATGGAAATCTCCGCTCTCCTCACCTGTGCCTCGCCGAGGGCCACGCCGCAGCCCAGGCTGTCACCATCACTGCTCCAAGCTTTCGCACAGCGAGTTCCCCTCTGCAGGGCTGAAGGCAGTTTCGTTATAAGAAAGAATTGCTAGCCCTGCTTTACCGATGAAGGCACAAAGAGATCATTATGTGTTTGCAGCAAGTATGAACTATTAAAATCAGATCTTTATCCCAAAGAGCATACTGATATGCTACAAGGTCTGTCACTTTTCTCCTTCGTTAACATAAATATTTCTGGGTTGTGTCAATCAGCGTGGGTGCAAATGCACTTGAAAACTTTTGAGGTTTGCACGTGGTCCTGAGAAGCAGCACACGCTACAAGTCAACGTGCAAGACTACTACAGTTATAGAGCTAGGCCAAAAATCAAAGAGTGTAGGTATGAACGTAAAGGTTCTCCGCACGCTACGGAGCTCCACGGACTCCGCAATTTTGCTTGAAGCTCTATGTTTCGTATGATAAAAAGACACGGATTCAAAATGTCAACCATTGCTCAATGTAAATACATGTACTATGGCATACAAATTACAAATCTGCTATAGCAACCTAGTTTTAAAACCTGCAAGAAGCGGAGAAACAGAAATTAATCACCGTAAAGATAAAGTAAGCAGAAGATTATTTTTGTTTTCTATTATTTAAGATTTGGGATAAGTCACAGCCTTTTTTCCCCCAAGATAAAGTAACGCATCAAAATTGAACTCAGTTTTAATCCCCTTTTTTGACTTGCTTTCATTTCCCAGTCCACATTTAATCTGAATGAATATCTAAAATATTTTGAAAAAACACTGTACTTGGCATCTCAACAAAACTCCACCAGAAATTTCCTTTAAAATATTTCAACTTTTTTTCTTTCATTCTGCTAACAGCAAGACAAGGGAAAACAGGAAGGAAAACTAAAAAAAAAAAAAAATTAAAAAAAACAGTTAGATTTGCTGGAAGAAGTGCTGTGTTTTTCTTGGAGCAAAGTTACCTAAATCCACACAATCAGCAGCTATGCATTGACACGTCAAGTGAATTAGAAGTGCCCACAATAAATGGATCAGGTTAGCCAGCATTTGCGAAAGAAATGAAGTAGCAAGTCATCATATTGCATCTCTCCAGGTTTTCTGCTGGCTGTTATCATTGCGGTATGTGGCCATCACACAGTAATTCTGAACACAATCGTTCTGAGTGAAATTTTTTCTAATCAATGTCAAGGCAAAGTCATTCGGACAAAAACTCTCTTCACTGCAAGCTTTTGGGTGCAGATATGCAAGAGGCACAAGAGCAGAATCCAGCTTTTTCTCCGAGTTTGGATGCGATGTGACATTTTATTGCATTGTGCCCCGAAATCAGCATTTAAGCGTCCAAGCCTAGCTTACCCTTCTGTTCAGTTCAGTTGTTCCTCAGATGCACGGACTCTCACTTCTCTCCCCCAACATTTCCTTCTTCCAGAGACAAAGCTAGAAATGC
The DNA here is from genome assembly GCF_028858705.1 of Grus americana. Lineage (NCBI taxonomy): Eukaryota > Metazoa > Chordata > Aves > Gruiformes > Gruidae > Grus > Grus americana. The sequence goes on from NC_072857.1 coordinate 36,832,719, forward strand.
TAAATATAGCACAAATACAGTGTTCGGGGCACCCATATTCTTCCTTTTTATACCTCAGAACTGTACTTGTTCTGTATATCTCCAAATTCTTCCAATGTTTGACATCTGGATCATGGCATTTGGTGGGTGAAGCGCTGCAGCGGGAGAAGGTGACCCCATCCTTGGGGCATCAGAGCCCAGGAGCGATCTCTATTTTTTTTTTTCCTTCTCACCGTTGGACAAAACAGCAGGAGAAACCTCAAAGCTTCAGAAGGGAAGCTGAAGGACAGCCAGCAAACGAGGAAATGCCGGCTGAACAGCGTGGCACCTCTGACCAGATGCGGCTCCAGCCAGAGGGCTGCCCAGGGCTTTATTTAAAGCACGAAAGACGTGCTGCTGGATTTTCTGCTTCCCGACTTGCGCTTGGGATGCTGCCCGTCGGTCTTTGAGCTGCACTGAAAAACCTCTGCTTATTTCCAGTTTGGAGGACCTTTTTTCTGATGGTTTTAGGGCTTTAAAGTTTTGGAATAAATCTGGCTTAACACCCAGCACTTAAAAATGCAAATAAGCTTTGCAACAAGGAGGCTGCTGAAGAGCCTTTTCCCCTGCATTTATTGAAAATGTAAGACTTATGCACTAAGCCACGTTATCCAGGAGGGAGGAGACCTGTGGGAAGAGAAAAAAAGTGAGTGAGCCCCATGCAAAATGCATGAGTCTTGATAGTTTTCTCTAGTCCACCATATGCATATTTCATGAACTCATTACAGCAACCACTGCATCTATAAGTCAAATAAGCCCAATTGTTCAAATAAAATGACCAGCTTGATATAGAGAAAACAGACGCTATTGGAGGAATACTGATACTCTCCAAGCTGAAGTTGCTACACAGCTGTCAAAACAACCAACTGTCCTGAAGGCTTGGCCAGGAGGAGAAATAGGAGAAGAATGCAGTTATTTCCACAGCGCCTGCGTGAAGGAAAGCGGCCGAAAGGCTGTTGTAACCCAAACACTGATCCTCAAACACTGAGGCACAAACTTTGCTTTCAGTCATTGCTAACTCACATCCAAAATGCAAGTTCGTAGATGTTCTCAACTGGGACCTGCGTGGGGACAAACGCTACGAAGATGACAAGGATGGAAAGAAACCAGCAGTACCAAAGTACTCTGTGGTTCCGTGTCAGATTGAGTGTTATGTATTCTATACATAAAACCAGCTCCAGCATAAAACGGGAACAAGAAATTCAGGGTGTCACACACAAAAAGACACAGTTGTCCAGTGCTTTCGGCAAGGGTGAATACTAGTTCCAAACAGGCTCTACACTGCTTTATGGCTTCCATGTGGGAAACCTTTTCTGATCATCTGCAAATCCAGTCCAGCGGGCACTAGCTACGGACAGAGCCGCTTCCCACGCCCTGGAAGGAGGCATGAAAGAGATGGGAACTCAGTGTACAGAGCCACCAGGAACTGTAAGGGCTATGCAAAGGTAGGAAAAGAAAGATGGCAAACACCAATGGAAATTCTTTTTCATCTAAAAGCACCAGCAGACGCACCCCTGAGAAAGGCCCAATTGTTCACTGGCATGGACACACAGAGATTCAAAAGTATTATGGATTTGGCTAATCAGAAGTCTGAATCATGAAGAACAATAATTTATACACCTATTCTTTCTTGCACTTCAGATAAGAATAGACCCAAACACCTCCAAATTTTGAACAACAAAACGCAGTTCAAGGTTTTCAACATTGAGACTCACAAGGAACGTCACGGGAGCATTTCAGCTGAGACAAGGAAGGTCTCACCATCATCTACGCCATTCTTCCACACACCAGGTCCCACACTAAGGGCCCTCTCAGTGTATGACCTGGGTTTCTTTTGGGTGAAATAAGCAAAACAGCTATACTCCAGAAGTGCCATCTAAAGCTTTTCTACAGGTAGCAAGCATTCAGGCTGTGGCAGTAGGCTAGAGCTAGTTCCATACTTCATCAGGTGCTTGTATCACTTCACTGGTGTGAAAACAGATTCAATCCTCCTCTCCAATGCAGAGCCAAACATCATCTTAGCTTCTCCTTTACAAAAAAAAAAAAACACCCACACACACACCCCAAAGGAATCATTTAATCACTATGTTTTGGAGCCGTGGAAATTTAATGTTTTCATTTGTCAACCAGTTTGATATTTATTCACAACTAAAGCATGGTTTTCAAGAGCCACTTACATTTAGCAGGCTTTCAACTTGTCACTGTCCAACTACTGCCTTAGAAAGATAAAAAAAGAATATTTAACCTTTCTTCTCTGGGTGGAAAATAAATGAAAGTTTGTGAACTTTATACAGTAACATTTGTGCTTCGAATGAGCTTCATGTGCCTCCAGCAAAGCTCTACAACATTCGCCACTTCACAGTTAAAAAGTGTGTTCTAATATAAGGTCAAGAGAAAGAGGGGAAAAAAGGAAATTCCTTCAAGGTTACAAATATATTAGACAGGAAAAACATGTTTGCTCTGCTAAATGCCTGCTCAAATATAAATCTATTAGTCTGATGAGGTTAAGACCCTAGAATGTAAATTTACGTCTGATTTTGAAAGGATAGTGGTGGTGCTCCCTCATTTTCCATCTTCCTGTTTTCTAACTCTTTTTCCTTCTTCCTCTAAAGAGGATACTCTAAAGTTCCTGAGGGGATGGACTTCAGGATTTAAAAATAAAAACCACAAGAGTCATCTGAAGCACTTTACTTTCTGGAAGAAGAGGGAGTTAAATATTTTCAATGGACAAATAAACTATATGGTTGGCCATAAAAAAGAAATGAGGGAAAGAGGCATACCTGAATACAGACTTTGCCACAACAGATATATATTGCAACTATTCAGGTTAGCAGAGTAACTATAACGAAATAAAGATTTTTTTATTTCAGAAAAACATTTCCACAGAGGACAGTGTTCTGGAATTGATAATATACAATGGTTGCTGCTTCACAGCCATTAAGATTATTCTGTCTATTTTAATATCTTCATGTTCTGAGTGAATGCCATGCCAACCCAGCAACACTCCACACTCCTCCTTGCACCAAAAAAAGCCAGTTTTGGAAATCTCTCCCTCACACTCAATTGCACCGTGTAGATAAACTTCAGGTTCTCTCACAACACAAAATGAGGTAGATGGTATATTCAAGCAGTGCGGTAAGATAACACGGGAACTTTTCTTACCCCAAGAGCTGAGCACATTGTATCTGTCAGCGCATTTCAGCACAACAGAAGATTAGCTTACATATAGTAACTTTTCTGCAGTCACAAAATGAATTCTCAGTCCAAAGTTTTAGAAGGACCCTGAAGCATATGTACACCTTAGAACCATTCTCCAGCCTATACACGCATTACGGAAAGACTTGCTTGGCAGTTACTGTGTGGGTCAAAAGCAGAGGTCGTTCCCCCCTACTTTTGGCCTGTGGGTTAACAGCCCCGCTTTGAAAAAGCGTCAAACTGGTCTGAAGAGCTTGTGACTGAAGCTGCATCGAAGCTCCAGGTTTCTGCTGGATCGGAGGCTGAAGTTGTCCTGCAGCTGCATCATTTTTGCCCGTCCTGTGACTCTGCTAATCCAAACCTAATTAGATGTCTTTTGTCAAAAGAATTAGCCCATGATAGAAGAACCCTGAAGAGCTATTAGCTTATTTTAAAACAGTTTATTCAATTTCTCTTTAGGTGAGGGCTATTAACTAATATTAGACTTGTATTCAGATATTTAAAGATGTAGTTATATATGCTACCTCAGTAAGAAACACATACCTTTCATATAAAATTTTATAATGCCTAAGCTCCTGCTTTATACTTTTTAATTAATGATTTTTATCACTGAAAGGCTAATTCTAACATTTGTAATAGGAAAGACTCATTTAAATTAAATCATATATTTTAAAAAATGCCATGCGCAGAAGTTCATTTAACAACATAAAACTTACACCACTCTATTAATTTTTTCCTCATTTTTTCAACCCTGGTGTATATATCAATTTCTAATTTGTTTTGGTTAATATACTGTAAACTTTAAGATTTTTGATCACTCCTGCAGCTGCGATGACTTTCACATTTAGGTTTTAAAACTTCTCGTCTTATATTAACATAGGAGCCTGAGCCTGAAAATTCTTGCAGGGTAATTTCTTGCACCTCCTTTTGAGATATCCACAGAAGAGCAATGATTAACTGTCGTAGTTGAAGTAAAATTTGGTATATAGTTTCTAAAGGTTAAGAAAGCAAAAATTCCAAAACCCAACAAAATCATGCTGATTTGCAGGATATCCAGGATCTGATATTCCGGGCTTACCTGAATGTTAACCAATAACAAGAATTACCTTGCTTCTAAAAGATCAGAAATTCTGGCATTCCAAAATTCCATTAACAAAGTTCTGAATGATCTGGAGGATAATCAGGTTTACATAATATAAGACATTGTGTTTGCTGAACTGAAAACAGTGACATTTTAATTTTTTCCTCATTTATTTAAATATTTCATGAAAAAAATACGGGAAATTTGGAAAATGTGAGCTGAGAAAATAGACATTCGTTCCTCCTCTTATCTAATTCTTGTTAGAATGGATGTATTTTAATCCTTTGGTTGGAGCCTTTATCTTTTGCTCTCAACAGTTAAAAGTACCTTTTTTTTTTTATTACCAGAACCACAATGAAAGAGAAAAGAATGAAAGAGAAACTGAAGGCAACCTCATTTCAAAACCCACTGTATTATTTAAGCTAGATGTATTGGGAAGATTAATTTTTTAAACAACTCTCAAAGTAGTAGGGAAAAAGAGCATATCCTCTAGCCTACTATGTTTTCATTTTCTGTTTTCACTATGCCAATGCTTTAATTCTGGTTTGCTCTTAAATGTCTGCAAGTGTCCTGGATGTTGCAAAGGTATAGGCAAATAACTTTAACTCTATCTGGAATAATATAGAAGCTTTGATGAAAAAAATATTTCCAGGAATTGATGAATGTAATATTTAACAGCACTAGTAATCCACAACCAGATGATAATTTCATGTCTAATATTTCAAGATTCACCAGTATAGTAGGAAATCCATTGGTTAAACAATCACAGAACTTGGAGTGTGAAGTCCTGCAAGGCACTAAAGCCCAAGCTCAAGCAGCGTGATGCTTTAGAAAGACTCAACTTAAGCTGTCACAGTATTGAGTAGAAATACCTATATTCAGACAATATTTCAAACACTAATTCAAATCAACGCATGTTTTAACAATACTTATTTGCACCCCCAAACCTCACACCTCAAGTGAAAGGGTGAAAATTTGCATTAGACTATTAGAATTGGCAGGTTCTACTAAATTCCCTTAGGTGGCAGACATTCATTCTGAAGGCACCCGTCACCTCAGCGAAAAGTTTGCCTTCTTTCTGAGGACTGTAGGTAATATGGTAAAAAGACTTTCAAACATGTCACCATAAAGGGCTGATAGATAGAATTCAAGCTATCTGGGAATTTTTAGATAAAACATTTCTTTGAACAGATAAAGACACTTTGTTAAAACCGAAAAAATTACATGAAATAAAATTTAACATGTTCCCTTGACACATTTTTGTGCAGATGTTTTTAAACATCCTATTGTGCTCAACGGTTCACTAAAAGTGAATTTTTAAAAAATAGCTAAGTAACTGACAAAAGCTTTTTTTTTCTTGTGAAGATTTACAAGATTGTGAGATATCATCCTGATTCAGCGTACTGTTTTTCAAATACAAAACCAGGTCAAACTATCACCTCCTACTTAAGTGCCACCACATGCAGAGTAACAATCTCTCATAATTAAAACTGAACGTGATAAATAGTTTTTCCATTCAACACGTACCAGCTTTCTAGGAAGTCATTGCAAATTTCAGAGGTAAAAAAGGATTTTCTAAAAACTCCACAGATTCCTACTAACAATAGTTGTCTTTCTTACCACTAGGTCAACTGCACTGTTAGAGCGAGCTAGCCAAATCACGTAAACGTGAAGAATCATCCCTTAGAAAGAGATTTCAGCTTTAGGGCTTTTTAGGATGATGTTCAGACACTTCTGTTTCTGAAAGCTGCAATTCTGTGTCTTCCGTAAAATTAATCTACTTTAAAACAAGACCCTGAATTGAAAGTCAATTTTGCCCAGCTTCCTTAAGAAAACAATAAGAGATCGTGGCTGTAAAGAAAGATTGTGACCACATAGCCACGGACCGTACTAACAAAAAAAAAATTCATCGCCTGCTTAATTCACCTTAATCTTTGAGCATCATCTGCTTATTTCACCCTCGGTGACACCCTCTACACTCTTATTTGCTTTTTACCAGATGACCACTGTGTAACGGTTTCCATACCAATCACTTACAGTTTCCTGCAAACTTGTGAACATCAGGTCCTTAACTCTTCCAGAAGATTGGGATACATGAAGAACATGGGAAACATCTTTAGGAAGTGATTATAAGGAGTTCAGCGTCATCTGCTGATCTTGTAAATTATCATTCAAAGCAATGTCTCAAAACTTAAGACTATCAAAAACTCAGTGAGCTGCTGTTAGGTTCTTCACAGAGCCCTAATGAAAACTGATTAGAGTTAAAACATACATACTACATTACTGTTAAAATATATTCTTTACATAAAAATTCACACAGTATCTTTATAGCAATGCATATTTCTCCTTCTATTTCTGTCCATCTCCAGAAAGCATATTAGAGCCTATTATTCCCACAGAAGGCAAGGGACAATGGAAGTCTTGACCAGACACAATTAGAAAAAGACCACAGCACTTCCAAAATGTGTCACACAAGTTGTGCATGCCAGCGTGTACTGTCTTTGTAAAAACTCTGCGTGCTTTTTATAGCATAATATTAAACAGCAAAGGATATCAAATAGGCTTTCATAGCTTTAAGCAGATAAATAGACAGCAAAGCAGAAGACAACTGCTGTAGGACATACTCCACCCGCCCACAGCGGGGCTCAGCATGGATTTCCAGCACCAGCTAACACACGCACGTCGCTTGCCAGTGGATTACTTCTCAAGCACTCTTGATATGAAATGTTTGAGAAACCAAGTGCTAGCGTAACTAAATACAGCTAAAAAGTGCTTCGGTTTCTCACATTTAATGAGCTGCTAACCCTTCAACAATTTTCTTGTGGAGCAGAGAGATATTAACAATAAATAACGGAGAGCAATAAGGCAATTAACAATGACGTGAAATCCAGTAAAAGCAACCGGTTCTTGAAACATAAAACGGCTGTACTGAACCGCACCAGAAGTTCACGCAGCCACACCTCCTGTTTCTGACAGCTGCCAGCCACAAGACTCTGGGAAAGCGTGCAGGAACCACCGAAGCACAAAATGCTAATTTCATAATGCTAGTTCCATATAAGGCTCTTCTAGGTTCCAGTCCTTACTACATCAGGGGCTTTTGACACCGGGGATTGCATTTTAGACCACAATCATTAAAGCAGATTGCACCCAACACCCTTCTGGATTTTTCTTAGGTAAACGTCTGCTCAACTTTTTGAAAACTCACAAAACCTGAAAAAAAAATTACTACACTAAATTAACCATGATTCAGAAGTCAGACTATTATAAGAAACTGGAAGTGTCCTAAGTGAAATTATAATTCTTTACAAATAGTAGAAGGAGTGTGATTTTATGGCACCGCATCCAGCTATAACTCGATTGAATGAAACGGCAAACACACCTGCAGGCTTATAACTGGGCAGGCACTTCGACAAGGATACATACACACAGAGATGCTTAACCGCAGGCTCTGAACAGTAGACTCGTTAGTTTTGATGGAGAAAACTCCAGACTCTGTTTCCAGGGTACTCTGAAGTTTCTAGAAAACAGGCAAGAAGCTGAATCTTTGATGGCTTATGTCATCATCCAGTTTTAATTCCTCCATCGGCAGTGAGGAAATTCTGATATAAGGAAACATCCTCAAAATTACTTCAGCTACACTGTCAGGAAAGCAGAGTTTTCAACAAGGTTCAGATGATGGACAGACCAGGCAACAGAGTTCTAGACTTTATTTAAAATACAGAAGTACAGCAAAAAGATTATTTTCCTGCGTTTTGTTCCATGTCCTCTAACAACTACATTTTGACTGCATTCCTCTGCATTTTGAAGTCATTCACATTGTAAGTGTATCCAAGCAAATGACTTGGCATACAAAAATATTCACTGAAGTATTTTAAAATGTATTTCAGAGCAGTTTATTATCTCTATGTGCATTAAAACCAGTTCACATGTGAAACTGTAAATAGTGAATATTTGAAGCTATTCCACTAGTAAGAAACATGAAAAAAATGCGCTGGCTGAAATATATCTTTAGAAAACAGTCAAAACAATGAATAATTGAAAATGGGATAAGTTCACTAACAATTTGCAAGAGAAAGAGCTAGATTCTATGAGTATGTTCTTTGCTCTGTATTCTTTCTCCTCCCCTTCTTCCCGTTACTTTGCATAGCATTTTATCTACCTTGAAATACATTTTATAATAATTATGCATACAGAATATTAATCCTTCAATTTAATACTCTAAGACCTCCCCCCAAAATTTTGCCATTTCAAAGACATTACCTCTTTTTGTTTCATTTACTTTTTTTTTTAAAAAAAATCTGTTCCAGGACGTTTACATCAGTTTTCAATGCTAGACCCATAAATATGAAGGGGGGTGGGGGGGGAAATGGCACATTATGATATTATGAATTAGCACCTCAGCTGAAAAAACCCCAACACTGAACTTGCTGGAAAATCCCAGTTCCAGCAGGTTTCCCACCTCAGCACCATCCGGGGCATCTGCTGAGGACACCGGGCAAGTCCTCAGGGCTTGAATAGCCTCCTGAAGGCAGCCAGGAGGAGGCTGTGTTTGGGGGGCTTATCTGAAGCACGGTTTTGACAGAATCTGACTATATCGAGGTGAAAAATAAGATAATAGATAAGGATAAGGTAAGGAAGGAAAAAAAAGGGAAAGACCCCAAAACCCATGCAAGGTTCCAGTTGCAGCTGACTGGCTTTACCATATGAGCTCCTTTCCTGCAGTCAGCTTTTACCTCATAATTACTTAAGATCGTAAAATGTTGTAATATCTTTCTGAGTAACAGATGTTATTTGGCTTATACACTGGCTTCAAGTACCAGATTGCAAGGACTTACAAGAATCCAGAGTACAGTATGTTTTTCTAATACTTGGCAAGTTGAAAATATGAAATATCATAGAAATCAACATACGTCTAATTTTTTGATGGTAAGGTGCTGTATAGGAAGCTGCAAGTTTTTATTAGTATTTTTGTAGTTTGGAAACATCTATTCATTAATTTCTAAACATAGAGATGTGTTGCGTATGAAGCTGGTGGGTTCATATTACACTTTCAGAGCATTTCCAGGGACAGAGCCCGTTGCTGGCAGGTTCCCCATCTCTCTCCTTGCAAAGACAGGCTCACATTCCCATATCTGAAACCTTTACATCACGAGGAAATACGATTCAGGGTGCAAATCTTGAATGTGTTGCAAAAAACCCAGGCTATCCCGGACTGGTCCTTCCTTCCGCGTAATCCCACAGAGAAAAACTGAGAGCATCGGCATTTGGAGGTGAAATTCCTGCCTCTCTTAGAGATTTGTTTTTTCCCCCCCCTCAATCCTTCTCCCACACGCCTTTCCTGCATCGGGACCTTACTGTTGAGTAACAAATATTAGAGGGGCTACAAAACTATTCTCATTTCAATTCCCAGCCAGAGGAGACTGTGCACCCCGCAGTCCAGAGGACCGCTGTGCCATAAACAGAGATGCGTAGCCTCCGGATTTGCATCGTCTGGAAAGCACGTCGCAGTTTAATTAGCATTTAAATTCCAAAGGTTCAGAATATAACAGAGCGCGCTGCAATGTTTGCTCCGGCTGCACCGTGCAGCCCGTATATTTTATGACCTAGTTAAACCAATGTAAATAGCAATATATTAAACATTGTGTACACAGAGGGTAAGACCCTGCATTGTGCCGTACAAGTATGCTTAGGGAATAAAAACTGTCAGCCAGTAATCTGAATTTAGCTCTTCAGGTATTTTACATGAAAACAAAAAATAAAGCCTAACTACAAGCAACTTAAAATGTTTTGGTATATAATAAATACAAGACAATGAAAAAAGTGGGTACATTTTAGACTCCAGAGTTACACAACCAAAGTAGTTATAAGCTAGTAGATTTATAGAAACTATAGAATACTATTAAAATGCATATGCTTGTATCAGTAGAAATGAAGGTGCAGGCTGCATAAGTGAATAAAAATTTGCACGCTATAATTGTTTGTACAAAAGACTGAGAATGTGACATTAAGTGACAGCTGTCATTTTCTCTGAGAAGCAGACTTTTAACCAGCTTCACCACCTTTAGTCAGCAGATAATGCAGTTCTTTTGGAGCATTTTGAGTTATCCACAATTACATTTTTAATTGTTTTTTAATGTAGCCGGAGAAATGTTTTTCTAATTACAGTTGTAAATTTAAAAATTATCAAGAAACATATTCATTAGTAACATAAATTGGCATGCTGCCAACCACGCGAGATGTTACCAGGCACGTTGCAATAATTTAATCTTCAGATTATTCAGACAGACATTCTTTCGGCACCATTCTCTGCCTGGGATAAGCGTACTTGTAAATAGGTAGAGCTGGTCTCCAGATATACTATGACTGGGAGAGAAGACTATAAATCTCCATCCAGCTTTTGAAGACAGGTATACTTAAAATCAGGAAAACTTTGCAATTTTTCTCCTGGAGAAGCAGCAGCCCAGGAGACAAAGCCTCCTTTGCCATCCTATAAACAGTAGTAACATTCCCACATAGGACCTACAGAAAAAAAAAAATACCCTAAAATATGCAGAGAAAGTGTCCTTCAGGAGACCAAACGGCTTCTGAGCCAGCACCGAGCAGCGGAGCCGCCCTTCTCTGCACATCTCACCGAGTGTGAGCACATGCAAGCAGGATCCCAAGGAGATCCCTCATTGCTCATACGCTAAGCATAAGGAAAGATATAACTCACTGCTGCTGGCAGCTTCATCTGAAACGCGTTAAGTGCATAAATGACGGGAGACCTTTCCCTCATACGCACTGCCCAGCTTCTCATCATGCGGTACCTTAAGCACGCTTCTCTAAGATGCCGTGATGCTACTTCAAGCTAAGTGTTACTAGCATGTTTTTGTCAGCTACAAGTGACATATCTTCACAACCTAAATCTAGAAGCAAATTTGCTGTTACTACAAATAACAGCAGGACCCAGTCGGCTCTGAATGTGTTTTTAAAACATCAAAAAGTTTGAAATCCTGAGCCAAATGCAAAACTGCATTTAAACATTGGGTTGGAGCACATAATTTACAGAGAAGAGAGCATGGAAGTAATGCAGGACTCTCAAGCGCATGTGTTTAAAAAACATTTTAATACTATATTACTCAAGGCGCTAACCGAGCAGAAATAGCAGAGAGATTAGACCAAGGTTGTACAGCAAATCTAAGTGCTTCAAATGAGCGATGTGGAGAGATTGCTACTCTTATCAGTACTACCACTGATTAATATTGATGGCGTGGCAGTATCTTACAGTCTATATGAAAATCTTGAGTACTTTGTTCTAACAATGCTTGCCACATGCTGCAAGAGAGTCAATTTATGGTGAGAGAAAATGGATAATAAACATGTCATTCTGTGGTTAGATTTTATATCATCTAACTGCTAAAGGATTAACAGTCATTATTTGAAAATACAGTGAAAATCAGAGTTGATATATGACTAGAAATCAGTGGTTGGCTTGTAATAGAAAGTGTGTTGTTAGCCCGATAGAACGTAATGAGTGAACACTACTCACCCACCAACGCACTCGTAAGGAGGCTGTCATTTTGGAGACCCACAGGCTATTTATAGTGGCCATTTATTGGAAAGATTTTCTATAAAACTATGCAAAACCACCTCCTGATACTTAGTAAGGAATCTCTCAAGATACATCTTCTTCCGTAAGGCATCAGATCATGCAATTAGCACATCCAGTACTCAGAAGTACAGCATTTTCCCTCAAGTGCTCACTTAGCCAGGATTTTGCTTGCCAAATAGCTTTAGCTTTTCTTATATTGATGAAAAAGAGAATTATTTGGAGCTGTATCACCTTAATAATCTCCTGACTTTCCTTTTTCTTCTCTTACGCTATACACTACGAAAGAATATAGGGATATGTTAATATAAAGACACTGAAATCAAAGTTATATATCCTTCTATGTTCCCTGAGTTTTCCTAAGATGCCCCTTACAGAGAGTATTATGCACATCTCCTAAGAAATAGCTGAAAACCTGCTACAGCTATCCTTACAAGGTCCCATGATGTCATGTACCATTTATTCGCTGAACTTCACTCCCTATATCCCATTTAACACATTTTTCTTCTCCGCATTTTGAAGAAGAGTTCTGCCCACTACTTAATGCAAGAAAAAAAAAATAGTGACGAACAGCACTCGAATGGGAAGCAGAGGAGCCTTTAAAGTCAGATCTCTGCTCTTCTTTCTGCTTCCTTAGCAGCACCGCAATGATTTAATTATTCAGGAAAGTGGCGGATAGACATGTTTGACCTTGAAAGCACTGAAGGCTTTCCACTTACATAAGCCAGCTCAGAGGACCTTCTCCCTCGCTCCGTCTCAGCCAGGGGAACAGCTAACGTAATCGGTTTTCATCATCAAAAAGCCAGCATTGGAGAACCGCCTCTATCAAATTCCTCGCCGGGTGCCAAGCTGGCTGCGGTTTCAGGAGAGAAGCGCAGCGGGTTGGGGTAGGAGCAGTCCACGTCTTGGCAGGCAGGAGCATTATTCACCGTTTGGCCAGCCGGGCTCTGCCAGAAGGGAGAAGAAACCCAAAGAACTGCGCGCGTGGGCAAAGTTTCCAAGGCAAAGTGACATTGAGTTTTCCCTAAGTAAGGGGACTATCCGTGCTACTTCTCTTCTTTTTTGGAGGGAGAAAAAAAAGCAACAAAAAAACCTATTAGAGGGTAAATGATGAACTGATGCTGAACTTAGGAGATGTTTCTACTGGGCATTACCAGAGTGGCAGGCAGAAGAAATGAAAAGATCTGACTTTTCATTATAAAAATAATGAGAGCATGAGAAATTGCACATTTGTGGAGGTTTTCAACATATATAACACAAAAGCATAAAGTAATCTTAAAGTGTCATAAATTCTCAACAAGACTGAAATAGGTGAAACATCCATTAAAATATATTGTATTAAGCTAAATATTTTGCACTTAAAGCGAATCCCTGTAAGTAGTAAGACTATCATAGTGACAAAAATGGCAGATTTTATCAAGGTATTACTTAAAAAAAAATGGAGGCAAGGACGACATCCAGACTTTCCAGTTTAACCCAAAACTTTTCTGTTTTCCCTTTTCTAAAGCATCTGCCAAAAACCAATCCGCCAAATTGTTCAAAATCAGAATTCATTGTATTAAGAAAGTCTTTGTTCTTAAAGGCATTTACTACGTGTAAAGACATAATGTACATTAAAAGTGCGATTCCAACGTATAGCTTTGTTTTCATTCCCAGACTCATTTGCTTTTGCAGCTACTTCAAATTCAATTTAAAAAGGGACAATTTAACTTGGAGTTTGTGTAAGGGGATTTTACGCACGACATTATTTTACAGTTTTTACATAAAGTCTAATCTTGGTAGAAATATCACCTTTTTTGTTACCCAGTAAAACTCTCAGTACCTCAAAATATCTATTTTAAACTGCGATAGTTTTTAACGTAGATTCATTTTATGGTCAGGTTGCTTAAGAACAGCCACGTTCATTATACCCATAGCAAAGTTATTCCTTAAAGACTAAATAGTGGAAGCTGATGAAACAATCTACTTTTTAATACAGTTTTGCTGCAAAATACATGTATTCCTATTACAAAAGCTTTTTTAGTGGCACTGGAAATATTTTCTGTTCTTCTGCCTTTCTATATAAATTTCCTTGCAGTAGGAACAGCGGACTACTCTGCTAGCCAGCGCTGTACCCACACTTGTGCAACGGGTTCCCACTGAGCCATTAGCCAAACACCCGAAACAGAAAGGTCATTCCAGTGACATCTGAACTGATGTCATAGGCATTCACCTTTGTATTCTGCACGCTTTGTTAATGACGGACCGAACAACACGGTGCCTACAGCCAACTGACAGGAATTCTAACCTGATTAAATGTCCCAGTATGTTTTAGTACCCTTAAATGGAATTTTTATGGCCTGTTCTGCACGCATATTATTAACGCAGAACCATCAAAGAAACCACAGACACGCATAATAGCTCATCAATTTGTAGCTAGGCACTTTTGACCTTGAAAAATCAGCTATCTTTCAGATTAATGCAGCTATGTTTTGGGCAGGGAAAAAAGCTATAAAAATTATCATGCTTATTTTTGTCACATGTCAGCGCCGGAGTAGGGAATAAAGGCCATGCTGCTGGCTTTTTATTGATATTGCCGTCAACCTCTGACACCTGAATTAGAGTCTTGGAGACCTATTTCTAATAAAAATCCACTTAGACGTTAACATTTCAGTCATAGATGCGCTGCTAGCGGGAAGATGGCGTTGAGTCTGACTTCCACTCCCCCCGTCAGTGGGTTTTCACATTTGCTGTCCTTCACAGAAGACCCTAAAGCACTTAAAAAACCAGCTCCAGTTTGGACCACAACATCCACCCACGGAAAGTGTCAAAGGCTCTGCCGGGGGAAGAGACGGTGAAGGCGAAGGACAAGTGGAAGATACAAATACCATCCCCATCTCTAAAAAGAGGTGGTAGCAGCACTTGCAGTGTACTGGCCATAAATTAATAACAGTTGGAACTTTCAGGGAACAGAAATATATGTAGCTTAGACAATAAGTTGAAAAGTTAGCAAGCTGGGAGAGAAATGGACAAAAGGAGGATGAAAGCTGTTTTAGAAGGAAAATTTTCATACTAGAGAGAAGCTACTAATGGGCTTTCAGAAGGACTGGTCTTAGGCTCTGAGATGCTCTCTAAGGTAAGAGGAATCGCAAATCATTCCAGACTGTAGAACAACATTTCCTTGTGTAACTGAGGAAAAAGTCCAGGGAAGACAGTCTTAGAAACAGATTTTTAATTACTTTTTTTCCCTTTCAGCTTCAAATGGCTCACTATTGGTTACTTCTGAGTAGTCTTTCCCCTTGGAGTCGTTCAGCTTGCATAAATAACCAAATGTACATCCAAACGGACAACTCAATAATGGTGTTCCATTTTCCAGTAAAATACCCAGGCCACTGGGGTACAGCAACCATCTCTCACGCCTTCAGAGAAATACTTATTATATCACTAAATTCAAGATAGCTGCTTGACATTCCAATTTACCAGGGCATTTAACTTAAGGCATGTGCTTTAATTGCTATGGACTTGATCTAGTTAACTTTATTGTTTACATAAACACTTTGCACTGGGATAGACTTACAAAGGAATTGGGGTTTTTTGACCGGACTTCCAAATACTTTTAGGCAGCCTGAATCTGCCTTTTTTTTTCCCCCTACATGAATATGTTCCTTCAGAAACAAAAATCATTCTTCTCCACATTCTGTTCTTTGTAACAGACTTGTTTGAAAAATTAAGTAAATCACAATTAATTCATATATACACTTATTTTTAACATAGACTTTCAGTCTCAGTTTTCTCCCTTTTGTCTCTACTTGATTTGTTGGGAAACAGTGAAAGTGAAAAGATTCTGCTTCTCCTCGTCTGGCTTTTTATCCCTTAGTCTTTACAGAAATTAATAAAAAGGACCATCAATAAAACAACAACAAAAACGACAAACCCCCCCGAGAACAGTATGAGAACTACTCCCACACAGGGCTTTTAATGCTCTCTCTGGCTTGATTAACAGCCTTTGCCATCCAATCAATTAAAACCCCAACCAAGATTGACATGTTCCATTCATTTGTATAATTACAATGTGGCATCCAGAAGAATCATTATCGTAGCAGGTGACAGACTCTCCCTGGTACATATTACTAGTCACTCTACCCAATCTTATGATACCATTAATGTCTTTTAAAGGAGACATTATCAGAGGAGACACATACAAGCGGTGTTCGCTACTGATATCAATATCTGACAAGGTGAAAATAGCCAGACCAGCACTACAAATTGTCACGTTTTTGCCAATAAAAATATAGCTATTTAAAAGCCAAAAGGCAATACCGATATCTCCCTCATGCTCCGAATTCTACCAAGTAAAGGTTTGAAAATTAAATAAAAAGTTTAAGGTGCCCTTCTTGAAACACATTCAGGATTTTCTGTGACATCTAGAAAGGATTTTGAGTGGAGACCATTACTTAGCAAGGATCATCTAGAGGCAGTGAAAGTAAAAGCAAAAAAGTAAGCAACCAAACACAAAATCCTGCAAGACTATAATTTATAAACTAGGAAAATCAAGCAACCTACACAACAATCAAAAACTCCTCACATAAAAAAAATCAATACTAACTGCTACCTTGTGATGTTCCTAAATTTTGATTTTAGCTAAACGTCAGGTTCCTCCAAACAGCCGGTAATCATGTTAAAGTCACCAAGCTTTCCTGCAATCGTCTCAACGCCATCCTTATTAGAAGTGTCCCAGAAACACCACCTGAGCAGTTTATCCTCACCAAAACAATCTCATGTTTGTGCCCAGCAGAACCAGGGAAGGAGCAAAGCCCACTCCCAGCCTACGCATAAATACCAGGCACGTTCCCACAAATTATGGCAGGCTGCCTAAAGGTTTCATTTGATCTCAGAAGATTCCTCTGTTCTCCCAGAAACTATTTCCCCGGAGCAGAACAGTGACAAACAGTCTGGTAAAAACACTTCTGCTGCGTTACCGAGACGACGTGTTGAACCATGCAACAATATACGCACCGTCCTTCCAAACACAGGTGTACTGCTGCAGCCAGAATTCCCACCGCACTGGCCAATGACTTCTGGAAAAATGAATATAGCACAAGGAGATAAGGGACAGAACCCAGGTCTTTGCAACACAACGATAACAGGTGATGGGTTGTCATTTTTGCTGTTTTTGAAGAGACACCCCTGATCATTACCACGTTTTACTTTTCCGAATGGAGTAGTCTTGAAGCACACTAAGAGAATTCTTGGGGGATGAAATTGAACAAAAAAGCAGCAGCCAGGAGCCAAACTAAAGCTTCTCTCAACTGACAGGACTCAGCCACCGATGTTACAGAATAATCTTCCCTCCAGCATACTTAATGGGGATGTAACATCCTCGAGACCAGCTATTCCACCCTACCAGAGCTCTATGGGGCCATACCACTCGGCAACGGGGATATACCGACTTACGTAGCCTTTTCACAAAAGGAGTTGAGTACGCATAGTACTGAGTAATCTTATGGCGTACTGCACCCTAGCAGCTGTGCTGTAGCGTGGCATTTTCTACAGATTTGCATTTCTTTGTTTTCCAAGTTAAGGCTTGAGAAAAATTTACCTCCTTAACCCAAAGATTTCAGCTGAGCCAAGAGCAAAATTCAGATGCGCAAAGTGCACGGTGAAACTCTTCAACCTCTGTGTCAAAGCCTTCTGAAGCTCAGAGTAACTACAAGCTCATTAGTCAATATGAAAGAGAGGTGGGAAAAACAGTTGAATAATTGTGTAAAAATACAAGTTCCATGATTCATAATAAAAAATAGTTTACATGTTTTACCCTCATGCTTTGCCAAGCGGAAGAAACAAGGCGGATGCTTTTTGTTCATATCTCACAGCAGGTCAAATAAATCTGACCACAGCTTGTGTATTTGTTTCCTTAAATCGCTATTTGTTCTTGTATTTGCACCTACCCAATATATCATTAGAAAGGCATATGTAAAAATCTATGCGGCCAAAGGGTTTTGGATTTTGCAACACACACACACACTGATTTCCAGAGCTAGCCCCATTCGTAGAAAGAGTTTGTGGTGGCTTTTTTCCTCCTTACCGAAAAGTATGCTTTCCTCAACTGATCTCTAGACTATGATAACATTCCTGCAAACAGAGGAAAAGGCAGTACCACAGATCTGAGATTAATTAAGAGGAAATGACGCTGCGCTGTCTTTTGTCCCCATTAGTCCAACTCTGATCCTGAAATTGTGACAGACACCATAATTCTAGTCTGCAGGAAGAAACTTTGCTACAGTCCTCCAGACTGCTTTTCCAGTCTTCAGCATATATATATATATATATATATATATATATTTCCCTTATGCTTCTGCGCAATTGTTCATGGAAGCAAACGCTGAATGGGGTAAATACAGCTCAGAAACGTATCAGCACATACAGGATTGAGGTAACAAAAAGAACATGAGGCTGGACTAAATGAATCGCCAACTTCAGGTAGCGCTCCTGAGCCTAAACAGAGAATGGGCACGCAGGCTCTTGGAGAGCCTTTACTTACCGTCTTCACGCTGTTGAAGATTTCAGAGAACTTTCTGGGAAAAGTTAGATAGCATTATAATGAAAGTAATCTCTGAGCAAAGAATACAAGCTATCTAAAGTGTATAGGGTATATATAGATCTTCTTTGTCTTTCATGTAGCGATTATACTAAAAGCAAAATATCTTAATACAAACAAATCAGTAACTTCCATTTTGCTGAAATGGAAAAAAATCCAGTTATTTCAGATAAAAATAGAATTTCAATCAATTTAAGCTTGCCAAAGCAAATTATTATAAGACCTGGAAGACAGTTAAGTGTCATGGGTATGACAGAGTAAATATCAACCTGTGATGCATCTGGATACTAGGCTTTTCTTATGAAACAATGAAATTGGAGCTTTTACCCTGCTTATTTCACACACTCACACCTGCTCCCTGCACCGCCACTTCAGCAACAGGTTCACTTGGTCTCAAGGTCCCAGCCTGGACTGGGTGCAGCTAGCAAGCAACAGTTTGATTTTAGACATATATATACCCACACATACGCCCAATTATCTGCCTGCCTCCCCATCAGCATTTACAATTTAATCTTAATTTTTTTGCCAAAAAAAAAGCACCTTCAGTTACGCTCTGAATAGTAGCTGTATTTGCGATTTAGTTTTTAATTTCTGATGGTGAATTTTTTCGTTGCTTTTCCACCCCTCTAGCACTACAGCGGAATCAAAACAAAGTCCCATTTTAAATATCAATTTTAGCAATTCAAATTAAAATACTAAAGACTTGCACTGGCACAGTATTGTTTTAGAGGAATTTTGGACTCCATTCACAGAAAAGTAATTAGACTCACATTTTATAGAGCAGATGATTTCTTTTCAAAGGTAAATAAAGGTGAATCTGTAGTTATATGGGCAGTGAAGGTATATTTCACTCCTTATCTACGTAGAGAGCTGTGTTCCCATTATTGACAGAGCAATATCTTCTCAGGGCTCTAAAATTGTGGAAGAGTTTCAAAGGAAGCAGGTTAACTGACAGACTTGCTGAAACCATTCCGGCCAAAATAAGTATTTATCCATAGGTTTAATCATCGCCTGACACGTCGAAAGTATAGCTTCTTGTAGAGATAGCACTGATGTGAACATGCATCTGAATTATAATAAAAACTACCCTTAGACTTAAGGAAAAAGACAGAAAAACATTGCTGATAAGTAGTGAAAGTCACAGGTGTAAGGAAATGGATTATTTGAAGGGAAAAGAGCTTCTTCCAGCACTGACAGATCCTGATTTCATTTTAGTTGCATCGGCTTTACACCAGCATAGCCTTCTTGACTTTGCTGGTGCTATTTCCAGCTCATGGCAAGAAAAAAGAAACAGCATACAAAGAAAACTAACTACAACCACTGTAAAAAAGGGAGCAAGTTTCTGTATTCGAATGGCATTGCTAAAGAACGTTCAATTCAACGCGAGCTCGTGTTTTTCTTGAATTTTCTGTAAACATATTCTAAAGAAGTGATATATCAGCAGCAAAAAGCTGTCTGAAAATTTGAATTTTAATGACTTGATATGTTCATAATAATCATCCATTTTTGGATTTTCCCCTCCCCACACTTGGTAAGGAACAAGACACACAAATTTATTCTACTACTGACTATTGCATTTCTCAACACCAAAAGAAGAGGCAAAGCACACGACAGAAATCCGTAAACACAGATTGAGCATGATATTACAGTTTGCTGGTGCTGCTAACGAGGTTGGGCTCACCTTTCTTCCAAACACACACACACACAAAGATATATTGTAGTTCTTTAAATTTCATACTTTGATGGAAGGGACCAGATCAATAAATAAGCTATACAGCTTAAGTTATAAATACTATCTAGGTATTAATACAGTCTTTCATTTATCCCAACGTTATTTCCTCCTCCTAGACTTTTAATTATATTTCTGTCCATTTTATTACAGATTATCATGTACTATCTTCCCATGCTTGTTTCTCCCAGATAACCGCAGGCACCGGTAGTATGGTGTCCTGTGGTTTCCCCCATCTGACAGATATTTTGCCTTTGTTATTTTAAGGATGAAAAGCAGGGTACGAAAATAAACCAAAAAAAGCAATAAATATAATAAAGGACTGTACTACATTTTCAGCTTCATTTATAAATTATGTGCTGACACATATTATATAAAGCCAAAACACAAAGAAGTGATCTAAAGTCTCTGCAACAGAATGTGGGGGAAGGTGCCATTTCCTACTAACCACAAACCAATTTCAGATTAAGCGCCCATTCTGCTATATTTTATAAAATAAATTTTGGGTTTACTATACTAAATGTACATAGATTCTTGTTGTTGTGAAAATAGTCATCGTGCTGCTATTTTACTAATCGCATAGCCAGGACAGCTGAACGAATAACACAAGCTACATACATGATTTTTACCTGAAGTCAAAGCAAGTGTATTAGTTCTTATGCTTAATAATTAAGAACAGTGACCATCTGCATTCACAGATGTGCAGAACAGATTGTACTTCAATTTTGAGAAGGAATTCATGTTTCTGTACTTCAGATTTCTTACCTGTTTTTTAGAAGAAAGCAAGACTGGAGAAGACGACCCTGATTTTGGGTTGCAATGCTGCTTTCCCCATCCCCCTTCCATGGATTTGGCTATTGCTGCTCCTACAGCCTCTGTCCTGCGCTTGCTTTTCCTTGAGATTAAGAAATATTTCCTCCCACAGCAAGGTTTGTAAAAAAAAAAAGTTAGAAAATAAATTTTTTTTCTGAGCTAGTCTTTCTGCTCTCTGGTCACTCAAAGGTACGCTTCGCTGGCTGTTTACCAGGATATGGCTACCTCTCACAGGCTCAGGCTGAGCTTGGTAAAACTCTCTCAGGTTTGAGACCTGAATCCAGACTTTGAACCTCAGATTTCACGTGGGATTGGAGTATTGCTTGTGCGCAGGGGGCGGTGGACCTAGCAGGAGGCCTGTGCAGCACAAGGGATGGTTGGGATCCTATCGAAGCGACCAGAAATGAGAAGCGTTTGATTTGATACTTCCATTCTGCATGACCTCTAATTTCTATTGTACACAAAAGTATGTGTCAAATTTCCCAGCCTCATGTACTGTAGTTACATTTGTGTATTATATGCATATAGTTTCATGTGTGTTAGCATATATATAAACAAAATATACCTAAATAATCAAAATAATTCTTTTTTTTTTTTCCTTCTAGCACCAAACCACACTTTTAAATACTGGAAAAAAAGCATGATGATTTTCTGGACCATAACGCAGTGTCCCAGAACACAGTTATTAACAGTTAAAGGAGAACACTTAAATCTGGCTAACAACACTTCAGCAAATCAGCACTTAAGAGAAGCACATATGGCTCTGCCTTATGCCTGACTGCACGCTGCCAACGGGAAGAATAGGAACTTGGTCTAACATTGGCACCTACTAGGAATCTTTTTGTTGCTGTTGTGAGAACCTCGTTGCTTCACGTCGCTGGCACAAGATGGACAAACTTTGAGTAGGGTGACTCAGCTCCCAACACAGATAGGAAGCTCCGTTAAATGTATTTACAAAGGTTCACGCAGCCCATTGAGATCAGTACATGAGCTATCTACTGGATTGGTTTCACTTTGAAAAGCGTGGGAGCTATTTCACCTATTCACATGAAAAAGAAATAAGTAGAGGCTTTTACCATTGCAATGCAGAGAGCCATTCAATTAAACACTTCAGGATTAAAAGCACCGTTGAGCTCCAAACTCATTATCCCAACCTCTCCTGGTAAGGACACACGAATCCAGCAGCAGCAGCCGCCAAGTACCCAGAGGAACGACACGGGACAGAAGCTCCGTTTGCAGATGAGGAGGCTGGAACCGCTACAGCAGGTGGAAGAGCAGGCTGCTTTCCTCCTGCCCCACAAAACCCAGCATGTTTCACAACGCTTATCATACCTCAACCCACCTATTTCCTTAACGCTTCTGCAATCAGAGCAACAAAGCTGATCCTGCAAACTAACCCTTCCTTAGCCCAAAAGCCCTTCCAAGTCCCATCAATTCCAGGACAGACTAGGTCTGCATCATCATGCAGTCATCACAGCCCTTGGACCTTTCCGTGCCTAAGCGAGCCACGTCAACGGTACGATGACGCTAACAGGGGAAGGTTTCTTTTAAGAATTGCAAAAAATCATAAACTCCAAAAGTCTTGAGTGAACAGAAGTCAGATGACAATTGGCAACAGTTTTGTAATCCAGTACTACTCTGTGGGGAAGACTACCGTAAATGAACTTTCTGTACAAACATTTATTAGCAGTGAAATCCATGTGACTGGAGAATACAAAAAACTTTTGTGTACAACTGACAATACATTAAGATTTTCATTTTTATATCTGTGTCTTCAAGTTTTCAGGAGAATAAACTTATTATTGTAGTTCTCAGTTGATAGCTGAGATTTTAAAGAAAGAAAAATTCTACACAGACATACATTAATATTTTTATTTAAATTAGCTCACAGGTAAATATCCTCCTTTATCTCCCTTCTCCTTTTAAATAATCAAATTTAAATATTTATGATCCACCAAAGGATTAATGAAACTGAGCTAAACCTGCTAAAAGTCTTTATAATGCCATTTGATTTGTCAGAAAATTTAAAATAACCTGAAGAAAATGAAGGAATTTCCATTAGCATTGGATCACTGCCTTAGGGCTCCAAGATCCTTAATACTGTGGCTGAGTTTGCAGCTTTGTAGCTGACATACAGGAGTTGAAAATTTGAGAGGATGCAGGCAAATGTATTGGCTATCATTTAAGTTCTAATAAGCTCTGTTCCCTAATGACTACATACACTGTGTAGAGAAAAAAAAATTATTTAATACCAGAAGATAGGGTAAAGCAAAATCATTATTCTCTGTAACCTGACTCAGACATGACTTCTTTAGTATATTCTGCGAGACACATTCTGTATGTGTGGTCCCAGTTCTAATTAACACCCCTGGCAATTACTGATTTTAATCTTGCTGTACTATTTTCGTTCAAGTCCAAGCTGCCTAAGAAATTCTTTTTTTCCTCTTTTGTTTCCCAAATTAATTAACAGTTGCTGCTGTCTCGCCAATGGACCACATTTCCATGTGCTGCTGCTTCACCATCCACGTACAAAGCTCTGAATTACGGTGATTTGGTTGCGCTGACAGTTCACACTGGTTCTGAACAAAGCTATACATTTTGCCAGTTTGTATTTATTTAAAATAAGTCACCTGCATGGAGCTACTATGGTAATGCTGTGGGTAAAGGCTGCAAGGCAGGGACATTGTTTTCATGGGGTGGACAAAGATGTGATTTTTCCTCGCCCTATGAACACCATCGCGCTTTCTCCCACGTACTTTTGGTATTTCTTTAGGAGACAGACTAGAGTTTTCCTGGATCCTCAGTTTCATTTCTGGCTAAAAGCTTGCTCTTCCATATTCCTCACCGTTCACCTGAACTGCACTGGACAAGCATCACAATTTTGCATCCAACCTTTTGAAACACAAAGAAATTTTATAGTGTGAAGCGTTTCAGGTAAGCACTACTCCATTAACACGCTGTCCAAGGGGAGGGACAAAGCCAAGAAACAGGAAGCAACAGTAGAGATCAGGCATAAGAATAGCCCTAAAAACGGAATAGAGTTCATCCAGATTTCCAGACCTGAATAAATCTTTTTTGACTCTACAGTTAAAAACAAGTATCTGTCTTAAAAGAGAGAACATGCAGGTCAGACAAGATAAAAAAGCCAATGTTTCTACAGCTCACTTAATTGCTTAGTTCTGCAGTTCAGACATGAAGATATGAAAATAATCAGGAGACCATGTAAATTTTTTTCAAGTTAATAGAATTCCAAATTTTATCATTAAATCTTATAATTAGTTTCCGCACAGTGGCTAGTTCTAGGAGCTGAAGTTCTCAGACCTCGATAGTATTATTCAAATGTAAACCAACAGACTGAAGTTCTCAAGAAAACTCGCCATTGAAAAGATAATCCCCAAGTACTAGTCACTCGATCTTTTCTTACACCAGCATAGCAATCAGTGCCAATGCACTCTGCAAACCGTCCTTACAAAGCTGCACTGAGACTCACTATAGGTGTTAAGGTTATAGGAGTAAACTTGAGACCTCATTATCTTCCATTCTTTCTTACTCCGGGAAAACGAAGACACCAAAGTTGTCTAATAAATATTACATAAGCCTCAAATGAAAACCAAGAGCTTATTAGAGTCAAGCCTTAACTTCTTGGTGACTAAGTTAGAAATATCTCCTACCTTTCTGTCATGAAGAATACCTTTGGTTATGGCTTGGCCATGGAAACCCCACTGCCTCTGAGGTTAGCTGGGACTGACTTGCCCTTCTCTCCTGTTTTCCCTTTTCCCTCCACTACGAAGACTGACTTGCCCTAGAAAGCTTCAGGTTAAAACTTTAATATTATTTCTTCCTTTGTATCATACAGAAATCTTTGGCCTCCCTTCTCTTCAGGATTCTCTTCCTCCCTCGTGTAACCCTCAGAGCTATAGTAGCACCAAACATTTCAACAAGTATTCTTCCTAAAAATCTGGAATTAGAGTTTGGTGGGGGGTTGGGGGGAGTTCCCCCCCATATCCTTTAATATAAATAAAGCCTTAAATACCTAGAGCTAATTTAAAGCAAATAAAGCATTCAGAGCTTCTCAGATAAGTTTTGAAATGTTTTAAGACTGTGTCCCGGTTTCAGCTGGGATAGAGTTAATTTTCTTCCTAGTGGCTGGTATAGTGCTGTGATTTGGATTTAGGATGAGAATAACGTTGGTAACACACTGATGGTTTAGTTATTGCTGAGCAACGCTTGCTCTAAGTCAAGGACTCATCAGCTTCTCACCCCACCTCACCAGCGAGTGGGCTGGGGGTGCACAAGGAGCTGGGAGGGGACACAGCCAGGACAGCTGACCAAAGGGATATCCCATACCATATGGCCTCATGCTCAGCATATAAATTAGGGGTAACGCTGGCCAGGGGGCCGCTGCTCAGGAACAGGCTGGGCATTGGTCGGTTGGTGGTGAGCAACTGTTTTTGATTTGCTTCACTTGCCTGCTCTGGGTTTTATTTCATTCTCTTTTTGTTACGTTATTATTATAGTATTTCAATTATTAAACTGTTCTTATCTCAACCCAGAAGTTTTCTCTTTTACTCTTCTGATTCTCTCCCCCATGGCCTCGGGCAGGGGGGAGTGAGAGCGGCTGCACAGGGCTCAGTTGCCAGCTGGGGTTAAACCATGACAGACTACTATTTTTTATAAACCAGCCATCATAAGAAATATATCCCATATAAGCATCTTACCAAATCAACTTTTTTCTAGTTAATTTGTAATCTTTCCTTAGGGTAAAAGCTTCCAAAATTCTTTACTCCTTCCATTATGCACTTTCTTGTTACCTTGCCCACTTAAGTCCGTATAGAGTGAAAGGAGCAGAGGTATACACGTGTGTGGTGGGTTGACCCTGGCTGGGGGCCAGGTGCCCACCAGAGCCGCTCTCTCACTCCCCTTATTCACTAAACAGGGGAGAAAAGGCATAACGAAATGCTTGCGGGTCGAGATAAGGACAGGGAGAGATCACTCTCTAATTGTTGTCACGAGCAAAACAGACCAAACTTAGAGAGGGAATTCATCTAATTTATTACTAGGCAAAACAGAGTAGAGGAATGAGAAAATAAAATCAACTCTTAAAACACTTCCCCCCACCCCTCCCATCTTCCCGGGCTCAACTTCACTCCCGGCTTCAACCTTCCCCCCCTCAGCGGCACAGGGGGACGGGGAGTGGGGGTTACGGTCAGTTCATCTCATGGTGTTTCTGCTGCTTCTTCATCCTCAGGGGGAGGACTCCTCTCATTGTTCCCCTGCTCCAGCATGGAGTCCCTCCCACGGGGTGCAGACCTTCAGGAGCAAACTGCTCCAGCGTGGGGTCCCCCACGGGGTCACAAGTCCTGCCAGCAAACCTGCCCTGGCGTGGGCTCCCCTCTTCACGGGTCCACCGGTCCGGCCTGGAACTTGCTCCAGCGTGGACTTCCCACGGGCCACAGCCTCCTTCAGGTGCCTCCCCCTGCTCCGGCGTGGGGTCCTCCACGGGCTGCAGGTGGAATCTCTACACCCCCTCATCCTTCCTCCATGGGCTGCAGGGGACAGCCTGCTTCACCATGGTCTTCACCATGGGCTGCAGGGGGATCTCTGCTCCGGCGCCTGGAGCTCCTCCTCCCCCTCCTTCTGCACTGACCTTGGTGTCTGCAGAGTTTCTTACATCTTCTCACTCCTCTCTCCGGCTGCAAAAGCTCTCTCTCTCTAAGTGTTTTTTCCCTTCTTAAATATGTTATCACAGAGGCACTGATTGGCTTGGCCTTGGCCAGCGGCGGGCCCGTCTTGTAGCCGGCTGGCATTGGCTCTATCAGACACAGGGGGAGCTTCTAGCAGCTTCTCACAGAAGCCACCCCTGTAGCCCCCCTGCTACCAAAACCCTGCCACGCAAACCCAACACAACGTGAAAAATAGACCTTAGTATCTCGTATTACAAGACAGAAACAAAGATCTAGGTTTTGTGGGAGAAAAA
Organism: Grus americana; assembly: GCF_028858705.1. NCBI lineage: Eukaryota > Metazoa > Chordata > Aves > Gruiformes > Gruidae > Grus > Grus americana. Next base: position 36,859,697 of record NC_072857.1, read on the forward strand.
CCATTTAAAATAGCAATATATGAAACTGAATTATATATCTAGGGCAAAATCAGATTGCTCCCTGTCTAAGCACTGCAGTAGCAGATACAAGAAGAAACAGGATGATTACTGTCTAATAACGAGGACCACAAACATCTTCACATCTCTGACAGCTATATGGATTTCTTACATCTGCAATTAAAAGATGTGTGTCTGCAGAAATATAGGCCTATACATATGTAGAAAATATGGGTATAGCTGTATGGATCTGTGTTTAAAATGACCCAACACAAGTAGCTCATTACTTCTATGTACCTACATGCTCCTTCAAAAAAAATTCTTAGCTAGCAAGAAGAATCGTATTTGCTCCAATTGTCAGTTATGGTACATAGGCACAATATTGTCCTCGTTTCTTTCCTATTAACAGTTTTCTACAGTTTTATGTTTTCATGATTTAAAATCCATCTATAATAATCTTATTCTTGTTTTGCTTAGCAGTCTAAAGAGTTATTAGCAATATATTAGTTAATTGAAAATTTCTTTCAGTTTAGATTACCACTGCCAGAGTACCAGCTCAAAAATAATACTTAACAAATATTGAATTATTAAAATGTAAATGAAAATAAGGAAGAAAATTATAATTCTGTGTTTCTAGTTTTGTTACGATCATGTCTTTAGTCCCAGATAAGAAAAATATTTTACTACTTTTTCTCATACTCTGTTCATCTCCATGAACCTTAGCATAGGCAAAATACTTGACGACAGAGGACATAAATCGCTGACTGATCTAGAAGCGGAAAAAAGTCTTTTTTTCTTCAGTGACTGAGTGCATCAAATTAAAAATTAAAGTATCTAGATAGTAAACTGCTATGTACCTTTCAACCATCACTTCTGCTTCTGGGGCTTGGTTTAGAGCTACAGAACATTCATCTTTTGGTCAGCTATTTAAAGGGGTTTTAACAGTCAGAAATGCTGGAGCCACATACGAAAAAGAGGAAAAAAATAATTTATCCAGAGTGTTTGTCATAAACATGGGAACTGGAGTTGGATTTTGTCTTGAAGGAAGTAACCAAGCTATAGGTATTTTCCAAGACAAAATTATTCCTGTGGCTAATGCTAACCTATCTCCATGTGGTAACGTGTACGATATATTGCCTGGTGTTCACATGAGTTGTCTGGAGACTCCCCAGAAGCCAGGCAGGTGCTACACAGTAGAAGAGTGGGATATCTTCATCTTCCCAAGCAGCAGAACGATGCTCTACGCGCACAGCTGTAAGAGGGACTGCACTGGAGAGATGGAGCAATGGACCTTGGTTTTTCAGCAAGCATAATAGACTATACAGCCTCCACCCCACCAGACAATTATTCTGTCTGTGTCTCAAGGGGAAGAAAACAATAATGTAATAAGTAGGCTTTTGTGACAAATTATTTACTCACTCACTGTCAATAGCTTTACTCCAACAGCTACCAAACAATAAATTATGCTATTTAAGAATCTGAGCTAAATCCCTTTAACACAAATAAGAGAAGATTTGGTCCAAAGTATTAGAGTAACTCCATTCATGTAGTCAGAAATGTTGTTCACATATAGCTCTAACAAATTCCTGCTTGGGCTTGCTCTTTTTATTTTTAAAAATAGCTTCCAAAACATCGCTGATTTCCGGGAAATCTGTTTTTGCAGCACACTATGGTGCTAAGAACCTAACAGAATCCTGAAGTGAGTTTTGGAAAGAATGTCCTCTCACTAATTAGAAGAGGTTCTATCATTTAAGACCTTGGAACTATTTTCAGGCTGTTTAGCAATTAGGGAAAACTACTGAACACTTCTCAAAAAGTTATAAATAGACTGCTTGACTGCCTTAAATTATTAAATAATCCATCTACTGCTCAGCAGCTGCATGGCTCCACTAGCCCAGCTTCCTTCCCTTTCACAGTAAACAGACTCCACAAATTTGCTCCTCCTCGATCTCACGGGTAGAAGGTTTTCTACAGGAACATTTTCGGAGTAGAACTAAAAGCAGAGGAAGGCACCATCAACAGAAGCCCCCTGACATCAGCCCAATGATGGGGCAGTGCTCGAGGCACAGAGCCTGCCGAGTCAGTGCTGGAAGGAAGAAAACCTGATAGCTTCCTAGCCGCATCCGTGTCGCCTAACCTGTTCCCAAACTTTGCTCTAGCAGGGGCTAGAGGCAATGAATGATCCAAAAGAAAGCCAAAAACCTGATCTGACAGCTAAGCAGCATGGACGACTAGGGTACCGTTCACATGCTCTCTGACCTTGCTAACCAAGTGCAGATGCAGCTCAAGTTTCTCAGAGAAGCAAAACCAGATAGAAATGATGGATTTGTTACACATCGAGTCTTTTTTCTAAGGAGACTGCACTAAAGCAGTAGTTCCCTGCGATACGATTTATAGTAGTGCCACTACAAAGTGCTATACTAATTTGTGAATGTATATGATAATTTTTTTTAAAGAGGCTTATTCTGCTTTGGTGCAGAAATGAAACACTTTCCAGCTCTGTTCTGGACAGTTCTGGGAATATAAAATAGGTCTCTGATTTCAGTAATGCCAAGAAATTCTTGGATTTTACACTGGCAATCTCCCAAGGAGAGGAAGTCGGTGATTTATAGGAAAAGACAGCTATAAAAAGCTCTTGCTTTCTTCAGTTTTAATCGACTACAGCATCATTGGCCTTTTGGATTTACTTCCCCTCTAGATATCTTTTTAAGATACAACACGAATTTTGCAGCACACAGATTAGATTGCATCTGTTTGTTTTGCCATTTCTCTTCTAAGAGAAAACCTCAAGAACATAGATAACGAGAACGTGGAAACCAGAGTCATGTCTGGCCCAGCCAGGCCTGAACCTGCCTGGGAACGCATTTCTCCGGTATTAACATTTCCTATCAAAACTGTGGATCACCACACTGTGGACACTGTGGTACATCTGATACTGAGCGTATCTATTGCACGCATACACACAAAAGCGTGTATATATACACGCAAGGCACGATGCCAAGCCTGCAAACACCTCTTACCAAGCAAACTGTTTAATACTGACATTAACACCAGTGAAGCATCCTCTCAAACAGCATAGGATACTTCTCTCTTGAACAGCAAAATTACATACTGATCCAGTTCGCTGGGAGGTGGGATGCTCGGACCCTAGTAGAAAACCCTACTTGAAAGGGTGAGCAGAATCATTCTCACCTATAAACTCAGATGTATACATAAATTAGACCCATTCTGAATAACGATGCACCCTATAAACCCACTAAACTCCCTTTTCACCTCTTTGTGCTGCTCCTCCAGGAAATTTCCAGATGGTACAAAGCAGCTGCCCAGGAGGGACTGAAGCTTGACCCTTCAAAGCAACCCAAGGTCTGCACTTCTCCATGCCGTTGCTCTTGGTATAGAAATGCTGTCTGATTAATTGTTTCTGCTGCTGAAATTAGCGGTATTTGCCTTCAACACCGAGAAGCAAAGCTATTGGTATGATGTTAAGCAAATGGTGACGCTGCAGAGAAATGCCTGGGTAGAGCATGTAAGTGATCAGAGAGCCATCCAGTGGACCAGCAGGAAAAGAAAGAAAAAAATCCTCTCAAAAAGGGAGATGAAGTTATATCTAGAGAATTAAATATCATTCCCCTCTGCTGGATGTTTTTTCTATATTTATCTTGATTGTGGGCAGTGACCAACAGATAAAACAATCTTTGTTTAGAGAATGGAAAAATGCAGAACTTGAAATATGTGCAGACTGTGCACAGATGTTAAAGGGCACGTTTTCCTAACCTATAGCATCACCTCCACTTTCTCTTCCCACAATAAAAATTGGAGGGTAAGCAAGTGCGTTGGACTTTCCCCCCTCCTTTCCTAATGCCCTAATGCTATTTTCATCCATTCCTGCCTCTGTCATCTTATTTTTACACTGAAAACTCCTTCATGGATAAAATATTCATAACCAATTATTCTTGATCAGTCTTCACCTACTTCTACACCCTCAATATCAGAGAAAAAACGAGCTTTCTTTAAATAGCTTTTCCCAATGCAGAACCTACATTTTATTTTAATCTGAAATAGCACACATTTTAAACTAACAAGGCACAAGAAACCCCATACAATTTACAGATATTTACTGCCTAAACTCCTCCCTTCTGACTTGTTCTCAGTTTTTAGCAAATCAGCATTTATTGTTACAAATGGAAATAAAAAAAGGTTTTCTGTAGTAGGAAACAGCATTCAGTTAATGGAGACAGCGGGTGAAATCAAAGATCCTCCCTGGAATTAAAGGGATATTTACACTGGCATTTATTTAATTTTTTTCCCCATCCATTTTATAATTTCAGTTCGAGCAATGTGGTATTCGTTTTTGCCTTGTCATACAAAGCATTAAGATCAACAAAAAGATTTTGTTTAACTCCAAAAGGTTTGAGATTAATTGTCTGAAATTTTTAAGGAATTGCCCCAGACTTCGTGATGCCTGCCCTGATGGGAAAAAGACTGCATGGAGTCCCTGGATGGGACACACAAGCTAGTAGTACTCTCCTTGGTGGTCCCAGATTATGAAAGGGACACCATTTAATTTGCTACAGTAAGCAAATGCGTTCCTAGATACTGTGGGCAAGAAACAAAAATATAACTCAACGTTCTGCTCAAAGTGACAGTTCCCACCACTGTTACTGAAATATTACCGACATAAACTGCAGTTATAATTAGATCTCTTCTCCAGGTTACCCTGTCTTTCCAGGGCATCACAGTAGCTCACCTTTGACAAAATAAGCGTCATGCTTTTTTCTCAACCTGAACTTGCAAATTGTTCAAGCACCACGACTGTTAACACAAAATGAGCATTTCAGAGAAGTGATTGAAGCATTTTGACCTTGATACATTCCTCCATATGGATTTATGCTTGCAGGTCTACTGCTATGCGCTTGCTTCAGACGGATAGTAAGAAAGAGCCGAAGTACCAACTAAAAGAATCAGTGCTATATATGGATCAGCTGCTTATTTAAGGATGTCTCCATACTACCTCCATGCTACATAGACCTCCACACCACCTCCATAGTATGTCACACACGTTACTCTGCGATTGCAGTTCTGTACCGGAAACAATCCTACAAAAAGTTATCCTACGGAAAAGAAGCTGACTCTTCTTCCTTCATTTACCAAAGACATCATTCATACCGTGCCAGACTTCAGCAGGATTTCTAGGGTTTAAATGCTTGCAAAGGGGGAATTTCACAGTTTGCAGCAAGATAACACAAAGTTCTAGAAATAAAACTAGAATAAGCAGAGTAAGATCATTCATTGTAGGGCTGGTGTTCTTGTTCCAGGCATATGTTCTTGAATTTCCATGCTGAGTATATTAATTTATTTTCTATTAAAAGCAGATGTTTGTATTAACGTACATGCCAGATGAATGAAGAGGGCTGACACTGTATGCTTACAAAACAGTGGTATTTGTATTATATTTCTACACACTTTGATGTGTACCTGTACACACCAGGTAAATTCTGGTTACGTTTGCCTTTTTAAGATCAAATCTGGGTCTGTCTTCTGAGTGTGATAGAAATGCCACAGAATTCCTCAGAGAAGCACTGAACGTCTCATACATGATGTAAGATAATTTTGAATACAATTTTAAATACTCCTTGAAAATTATATTACTATTTTTTATTAAAAAATGCATGCTATTTATCTAATCATTGAAGATATATGGAGGATTGAAATCAATGGATTAAGCTATAGGTTGTACTTAGTGAATTGACTGTTTTAGTTAATTTACACTATATTACCTTTACTGAGCAGATATATACTCTGTTTTGATACAATTATTCCTACATCATTAGATACTTGTTACCTATTTTCTTGTGAGTGGAGTATACCCACAGGTATCTTACTTTATTATATGACCTAGTGATAATTAATATTTCTATGAAAGTCCGTGATGGTTCTAGAGGGACTCTGGTAGGTAGAAAAAGCTGTAATATGTTGAAAGGACTTATGAACTCTGTGCAGAAAAACTCAGCAGCGCAGCCTGATCCTGTATCTCTATGCCCGAAGTATTGATGCCATTCTCCCTCCATTAAGATTGCTCATCAGCACTATGGCATGCCAAAATGAAATGGGATTTCTGAATTTATTTTTTTTTTTTAAATACATAAAAGTGGAGTACTTCTAGGTACTTTAGTCAAATGCTTAATTGTTGTATTTCCTATCATTAAATTCTACAATACTCAAAGTCGTGAAGCAGATTCAGACCTCTAGCAGACGAAGCAGCTGCAATGGAAACAGCAGTTCACCTCACTGGAGGGCAAACACAGACTTGCTCATACAGAGATAAGACAGAGAATATCTTGCAACAAGAATCATAAAGGAAGGCAGGCAGAGTTTCTTTCTAGAGAACTTTGTAGAAAATTGGGAGCGAGATCACAATTTATCATGCTCTTTTATACAGAGAAAACACTTACTTTATGTCATAAGATTACAGGCATTTGGACTGTTATCGAATGCCCAAGATCCACCTTTTCATAGGCGTAAGTGTAAACCCATCACAAAACATATCCTACTGCTTTTTCTGCATTCAGCAGTGGTTACTATGCCAAAAAAACCCCAAAAAACACCACACACAGGTTTGATAAAGATGAAGATTCACACCTCCTAGTAAAACATAGAGGTATGTGTACCAAAACATCTTCCCACACTTTGCCAGTTTCCCATTCCAAGTGGTGGTACTCGTTTTCATTGCTGTTCACTAAAGTAATCTTCTTATCCCAGCTAAGTATTATAAGAAAAACAGAATACAGCAAAGGAAATAATCAGTCACATAACAATACTTATTCATGTTCAAGTACCTTAAGAGGGCAAAAGGTATATCCAGGTCTCTGCAGAGAAATGCCGTGGCAACTGTTATTCTTCCCTCCCAAAATAAAATTATTCCAAAAGAACACTTACAGAGTCAACTATCTAAAAAAGGCACAGAGAAACCCCTTTTCCCTCGCTACGTGTGACAGTACGGACAGAAGAACAGTACAAAGCATCTAGTATGGTAATACAGGCTCTCCAGAGAGAAAATACGTGACCGATGGTGGATATCCTTCACCTCGCACACACCAGCTCTTACAAATGGATTCTTCCACTTTCCTTATCAGAAACAGGAATTACCAAATTCCTCCCCCACCACGTGCAATAAAGCAGTTTCCACTACAAACCAGCGCAGTTTACATTTGGAGGGGCCGTACAAGAAGCATCATGATGAACAAGTGAGATACAAACCGCCCACGGAGAAAGTTTATTTTCAGTCCCAAGTATTTAGTGATTGGTTTATAACGTGTCACTTGTTATTCGATATCCTTTATAAAAATTGTATCCTAATGCAACTGCAAATGACTGAACTATATCCAGAAATATATGCCCCTTTTATTCATCCATTTATCTTGCTACAACGTATACAGAGATTTCGGGTATTAAGTCCTCCCTTTAAACAATTAAACTTGTCCTTCTTCCCCCATAGGAAAAGAGGAACCTGGAGCTGGCTGGCATCTTTTACACACCAAGTCCATCCTGCTGCCATGGTGAACACCATGTCCCAAAAAAGCTTTTACTGCACTTACCAGTCCCCACTTCTAAAAAGCAATTTAGTTATTCACTTCCACCATTCCCCTAGCTAGATAGTCAATAAACTGAATTCAAACAATGTTACTGGTATTTGAAAACAGTACTGAAAAAAATTATCATTTGCAAAGCACTATCTTTTCAACCAGATATAAACACAGGATTCCTTCAACAAGCTTCTGGGTGCATATAAAGTCTACTCTTACATAGGAAAAGGCAAAACAACTTCATCTTTGAAAACAGCATTTACTACAAGGTATTAGATACCAGAGAACAGCAGTGAAGTAGTGGGGATAAGGGGGAAACAAAACAGATCTGAGAAATCATGTGTATTTCATCTTCAAAGTACCATAAAACCAAAGTAAAACTTCTTTTTATTTTAAATCAAAGCTGATTTTTTAAAATCAGTGTTCTGCCCATTAAGTAAGATAAAGCTCAGAAAACCTACTTTTGTTGCCAAACTCAGATGGCTAATTCAGAGACCAGGGGCTGGCATGTATGGAGACTAGCTTCCTTCAGCAATCACACCAGTTCCAAAAAAATCTTTGGTTTGTCACAGAAACCTAAGCAATGGGCAAAAAGCCAAGCTTACGTACCCCTCTCCCTCCAATGCACTTCCCACTCGGTATTTATTTCACATCCAAAGGAGTCCTCTTCCAGAGCTCGCCTAAATCTCAGTGGGCAGCCAGCTTAAGCATCACGTTTTCCTTTAGGAACCTGCAGCACGACTGACATTTAGAGTAAAATATTTCTTTTTGGTCAGACTTCATCCATCTCACTTATCAAATGAGACCCCCCAAACGGCAAAATGCTTTCCAAATCCCTAAAGCAGTATGTGTCAAGATCTTACAAAACACTGAGACGTGAAACAACAGCGCTGGCAAGGCACCGGCTCCTTGACACCAATGACAGTAGTTTAGTGCTGTTTTGCTGACTTGCAAAAGTAGATTGAGGCCACAGCTGCTGTGCAAGCTTAATCACACTTTCCACTGAGGGAAGAGAAAAGGAGACATCTTTCAGAAGACACGCTGTCTGGAGAAGTACTCCCAGATGCACCACCACGTACAGGGTACGTTCCCTATTCTGCTGAAGCCGAAGTTACACGAGTCCTTCAAAAACTTCAGGCACAAACAAGCCTGCACAAATCCTGCTAGTTTATCATTCTAGCTGTATTAACTAATCTTCCATGAGTCGTGGGTAAATGGATAGGTCTGGAAAAAGGATGATGAAGATGTGCCTGGTTTTACTGGGGGAGGTGAAAGGCAATAACGTCACATTAAAAGGATGCCGTGACAGTGATTTGCAGAAGTCGCACCAGGAAGGATCTCTTCAAGAACAACCCATCTCGGCTTATCAAACCAGATGCTCACCTCTGGCTTGTTTTAATCATGTGTGGGGTTTGGGCTTGGGTTTTATGTGTTTTGTTTTGGGGCTTTTTGTTTGTTTGTGGGGGTTTTCCCCTAAAAGTACTTAGCCAGCAATAAATGACTTTGATATAATAATATATGTGAAACCTAGCATAACCATACCAGGTTGAGGAAGTCTTCTAGCTAAAAACAAGGCTGGAAGAGTAACGGATCCAGGAGTATCTTATGAGTTTGTCCTAATATTACTTTTCCCTATGAATCCATTTATGGCTATAGGTAGATACAATACAGCTATTTCTTCTTATATAAAAGGAGAAGTTTTCATATAAAAAGTAGCTCTATGTAAAATCTGACAAGCTTTACTTTTTTTCCACTGTTCATTTCTGGATATGTTATTATTAACTTGGTCTGAACTTAAACTTTCATTGTGAATGAACTCCAATCTTGTTGTAACAATTTCCATTTGTGAGTGGGCAATAATTTATTGCGGCAAGTAAATATTGTCAAGCAATCTTTGCCATGAAATTTAAACAAAAAAACCACTTGGATTTGGGTTCAAGTGTCCCAGATTAGCACCACTTTATAATCATACAGCTTTTCCATTGATAGCCATGGGAAAACACTAGTTTTCCCATGATCTCTAAACACCTGTATGACAAATGGCATTTTAAGAGAACAAGAAGCAATAGTATCTCTGTTTGTCATTTCTCTCATCAGCTAATGTTTTGATGACTTTTTCCTCAGAAAATGAAAGTTTACTGTGTACAACACATAGAAGTGAGGGAAAACAAAATATATTAGATTCAGAAGATACTATTCAGACAGAACACGATAGATTTTCTTTGTCTTCTTGCTATAACATGCACTCGATTCTCAAACTAAATCTGTGTAACACCAAACTCAAATATTTGATTTTTTTTCCCCATGAATTGTCATTGCTGTGGATGCAGCCAACAAACCTCTTGTTTACCTTACATCTTTTCTCAAATGAGGATACTTCATTTATAAACTAAGTCCAGAATGAAAATTTGCAGACGTACCCAAAGACAGAATCTGTCCTTTCTTATTGTGGACAGCTGTAAGTGTGTCTCAAGCAAAAAAGTCCAAAACATTGCAAAAAGTATTCTTTTCAAGGTCAAGAGGATCCGCTGTAAGTTAACAAATACCAAGAAAGGGAAACACTAACCAAAAAACACTTGCTGAAAATGACAAAAAGATTCATTATTAAATCAGCAGTTTATCCCTGGTAAGTAAAAATACTAAACTTCATATTGGAGTCCAAATTCACCGTTATGCTGAAGAGGGATGAACATATGTATCTTTGCATTGGATCATCCACTCAGTTCTCCATATAGAAGTAAAAGTACTCCAAGAAATTAAAACCCACAGCTTTAGCATTTCTCCCTTGTTAGAACGATAGCAGTTCACACTGGTGCGGTTATATTACAAGCAGGATGCGGGAGATTTCTTGAAATAGAAAACAATTTTTTTCTAAACTGTTTAAAGAAAAACAAATATCTAAAATGCACATATTTTATTCCCTTATTAATTTTTAAAATTGTTTCTCTGGCCTGCTTGCCTTACAATGTTTCACCCGATTGCTTCTGTCAGATATATTACTGCCATGTCACAAACCATGCTGTATTCCAAAGTAGATTAATGATGAATATTTGGTTAGAGATGAGAAAACAACACTGCACTGATTTTTTGGAAGGTGAGGTCTGGGCAGAATTAATAAGGCAATCTGCACAGCGCAGAGACCTCCTTCACAAACCATCAACCTTAACCACAGAATCTGTAGGCTGGCCACCCAAAAAGGCAGGCTGGTACAGTACATAAAGTGTTTTCAGACAATGACACTTTAGCAAGTATTTTCTGATATCAACAGAAATTTGTTTGGAAATCAAAGTTTCACTGAAATAAACAGGACATACAACATGATACATCATATTCTAGATCTTGAAATGAACACACTTGCTGCAGGCAAGCAGCTCTGAGTGGGCAAAACATGGAAAACCTTACGAGAGCTATGTCATTCAGTCTGATCATAAACAGTGTCCCACTGAAGTAAATTAGAATTTTTTTCAAATTATTACTTTGCCACTTCCCCCAAGGTTCTTATTCCAATTTTTTTTTTCTATTGAGCTGAGGTAAAAGAAATTTAAGCCACTATATTGAATTCAGTGATACTTTTAAAGACAGTCATAGGAGGAAATATCCCCATTTTAAAGTATCTCTTCTCCAAAATTTCCACTTATTTGGAAAAAAGCTCACTGAAATCACAATTCACATGTACCCATTTAGCAAATGTTCCTGTACAAGTATGCATTTCGTGGAATCATCACCAACCTGAAAAAACCCAGCTGTCCCTAACACCACTCCACTCTTCATTCTTACACAAGAAATAAGGTACAAACAAGCATGATGAACACGCACCAAGGATAAATGGAATTCTATCTTAACATTTATAAATTCAAAGCTTGACACGCTGCACCAACACACCACTTTTCCCTCTCTGCTTTGCAAGCATCCCTGTTTGAAATGTGCAGCTCCAGAGACTCTCAAACCCGTTTTTTAATGTCAGTGCAGTATTCAACCATCAGGCTACAAGGTGCTTATCTTAATTTGACATTATGAAATAGAAATTCTTGGCAGGGAGAAGAGGAAAAAATTTTCCAGATGCTAAACTTTGAGTCCATTTCCGGGTAAACAGCATATATGCTCATAACTAAAAAGCTTAGTATTTTATCATGGAGTACTTGCAAATGTTCAGTTTAGCCAATTTTACTTTACAGTTGAGAAACAACAGGCCAAGCAGCGCATGTAATGTTTGTTCTACTGTCTGTTCTACTAGTTATGATTTTGTACTGAAGAGCAGCAATAGAATACAGCATTTTTACACCGTGCTATTGGTCTATCAACTACATCGTGCATTCACCTCCCCAGTTCCCAGTAAAATCCAACTAGCTGGCTGGGGCAACGAAGTCAAAGGGACATACGACATCACTTTTGCATTTGAAATCTATGCTACCAAATATGTAACAGAAAGAAGGAAAAAACGCTGGAAGTCATTTATAAAACTGTCTTCAGGGTTAGAATCAAGATTCATGCGAAGGGAAACACTTTGATTCCACACCCACAAAGCTCCAGCATCATCGGATGCATCGCTTCACGAAGCGGATAGCTGTTTATAGGAGGTAAGTAGGCATACCTTTGAAAGCTTTAACTGAACAGCATCCCTTCAGCGACCACTGCAGAGAGCGTATACGTCCCACAGGATATTTAGTTGAAGTTTACTCACAGCAATATAGTGACAAAAAAGCAATTCTGACATTTGATTGAAAATCGAGTTGCCAGCAAATACTGGCTTGGCAGTTTACCACCACAGACTTAGAACATTCCTTCTCGTTACCCCATTACTTAGTCTTCTAGGTCTGGTAGGAAACAAACAGAAAATTCAAACCCAGCACATCTGAATAAGCAGTTCAAGGACTCATTATATCTGAGTGGGTGAGAGCTGTCTTAGGAAAACACTCCATTCTTCAAAGTGTAACATGCCTTCTCTTATATTACTGAGTTCACAATATCTATTCTGTATCATGAGATATTTTTTTTTCCCCTGTTCTCTCTGTAAAATACCGTGATTGCTAATATGACGTGTTTCAAAACAAAATGATCCTGGCTTCTCTGAAAATTGGGGAAAACATTTCTATACCTCTAAGTCATGACAGATTTAGGCTGGTTATCTACAGATAGGGTATTAAAATTTTCATCTTCATTCTTTAAAAACACACAGACACCCCCCAAATAGCATATGCACATGCCGTAAATCACACTTCAAATTTGAAATACATACTGGATAGTACTTGCTCAGAATTTAAAAGCAAAAGCTGAAACAGGCACGTGCATACTGTGTCTGAAAGCACAGTCACGGAAAGAAAATCAGTCTACCGACTCATACCAAATTATCTTTTGTTACTTATTTTGTCTGTCAATCTTCATCTCGGCTGTTTCATCTTCTGTCAAAAATCTGTGTCTGAATCTTAAGTGACTATTGAAAAGCTTTTAACAATCTGATACTTCATTCAATTATTATTTTGTCCTCCAAATAGATCCTACACCAAATTGTAGCTTGTAGGGCATGAACAGAGTGATGTTTGAGCCGCATCCTCCCTCTAAAGGATGCCATTGAGGACCACTTCATTGATATGTTCTTTTACTACTTTTGGTATAAAAGAAATACGGGCAGAAACTTGCAGAGTGATTCAGTATCAGTGAAGAGATTTGACAGTCATCTTCATTGTTAGAGGACACTTCCCCATTTCAGGTAACTGTGAATAGGTATTTTAAAATTATTTGGTGTTTTTGTAACTGTGCTAGCCAACAAAGAAAACTGGCATTAAGTTTACCTAGATTATTTTTCCCCCCTCTTTCCAAAATAACTTTTTCACCAAAAAGTCTGCTGCCATCTTGAAAATAGGTGTTTTGGCCAAAACCACAAATTAGGTTTGATTCAATTTGGAGAGGGAGGGAAGAGAAGAGGATATAGAGTTGATTCAGAGAAGAACTGCCATCGTGTTTTTACCTACTAATTCAGTATTGAGGACAAACTGTGCGAACAGACTTGAACTCTCAGCGGTCACGTTCCAGCAGAACGCCAGAATAACCAGGTGTCATGTCCTCAGGAACAGGTCCCCTAAACGTATTCCCCTTGGTGGTTTTCCACTTGGCATAAGATCATAAAATACCTGTTGCAAATATTTATTCTACCTCCAGATGAGAGTCAGACATGAGTCTATAGAGTTACTCAGTCTCCTTCTCATTAAATACGTGGATACACATGCCAGCGACTACTACAGAGCCTAAAGGGTGAAAACACCCAACGCCTGTTTAGCCCAGCTACCAATCTAGTGTAATTTGACAATGGGCCCTTCTCTCTCATGTAACGACCATATTACCAATTCATTCTTTTCTCCATTTCTCTGACATCATAAATACTCAGATTTGTTTACACAAATCACTGCTTTGGGCAGACAAAGAAAGGAGATTCAACCCTAGACCTTCTAAGCACAGGCACTCTGAACACATGAGCGCTTTAGAATCCTCCATCAGAATAACGTGATAAAAGTCACCTAGGTGAGTGCCCTAATTCCTGGGTGGAAGCAAAAACAACCTCCTACATAAAAGCAGTTTACAAAAATCTATAGTCTTTGTTGGAAACGATGCTTTCAAGAACTCAATACACATGCTATCAAAAAACCATAAAAACACTTTTCTCTCAAAAATACATGGTATACATAACAAAAAATACTATTACACTTACCTGAGTGTACTTTGTGGGTGAACTAATACAGTTAGTACCACGGATCACTGCTTGAGCTTGTACACAGAGCCCTGAGTTTTTGATCCTAACCAGGAGATGTCTACGTATTGACCACAGCATTCACCGCTCAGCGAAACAAGGATGTGTCACCACAAAGCTGCAAACCTTTGCCCACTTCACTGAAGTGCTTCACGATAAATTGTCATATGAGGATGGCCACCTAAGACGACGCCATACCACTAAGTGTTGTCAATAACGCTAGAAATTGAATCTCATCTGCCAGCTGTCATGACTGCCTGTTACAGTTTTGATTATCACGCAAGTTATACAAACATTTCATTCCTTTGTAGCACTTCGGTTGATTTTCTCCAAGACAAGCAGCACCTCCTGGAAGAGTTTCAACACAGCAAAGCAGGCCCTCAACATCCTTATTTAATCCCCCTATGTTGCCCTCTTTGCTAATTCACAATATAATAAGATGAATTACATGCAAAATTTTAGATAAGCTTCCAGAATTTAAAACACACCAAACCCATGATCAATGTATACATTGATCCGATACTAACATTTTAAATTCAATTGTTCTTTTCCATTTCAATACAAATATAACTTTTTTTTTTACTTGATCACTTTCTGTAAAAAAAATTTGAGACCTTTCTCTAACACATTGTTCTGAAGAAACTCTTACAGGTGCGTATGTTTCAAACAGGTAAAATGCAGGTCTGGTAGGTAAAGAGAAGTGACAAAGCGATCAAAGAATTCATTCAGACTGCCAAAAAGTTCCTTATCAACTGAGACAGATGGAAAATATATCTAGATTAAGGAATATATTGAGAATATTTTATTTAACTAAGAAGAAAATCAGCTTTTTATTTAGAAGTTATGGTTTTAAGCCATTCTTTGTTCCAGTTTTGCTAATGAACAGTTGTTGCCTGTGTCTATGCTGATTAAAAACCAGCACCATTATGCTTGCAGTATTGTCCTGACGCTTTTAACATCGGAAGAGTAGAGTAGCACAAGGAAGAGTGATGGGATGCATAATTAAGCAGAGAAGTCATATTAGCTAACATAACCCCAACTGTTTGTGATAAAGCTTAAAATGAGGTTAACAAATCAGCATACTTTTTATTTCATTAGAAAGGATAAGGATGAAATAAAGAAGCTTTACTTATATCCAGGAAGGATCCAAAGCTCAGTTTTACAATTGAATCTAGATGAAGACAGAAATAAATGTTTATCAATACATTTTTGCATCCTTAAACGTATTACCTTAATTGTTCAATCGCCTGTTGTGTTTATTTTATGGAAATATTCCAGCAAGATGTGTGATGACAGAACATTTACAAAAATATAAACTTTCAGATGAGTTGCTTTCTATAAGTATTCCGACAATTCTAACAAAGATTCATTGAAACAGGAAACAAAATCTCCATGCAATTCCTGCATCTTATCAAAACGGCATCAATTCCAAATGGCAATTATTTAAAAATAATTATATACAAGCAATTTATACCCCAAGAATTCTCCACACTGACCGTTGGCTGCACATTGCTTGATGCCAAATAATAAATACATTTGAAGAAATCCTAAAGTCTTCGTGAAATCCAATTTAAAAAAATCATTAAGTGATTTTCATTAGTGAACTATTCACACACACATCACTTCTTTCAATGCTAAGAGTATGTCTGAAATAGGGAAGAAATAGTAATGATTTTAGATGACCACAGCAACACTAATAGCTTAAGTCATGGTGATGAAAAATTGGCATGGACCCCAGTATGAGCTACAGAACTACGTGGCCCTAGATTTTAAAATTCCGGTGGAAAATGGTTTGCTGAGAAAAACCTAGCAGTAATACAAGTCCCATAAATACTGAAGTTCCCAAATACAGATCATTAGCTAAAAAAAAAAAATAGAAGCATGAAAATGGTACTACTGTTTTCTTGCCTGCCCTTCTAAAAAAGTTATTTTTAGTGTAATTTGAAACTTCAAACTAGATGTGAAACTTGCTAATTCCTCCTATATTTTAATCTATTTTTAGAGTAAAACCAGGAAGCCCCTGCTCTATTCAATCCCATTTGTTACGATTGTAACTGTTTAATAGTCTCAGTTTAAAGAGAACCTCATGGTGTAATCACACAAGAGAAGAAACTGCACATCCTGTGGGCTTGAGAACTGGCCCCATGTTAAGAAACATTTAAAGTGTCAGGAAAGCCAACATGTCATTTTTTTAACTTTGTAATGTTATTAACCATGCTATGATCCCGACAACTTAGAGACAAACAGCACTTCCCAAGTCTGATGGACATTGCCCCTGTCAGCAATGGAAGGATTAACACTGAATTCCAGTAGAGTATAATTGGTCTCTAATTAATCAGAAGGAAACATTTTATCCTTGGTCACTAATCATCACTAGGCAGCAGGTTTTAGACTAATTATTTTAAAACATCTTACAGAAATTGGCTAAGCAATTGTAGTGAGTGAGTAACTAGAAACAAAATTCATGGCCCTTTACTTAGTGGGGGAAAAACCTGTTCTAATTCATAATATTCAATTCAATAATATGTTGTCGTTCAACCCCAGCTGATAACTGAGCACGAGGCAGCCACTTGCTCACTCCTTCCCCCTCAAGGGGATGGGGAGGAGATGGGGGGAAAAAGACACCTTATGGGTTGAGATAAAGACAGTTTAATAGGATGACAAAGGAAGAGAATAATAATAATTAATAATATTAAGTAACAATAGATAATAATAAAGCAGGTGATGCACCAATGCAATTGCTCACCACATGTAGGGAAAAAACCAACAAAAAACCCCAATGCCCAAGTCTGTTTCCGAGCAGCGACCCCACCTCCCGGCTGGCTTCCCCAGTCCCATCCGGACCGCGACGTTCCATGGCAGGGAATGTCCCTTGGCCAGCCTGGGCCAGCTGTCCTGGCTGTGCCCTCCAGCTTCTCCTGCACCTGGCCGGGCGTGAGAGGCTGAACAGTCCTTGACTCAGTGTAGGCACCACAGCTACCCAGCATCGGCTAAAAACATCAGTGTGCTACCAACGTTATTCTCAGCCTAAATCCAAACCACGGCACTGTGCCAGCTACTAGGAAGAGAGTTAACTCTCTCTCCAAAAAACAGGACATTATACCTCTTATAAACAGTTCCATAAGATGCATTGGACTTTTTTGCCTTTTTTTTTTTACAATTATGCAAATCCAATTATCTCTTCAACTTTTGGGTTCCTCCACTTTCTTTTTGATGATATATGGTTTTGTAAAACACCACGTTGTTTTAATATATTAGACATCATGTTTTGCACACAGAGCAGAAGCATCAAAGCTTTGTGTGATTTGTCTCCACAGTTGTATAATCTTGTACATTCTGAATAGGATAAGGATTCAGCTGTAACATCTTGGTAGAGGACTTTGATGGGATTGGAGATCAGAGTAAAAACTGCAACCTTGGAAACACAGATTCCCTAACCATTTCACTACTTATAACGCAGCATTAAATTCTTGAATTCTTGCCTGTTGCACAGGAATTGAGGGAGGTAAATGAATCAAAAAAAAAAAAAACCAGCAAAAAACCAAACCTTCTTGTAGTAAGTTAACTTGGAAAGGGATAAACCCAGCTAAACGTGGGTTATGGCGCAAACTTCAATTATTCTGCTACAAGAGACTAGAAAAACTGTTCTGAAATTCCTTTAAAAATCATCTTTTCATATCTGTGCATTATTTTATGTGATATATTACATAGACCAGGAATGTCATGTTACCAAGCATTTGGCATTGCTATTGCAAACACACCTAATAGATAAATACCACAAAACCTAGAATTAAATATTGATTTTGTAAATTAATATTGGTATTTGCTAATCAGCAACCTCTGCTCCTGAAGAGCAGAACCATGAAGGAGTTTAACTGCACCTTTTTCTTCAGACATCAGTAACATTCAGTCTTTTTCCTGGCTAAAGAGCAGCTACCAAGTGCTCCCTCATCACCAGCTGAGGCAAACACATTTCTGAAAGGTCACACTGGATATTTTAAAAATCAGTCACTAACATTAAATTTTGCTAAATATACCACGGAATACTGGAAGCAAAACCAAATATTCCTGTTAGTCGTCAGCTACATTTCAAAACTGACTGACAAAATAGTCACTTTTCCAGTTTGAGTCAGCATTTTGTTCTCAATTCAAAAGCTCAACTTAAAAAAAATATCCATTTCTAAACTGCTTTATTTCCATCAAGCAATTTTTCTCTCCGGTCTGAACAAGATAACAGGATGTTGTGCATGAGCAAATTAGGGCTGAAAAAAGTTAAGTGCATCTCAAATGATTGTTTTAAAATAAGAATCATCATGTAAAAGATAATCCCCACATTCCCAAGCAGTATACCTGTTGGCATTTGATTCGTACCTCGTGTGCATTCAGTGGCTTTGAATGACACCAAGAATTTGCAATTTTTACAGCTACAGAGTGGGAATGTCACTTTGATGCAGTATTAGGTCAGAGCTGACTACTGCTTAGAGGAAAAGCACTACACTGAAATCCTCTTTAAATTGTTTTCTTTCCCTTTCAGGCTAAAGGCTTTATTTGTAACCAATATAGTCCATTTAGGGGGAAAAAAAAAAAGGACTTTCATATTTCTATTAATGAATCTCCAGGGATCCATATGATTCAACACAAGAAACTGTAAAGACAAGCCCCTTTGCTTATCTCACACGTTTGTGGCAAAAAGCTTTTAAACTGAGAGTGCTACATAAATAAAAAAAGCAAGAGTTAAAAAAACCAAACAAAATCAATGTTTTTCTTTCATTAGCTATTCAACTATGTATTCAATCAATACCATCTATGGTCAGTATCTACCACAATCTACAATGCCATAATTTTGAAGAGATCTCATTCTGATCCTAGTTGTGATTTGAATTAGGAAAAAAGTTTTGGGAGAAGAAAGAGGTTGTTTATGTCAGAGTGCTATTGACTATTTAAAAAAAAAAATTCCAATAAAATGAAAATACCAGTGCATGACTGGAATTCCTAAAGCTTCACTTGTCTTGATCCAGACTTGCAGGCATTCTCAGGTTAAATCTGCAATGATTTACTCTCGATGATCTGGTCTTTGCAGCTTCACTTTACTTCATTTACTCTAATTGTGTTGGCATAGACAAAGATAATATTTGGCTCAAATACAAAGCCTGTGCCTGGACCTATGCTGTCAATCTCATTTCTTCAGCCAAATTTTTAAGAAAGAATTTCAAAGTGGGTCAGAGAAAAACACAGGACTAGACTGGAAGTAGAGCATTACAATTCCTTTGAAGTTATATCGGATTTAAATATTCTGACTGGGACTCCGAACTGCATGGGACTGCTTTGCTTTGCTCAAACCTCCGTGTCTGCACCAAATTCAGCAGAAGTTGTTCTGTGCTACTGAAGTTGGATTTAAAACCTTCCCTTTGTATTCCTCAGCCCAGGAAATGAAAAGCCTCTCCAGACGGTGTTATAAAGGGATTTTACCCCCCCCCTTTTTTTTTTAATATCAAAAGGATCTTCATATCTGTGCTAATGACAAAGTCAAATATCTAAACCTACAGTTTATGCAGCCATATTTAGTACTGTACATGGGCATTCTGAAAAGAAATTATCAATATAATTTTAATTAATCTTGAAATTTATTAAATTATTTTCAACTGCATATATTTTAGAGACACACGTTTCTGTCATCAGAAGTAAACTTATTTAATTGTCACTAAGATGTAAATAACTTCTTCAGACAGAAATTAATCCTTTACAAAATCAAACAAATTTTTATCCCCATGCTTTGGTCAGAATGATTAATCCTCTGGCAAAACACTCAGCCAGCTAATACCCTGATACACGTGACAGGGGTTGAAATTTGACTTACACATTTAACTTCAATGTCTGAAGTCTGGAGTTTTGCTGCCTCAGCACCTTATAGCTTACAGTCAAAGCTTGCCGAGGCGCCTGAAAGAAACGCGGCTGTTTGGCAGGGTGAATTGGATCAGGAAAGGAGCTGCAGCACCTTTTCACGTGAATTATGTTGCCTCGGCGAACGCAGCCCCTTTCAAGCCCATCCCTAAATTAGAAACTCTTACAGCGTTATTGCACCATCGCCTGAGCCGGTCCAAAGCATTACACATCACTTACTGGTGACAGAGGAAGATCTCAGGACAGAGGTCACCGCACAGGTGGGAGCACCCAAAGAACAGCTCTTTCAAGGTGATGGAGTAGAGGTGGATACCAAAGTAGGACTGCAAACAGAACAAAAGCTATGAGCGTAATTTCACTAATTCAGCAGTCACCGACTACTTGCACCAACTACCAGGAAACGGAAAAGGTTTTGCCACGTGGTTCATGTGTATTTCAAGCAAAAGAACAGCTGTCAGATAGCAGTCAGAACGGAAAACAGATTTACAAGAAAATGGCCACACGAGCAGTTATGGAAACGAGGTGGCATATGGGCAGAGAGGAAGATATGAAAAACGCTATCTGAGATTTTAGGGGGAAGCTCATCAGCTACTTTAATCATGTTGTGAAAATTGCATTGAAACAATCTTCACCCAGAAGATTGATTTGGTGGTTCCCCTACCAGGTAGACACCCTGTACAATAAAATGCAGAGGACATAGTGAAGAAAGTGATCTTACTCCATGAATAGCCTTAAAATAACCTGAGTTACTTTGCATCCATCAGACAGAAAGATTTAGGCATCATGAAAGAAAAAACGCAGTTGTACGAAAACTGTAGCCACACCAGGAACACACAATTTTGTTATGTGCAGTAGTATATAGACAGGGATGAATTTAATATCTGCCTCCTGTCATGTATACATTCATCCAGAGCTTAATAGAAAGCCCAAGAATCCTGACCATAGCAACCCGTTGTAATCAACACAGCTCTATATTCAGCTCAAAGAAAGCAAAAATTGATGATTTGCATACTGATTTCATACATTTATCTAGTGCAATACAATCAACCTAGGACTACTTTAAATTTAAGTTTATATTTAAATGTAAATTACTCACCAAGAATTAGGAAGCACCGCTTGTATCAATTTTGTTGAAATACTCTCCCTTGGACCATCAAGACCTTAAAATTAAGGTTTGCTTCTATCACCAGGGGGTGGGAAAAACCCCAAACGTTTCTGATCTCAATTATATTATGTAACTAAGGAATTATTCTCTTTAAAACAGTAAAAATACAATTAATCAATTCATATGTTAATCAGAACTCAAGTACATCTTTCATCATTTTAGATCCAAACAATACAATTTTGAGTGATTTGAAATATTTTTGTCCTGGTTCTGCCATTATTTATATATAAATAAACAATTGAGAACAGAATCTTACTCTGCAAAATATTTTGAGTTACTATGACTACACGCGCAGTAAAAAAAGTCAAAATTTGCCCCTCAATAATGGGCTGAGTACTTGGGTCCTTCCTCCTTAGCACCCCACTCCCGCAAACTCAGCCCCAGAAACAAAGCATTGAACTTTGTCTCACTAAAATATTTCATCTTAGTACAAGAAAGATTAATAGAAATATTAGTAAGCATGGTCAGTTGTGAATTTTATTGATAAACTTAACCATATGTAAAAAAATTAGCATTGTAAATATCTGTTTTATTTGAAGAGAGGGGAATAATACGACCTCTAGTCCAGCATTAGAACTGTCCTCCCTCCAACAGGAGCAGCAAAAGAAGTGATACCACTAAAAAAAAAAAAAGAGATGCCTAAAATGCACTTATCCTTAAATTTTTAAGGAAATAAAAGGTCAATATATTGGCTATTTATAACGAACTTCTTGCACATATTACAGTGATCTCAGTGTGCATCACAAACATTAATTTTTCATATATGATAAAAAAAATTCTTTATGTTGTTTTACAGACACGCCAGGCGACATCAGTTTTATTCAAAGCAGTATCAGTAAGACAGCCAGCAAGCTAAATTTAGGTTCAATAGGTCACACCAATCACTTGCACATTATTTTTATTTTGTCATTTTCCTTGGATAATCAGATTATAGCTGCATTTCAGTCTTTCACAATTTAATTAGGCAAAGCCTTCATTCATTCAAGCCACTTGCACAATTATGGCAGATAATTTCGGGATGTAGACAAAGATGAAGAAGAAATCAAAGCTGACATGATGCAGGAAAAACCCTGAATTAACATGTTTCTCTTTGTCAAAACAGCTCCTTCTCCACCTGCTCTCCCTCTCCTCCTCTTGGGCATCCATCTAAGCAGAGTATTCACAGGTGTTGACAGGTTGGCAGATTTCTGTTAATTTTTCAGATCTGTAAACATCCACTCTTTATTTAGCCGCTATGCCCACCGGTTCGAAGCAGCTTTAAAGCGCTGCAGCTCATGATGCAGTCTGAGGTCACTAGCCACAGCGTGGCCTTTCAGAGCCAGTACTGCCCGAGAATCCGGTGCATTTGTCAAGGCCAGAAGAACCTTTTCAACCTACAGCAGTTAAAGATCCAGGCTGAAAGCTTTGGCAAGTCCAGAAAATTGCGTCATTGCTACATTAAAAGAGGTAGCAGTTTTAATACCAATAATTTCACTATTTTTGTTTATCTGAATGTAGGGGGAAACCTGTTATTCAACAAGCAATTCAATATCCAACGGCATATTCGGCACGCAAAACCTGTCAGTCTAGTGTCTGGTGTACTTTTTGTTTGTAGGCAAGAGACAGACAAGCAAGAGTGAGAGGGAAGGCAGCATAAAGTGTTAGAGTAATTACTTCAAGGTCTGTTACAACAGTCTTGACGGGCGTCACTTGTCAACACAACAACTACTTGAAAGCCACATTTGGGTAAGCAACTGATACAACAAAATTTCTAAGCACGCTGAGCATTATTGGAGAGAGCCGAGCTTCTTGTTGGATTTAATGTTATTTCTTAAAGTATTCCAGAAGCACAAGGGAAGCCTTCCCCGAAATTAGCCACATCTGATTTCAAAGCAATCTACACAGAGCAAGTAATGATTTCATACATTTTTAGATGTCAGATCAATTAAAATTTCTCAGACAGACAGGGATTAAAACTCATGTGCTGGAAACTGTGCACGGCACAGCTTATAATACAACAGCCTGAAATTCAATGAATCAAGCAAATGACTACAAATAACTTCATGACAGGAAGAAAAGAAAGAGGCACGACTTCAGCAGAGTACACTTCCGAGCACCGTCCTCAGGGAGGTGTTGACCCACCTGCAGAGGCTGGAAATTTCCACATTCGGCTTGCGCTAATGCCGCACAGTATAAATGAAAACAAGATGAAGCAACAAGTGCATAGATACTACCGAGTACATTATGGTACAGCAAGGAATTTAACATAAAAAATAGGAAAAAATACTATAAGAGCTAAGTCAGTTTGTTTAGTACCCGAAGTATCTATACTAGCTACATACAATGCATATATAGGTAACTATAGCTCTATCACTAGTATTAGGGCTGCTGCGTCAACGAGCTATACATTTATGTATAGTCATATATAGAAGGAATGAGTATGTACAATTCTCCACTTAGGAGCTCCAGGACTTGGGTGCTATAGGCAGTCTCCTGTAGTTGATAATGAAAATACTTCACCGTATGAGAGCACCAAGCCAAGACCTCTGAATAGCGTACGACTTCAAGAGTGCTGGAAGAGTTCAACCGAAAGAACCTGCTAGGTTTCTCGCTACACAAGAGAGCCACAGAATAATTCTGCACACCTACTAGGAAATCCCATTCCCTTTAAACATCAACACGCAGTCTGGCATTTTGTAATATGTCCGTTTCTACTGGTGTTTTCTCTGAAGTTTTCACATTTGCACCATTCCCCATGCTTGCGAAAGAATACCTTTGCCCTGCAGTTAAACTGCACGTTATTTGTGTCCGTTTCCCACACTACTAGACCTTCAGGATGCTTTACAAGCCCGACATCCGGCTGAAGGCACAGAGCTAGGATGTAAGCTAAAATAAACTTTTCTCTTTCAGTAAGTGATTGATGAATGAGAGAGGGACCGATGACATTTCTGAAGGGTCTCCATTTGACTAAAATTGCTGAATAAAAGTACAACAGTTCTTTGAACATCTAAACTTAGAGGAAATTACTGCCAGAAAGCTTCTCAAAGACTTTTTAATCACAGTTTCCTCGGTCAGTTCCTGAAACACTTTTTTTAATTGAAACAACTTGTAACTGACTCCATCTCTTACAACCCCTTGAAACCAAATACAGCTGTATTTCAGATCTGGCCATGTTTTCTTATGCCCAGTTTCTTAAGCTCAGTAGCAACATCAAGTACTACTCTTTCTGTAAACTTCTTCCACCGTACATTAGTAGGACAACAGGACAATCAGCATTTAAGTCCAGAATTCTGATAAAAAAATGAAAGAGTTCGAACACTTTTATATTATTGTCTGTTATATTTGAAAGGAACAGCTCAGCTGACGAAGCAGGCTTTGGGGGTTTGTTTCCCAAACGCCTAAGAACACAGAAGGATTTATTGTGTTGGTGCTTGATGAAAGTAATGATAGCTTGGGTCATTTACATGATGTTTATAACTTGTCCAGAATTACAGAAATACTGACATCAGTATACAGTGCTATAAGACTGAGAGCCCTCCAGCACTCTTACAAGTCTTTCATGATGAAATAACATTTGACTTAGATCCTCTAAGTCTTCGGGCTTTATTTCAGAAGTTTGTTTTCTGTTTTACTGCATGCCTCAGGTCTAATTTTATTTTTTTAAGACTTCGGATTGTTAAAGAAAAAAATCCACTTTGGGAATGAAGTAAATGGTGAGTAGGAAGTTACTAGGCTATACAGACCTAAACCCAAAATTCTTATTTCTTAAAAATATACAAAAAAAAAAAGAGTGAAACGAGCTGCCCAACACCAGTAGGTTTTTTAAAAAAAAAATCAAAAAATAGTGACAAACAAGAGATGAGAAAAATTTAAATTAAAAAAGAGACCGAAAGGACTACATTTTCAGGAACAATTAAGTGCTTATGCTTTCAAAAATACTTCAATCATCAGGAGTTCTTGGGTAACCTCTACCAATTTGAGACTGGATCTTCAGTGTTTAAGGCCTCAGGAATCTACAGCCCTTCAGCATGGATTCTTGCAGCCTTGTAACCTTAAGCTTAATTTGTTTCAATTCTTGATATCAAGATATCAAACAAGTATTTCTTTTAATAAAAGAAAAAGATAATCAAGCAAGAATGTATGAGCAAAGGAAAAAATAAAATTCATTTTGTTATTAGGGTCATGTGAAGATCAACGAAGACCAGCATGAGAACAGTAAAAATCAATGAGGACAGGTCTGAACACTGATTTCAGGGAGGGTTCCCCCTCATACTTTATTAGAAGAATTTAACTGTAAATCCATGGTGGAAACAACCTTACAACTTAGACCTCTCTTCACTACGTGCAACCAGAATATCAGATTCATGTGTTTGACCCCAAAATAGCGTCCTTGCTACATTTGTAAGAAATTAAAGATACTGCACTTTGATGTATTGCCAGGCACGTGTGATGTAAAGTCAGTGGGCTCATTTCTGTAGTCTTACTAACATCCTGACAGCATTGACAGTGACAGAGCTGAAACTTTTGAATAAGCAGCGGGTTTTTTTTTTTTAAAAAGGATAAAAAAATTTCACAAAATCCACATTAAGAAAAAAAATTAGTATTATCAGCAGACCAGGCAAGAAGAGAAGTATGCTCACATGTTAGGCACTTACATTGCTCTGTCTTAAGAACTGAACCAGGCAATTTGGCACTTTCACATGCGCAACAGTATTACTTTTACTTTATTTCCATAATTTTTGCTTCTTTGAATCTTCTTTTCATATAAGCAGCTTAAAGGCTTTGGACTTTGGCTTCTTCTGACCCAAATATATGATGCTTCAGAGACTATTTCACTAGGAGACACTAAAGAAAAGACAACTCTTTAAAGCATCACAGATTCAGGTGAAAACTTAAGATCTGATTCTTCTAATGTCTTGGGGAAAATAGCATAGCTGGAAATACAATCTATCATTATTTGTTATGTATATTGTAGTCACACCTAGAAGATCCAGAAAACTCAGATATACATAGCAAATGAAAAAATCTTTAATTCAGAGCTTCCACTCTAAAAAGAGAGGTAACAGTATGAGATGGCGCTAAACACGGTTGACTACAGTAGTGTCTGAGATGACCTCCTGTCATCCCTTCCACCCCCAGTTCTCCTACGAACTTACGGTGCTAAGCTAACATCCTTATGCACGTAGTAATAGGAATGAACAACGTGGTACAGCAAGTATGGCCTCCCTCGCTATACCAACGCAGTTCAAGAACGCATTGCATTACTGAAAAATGCATTTTCATAGACAGTCAGGTATCCTTAGAGAGCCCACCCAGCTTGATGGCTTTGGGAGCGGAAGAAGAGGAGCAGAGAGAATCTCTAGTTCTTGTAATTAATTTAGCAATTCTAATCAATAGGCTGCCCTTAATAACCAGAGTTTCTAACATGTCTCTTGGTAGGCAAGGTGATCTACAGGCTACTCCAGTCATATCAACAAAAACTGTACCTTGCATACCTTGTTTTTGGGTACAGCGGAAGCTTCCCAGACAAGAAGTGTTGTACAGTGCTAATGTGCTGAGCCAGATCTAGGGCCCTGCTCCAGCCGCTTCTGAGCTGCAAGGCAGTCAGAGGATCCAACCCTTCAAAGGGGAAAAGTCCACACAGAGGAAAAAAATCAGAATTAGATCAATACAACTAAGCTTCAGTGATTCCCAGCTACTGCAGTAACTACATCAAATATGAAGAGCTGGCACAAGATACCACAGCCTAGGACTTGCATCCTTCTTGCACTTGGGCTTTAACAAGCGCTTGTATCTAAACAACGTCCTGGGAACCCACAAGACCCATTTTATTTAGGGTCTACCCTCTAGGCAATGTAAACTTGATTGCCTTGCTGCTTGTGCGTTGGCACAGTATTTTTTGGTGAAATTTCACTTCCAGGGCCGAATATTAGGTCAAGTTCACTGAACTAAGTTAATTTCCTTTCCCTAATAGGGGAAATATGATAGTAATGATATGACAGTTGCACTGCTCACGATACCACTTCTATAGTGTAAAGCTGTACCAAGGATAAAGGCTATAAAACAGAGAGGGAGATGATACATGAACATACAGCTTCTCCTATAAAAAGCTTTCTTCCCTTATCAGTAGTCAGAGCTGCTTTGACTTTCCCCCCTCCAAAATCTTGCTTATTCTTTTTGTTTCTATCAAAAATAATTGAAAGTTACTAATAGAAGCCAAAATGACTAACAGAGAATCTTAAAGAAAAAAAGATGAAATTATTAGGCATTGCAAGAGTCTCGTGCAAAATTAATTGAAATATCTACATGCCCCTCTGCCAACTGCCTTGCTATGCAATTATGGTAACATGAATGACAGACAGCAAAGAGTGGAGAAGAAGAAAACCCACCAGCTTTAAATTAACCTAAATACCTTCCACAAAAGAGAGCTTAATTGATGTCCAGGGTAATTTGTGAAACAGGTAAAAATCATACATATGGAGAAGGACAGCAGTTGACAGCATTTTTGACAGATGTAATATGTTTCAACTGATCTTGTAGATAACATCCAGCTATATGCTAGAAACTAAGAAAAACAGAAGTCACACTAGGAGCACAACAGAAGCAGAACAGAAGTTACCAAAACAAAATCAAGCATAGGCAAGCAGTCAGAAGGGAGACTGAGACATCTTTAATGCTAAACAAAGAACAGACTGTCTGAACACTGAATGCAGTAAGGTTTTCTCCTTTCCTCCGCCCCTCAAAAAAGGCAGAAAGTTGAGAAAGTTTTGAAGTCACTAAATCAATAGAATAGAAAAAAAAAAAAGAAACTCCACAAAAGTAAGACAGGACACAAGCTCCCTGGCTATATACATCATCTGGAGGGGAAAAAAAAAATATGAGGGAGAAAACACCCTGTAAAATTCCAGAAAGTAATACAACAGCTATATCCAGAATATTTTTGAAGGAAATACATTATATTAGTAGGTCAAAACCCCAGCACAAATGGTGATGGGATAACTACAGTTATTTTTCTGTCTGGGGTGACAAGGGAACAATAACTGATGACAAGAATGGCATCTAAGAGAGAAGTTTTATTGGCAGCCATTCAAGAACACATTTTTCCAAACATGAAAAATGTCAATATGCAGCTAAAAATAATTAATTTCACAGTTAAAGCAAAAAAAATGTTTAAGCAATTTTAAAGTGGTGTCAAATCAAAAAAGAATTCAAAGTTAGTACTAAAAATATCAATGAAGTAGAAATAAGAAAGAGCTATTTATTTCATGGCTAGTTTTCATAGATGCTCCATACTAACTCCATAAAACAGAACCAAACAGTCTGTTCTCTTTTGCTTATTTCATCTGTAATATCAACTGACTTCAAGTCTGGACATATAAGCATCACAGCACCTGATTTCTCTTTGCAAATAACATGTGCAGAAATGAATCTTGAGTTCATCAATCAAGCTACGGTTTAGGTTATATTTCCTTGTTCTGAAGGATGTATGGCAAATGGCTGCATATTTCATTGACCACAGAAAAACCCCACCTTATGCTCCTTCAAAGCAATAGTAAGGAGATTAGAAATATACACCACTAAAAGTTTTGTATTATAAAGTTCTTAAGCAGCAAGTGAAATCAGAAGTTATTCTACTTTAGATACCTAACTTTTTGCCGTATATGACCTTTCAATCAGTTATTTTTGCACAAAATAACGTTGAATAGCTAAAACTTGTAGCTTACACATAACAGCTAAAACTCAAAACCAACTTCCCTCAATGATTACCCTCATTTTGGTTTTAAGAAGAAAGGATTAAATATTTAAACTACATATCAGAGGTTTCCTTTCCTGACTCTTCGACAAATACTTCTTAAATGCATTACTTTTAATCAGCCCTGGCTCATTATGTTGAATTTGATGAAGTGAAAGACCAGCCATTTCAGAATTATAGATCATGTGGCATGCTGTTTCCTGAAGAGGCATCATACAATTTAACATGAAATAAAAAAAATGTAGTGGAAAAAAGTATATGAAAGAGCAAGTTAAAGAAGGAACTAGACCTCTTACTGAACAGA
Source organism: Grus americana (assembly GCF_028858705.1). Taxonomy (NCBI): domain Eukaryota; kingdom Metazoa; phylum Chordata; class Aves; order Gruiformes; family Gruidae; genus Grus; species Grus americana. The sequence goes on from NC_072857.1 coordinate 36,889,121, forward strand.
CATACACATTCACGTATTTTGGACAGCTTCTCCCCTTTTAAAGGCTGAGTCAAGGGAATTACAAAAGAACGGACGGTAACCGGTGTAGTGAGATGAAAGGCATTGTTCCTAGCAGTTAAACCTACTCTTGAAAAATTAGTCATCACCACTGAGCTGTTACATCACTATCACCTGGCTCAGAGCTGGTGTTCCACGTTTGTCAGAAGGAGCAGCAGGGAGAGGGTGACAGCAGAATATGAAGAATATAATCAGAAACTGAATTAAAGGCACCTCATGAAAGTCAAGTGCTAAAATATTTTGGGGAAAGATAAAAGGCAAGAAATTAAAAAGGCAAATTAGAAAGAACACACGATCTCAATCACTGCCCCAGAATGATAAAGGAAAGCCTATTTGGTGAAGAAACGAAGTATTATGTTTGAGGCACCGTAGAGGCGCACACTGGAACGGATGACATTTATTTTGGTCAACTTACTGGCAAAGCAGCAGGTGATTATGATGGTGATTTGAATGTCACAGGAATTTGATGAAGCATACCTAGGAGGCTCAGCAAACACCGCAGAAAAGGAAGAACAGAGGCGGCTCAGCCTAGCCTAAGCTACACGTGACTGATTTTTAGCAAACAGATTATAAAACTTACTATTTTTTCCCTGGGATTTGTTCTCAAGACACAGTCTATTACAATCTGTTTGCAGCCTCCCAAGCCATACAGAGTGTAAGTTCATGGAGTCTGGTTCTCAATTTATTCAAGCAAAATGTCAGCCAGAAATAAAAACATTCTCTCTAGAGAGCAGCAGAGCTGCCCCAGGAAAGGAGAATTTGTATGAATAAGCTATTTGCCTCCAAACACTCTGATGCTCTGTACTCTTGTTCTGTCCTTCATCCCGAGGCAACGCATTTTTGGGAAGGCTCAATTTCAGATTTGCCAGCCAGACCAAACCACTGCTCCAAGGCTACAATCCCCTCTGAAGCTCTTCGTCTGTTGACTAATAGTCACTCAGGCATTTCAAATATATTTCCAGCAATATCGATAGTCATGCAACAAGCTGGAACCAGTAAAGTCAGAGCACCAGTGTCACTGGGAACCCTGGGATGCACCACAGCAGTGCTGCAACAAGCAGAGATTTTCTGTGGTGGATATTACACCTTGCGGAAAATACAGACCAAAGCGCTGGGCTGGTGGCATTACTGGGAAACACTGACAGTACGCTGAAATTTGGCTTCACAGATGCAACATGACACTGCCTGGAGACGGAAACAGTGAAATTCATCTCAGCTCAAGTGTAAGAGTTCTGTTTCCATTGAAGAATCAAAACCGATTCCATTGCGGTTATACAAAAAGATACTTTCAATTAAATCCATCCTCTTTCTTGGAAAAGTAGTTTGATAAACTTCATTTTCCAGTGGGGAAAATGCGACTTAAAAAGAGAATTCCACCAGCTCTGAAATGGCACTTTATCTCTCCATATTAAATATTTTAGAGCACTGACATGTTAAAATCCAAAATAAAAGGCAATTAATCACTAAAGTGAAATAAACACAGCCAACATTAACATACACCATCTCCTTCATAAACTTTCTGTCCTAATAAGCATCTAATTTTATTGAAAACCAGTTTTAATATATGAATGCATTAAGTAAGAAATAATTTTTGCCTCTATTTCTCATGCTTAAGAATTAGGGGACTACAAGTATCATGAAACCAAATTATTGAAAAAATAGCTACGAAACAGAGCCTGGATCTACACTGGGTATTAACTGGCATTTCACTGGTCTGCAGTGAAAACGGCACTCCCCAAAATGCTTCTCCTCACTCCACAGCCCTTGATAAAACAGCACTATTCCCTGGGTACCATTTGATGACGGGTTTGGCTGTCCTCTGCAAACTCTGGCAGCCTCAATAGTTTTTCTAGTCACTTTTTCATCCTCTAATGACAGCATATAGCCCTGCTTGTCTGGTTTGTTGTGGCGTTTGGTGGGTGTTTTGTGGGTTTGTTCCTCCTCTAAGCTTTCATTGTGGAGATAGGTATTTGTCATGTATTGGAGAGAGAGTTTCTACAGGACTGTTTGAGCTACGTAGCTTTAGGTACGTAGGCGTGAATGTGTGTATCTAGCTCTCATCTGCAGTTTCCCTCACCCTCTTTAAAAAGCGTAATACAATAAGTACTTTCTCACAGCCAAGTCTCTTTTCTGTTCCCAGCCTCCTGCCTACCCTGGCCCTTTTCTCCCAGCCATCCTGCGTGGTCCCTGTGACATTACAGCACCTGCCCCGCTTCCACAGCTCTGCAAGGAACAAGGCACAGCCCGATGGACACCTGTCTCCACAGGAAAGCAGAATGCACCATCTCATCCACCCTCTCTACCCCTCTGTCTACACCCATACCAAGATGTCGTACGTCCTGACGTCATTTTGAGGTAGGGCATCACGGCCCCTTCCCAGCACAGCTTCAGTCCCAGCTGTTACCAATGGGCAAGGTACACGCCACAGATGCAAGAGAGCTGAGCATGGGAAGAAATGCAAGGGAAAGGAAAAGATGACCATAAGATGCTGGCTCCAAAAAGGTTTTGCCTTGCTCTACTGGCAATTCATCTTTTCAATTAGTCATGAACATTTTCATGGCATTTATTTATGCAAAGGGTCTGAGATAAACACGTTTCCTCCTGTAATTTTCCTCAAGGTATATACTCTATGCATTTAACAGGTTAAAAACTACATTAAAATTGTATTCCAATTATTAATTAGTAATTAAATGGCAAAGAAAATGACCCTTTCTGTATGCAATACTTTGTAGAGTATGAGAAAACCAGGAAGGTTACTGATCTACTGCTTGCCATTTCATTGATTAAAGGCAGATGACTTCTCAAAAAGTACTACTATCCACTAAGCGGTGCAACCAGCTTTTCTTGAGGACGATGTTTGGATTGGATGTTAGACTTATTTGCATGCACTGAAAAGCAGCCTGACCACCCTCTTCCCCAGTGCAGAGGGTACTACAGCCTGTCTACACACCATCCCGCTGCCTGCGACTCTAGCTGTACTCCAAACCATGATGCACTGCCACCTTCTTGCACAACTATTCCCAAAGTAAATCTATCCCAACATCCTGGTGTGCTGCAGTAGGTTCTTCTACCCAGGCAATTTGAGGAGGACATCTTTCCAGATTTCAATAGTACGTAAACAGTACAGATCTGGGAACAGACGGAAACATGTATGTATCAGAATTGCCTCCAATGCTTAATCAACAGAACGAAGCGTAGAGAAGTTACTTAAGCGTGTAAGTGTCAGTTCTTCAAACCAAGGAGTAAGGTGGACAAAGCTCAGTGATGGGAGCCAGCAAGGGACAGACAAGTCTTCCCAAGCTTTTCCAACCAATTTGCACTTGGATCAGGCAGATGCTGTGGTGCCTGTTGAATGTTAACCAAGTTATCATATGCTGTGTAGGCAAAGTTTTGATTGCAGCAGAGAAGGTGAAAGAGCTGAAGAACTGGAAGAATATTTAGCCCCCCCAAATATACAGTATTTGTAATAAACATTCTTCTCACATGGAGATTTATTTTTTTAAATAATGCTGCCCAATACAGTAACTCTATACCTGCCAATTAGAGAAATTTCTTGGACAAAAAAACATCAAATACTCACAACAACAAAGAGATATATAGCTCTATGTATCTGGCTCAGCCTTTCTTTTCTGATTTATTTCTGAGAAGACAAAGTATGAAAAGCTAGTTTAAGCCCAAAAACTTTATGAAGGAATAAAGATATGTAGAGCAGAATGAATAGAGGAACTCCTTACACTTTATGTTGGGTGCTTTAAGAAAATGAGTTTTCTGTTGAAAATTCTTTAAGAATAGTCTCCACAGCTAGACTTGAGCAAGTTATTTGCAGGGAACAATTTATTCATCAATTTTAGCCTGCATTTGCCCCTAAATGAAAATGAGCTAAAAGAATTACATTACACAGAAATAGCTTTAGCTAATCCTTTATAATGCACCAGGGATATATGCAAATTAATTTGCTTCTCAAAGTTTAAAACATTGCATAGTGTAAAATCATTTTATGATTGTCTGGAAAATTGTTGTAATGTTTGTTTATGCCCAATAATGCATACTACAAAAAATGCAGGAATTTAACAACAGTATACCAAAGGGACTTATAAAAACATTGTAATTTCTTCAGTGTAAAATAAGAAACTCAAGTCATACAAGATGGATTGTTATAAAACATCAGGAATATCTGCAGCATCTCTATGGAAAAGCCTCTATAGGGAAATACCATATAAGTCATCTGAAGATTTTTTTTTTTTTAAATAGCACATCAGTGGTTCATAGAGAAGCTGCTCTCTGGAGATCATCTGGAATATTTTCCTTTGGGATCTATCTACAGTAAATATTCCTGATGGGAACCAGGTTTATTCAACAATGATGATTTGGCTCATGAAGAAAACCCAGAAGCTACACTGTCTTTGTTTGACCATGAAAGGAAGAAGAGAAGAAAACTGAAGCGCTTCCCTTCCTGAAGTATTTGTGTACCAGTACAACAGCTAAGCACCACTGTCCACTCAGCTCCACACAATTCCCTAGTACGTGACATACGTTAGTTCGAGCTAGTGCTTAATGGAGCTGACAGCTCTGAACAGTCAATTACTAATTAAACCATGTCTTCTTTAGAATGAGTACTCCTGCAAATGACTGCCATCAGCTGCAGAGTCATCTATCAGCCCAGATGACTCAGTCTCAAAGGGGATTAATTAAAAGAATAAATACCTCAAGTCATACTGCCATCCCACTGAGCTGAAAGAGCCTCCAGATTTTTTTCTGGTAATGGGCAGTAGAGAAGCAGGAGTCATTCTGTAAGAGTCACAGCTTCTTTGTATAAACTTAAGTAGAAAGACATCGGGACATCAACCATGGCCACCAGAAGCACTCGGAGATAGCCATCTTGGAGAAAAGTCAGACATAATTTGCAGCTGAAGATTAAAGACAGCAAAAGAATCTGGCTGTGTGAGATATACTGAACTACGACCTCGAGTCTTTGTTTCTGTTCATCTTTGCACCTCTGCAGTTTGATATCTGAATCACATTTTGCTATAGCAATGTTTTTATCATTATGTGTCTATAATACACATTATGAAAAAAGCCCACAGAACAATACACAGCTAAAAAACCATGTACATGTATCTGTACAACTTCACTCAATTTCTGATGTATTTGCACAAAAGTGGACTTCTACGCATTTATAAAACCTCTGTTAGATTACACACGTTACTGGAAACAAATGCACTAGTGTTTATATCATAATTGCAGACCAGAGTAACTCCATCTATTGCTACTTAATGAGCTCTTTCACACATGGACTTGTTAGGTCTTATGGTCAGCCCCTACAAAGCCACAATAATTTTCCAAGAAGGAAGCAAACTCTTCCCCCTTCTCTCCCTCAGCTGTTTTGTTTGGGTGGTTCAGATTCCAAAGCTAAAATGTACCCCAAGTAGAAAACTGTAGAAAAGTCAGAAAATGAGGGCAGCTATCGAGATATTAAATAAAGACTTTACTCGTGACCTTTCGTTTTGCATTTATATCAACATCTACTCGGACACCTCCTAGTCCCGAGTCACTTCAAGTTGACGAAATACAATTTATTTCCTACCATATTTTCTTCTATGCCAAGTGTCACACAATGATTATGATGAAAGCAGAAGCTGAATATGTACTTATATTAATTAGCAATTATTAAGAGACAGGTCCCCGTGATTACTGCTTCACAGACATGAAAATGAATTCATTACTAAAAGACTGTTGCCATCGAGTGAGTATCTGATCAGCTTTGGCAGATCAAAAAAGCATATTCAATAAATGCATAATCAAATGATAAAGCGTACCATTTGTATAAATTACTAAAGGGCAACATCCCCTTCCGATCGAGATGCTCGGCTTTACAGAGATTATTTACGCAGTTTCACGCAGCAGGCAAATCCTTTGTTACTGCGAGTCACATATGAATGATTGCTACGAGAGAGATGGGGAGAGATACTGACTCAAATAAGATGATTCCACCCAAGGTCTCTGTATTCTGCTTGATGGTTACATAGCACACCCACTACAGCCTATGACAGGTTTAAATTTTAACTGAATAGTCTTGACACACACACGAGTTTTATTTTTATAAAAAAATAAAGACAAAAACCAACAAAAGAAAAAACCCCCACCAAACTGAAAGACCTCTCAGCACTGACATCCGAGAAGGCCACCCAAGATCATCTAGATCACAAGCGATAGAGTACATCTCCATTCTGTGACACATTTTTGTCAGATAGCAAAACACAACATTATTATTATTTTTAGAAACACTCAAGACATCAGTAATGAGCTAGCCCTAAATAACAAAAAAAGTTGTCAGGTCCCAAAGTGTATTGTTTGATATTTAGATACTTCACAAAAATAGGTGAGCTTCTCTTCTTAATTGAAGTTATGATGAAAACCAATAAGCCCCCACTTAACAAGCATTTCTTAAATAGGCAGCATAAAATGAAAGGACTATTTTCAAAGACTTACAAGTTAATTGAAGACAGTAGGCACAGTTTGCTAGCAACTTATTTAGCAGATTATAGAAAAAATAACTGCCTTTCTGCCACTTATTTCTTAGAGATTTGATTCATATAAACCTGAAGATACAAGTAAGAAAACATTTTCCTCAAAATTGATTTAAAATATTTATTGCATACGCTCCAGAATTCCTTTCAGTATGTCTTGGTTATATCTGAACAGTAGCCAGCAAGTTGTGTCTTCAGGAGACTTTATATTTCTAATTAATCTAAATTTAGAAGTTGTCCACTTCCTGATGACGTTATATTTTCCAGATTATTTTTTTTATTATTACTGAGTGTGTCTCTTGTGGATAAAGCTTTCTTTTTTGTGACTATATTCAACAGCAATGATAATTATAATTACCAGACTGAATTATTAGGAAGGTAAGCAATATATTTTCATTTTTTAGAGAGGCAAATAAGGTCCACAGGAACTGGCTGAATTTATCAAGTGAATCAGAAAATTATTTATCAGATCTGAAGGTAAGTTTCCAACATTCTGGTTGCTGGTCTTTGGTCCTGTTATACATCAATTTTCTAATTAAAAAGCTCCTGAATCTAATTAAAAAGTTCCTGAAGTCCCTCACTTCCACTAAAACGTTACGCTGTCCCCAAAACTTATCCACACACATCATTAGCCACACATATGCAGGCATCACTATGGGTAGATTTTCAGTAAAAATAATACAAAGATGACATTATATTAACATTAAGTATCTCAAATTAAGAAACCTTTTCTGTTCCTTCTTAATATCTTTTATACTCTGCTGGGTACCCTGTTTTGGATGTTTTGATTATCAGTGTAAATAATGCTTTTGCTTATATAGTGTCTTTGAGTCCCAGTCGACCATTATTGTTTATTCTGAGCATGAGTGGACAAAGATATTCACCTTGGCTTCTGCTTCACTTAAAATGCAATCAGGATAGAAATATATGCTTGCATGAAACTGCTAGTTGTGAAAATCTTTAAAGATATGCCTGACTCAATATGCTCTGCGCCTTCAGTAACCAATTTAATTAAGACCTTTTGCTAACTTATACATCATATAGCCTTACACACACCTATCGATAAAATGTAGGTATTTTTGAATTCCTACTTCAGAACACACATTTTAACACCATGCTGAAGCAACTCTCCAATCTTTCAACATTAATCGTTTTTTCATACTGTGTTCTTGTTTGGTCAAACTAGGTGTACACAATCTTTCCTCCTCAACCAAACTTACAGCACACCTTACCAGTTTGGTCTCTTTATCTAGATCATGGCTCAAACCCTTTCTCACCCAGATATCTAAATAAGTTGACAAACAGAATCTACTTCTAAAGCCTCATTTAACTCCTACTGCTTTCCACTCTGCTTTTGTCTTTTCTTCTTCTCAGTCTTTATCTTTTAAATCTCCCACCTATTCCCCCAAGATCATTCTTCTATCATAAATGATGTATGCACGTGCCTGTAACACCATACTGAAGCAAAATAAGTATTAACCATATTAAAATGATCAAATACACACAAATTCAATAAGCTGAAAACTGACTCAGAAGTTGTGAAATTTAGTGAATACTTGAAAACAATTTCTCGAGCAGAAAATATTTACAGAAATTTCTACTTTCATCTGAGTAACTTTTTTATTTTCACGGTTTGATACATTGGACCTTAGAATTTCTGTGAAGTTGATTGCCAAAGCAGGATTCCAGTTTGAAATCACAGGAATGTGTTTTATTTTTGTCATTTCAGTAAACTAGAATGAAGAAATTACTTCTCTAAAGATAGACAATAATAAAACTGATTAACTTGAAGATTTCAGACTCTGAAAAGCAGGTCCTATCAGGTTAGGCGTACAGGCAAAGCTAATTATTGAGGCACTCTCTACAGTCAGTGGAGGCTGATGGACACCAGATGACATTTTGTTCGGTAGATTGATTAATTAGGTAGACCGAGTCTGCCTCTTAAAACGCCTGATTTTCTCCCTTAAACGCACAGGGAGTCCAGACAAACTAATGATACAACTTTCAGACAGCCGAAAGTAACTGAGATGAATGCTGTCCTGCCAGTATGATTTTTAAAGAATAAGTAACCCCACTCTTCCTGAAATTCACAAGTCACCATGATTAACGATAACATGGATAGATTTTCATAATGATGATTGAGTGCCTTTTTGTGCAGAAATCCAGGACGAGTAAAAGAGCAGCGCACACCATCACTATTCAAAACAGCTTCCACAGCCCTGACACCACAGGCAATTTCTGGATAACTAACGCCATACAAAAAGTAGTTTCATGATTTAGTCATTAGTAATTAATAATAAAGATAGTCTTATTTTAATGCTAAAGGTGAGACAAACTTTGTTTACTGCTACAGAAAAGAGATCAAAAGTATTTGCCCGCAATAAATCCATTCATTTGTTGCATTCATGCACAGGAGAAAGCATTAACTGCACCAGTGTCTGGCAATAGTTAAACTGTGATAGTTATTGAATTCAAAACAAAGAAATTTCCAGATGTAAACTTCTATCTGAAGAGCATGTGGAGGATGATAATTACGGAAAACCTCATGCCATCACCCCATCACAAAGCAGAAAAAATTGCTGCTTTCAAAATATTCCCACTTTGCCAATTAGTCAATGGTTATTCAAGGTGGAAATTCAGTAACTGCTCTCAACACCAAAATGTCATTCTTAAATATAAGCAGTTCTAATTAAACAGAGAAGTTGTATTGCCTGCACCTACCACCTTATGCCACGACACATCGGTCCTGGTAATTATAGGTACTAGTATTTTAATTGCTTCTCATTAAAAGCCACTAAGCTAGTGTGCAAATAGCAACCTGTTTTGACTATAGATCTGTCAAATTAGAAAGTTTCTTTGTAAATGTCTGTCGCCCCATTTGCAACTTTTCTAGTTATGTTCCTTTTGTAACTAGGAGATACAAATAACAGATGTGCCATCGATTGAGAGATCCCATTAGAGAGGCACCAGACCAACTAGAATCACACACTATCCTTCTCACATCTGATTAGAAGGCTCCAAAACCAACCACAAAACCACTTTAAGAAATATATTTTATATACATCCCATGTTGCACCAAAAAGATTAGGAAAGGAAAATTAGAAACAATTGACAAGACCTGGAATCGCCGTCTGTAGTAAAGGACTTTTCAACAAAAGCCCAGGTTTCTACTCAACATAGTTCAAGTACACTGCTTCAAGGAGCTCTCCGTGACCATGCCAGATCCTGTAACAATAGAGGCCTTGGTGAGCTTCTGGTTTATTTTTTTTTCATGAAAAAGTTACCTCCTCTACCACCAGGACAAGAGCATCTTTTGCTTTAGCACCAGGATTCAAGAGTCATTTAATTCATTTAAATAAGTGGAAAACATTTGAATACATCAAAACTCCTAACTACACCTGACTAAAATAAGGGCTTGTATTTTAAGATTTATTCTGAATTAGAACAAAATACTTTCTATTCTCTGCCTTTAGTATAAATCACACCGAAACTTTAAAACACCAGTGAAAACTGGAAACTTCCCACAGCCTTTCATGAGCTCTACATTAGCCCCTTACATTTTTGGCATCACTCTTGGTTATGTTTCCACAAATGCCATCAGAAAACGTTTCGCCTGATAAGCCTGTTCTCAGAGATAACTACCCACAGCGAAATGATCACACCGAGGAGTTCGGAACTCTTTATAATCAGTTTTAATTGATTGCATATTTCAGCTTTCGCATGGCCGGTCCGTCAGTGAATACCTATTAAAGCGCGATACGGACATTGCATGTCAAAAACCTGACCAGAGGACCACTTCCCGAATCGTTGGCACGCACAGAGATGTTTGTGAATACTAAGCAGTTCAGCACAGTCTAGCATTAGGGTATTAGCTGACGTTAACGTGCAAGCTGTGGCTCCCATGGGCTTTAAGGCTTCAAAATATTTTCTGTAGGAAAGAGTTTATTGGTAAGGTGGCTGTTCCCCAAATCATTTCTTTCTTTGATACAGCCGTAAGCGATAAGCAGGAGATGCAAGCTCAGTAAGAATCAAATAGTTTGAATTTCTTTCGCGATCTACAACACAAAAGCAAACTGAGGATCTGTAGCGATACTTACAATAACAAATACTCACTGATCTCTTACATATCTAAGCATAACTGAAACAAAAAGAACAAGCTAATTTGTAAAGAAAGTTTAATAACCTCCTCAGCACTATCACATGCAGCACTCCAGATTCCCAGAAGGAACCGAAAAATGCAATATTGATCTAAAACCAGAATGTTCATAAAAAGTATTGGAAGCATCGGCTATCTAATAAAGTGATTAATCAGAAGCAGTATGACTGCTTTAGCATAAGCATCTGGGAGATGTTGAACTTCCATCAACAACGTTTGTATTTATAGGCATTGTAATATATACTGACAGAACTGAAGCACTGGCTGAAGATAGAAGAACATGTTTACATGCTTGAGAAAGCTGTATTTGGTCCTCAAACTGTTTTCAACTGTCAAAAAAAATATTGTGGAAACAAGCATAAGAGACTGAGGGCTCGTAAAATATATACATACAGAATGAGGAAAGAGAAATATATATAACTAAAGGCAGTTGAATTAGCCACAGAGAAATTGAGGCTATAATCAGTTGCTGTATATGCATCAAAGTTTCTCCACAAGGTGCATTTTCCAGATAGTATCCAGGAAAGACTTTGTAAAGTAACCAGCAAAGTTTTAATTAGTTAACATCACATCATATTAAGTGACTCTACAGAGAATTGGGTCAAAGGACATATTTCCACCCCTTATAAAAGGGCATCACAGATTGGCTTCTCTGGAACTGCAAATACAATTTTACATTTACAAAGATAGTCATCAAAACTTTCAGGGACTACGAGGAGAAATAAAATGGCACGTTATGCAAATTTGTAATAAAGTACCTTTCATAAAAAAGCAGCAAGTGAGCAGTTGCGTTTCTCTGCTTCATCACTCCTCCATCAGGAAAATTAAGTTACAGGAGATTTGGGGAAGAATGAGGACAAACATTTTTAGACTATAGGAGAAGTGAATGGTAATTACATTGCAATTTTTTCCATATTTTAAATTTACAAAAGCTGATTACCTTTGCAGAAGATTCATCTTTACTCTAAAAGCAACGTAGCGTTAGCTATACATGAGACCAGAAATTTACAGAGATAAAACCATGACATTTGATAGACTTTGATACACACTCCATCAGGCTTGGTGATTTTGTGGATCCTTCCTGCCTCAAATTCCATAAAATCATTACATAAGAGCGTTTAGACTCCTCAAGCTTGGCACTACTTGATAATTAATATAGAGATTATGGACAATTAATATGGACAATATGGAGAATTATTTTGGAATAAAGTTTCATGAAGCAACACTTATTTTGGCATGTCAACACACTTTTCCATTCAGTTAAGCTAATCCCTCCAGCACGTCAACTGCACCACACAGCTTGGCATTGCCAGCAAACTTGCTGCAGGCGCACTCAATCCCACTGTCCATGTCACCGACCAAGACGTTAAACAGCGGTGGTCCCAATACCAACCCCTGAAGAACACCACTTGTCACCGGTCTCCACTCAATCATCAAGCCGTTGACCACAACTCTGAGTGTGGCCATTGAGCCAATTCCTTATCCACCGAGTGGTCCATCTGTCAAATCCACGTCTCTCCAATTAGACAAAAGGATGTCATGCAGGCCAGTGTCAAATGCTTTGCACAAGTCCAGGTAAATTACGTCAGCTGCTCTTCCCTTATCTACCAATGCTGTAACCCCGACACAGAAGGCCACCAAATTTGTCAGGCACAATTTGCCCTCAGTGAAGCCATGTTGGCTGTCACCAATCACCTCCTTATTTTCCATATGCCATATAATAGTTTCCGGGAGGATCTGCTCCATGATCTTGGTGGGCACAGAGGTGAGACTGACCAGCCTGTAGTTCTCAGGTCTTCCTTTTTCCCCCCTTTTTAAAAATGGGGATTACATTTCCCCTTTCCCAGTGGGAACTTCACTGGACTGCCACAGCTGCTCAAATCTGATGGACAGTTGCTGGGCAACTTCATCCACCAGTTCCCTCAGGACCCACTGCTGCATCTCATCAGGGGCCACGGACTTGTGCACTTTCAAGTTCCTTTGATTGTTTCGAATCTGATCTTCTCCTACAGTGGGCAGTTCTTCATTCTCCCAGTCCCTGCCTTTGTCTTCTGCTACTTATATTTAAGACAATTTAGTTTAATAGAAGCAAATTCATCCTGCCACAGCTTTGACTTGTCTCTAATTCACTTGATACTTTGAAAATTGCCTGATTATCTCTTAAGTGTCTTGAACATTTATCAGCACCATAATAAACAATAAACAAATAGTAGTTTAAGCAAAAAGTCATTGCATTCAATTTTCTAATCCCTCAATTTTAAGTGACATAATGAAAATAATTCACAGCTGAAGAAAATAACTTTTGGTTTTGATTCAGCTGTTCAAGGGACTGGAAGTGATATGGGGAGATTAGTCCTTCAAACAAATTACTCTCAGCATCATTTTCAGCACTTTTAGTGTGAACGCTCTGCATAGCTTCTTTGCAAGTATGGTATGATGGTGTGATTTACTATTAGGAAGTTCTAAAGCAATAGAAATTAAGGTATAAAAATCTACCCAACATAGACTTCATCAGAAATTAAGGAAGTGCTACAATATATAACTGGAAATGGTAGATCAGCCCTAAAGAGCAAACATCTAAAACTTTCTATCCAATTTGAAAACAGCCTCTAATAACATGCAGTTCAGACAAAAAAGTGTGCTCAGTATGCAAAATCACTTCTCTAAGGTTCCTTTCACACAGACCTTCAAGTTGTTCACACAACATACCAATACATAGCTTTGCAGTTACATTTACATCATCTGAATTTGACTGAGAATCAATTCCTAGAAGAGTTCTGCTTTCCAATCAGACACACAGTGTTACTTAAAATTAAGAACAAGTTTATTGAAGTAACACCAATGCCCCATTATTATGGGCCTTGTACATGCCTAATTTCCATTAAGTGTTAAGAATTTCAGACTTCTGAATGTCATACCACAAAGGGAAAAAAAAAAATAAGTCTAGCTAGTTAGATGAGGGATGTTTGGGTTGGAGCACGGCAAGGAAGGACAGATTGTATGAAACAAAATTATAGTTTCTATTTCAGAATGCACGATGTCCCAAACGCTTGTTCCTCCCCTCAAAACACAGTAACGGGAATTACCTCAAATCCGTGCTTTATTAAGTTCCATAAAAGCAGTGCTAGAAAAGCTGTGAGCTATAAGTTTCAAAGGATGCAGAAGTGTTTCTCCCATCCTTCCCCCTCTAGCCCTAGGATAGGTGTTTTTTAAAAAAAAGATAGCAATCTAAACCAGTAATTAAAAAACAAAGCTAAATTTAGTGAGAGGGGAACATCATTTGGCAAAATAACTCCAGTGAGTGAATGACCTGACCATATGTGCAATCACAAGGTAAGAAACTAATTTTCGTGGACCTCTGCTCAATTATTGCGAGCTGGCACACTGTTGTCAGTTCTAAAGGTTAATGCAGTAATGAAAGATGACAATCTCTCCTAAGTGATTACTGAATGCCCAAGCAGGTATTCACATTTTAAATTAAAGGTGCTCCAAGCAGCCTGAGGATATAAGGTTTGTCCAAAACCTCTGCCGCAGCCCGTGCGGAGCGCTAACCGAGGCTCCGCTACTCTCAAGCGTCATGTACCGCTCAGATGCCAAGATGATGTACAAGACAATGGCAAAGCTCTGAATGTAATATCCTGCCCAAAACTGGGTCAGAAATTTACGTCACCTGAACTGTTCGTAACCGAACCCATTGTGATTTTTCAGAAGACAAAACTTTTGGGTATAAGCTCACACCTAATGTTGATCAGTGTTTCCTAGAATCTCATTTAAATTTTGTGAGATGTATTGGGTAAACGGGGAATTAAATTACAAATTAATAATCACAATTCCAATTCCCTTTTTTATAACACCTTTACAGGCCAATCTGAGCTCATTGATGGCTGTCATCTTTATCCAGAGATAGCGTACTCCGGGGACAGACCCAATACTGAAACATCCAGCACACCCAAACAAATGCTCCATTAGACACCCATAAATTGCACACAAATATGCTACAAGCGATGGAGCTAACGAAGGAGGAGAGGCACTAATACCTATTTATGCTCTGGGTAATCTCAAGCCCCCTGAAGTCTCCATTATGCCATTCATAAATAAAAACATAATTAAACAGTAACTAGCACCAATGAACTAGAACTAGTGGGCTGTTCGGGCATAGATTTCAACTAAATCTTCAGCCCTGCCACCAATCACAACGCTGAAATGGTCTCTTGGCCACCTCAGCGTTAGACAAAGCAGCAGTAATCTCACACTCATAGCTATCACCAACATCTACAAGATCTACTAAGCACCCCCCCGCCCAGGCAATTCATACAAGAATGACAACAGCGATAATAACGTCTCCTTTCGAGGCAAAAGGGCTTTGTAATTAAGCGCTGGATTAATCCTGCTTTGACCATTTCTTGCAAGATTTGGGCCATTTTTCAAATCATCTCTGCCACTGGAATCTAAAGTTTAATTTCAAGGTTACTTTTTATTAGCTTTAACCAGATGAGGAGGGGAAAAGTTTAATAAGTGAAATGGCAGAAAGACAGTGTGATCATCATAGCCTCCTCCAGAAAAATCAACTGTTATAAACTTCTCAAGATGTCATAAGACATGACACTCAGAAACAATAACCAAAGGGCATGAAGTTTTATACAGAAGTAGTTTAACTTGTAGCTTTTACTAATACCGAGATCTAGGAAAGGGTAAACAGCAAGTCCCAGCTGGAAAGCAAACCAAAAGGAGATGGTACATGCCTCGTGCTCAAGGTAGAGGTTTTACAGAGCCAGAATTTAACCAGTTTTGATCTTGAACATGCTTTTTTGGTATCATCATAGTTGGTGGTTAAGACAGTTATTAGTTTTCATAAGGAATGTCTCCATTTGAATCACATACAAAGAGGAAAAAGGACAATCTACTTTTCCCTGTAACCTGTCATTGGCTTAAATTCATGGTTTGCACTAATTCCATTGCAACAGAAGCATCAAAGATGAAACTGCAGGGATGATGTGTCCCACCATGATCCGAGGATATGTTTAATCCCAAATCAGAAATATAAATCCTTATCCTTAATGATGCATAAAATTAATTATTAAATATCTTAAAGATGCACTGGAATTCAAACCTCTTCATGCCAGCATGACAGACATCCTGATGAAAGTAGTGAGAAGTATAAAAGGAGACACTGTAATGATGTTTCTCAGCTATAGGTAAAATTACAAACTAGTAGTTATTGCTGAAAATAAACACAAACTTTTTTTTAATCTGTAAACAACTCCGAGAACCAAGGACCTCCAAGTGAAGTTTTACATATTCCTCAGAAGAGCAAAAAAGCAGAGCAAACCAGAAGTCAGTTAAAGTATTCATATTTTAAGCATTTAGCATTGATAACAGTTTTTGTTGTTAAGACTACATAAGTTTATATAGTGCGCTCCCATTAAGAGTAAAGGTAACACATCCACCTGTTGCATTGAGAGCATGAAAAATTGCTGATGAAGTCTTTTGGAGAATGCAGTTAAGTTCCCCTCTCAGAAACAGGAGCAAAAGAGGAGTGCCTGAATGCCATTCAGATGATGGAAAAGCAGAGACAGCAGTTTTCCTGGGGTTACATGCTAATGAGATTTTGATTTTTTTTTTTAAGAGCAGCGTAGCATCATGTAAACACTGGAACAAGAACAAATGCAAAATGATGAAGTCCTAATGATTTTGAAGTCACTCGGTCTTTTGTTGCCAGAGATGGCAAAATTCTCCGATTCGGAGAAAAAGTCTTCTTCGTAAAATGCCAAAACAAATAGCTTCAGGAATGCTGAGCAATCTCTCTTGAATGGCTGAACTACTAAGCCAGACCTGTTATTTACACAAGTACAGCTTTTGCCATTACCCTTCTCATTAGGGAGTGTTTGCTGAAGCCCACAACAGCTGTAAGACACACGCATGTGCACGGATGTGGCACAAGCCTGACACAGAGGAAAAAACTTCCTCATCATTAGAGCATCATCCACAGGGCTCCTTCCCTTACGGATCGAGTCCCACTGCGACTCTTCAGGACTCATTAATCCCTTTCAGATCATTTTATCTGCAGCCATAGCAAGTCTTGTTTTCAGCAACACACACGTAACTGTGTGTTGGTGTCCAAAGTGGCAAAAAGCTCCTGAAGCTGTCACTTGAGATTAATTATCTGTCCTGAATTATTTTAGTTTTCATTTGTAATTTTTTTCAGCAGTGTGAAAAAGTTTTCTGCAGTCCCAATTCCGGGAGAGACGAGAAAAGAAATTCAGTATTAAAATGAAACACCCTTAATACAATTTTGTACTCAAAATTTGAACTAAGTAATAGAGTCCTTTTTGATAAGCTATTCAGACAAAATGTTTGTGTAACACGTAGACATGTTATTGTTTTGTGAGAAAAACACTAAAAAGGGTAAGGGAACATAATGACCTTTTATTACTCAAACTGAGACTCAACTGTAACGTTTTCAACCATTGTTCTTTGTGTCATTCATTAACACATCTTTTTTCTTCAAATTAAAATGTTCATACAATCAGAAATGAGTTTATTATATTTAGTACCTGGCAAGCAGTTACTGACTTCAGCACAAAAGGGTTTCATTTCCCACTGGAGAGCAAGAGATTAAGCCTAGGGTTAAACACAAAGTGAATTCCTACCAGCTGTCCTTTAAGCAAGCTGAACAAAACGGACAGAAATAGAAAACTGATCCCAGTACATATAGAGTTCTTTGGTTTAAGATATTTTGTGTTTTAAACTCATCTTTGTTATTCTTTATGTAGTTTAAGCAGCAAAGCAGTAATCACTTTTTTTTTTCAATATGGTAATTAGCAGTGGTATCCTTTTTATTGCTCACACTTTTCCTTTTAAATACCAGAGGCTGATGGAGAATAATGAAACAATCAGGTTTAAAAGAAGGTACATTTCACACAATATTATTTTTGTCATTCTGCTCCTAGGTCAAGGTCAGAGAGGAAAATACTGTTCACAGGCTCTTTATAGTCTCCATGGTCTCCCTAATGGAGTAATTAGAGTCGGTCGAGCCTGACTGCAACACCACACCGAGTAGCTGCATTTGTAGTCCCAGCTGGCAGAAAGGGCTCATTCTGGTGCGCTTTTGCTAGAAAAAGCTTTTTTAAAATCCTTTCTTTGCCAAACACAGCTCAAGGCTTACAGACAGAAAGGCTAGCTCCGGGGGAGAGGAAAACACACAAAAAACACATCTGTGAAAAACACACATACAGCAGAACTGGCCAATGTTATATCAAATGCTTTCCTCAAATCACTTAAAGACAGCCGGCAGTAAAGTGCTATAAAGGTAATACTTTCTGTAGAATGCACATAGCTTAGTTAATACCATTACAAACTCATACAGTATTTGAATTCAGCCTCAACACTGCACCTTTATTATTTTAAGTCTGCTCAGAGGGAGAGACACATCAGATAATACCAAATTATGTTTTCCAGAGCCCTCAATAAAACAATATGCAACTTCCCTGTGAAGGTGGGTGTTTCAGCAACAAAAGTATAAGCAGCCTTTCACAGGCAAAACAAAAGCAGCTGAGATGTCATCCAGTCCCGGAACACACACAGCAGCTACGCTCCTGGCCTCCTCTCAGAGGACAGCAATACCCAAGAGTATTCACAGCCTGCAAACTGCTGTTCTACAGTCCTTGTGTTAAACCATCTGAAAAACATACTGAAAGCCCAAATAATTATGAAGGGACAAGAGTTATATTTGTATATAATTGTGTTACCCATATAATAGGGGTTTTTTAAATTAATGAAATATTACACTTTTACTTTATGGCCCTTCCTTATCCAGACTCCTCTGAAAACTGCAAGTCCTTCACATGCACCCTACAACTGTGTAGTTATATACTATGTGAGTTCACATTAAAAGGTGAAACAAAACATTTTTCCTTATATTCCTGCATCCAAGCTATTGTGCTATTAACGTACCTTTATACTGCCCAGCATGGGACTAATGTAGAAAATAAAAAATCAGATCCAATGGAAAAACTTCCAAGTTGAGGTTATAAACTATAGCCTTTTACTTTTTTCTATTAGAAAACACACTAATTTTATTGCTATTTCACAAGACCTTCAAAGGCCATGCTATTCTTAAATATAGTAATCCTTCAACAAAATATTGTCCTTTTACTCATAAGCCTTTATCTGCTAGTTGCAGATGATATCACATCCACTTTTTAAATAATATTTAAAGGTCAAACCAATAAGGCATAGAAAATGTTGAACATCTTGTAAAATTCAAACAAGGCACTGCAGAAGCCACAGGGGGGTACTTGCTAAAATGATCGAGCACTTTTTAACATATTTATTCAATGATTACCAGGGGCACAATGTAATCCACTTCTTATGGAAACCCATGGGAGGGGAAAACTCTGCTGAAAATTAATAAAAAAGTGTCTTCAGAGTTCTCCTCTTCCTCATCTGTTTTCAAACCATACGAAGGAGAAGTTACAGCTCAGAATACATCTAAACTACAGTTTATTACAAAGATGCCCAAGCTGGTTTTAAATTGCTCCGGGTACCCAGAAGCTCCCCTTGGCAACAGGGATGTCCAGATGAGGGAGCCGACCAAGCTGGAAAGTACAGGCGTCACGGGCAGACAAATACCATCGGTCTTGGGAGATTCTCGGGGTATTTGGAACATTAATGCCAACACAGGCAGTTTCTCGTACAGGACAAGCTTCTTTTTAGTTACTTACCTGAGCAACTTGATCTCACTGGATAATTGCAACTACTTTGTTCTGTATGCTATCGCCTCATCCCTGAGGTGCGGAAAACACAGATGAGTGCTTTCTCCTATCTTTCCAGTTCTGCCAATGCAAATCTTTAGTCAGCCCGTATCAGATGCTGCTAAGGTGATCTAATCTACATATACAGAGGTAACAAACAGGGAGATATTCAATTACAATCCTATTTCTATCTGAGATTGTGTGTGTTTTTTTTACATCATAAATTTGTTCAGGTTAGAAGGGACTGTAGAGGAGCATATAGCCTGCTACTCAAAGGGTCTCAAAGAAGTTGCTCAGGGCTTTACCCAGACCAGCATTTATGATCTGCCACGCTAAGTTCTAGGTGTTCAGCCTCCAAGAGCAATCCCTGCAGCTGTGAATTCCTATACTGTGCATAAAGAGCACTAAATAGGTCAAAAGATAACTCAAAGCCACCAGTGACTCAGAGGGGTGTTTTGAAGTCAGCACCTTCCACCCTAGTAAGAAATGCAGCTTTCAGTTCTTCTCAGAAGCAGCACTTAAATCAGTTTTCTTTCTCCCTGCATGGGTAATTGCTGCAATTTATAGGCTATTACATACAAAGTGTTGGACACTTCTCTGATCACATGCAGAAGGAGACAGATCAGTGTTTCACGACAAGTCGCATCGTGCTGGAACACCACGTAGGATGCAGAGCCTGCAGGAGAGGTAGACATGCTGGCAGAAGGACCACCCCAGTGCTGACAAGAGACAGCAGCCAAGCTCCTCCATCCTTTCAAACCTGAGATCATTTTGCCCTGCCAGAACAACTTTTGGATGCCAAAGTTAGGGGCAAATGTCTTCCACCATGGTGAACTGAGGCCTTGTTCAGATCCCCATAATTCTGGGCATAAAGTCTGTTTTGAGATACCACTTAGGAGAGTGCTTGAGCACAGTCTTTCAAGCATTAATTTAATATAAACAAATGCCTAAGGCACTGTTCAGAAATGCAATAACTTTTAGTGGTAAAATAAGAAAAGAAAGCCTTCATGACAACACAGTTATGTTCTTCATCGAAAACTTGTACATAAACCCTGGAGGAAGACCCAGACAGAGCCTAGTGGGAAAGAAAACTTTTAAAGCAAAACTTGACTTCCATTATTGCTGCCACATGAACGAACATTTTAAAGTACACCTGTACACTGGACACACTAACCCTTTGGAAGTGTGTGGGTACATACGCCTATATACAGATATTTATGATTGATCTTTATGAGAATTTGTATGATATTCATATATGTAATTAATGTTACTATATTGATGTGATATTTTGGGAATTAAGGTACATATTGCTGTAGCGTACTAACAAAAAGTTAGCTTTTATGTGTCAATCCTACTACAGCAGAGCTGCACTGCACTTGCTGCAGGGGAAAACTCCAGACAGATGGGTTTTAATAAGACTACTTTCTTATAAATCCCTTCTAGCAGGGTGTTTGAGAATTTCTGTTGAGTAATATTTATCATTTTTTGCAGACTCACCTCCCTGTTTCTGGAGTACCCTGCTCTGAGTTTGATTGATGAGTTAATTATTGTGCCAGCATTATCTCACAACAGCAGTATGACTTTCTGCAGAGCTTGTTGTTATCATGCATATTGAGTTGGTATTGACAGTGCAAACACAAAAAGTGCAATTTTCATATTCTCAAAGTGTTAATAGATAAAGAAATTCCTCCTGCTCATGGTCAATCTTTGAGACAAATTCTCTCTCCTTCCACAGAGATCTTAAATATTTTAAAACTTTTAAACTTGCTAGAAATACAACCTCCATCTTATTCAAAAACCATCAGAAATGCCTTGATCATTTATAGATTTATTTTTTAGCTTGCTTGCTTAGACTGAATGCTCATGTGAGTAGATGCATTGTCTGTAGAATACACAAAGATACAAAAAATAGCACAACAAGAGATGCAGTTTCACTTCTGAAGCAGCAGAGAGAACAAGTGTTCTCATCAGCCACTTCTGGGCTGGTTTTATTTGTTTCCACCTTTTCAGTGGTGAGAGTTTCTCAGCAGTGCTGGAAGTAAAAGAGAAGTGAACAACTGAATTGCAAATTTAGTTTTTTCAGGTGCTTCTCTTGATTTTCTCAACACAATGCAGATGGTGTTGCCATGTAATTCTTCTCTTGGTAAGCTCCCTCCTTCTACTTGGCTTTGTCAATAAAGTCATAATATCTTTCAGAAATAAGAGGGTGGGCAGGGTAACTTCTAGGAAGCTGTTTAATGGGCTAATAAAGCAAGTTATATCAATATTTAATTCCCTAAACATCTTTTCTCAGAAGAGCAACAGAGCATCTATTTTCTCATTAGCTTATCCACTAACTGGATCTCCTCTGTTATATTAATATTATTCCAATAATTTCCAAATCATGTTTAATACTGTTTTCGAGTCACAGTCTGAACACAGCACTTGAATTAAGTTCATCAGAAAGCTTGGTCCTGAAGCATGTGGGGTCTTGTCCCATACAGGAGGCAGTAAGGAAGAGAGAAGAACATACCCTCAGGATGATGGACTGTGTGTAGATATTCCATTTTTGCTTGAACCAGCCTTAAGTAACCTGTGGGCCTCTCAGCACAGGATATTATAGTTCCTACCAGCTTACATGGTTTGAGAGTGGCTAGAAAAATTTATAAAGGAGATAAATATATTTTGCTTTTGTATTTAATAATCTAGGTCAACGAGTCCATGAACCGCAAATTGTTAATGGCTGGCAGACCCCTTATGAGGAAATCTCACTAAAAGCTTGCCTAGTTCATCTGGTTTTTCCCCAAGTATCATCTAGTAGCCATTTAAGATACAGGGCTGGGTGGACAAAGATCTCATCTGGTCAAGCTGCTGCTCATTTGTTCTAGTGGAAAAACCAATATGCTAAAATATTCTCCAAGGGCTTTTTCTTAAAATAAATACATCAAAAACCCCAACAAACCCCAACTAAACACACAGACAATCCACAAAACACCCCAACACATTCTACAGATTAGTATCACAGTCATTTATCTTTCAGAACCTGGTTAGAATGAGTAGTGAGAAGGTATATCTACAGTTTCTTAAACACCTAGATTTCTTCCCTAACCAGACATCAGACTGCCAGCCTTCTACTTCAAAACACTTCTCCCCTACCCTACTCAGATGTCCTTCACGTCCTCGCTGAAGGAAGAACTTGCCCATTTTCTCTCCATGTCTCTGTTCCCAGTTAGTATTTCCCCCCTGCAATTTGAAAAGTACATAGACAAGGGGGAGGTGGTTACAATTGCAAACACATTCACTTTTAAATATATTTTGAGAAGTGAAAATTGTGCTGGTTATTCCAAATGTAAATACTGCCTTTTAAGTTAGACAAGTCAATTGACTTAAAAAATTTACCTCAACTTTCTAAAAAGTTACATCCACACTACAAACAAATAATCATGCACTGTGTTGTGCTTTGCACAGACTGATCAACTGCAAAGGTTATTAAAAATGCGGGGTTTTTTCCTTTCCTCATGCACTACTAGCTAATAATAGTTCTGTCAACTTCTGTAATTTTCCTCTTAAACTATTTAAAAAGAAAATAATGCAGATGGCCTGAGTTGGCAAGTTCAGGGTTCTGTTGGGGTGTCAGCAGATGACTAAATTATTCCTTTTTATTGTTTTAAAAGAATTATTTTGGTGGATTTCCACCACAAAATACAAACTATGTATTCAACATACTCCCACAATTCAGCTCTTTGTTATTAATTGTGATCTACTTAAATAGCTGTTCCAGGGATTGGTTGTACAGTACCCAGCAAAATGGGCATCTGGCTTGTAGATAATGACATCATTAGCAACAGAATAGATCTTAGTGACAGTTTACATTTTTATGCATCACCAGATTTGAAGCAAGAGTAATAGAATTCCCTTCCCTTTCTGAAAGGAAGCTGGCATCACCATTTCTTCTCAAATATATTCCAGCCCTGCTGAGGCAATGAGCGAGTTCTCTATGTTAGGAACTTTACCTGAAAAGGTCCCATTTCTCATACAGATTTCACTATAACCCCCCCTTTAAGTTTGACTTTAGTCCTTGCATCCATAGAAATACCCTTTCACCAGGCACCTAGAAATGCCAGCCTAATTTTAAACATTCTCTCAACTACTTGTGTTTTTGTTTTGAGGTTGTTTTTTTTTAATCTAAAAGAAAAAAGATCACAATGAAGTTTAACTTAGAACAGCTTGCTGTTATTTTTCTTAGGATGCATTTTATAAATAAAACTTATTCTTTATCTACAAGGCTTTGCAGTTCAAAGAGCAAGAATGTGACTGCTGCAGATGTCGAAGACCTAGTGGACATAGACAGCTGATCTGCTGGGCACGCACAAGCCTAACACATCAGACAGGTAACACGTGGTGTGGCATAGCGCTGCATCACACGTACAGCAAGTGGTTTTGCACACCTGCTACATTTCCTGCCTATAAGCTTCACAGTGGAAAACAATTGTAAACAGTGCATTTGTTTCACTAAATGTTAATTCCCTAATGTACAGATTTTGAAGTATTTTTAGTCTATTCATTGCACTGTTAAGATTTTTTTTTCCTTCTGTTTCATTCAAGCTACTATTTCTTGTGAAGTAAGTTCTGTTGAAGTGACTGAATGGCGATTTTTTTTAGAAATAACTTCATTGTTTCAGTCAAATCTACTGCCTGGTTAAACATCACTGCTTATTTGCACGATCTTTATAATTAAAGTGTCCTCAGTATGCTGGCTGACTTTGCTACGCTAGGCGCAATATACACATTAATCATGTAGCTAATCTAGTTCTCATCTGACCTTGATTTAGTAAAACCACAATATTGCAAAGAAATTGGGTCCTCTGGAGGTATTTTATCAGACTTACAAATCTTTATTGCTACCTACTTTTTCACTTTGAGAAAGGATTGAAAGGTTATTGGATACTTTGCTCATATTCCACCTCTCACCTCTTTCTCCTCTCTGGTTATGAGTTTCAGCTAAACATTTCTTGTGGGGTTTTTTTCCTTCTCCCTGAGGATTTCAAAAGAGTCTTGGGAAAAACATTTATTTTCATTAAGTTTTTCATTTAAAAACTCAATTACAGGCAAGCATGCAGTAATAAAACTAGGAAGGCACAAGTCCACGCAGCCAGGTCATAAGCTATTCCCATGACAACACTCCCTCGGCATGTTTAACATTAATACAGACTCTCCCAATCTTGAAACTTTTTATAGTAAGAGTGCAGGGAAGGAGGATTTGCTCTTTAATTATAGTACCAACAAACATGCAACTATGCCCTAATCTTTCTTCCATGAATATTGGTAGCCCAGCAAGCATTGGTTCAAAGGGAAGGGAGAGATGTGGCAGGTTCACACGGGACACAAGCTCTCCTGGACTGCAGAGTGAGTTCTTAAAAGCCCTACACATAAAAGCCACAGAGAGAATAACCGGTACCGGTGGGATTAGGGATGGAGCAGAGTAAGTGCTACTTAGCCCCCGGTGCTTCAGTTTAACCAAAACCCCCTCTCACACAGCAGCCGAGAAGCTACAGAGACGAGGCCATTGCCGATGCGCTGCAGGAGCGGCTCCGCTGCTTTCTCCCACCAGAGACGTCCTCTGTGCTCAGCCTCTCTGCCAAGGATTTATGTAACAGAAGGCAGCGGAGCTATTAAAGAAAAAGCTTAAAAAAATTGTTTCAAACTAAGACTTTTTTCTGACCTTTTGGTGATGAATGTGAACTGAGAGATGCTAAGGTTTGCCCTCCCGTGACGATAATGCTCTTGGAAACCCGACCAGTATTCCTCCTTGCCTCAGGCAAGTGACAGTCATGCGGTGTCACGCTACCAAAGTTGGACAACTTTAACTTGGCACTGGAGGGCAGTCTGTAGGCTTGAATCAGGATAGAGTCCCTGTATATTCCAAAAGCTTTATCCTTTAGTAAGTACAGTGTGAGTACTGCTCCCTTACAACAGCATTCCAGTTTACCCAGATGATCTGCCATCTGCAACACATAAAAGCTACAGAAGAGATGCTAACTATTGAAAATAAGCACCAGAGAAACACGTCAGAGTTTAAAGGAAGGGTGCGGTAAGAGTTTAACCTGCTTACGCTTGACTATTATGAAGCAACTGGTTTTTAACATTGCAATCCTTTCATACGATGCCTGGTGTCTTGCCTCAAACTAAGAGCAGCCAGTTCAATAGCCTCTTTCGTTCCCTCCATCTAATCCTTTGCCAGGAAAAAAAAAAATCACAGCTTGCAGGTCCAGGTAAACCTGCTTCAGGTCCCCATAACTAAAACCACCACCAAGCCCAATGTTTATCTCAGCAAAACCTCAAACGAGGGATGCTCAGCAGCCAAGGGAGAAACCGCTCTGAAGTTTCTGGTGAAAGACACAGTGAAGAGCCACACTAATACAGAAGTTGGGTCAGAAAGCCCGGATAATTCATGAAGCATCCATGAGTGAAGACCTTGAGATAAGCCCTGTTTACACTTTTCCTTCTCTCCCAACACCACAGTGCCCACACAAGCGGCCTCTGCCTTTCCCTGCCCTGAAGATCTAACCCAGGCAGGCTTCTGCCCAAGCTGCAGCCCCACGTTAATCAACCCAGGCTACAATAAGCTTACTTTACATCCAAATTCAAAATCTATTTCTCCAAGGAAATGTTTGTTCCAAAGTTTCCAGCACTTACACATTTTTAAATACACCTGCCTAAGCCACTCCATTTGCAGTGGAAAAAGAAACACCACTGAGTACATCCACCACTTCAGCCTGCTTCTTTCAGCAGCCTGAAAACAAACCATGCCCACAAAACAGAAACCAAAGGGCCTTTTCAGCACATCCTCCCGCTGTACCTACAAGAACCAGGAGGGGGGAAGCGGCATTGTAAAAAGTGCCACACGAATGCTGTTGCTATTATTTATATTTCTATTTTGCACTGTGTACACAAATAACAAGATCATCTTTATTGTATCTACAAGCAAACACGTTCATGTTTCATTTTTCTTGCATCTATGGTACTTTCAAATTCTAATACATATTTACATGGGTAATTAAGCATAGTGGTTTAAAAGAATTTTTTAAGTGGTAATTATCAACTGGAATTATTCCCAGAAGTAATTTCTAAAATCTGGGGCACCGCATTTGACTAAGTTTCACTAGTACTATGTAGTTTCCCACCTTTTTTTCCCCAGCCAAAGTTAGATCACAAAACTATTTGATCCAGATGAAATTGCTATGATAAATATGAACTGTGTCTGTTCACAGCCAGCATTGCTTCTCTAGCAGTTTCAGAGAAAATCTGGCAATACACCTAAGACTGCAAATACCTAAGCAGGAGACTCCCTGCAGTTTGGAAAGAAAATGCCACTAAGCACAACAGTTGCACCGAGATTATGCAGTGTAGAACAGTACAGCCATAAAATATTCTAAAATACCAGGAACTGAAATTCCCTTTACTTGCATGCACATGAAAAGCCTCTTCCTTCTCTAAAACTGAACATAAGCTACTGGCGCTGTACGTTCAATCTCGACATTCATAACTGATAGCAAACTAAAAATATTACTCTGCTGAGTCATCTATGTGTCTTAAAATGGTCAGTCCTTTCCTCAATAGCATGCTTTAAAGATAAAGTTTTACTTTAAAATAATTCTAATTTTGTCCCACCATTCTAATGTTAATAATCAACCCAATTTAATTATTAATCTGGAAAGCTTTAGAAGTTCTCCTGCAGTGTGGGACAAAGGCACCACAGTTTAGGAAGTCAGCAGTGCTCAAAACAGGAACTAAATTAACAATCAGATTCATGTACAGGTCCTTAAACAGAAATGAGCAGACAGGTGGTTTCCTCTGTTGAAGGCTCTTAAAAAGCTATTGCTAGCAGTGGCAAGAGCTCAATGCTTCAAAATGATTCAGTGATAAACCTCAAAGGACTAATCAAAAAAGTGATTTTTTTTTTTTTGGTGGGTGGTGGTCCTGTAATCAAGTCCTTTAAGTTTGTGATGCAAGACACTTTCTACAAAAGTAGATGACAAGTGACCTCAGGGAAGCCTGATGATTTTACAGGTCCCAGAGCTACAGAAGAGTTCCAAACCTTTGTCTCAGTATATTTGTTTATCTCTTATTTCTTCTATGGTCAGTTGCCTCAACATCTCCTTGGCAAACAGCAAGCAAAACTGCTTATCACCACAAAATCCTCTGAACCATGCTAATCTAACATCTCATGCGAAGTTTTAGGTATATCTATTAAAATTTAGCATGTCACCTACAGTGGCAAACTATGACCTTTTAGTGAGGTTATAAGCCAAGTCTCATTATCCCACAGCAAAAGTTAGTTGAAACCACTATGACAAATAATTTTGCCATAATTCAGTAGAAGATTGAAAGAGTCCTTCCCATCCTTCCTTCACCACACTGACACGTGTGTGCCAAGTGGTGAACTAGGCTGGGGATCCCATCAGTTAATTAGCTAAGACAAAAAACCCCACTAATCCCGTACATTGCCAGAGTGCAGAAATTTCCATGGCTGGCAAAAAAAAAGAGGGATAAATATCTGGACACAAACAAGCGGATGGGGACCATCCACAGGGATAGGAATGTTTCCTTTGGCAGCAGAAGCAGGTCTCACCGACTCGTGGGGCTGGGGCAACGTCAGCCCATAGACTCTGAACAGACCGATGCAGTGGCTCCTTGCAAGCATACTGCATTAATCCACCATAATCCAGATGTGTTTGATGTTGCAATGCCCCAGAAAAAGTGCTGAACTAATTTTGGTGCAAAAAAAAAAAAGCAGAGGGTGATGACCAGAACAAAACCCATTATATGAAATAGTTGAATGCAGCCAAAATTAGCATTTTCAGAGTAGAAAGGGACACTTCACCATAATTACAGCTTTCACAGCACCTATCATTCATTATAGAACAACAATTTCCATTTTAGTAGATTCTCCTAAGAACTAACCATTTTACACCTGCGGAGTTTGGAGCAGACCTTTGAAACTTCACCTTGAATCACATTGAAGGACACATTTTCTCCACACTGTGACCACCTTGCATTCAAAATGGGTTTGTTTTTAAAAAAATCCTTTTCCTTCTTCCCATGAACATGCATTACAGAATTATAGAACTGTTTGGGTTGGAAGGGAGCTTTAAAGGTCACCTAGCCTAACCCCCCTGCAATGACCAGGGACATCTTCAACACAATTGGGTTGCTCAGAGCCCTGTCCAGCCTGACCTTGAATGTCTCCAGGGACGGGGCATCTACCACCTCTCTGGGCAACCTGTTTTTATAAAACAGGCCTTAAATGCATAACTTTTTTTTCCCTACAGAATTCCCACCTCATTTAGTGTGGTTTAGATTCAAAAGAAGAGATGCAGCTATCACTTAAGCCATTGTAAATCTGTCATTTCCTAAATTCTGGTGCTTGACTCAATCTAAAGTAATATTCTTGAATATATGTTTTTATGTATAACAACACTATGCATTTACTTCAAACAACAGTATTGCTTCCTGATAAATACATATTTTCTGGTAATTTACTATATCTCTAGTCTATATAGTTCATAATATAATGAGATAAACATATAAAACAATCTCCTAATAATTGCTAACCCAATAGTTAGAAGCACCTAAAGATCATGTTACCTAGAAATTATTTGCTTTTATCACCAGATCTTTTCACATCTGAAGGCAGACCAGAGATCTAAATATATAGCTTTCTCTCAAGAGTTTTTTCCTTCATATTGGTACAAGCATATGAATAGCATTTTTAAGATAATCGATAGCTGTGGCCCCAGGTAAACGAGGAAGAGTGCCAAAAAAAGATAGGAATCTTCTATGAAATTTCCAAAATGGGTTCAGTTTGCACTATTCCTATTTGAAATATAGTGTCCTATGCATGAAATTCTCCCAGAACAAGCCCACCCTCCTGCTGATCCTTCTCAAGACAGTCTACTACCAGAATACAAAAAAAAAGCTGAACATTTAGCTTAAGAAAACACATTTATAGATTTATCTATGCACATCATCTTTTTCCCCGTGCCCCTCCAGCTGTTAAATTTTTTTTTAGACTATAAGCTTTCCAAGAAAGTGCTGTAAGTTTATTCAGCATTTGGCATCTACATATCCTAAACTTTAATTGGCCACTAGACACCACCCCCACAATAAACCGACCTTTAGCCTCGGCAGCAGCCTTGGAGTCTCACACAGCAGCCACGGTGATGAAGAATTTCATCTACAGAGTTCCCACAAGACAGGATTTATACCTAAGCATCTGCTTTTGTTAGCACAGCTTTCTGTACAAAGCACATTATCTGAACACTGGTGCCTCTGCTATTTGAAAGTAATTGACAGCCTGATGGTTAGCTAGTGCTACGGTTAAATTATATTTACCCAAAAATGAAGTGCAATCCACTTTGAATAGGGCTTGTACTTTCTGAGTGCCATCGTGATTCATACCTTTTTTTCCATGATATTTTGAGTATATTATGGCATAGTAAGTCTTAGGAGGATTTTTTTATGTCTAGCAAATTAACTGATTGTTAATTACTTTTGCTCTTTCATCAAGCTGTTTTGTTGGTTGCTTTTCCAGATGAATCATTTAATTCAACAGCTACATGATCAGATGAAAGATTTTAAGCAGAATTAAACACCACTTTAAAATATCCCCCTAGTTCTGTGTCTTACAAGGCACCATCAGCGTGAATGCCACACCACTCAAGTGATTTCCACAGTGTTCCACATAGAGAACCAAGCTTGGTCTAAGGTGTATATTTTAATGCATCTTTCACTGAGGATCAATTTTTTCCAGATTTTTAGTGTCAAAATATATTACAGCCAAGTTTCTCCATAGTAAATAGTTATAAAAAGAGAACAGATTAAGCTCCAATTAGATATTCCTTAAA
Source organism: Grus americana (assembly GCF_028858705.1). Classification (NCBI taxonomy): domain Eukaryota; kingdom Metazoa; phylum Chordata; class Aves; order Gruiformes; family Gruidae; genus Grus; species Grus americana. The sequence continues at coordinate 36,919,500 of NC_072857.1, forward strand.
TATTCCATTTTAGCAACATAAATGCTTTGATACATCTGTCTCAATTCAGTAGACAAACATCTCTTTCATAATTTTTCCCACTGATTTCAGAGATAATTATCTTCAATTATTTTAAGTTATCAGACAAGTAGATACACCAAAAGGTTATGTGTATCCTTGAGGTCACAGTCTTAGAGGACACCTGAAAAACCTCAACAGGAAATTTCTGTAGATGCATTCATTTGTATTTTGCTGTGGGCAAGAGAGCAGTGTAGTTTCTAGCAAATCGATGCAAACCGAACCAAAATTAGCAAATTGTCTGATATGACAAAACCAACTTGAACACTCGCCTTCAGGAGGAAAAAGCTAGCAGAGCTAATAATACCATTTACTCTGCTACTTAACAATCTGTTGTGGCATAACATAGATGGTTCATTTTAAGACAAAACCAAAATATTATGAAAATTTAAGTATAATTTCAAGTATCTTTTTTGCAGCTCACTCTCCTTACTCCCATCGGGATCATATTGACTAACAAGCAAGTTCCTGATACTTCCTACTGTTCCTTGTTGAGTTTGAGGCTGCTGGTCAGGCACATAGATAAAAGGTCATCACACAAGGCAAGAGGAAACCTCAAATAAAGGTGTGCACTGAATGATATCATTTTTCTGTGCTCTACTGCTGCAAAAGGAGAAAAAACTTACAGCTCAATATTAGCCAAACATTTTCCAGGTAACATCCAGTTCCTCTGCAGAATTATGGCAACACAGCCATCTCTAGAGCGGGTACCATTGCTGAGACAAGAGTACTACGTCACCGCTGTCAGAAGTGCCAGCGGAGCATCTTGCTGGCAACGTAAAGTGGAGCTGCATGGGACAGGACTCGGACTATTTACATCCCTGGCCGACTTTCGATAGAGCAAGTTAAACATTTGTATTTTGACATGCCACTAATTCCAAGAAACATCACAGCTCCACCTGGCAAAAAGCTGGTGTCTCGAGGAGACAAGAACTCTATGGGATTCCACCATCTCACTTCCACAGCTGGTATAGTCTTACTGGTCCAGCTCAAAGCAGCAAGCTACATTTTCTTAAAGGTCAATTCTGGCAGCTTACAGAGCTATTTACCTGGAACAGAATGCGGCCATTGGCCTGGAGCTGCAAGATCAGGAAAACAATTGGCATGCCCTTGGTATTATTTCTGCTTGAAGCAGGGTTAACGGGCACTCAGATTTCTCCCCTTAAACCGTTCCCTTTTGTGCAAAAACTCTCTATTGTGGGAAGTTATATTCCTCCTGATCTGGATTCCTAAAGCAACTGAAGCCATTGCCGTACAAGCACAGCAGCCTCAGGGGAGTCCTAAGTCGTCGAAAACATGATGAAGCTTTCCATGTTTCATTCTGCAATACAGCAGCTGCAAAAGCAGAGGAGAGACTGCTGCTATATGTCATTCAGAAATAATATAATCCAGGCTGCTTTGTTATAAAGATATAATGCACATACTCTTCTTGAATGATAACAATCTATTTTTCTTTTTGATATTTGCTGTGGATCCAAAGCGACATGTTTCAACTACCATATAACCCACCATACTTTTCATGCACAGGCTGTATATCTGGTACATGTATATAATAGATTATATTTTATAGGTCATAAGCAAGGCTATTTTTGTTTTAAAAAAGGTTATTGCATGTTATTCTATAACTCTTTTCCTGCCTTTCTGCTTGCAGAAATTAATAAATCTATCAGGAATCATATTTAAGATGATACAAGTGGTAGTCACAAATATTTTATACAAGTCGTTGACAGGCTAAGCCGTAGACCGGGTTATTGTTTCCCCAATTAGAAGCAAGATGAATACGTGTGCCAGAAGAACCCATTTGTTTCTTACAATTCCATATCACCAGGGCCTTTTCTTCAACTTGTCAGATAAAGTGCAGATTAAATATTAGCAGATTTAAATCTAACATGTTATAAATATGAGTTTCCTTTTATGTACTTTTTTTAGTATACTTTGCTTCAGCTCATTACACACATCAACACAATAAAACCGTATGTGAGATGTATTGCTATATATAGCGAATATACCCCCCCCAAAAATGCTAATGTACTCTCAAGATTAAAAGCTGTTAGAAAATACAATGTAGAGGCGCTGATTTATTCCCCCCTCCCCAAGATGTGCTACAAGCTCCTGCTCTAAGAAACTCTCAACTTGTCAAAAATCAGATGGTCTTCTCAACACCTTTTCAGGTTTTCCTTTGCCAAGTTCAGTTAAAATTTTTATTTTAATGCTTATTGGCATTTCAGATTTCATAAAAATGCAGGCATGCAGGAAAGAGGCTTAAACTTATCCACCAACAACAGCCGGGCCATCACACTAGGTTACAAAAGTGAAGGTTCCTTTCTCACACAGTATTAAAACAGTATTGAAAGATATAATCATAAACCTAGTGGAAAAAAATGAAAAGACCAGGCTGAATTCTGATGTGGCATGACCAGAGCATATCAGTAGTAACTGTGATCAAATCAGTGGTTTTGCTACAGTATGAAAGAAATAAGAATTATTTCCCATTTCATATATAGTGCTATAAATCTCTAGTGGACTCGGTGCTTTGACACACATGGCAAGAGATCAAGACTTACCACCCCTTGCCCTCCACTCACCTCCACAGGCAACTCCAACCCAATGGCAAGGACTTTCGACCTACTCCTCAGTCAGCTCTAGCACCATAATAGTCTCAGACAAGCATATTTAGGTAAACTGGCTAAAAAAATGCACTCATTCAGCAACTGATTCATGATCAGATTCGATAGCCCTCTCTAGGGATGTGGCAAAACTAAAGATTTGATCCAAGTACAGTGATAGCGCTTTTAAATTTGCTCTCTACAGGTAACAGAGCCATGAGCTAACAGAGGTCCAAGTAATTTTTATTACTAATGTAATACAGCATTTTGCTTAGAACTGGATCACAGCAGCAAAATTCAAAAACAGACTTAATATTTTTGGGTATTGAGAGTCCAGTTATAAAGTTATCACCTCAGCACATCCCCAAGTCTGGCTGTGGTTCTATTCACATGTCCGCTCTGCTTGAGCATCAGTCATGAAGTGATTTGGATCTACAGCTGTTATATTACTACATAAAAATATTCCCAGTATTGAACCATACCAAGCTGAGAGCCACAACTTCAATGGCAACCGTTCTTCAGGTTCTGTTCAGCGCATGGCAGGGGGAACAATACTTATCTCCTGCCATTTCTTTTCTCTCACCATAATAAAGGAAATTAGTTACTCAAAGTGAAGGCAAAAGTATCCAAGTCAGAAGCACTTGATGCCAGGATATTGACCCAGCCAAGTATAAAGTGGTGTTCTTAAGTCAAGAAGGATCTAGCTTTTGGTTTATGGCTCACATCCATCCCTGCTATTCTCAGCCATGCTGCTGACACACTGCCAGATTCATAAAAGGGATCATTTTAACACACATGCTAGAAAAATAAATGGCAAAGCACTGCTGATGTTGCAGTAACTAGAAGAATGTTCTCCATTCCTCAGCTGCAGAATAACATTATTTTTAGAGAGAAATATATCTAGCCATCACTGAAAGTAGAATCTATAAAAAACGCTGAACCTCTGGTTTGTTTTATTAAATCAATCCAATAGGAAGCAATGTATTGTGATGCAGATTTCCTGCAAAATACCTCTCTGCAGAAGCACTGAGTAATCAATCTCTACTCTTGTACTCAATATGTGGCTCTGGCACAATATTCATGATTGCTGATTGCTTATTCATCTGATTTTTTAAGATGGAATTAGGGGATCACATCCTGGCATCCCTTCCGAGCGTGAAAGCAGATAGATTTCAATAAGCTTTTGAATCTAGAGGAAATTCCCCCCTGAGAAAAAAGGCCACTACCTTATTATGTTCAAACCTTAGTTTATGGGCAAAAAGAAAGCGCATCTCTAATTTGTATATAAAATATAGACCTAAAATATGTATGCCAAGAACTTATTTTTAGTCTCCAATCTTAAGTCTAATTATTATTAGTTGAAATTACAGAAGAAAGAATGAGAGAAAGTAAGTGTGCTTATAACAATTTTTACTTTTCTGGTGTTATGCTCACCCTCTGCTCCTCTGGGTCCTTCAGCCAGGGGTTTCATTCCAGTGTTGGTCTGGTTACAGAGCTGTCACCATCTCTAGTCCTTTGCTGGGAGCAATAAGACATTCCTACTGATGGTTTTGCCTTCCTCACTCTGGGATGTGCTCAGGGCATTGGTTTTTTGTTTATTTGGGGGGGGGGGGTGTGATTGTTTTGTTTTATAAATATACCTTTGCTAACATTTCTATATCTTGTTCTTTTTACATCAGTCTGCAGCTCCATACTACACCCAGATTTCCTACATGAGACTCTTTATTGGTGTTAGGTGCTATTGCCTTGTTCCGTTACCCCCAAGTCCAGTTTTGCCCACCCCAAGCGATCTGCATTTCTCTGCGCGACCACTTAAGTCGCTTGCAGCCCTCAGAGCAGCCTGTGCTCCCCTGCTTGTCACCCTGTGCCTCCACCCGCCTCCTGCATCTCCACTCCGAGGCCTCTGGTACCACACCAGGCTTGATTTTATCTGCATTACATTGAGTCAAACGTGGTGTCACCACATAGCGAAAAACAGAGCTAAGCCAAAATTTGCCACAGACATTCGGTCAATTAGAAAAATTGCAAAACCAAAGCCCAGACAGGTCATGGAGCATTCAGCCCAGGTAAGCCTGACAGGTCTCAATCCTGACATCTGCCAAACTCAGACCAAGCCGATGGCCTGCTAGTAGCCATGGCAGTACCATACTACAGGCTCACACCATTTGTGGTGCCCTCTCACCTGCACAACATGGGTTATACCAGTGTGGAGGAAGCACAGAGAGAGGAGGACAGCTGGAAGCAACTCACTGCATGGCTTTCTCTCATTTAGCATACAACCAAATAACCAGTAAACAGAAGATTTTACCTAAACATGAGACAAAAGTATCTGCTGTTGATTTTTCAAATCAGAATTACAAACTCCATGCTTGGGCTTAATTTTACCCACAAAGTTACCTTTGTCACACCATGAGCTTGACCAGTACTTCAGGTCAAAATTCAGCCATTGTGAGAAAAGCTCTTTATAAAGAAACAACATTATTTTATTATGCATTCAGTAAAATGAGTATAGTATATTTTACTAGTAGGTTTTTCATATTTGAACAACACAGAGAAGAACCACACACTTGGCTGCACACAAACCTTGCGGCTATGCAGTGTCTTATTTATCAGTGATGCTTAGATGATTTCCAGCACCGTGACACAGACCGCCACTCTTCATGCAATTCGTCTGTATTCTAATGATGTCTACACATTTAAAGTATGCAATTCAGAAGCAGCATCTTTCCTATAGATAACAAACACAAAAAGGTAGCTCTATAGAGGGGAAGCTTCTGCACCTTCACAAACAGTTTGCAAAAAGCACATTCAGTAACAAAATCAAGAGATTTGCTTTAAACGTAAGAACTAGTGCAATGTAGGAGCAAATATAATAGAATTGAAAGAGTTGATAAAGACTAGTGGTGTCGTTAAGAAAACTGAAGTTCCTTTCAATGGAAAGAAGACGGTATCTGCCAAATTTCCAAGTGATAAAATACTACGCACTTCTTTCCTGCATACTAAATGTAATATAGAGGTATGAGTAGACCTAGGTAAATCTCATCCTTTCATGAGTTTTATTCTGACAGTATTTTCATTTTATTATTTCTATCCAGGATTTCCTACCTTCTACTTTCAGTTCCAGAAACTATTTTAGAGGTCAGTAAAACCCTATTTGTCCCAGTGCTGCAGTGCTCTGTTGAACTCCAGCCTCAGTGAGAACTAAGCAAGAGCCTAAATCAACATAATTTAGTTCCCCAACTGAATCCTTTAGGGTGCAGTTCATACTACAGCACAGTTTGAACACCAGAAAGGTTAATCAGACCTCTAATTCATATCCACATATCAACCTGGAACTTACATGCTCCAATACTGCCCATATTCCCATTTTTAGCCCAGTATTATGCTTTATAGACAACCTTAGGCTATAATCTACTACGCTACTATTTAGTATATATTCAGACACAGTGCAATATTTTGGCCTACGAAGTAGAATCTTTTGAATTTGAGGTCATTAGAAGGTAGCCCGGTTTATCTTGAGATATGCTATACTGCACCACCTGAAAGAGGTGGCTTAAGTCTTCTTCACATCTTATTTTCCTGTGTCATACAGGAAGATACTGCACCGGAGTATCTTTCACACATGCTCCTGCAGCTCTGCCGAACCACAGCCACCTAGATCGCCACATCAGGCTTGCTTAGTTTGTTGGGAACATTTTCTGCCTGGGGAGATCTGGCCCTTCCAGGTCAGCCTGGGAAACTGAAGTCTGAGCAAGCAGGACTCAGAGTTTAACCCAATGAAGACAACTGAACTCATACACAGCACTTCACTTTCAGTGATGGCTGGCTTCTGACTTTAACTCAGTTTTTGCTTGCCTTATGCACGTAGAGACCAAATAACTTGTTAAAGATTAGAGAAACAAGCAGCGCTCAGATCTGTTCTGAAAACCGCAAGGTTGCTTTCCCTTTCCCCCCTCCTCTAACTCTGAGAATTGAAGTGCCCTAATGATATCTAGACCATACCCAAATCTCATCGTTTAAGATTCGCCTGCTGAAATAATTAAACCCCGCACTGCTCCAGTTACGTGGCAGCTTCAGGCCTTCGCATGGGGATACCCCTCCTGACCCTGCCACTGCAATTTGTCAGTCGCCCACGGTATTCATTATCGCAGATACCCGCAGGGGACGGCTCTAAAGACGTCTCACGCGGTACAACACAGCAGCAGCATCGTTCCATCAGTTTCAGGATATAACAGACCTGCGAGCCATCCACAGCAGATGGCTGCTGAAGCGTGAAAAAGAACATTCCTCCTGAACGGGGGCTGGCTGAAGACAGGAGGTGCTTTAATGCCAGCAGAAGAGCCTGCTGGGTCTGTACTAAACCTATAGCACAACTATGTTTAATGGTGTATAGAAAGGTTATTAGCAGCAGCTAGGGCTAAAATGAATTTCACATAATTCATAGGATGACTTCTGGAGTCTCCACCATGGCCTCCAGAGTTCAGCTAATCACCTAAAAGCATTCCAGTGAATTATTGCAATAAAGTATTCCAAAATAACTTATAGGTTTTTTTTCCATGCAAAATCAACGTTAACTTATTTGTGTGTTTCAAATGAAATAAGTGTTCAGAATTTTAAAACTTCATAGAAAGCTAGAAGCATAATACAGGTTTGCTTACATAAGAGCAAGAAAATCGTGCTTAGGTATTCATTAAGTCATCTTCGCCAATTAGGAATAAGACTATTCTGATAGGTCTGATTTGTATTCTAAGTGTCTGTTGCACAATTACTCATGCTTTTGAGAAAAGCTAATGAGAAAGATTAAAGACAAAGAAGAAAATGCAGCAAATGCGAATGAAATTATCTCCAACTAATTAATCAGTCATTCCCAGACAAGAAAAATACCTAAATAAATTCATACTCTGCTTTTACCTTAACTATTATTTCCCATTGAGTCTCAGGACCCAAGAAAATTATTAAAAGCATTTAAGACTATTTAAGTGCTATCAAGTTAAAAAAGAGCATGCAAGTAAGAAGGGAAAGGCTAAGCTTTACTTGAAGAGGTAACTTATATGAAAGTGTGATAAATCCTACTTGGAAGGCATTACATGTGTTAGAAAAGAAAAAGAATGACATGGGGTTTTTGTGTGCTTTTGGGGGTTTTTGGGGGTTTGTTTGTTTTTTTAAATCAGCTTCAGGTCTAAGGGCAAAGGAATTCAGGAGAGTGCGGGACCCAGATCACTGCACCTTTTTCTGTGCTTTTTCCAGGAGGCTACCTTCTAAACCTTCAGAAAGGCCACCAGTGACTGCCAGTCCCCTTTTCTCCTGCATTCCAATTCTACTCCCTGACACCAAGTAAAACAGTCAAAAAGGTTCTGGGTGTGTTCAGAGTCTTTCTAATAAGTTTTGGAAGATGATGCCCCATTTGAGGTGTATCTTCATGCTCCACCTGATCCTCCCTTACTCATAATTACATTTACATATTTTTATATATGGCAATCAAAAGGTATATAAAATAGGATTGCAAAAAGATATTTAGTAAAAAATGCATTATGAATTGGCAGGTTTCAACAGTCACAGCTGTAAGTTTGGATTTTTGTTAAGAAAGCTTAAAATCTTGTGGGCTGCACAAGTTCCAGGAGCTGGTCTGTCTTTCCAATGGAAAATAAATTACTGTTGCAGACAAAGTCCATCCTGTTCTTCCTTTCTTATAAGTCACAACAGAAATGGTTATACCAGTTGCGTTTACCTCTGAAGTAATTAACTGATCTCATCGGTTGCTTTGCAATCATTTATATACTAAAAAACATGAAGCAAGTCTAGAACTTGACCACTAAGATGATCTTAAAGGTCTTTTCCAACCAAAATGATTCTATGATTTGAAGATTGTGGCTGCCTCCCTGCACAGCCCATCTCTGCACCAGAAGTTGCTGTCCCAGAGACACCACATCTGATCTGCTTGCAAATCCACTCTCGCATCACTTCCTATTATACATTTAGCCCTCTGTAGTAAGGCAAACTGAAGTAGAAGTTGGTTACCTTACTACGCCAGACTGAAAACCGCTGCTCTTCAGGACCTGATTCATGAGTCGAGCAGACATCCCTGCCTCCGGGATAGAAACATCTATCAAAGCAACAGAGCAAACGGCTGGGGACAGCAACAGCATCTGTTGTCATGTCTGATCCTCATCCCCTCTCGTGTGTGTCTCAGAACATGTATTTTTCCGATGGGGATTAGGTTAAACCAGAAAAAAATCTTTGTGACTGCATCATCATAGCAAAGTCACCGATTTCAAAATGGACTGTTTATTTTTGTCGAGAAAAATTAGAACCAACCCACTGAAATTTATGTTCATGCCCTTCTCCGATTTTTCAATATTACATCAAAAATAAGTATTTGATTCCCAGACATTGATTACTAGAAATATGTTCAGAACACTACAATAAAGCTTCATTTAAGCACATACCAGTGAACACACAGTAAAACAACTTAATCTGACTAGTAGGAATGAACAGTAAAAAATTCAGAGGGAAAGTAATTCAGGGTAGGCATGGCATAGTTTGAAATCACGTATTTGCAAGCATTACGATCAAATATCCTCAGTGAAATTAAAAGAAGCGTTAGAATATTTGATCTCCAAAAAGAAAGAGGTGAGATGACTTCAGTACCTTAAAGAACTAGCTAGTTACTTGAATTTTACTTTGAAAAGCACCAATTTGCCACCAGAAGCAGCACATGGCTATTCTTCACTTAGACTTCAGCCTAGCATTTAATGGGGTTTTTTGCCCTCTAACTCCTTATTTTCAAGACAGTGAGCTACAAGGAACACAACTGAACTGGAGGCAGGTGTTTTATCTGAATATGGTTGACATACAGTTATTTTGTTACGGGAAAATTAGATAGAAGAACAAGCAAGCCAACAGATGAACAGAGTGAAAGGGTGACTTCCAAAAAATGTCACTTTAACATATTAAGTCAACTCTAAACAGAAGAGGTGGGCATGGGGAATGGTCACAGGGTGAAAGGTATGCTGTGGAAACACAGATTATAATATACTATTGCGTTTACATATGCCAATAGTAAACTGATATTCTTTAGAGAAGTTTGAGATCATCTTGCATCTGAGGTAGTAGCAGACATTTAGAGCAAGAAATTCTTTTGCAGATTTATTAGGGTTTAGCCTTCAACCTAAAGTTATTAGTGTATTTTCCTTAGAGGAGCAGAACTACCTACCCATCTTAACATCAGACCTCATCTGATCATCAGACCACATCTGATTTTACAGGGGGAAAAGGATTGCAGATGATGGCTTGCCAGTCCTGGAGCTCAGAGAAGCTGAGTTTTAGCTGATCGCACCCTGCTAAAGTCTCATTCTTCTCAAAGGATACTAAGGTTTCTTACAAAGCACTTGAAACATGATTAAGTAAATTTTCATCTGCTTCTGCATATAAAGACTGCATTTTTCAGCCAAAAATATCTTGGATTTTATCCAAAACAGTTTCCGAATTTGTTCAATTGCTTTGCACGAAGTATTTCCCTACAATTCATTGGTTTCTCCTGGCTTAACTCATTTCAACAGCTGTTTCCCCAGAAACTACAGATTTGTGGGGTTTTGCCCACAGGTAACAATATAGCATTAAATACAGGTAACATGAGCTTTAACCTTCCCATGTAGAAGACATTTCTACCATTGAAAGTTCTCTCATTTTTTAATCCTTTAACTTCAACTACGAAAGCCAGTTTCATCTAATTGGTATCCTTACACGCGTGCTGGGATACCTCAGTTTTGCTCTGTTATCTCTGATTCTGCACAAAGCATTGTCACAGAAAAAGAAAATCCAAACAGATTGTGTACAGCTGCTCATCAACAAGCGCACCTCTGGCTACATCCAAGGAATCTCTAAGCCAAGAAACTCATTGGAAAAAATATTTTAGAATATACTTTTAAGTCCTAGAAGATGTGCATCTTTCCAGGGGAGAGAATGCCAGCTTGCAAGTTTCCTGGTTCTTCCAACTTGTAGGAAAATACCACCTAGTAAACATGTTTATGATGGCAGCAAGTTTGCCCAATGTTTCCTTGCTGGTTAACTAGACACCAACTCTCTCAGAGGGTCTGGGTTTTGCCAAAAGAATAAAGGAACAAAATCAACAGAGAAAAGCTCTGCAGTTTTATGAAAAATTGGTTTGGCCATCTTCTATAGTAGTTTATTTTGGCCAAGGTTGAATATCAGATTCCAGCTCAATTTTAACAAAATAAGATTGAATCAATAGTTCCTAATATGCCAGCGAAATAAAAAAAAATCAGGAGCTGGGACTAAGAGGATTATAGCACATCATCATACCATTTTCTTGCAACAGTTCAAGTCACAAGAGGTAAATTCCACCTTGTACAAAATTTAGCAATTTTACCATCAAGTGCAAGTCAGATTATTTAGAGAACGACAGATTGACATAAATATCGGGTAAAAATATACAGGTTTTTTTTGGTTTTGAAAGATCCAAGTATGCAATATCTACCAGCCACAAAAACCTTACAGAATACAAATGGACCACACAGCAGTGCAAGAACAAGCACCGAGATGTGACAGAGGGAATCTTCCAGGGGATAGGAATTCCAGCAATCTTGCTCAAATATGTATTTGAGAACCATTGTTTTCTTAATGTATGTTATTCAGTCTAGTCCTTTATTTTCCCATTTTCAGCCTTTCATATTTTATCTCAGATAATTTTTTTTATCCGCTAAAAGCATCTTTAACAGTGTAGTGAATGCTGCTTGTGCTCTCTCCCACTCACTGAAGCTGCAAAGGATGAAGGAGTTAATCCAACATGCAAGAAATAGCTTTAATAAAAAAGTTGTATAATGCAAGTCGCAGCAACTGGTACGTTCTTCTAGAAGCAAGGCCACGAGCTGGATGAATACAGCCATGAGTGGCAAGGTGAACACTTTGCTGCTGCTCTGGTTTTACTGAAGATATTTTTACATGAAACAGGTTTGACAGGAAGACTGCAGCAAATGCTTAACATAAAACCATTATGTAAGCAATAAGTAATAATAGAGTATTTGTACGGTGAAAGCTATTTTTAGTAGTAGGAAAAAGCTTTGTAGAAAATATCTATAAACATTAAGTACTAGCAAAGCCCCAAGTTCAAGTTTCAAACTTCAGCAGTGTCTTTTTATTATAGCATAGCTCTTGATCCTTTGAATTAATAAAAGCTCCTAATAGCAGAACCAGAGCATCATTTTATTCAGAGTGATCCATCCACCATACGGGCCAAGCAAAAGGGACCACTTGCACAGGCCAAAGGCAGCATCCTCCAGACGCTGATGGGTCTTTTTGCCCCTTCCTTCCAGTTTCATTGGAATTACTATTTTGCCCTCATAGCATCAACTACACAGATGATTTATGCATTATATTACTAACATTTTTATAAAACATTAACCATTGTTCATTACGTTAATAACTAAAATACTTTGTTTGAACTACAAAATTCTAAAATTCACTTCTGTCCTAAATGTGAAATCTTGATAGTCACAATATCAAGTAAAACCAGTCCATGAAAGTCTTCTGAAAAAAGGGATTATCACCCCAAGAAAATTCAACTCTAGTTTAAGAATACATTTGTTTGGCTTCTCCCTTCCCACCCTCCCCCCTTTAAATTCTGAAAACTTTCACACCGGATGTTTTCACATCATTAATAGCCCTAACGATGGTTTTCAGGTTTCACCACCACCACACTATTATCAGCTTGTTTGTACAAACCAAAATTATCATTTCCTCAGAATACCACACAGGAAAAACTCAAGACAAGACAGCTGTTATTTTTACTTTGAAGAGGAGATCATACAAAACACTGCAAGTTCGGAAAATTACTCAAAATGGTAATGCAAAGTCAGTGGGGAACCAGCTCACTTCATTAAACATCTGCATCAGAAGTCTGAGACTCATATAAAGATTAAATTGGCTTACTGCAACCCATAATATTTACTGTAGCACATTATCTCACATTTTCTAAAGTACTAAACAAAACCAGTCACCCTCTCTCTTCCATAAACGTTATGTTTCCATGCATTTGATTTATAAAGCATTGAAAATAAAGTGATTAAGGTATATTCCCATGGTTTATGGAATAATTTGCTCACTTTTGTTCGCCTACCTCTACCAATTACTGGAAAACACCAAATACATACTGATAGCATAAACTGTCATCTAAACCCCACAATTTCCCCATAATCTGGTTCTTTCACACCAACTGTCCATACCGAAGTACTAGCAAACACTGTAACAGCCGATACCAAACCAGTCCCTTCTTCCCTGGGGTTTGAGCACGTTGGAGGCTCAAGACCACAGAGAACTAACTGCCTACAGACTCCTTCTGGAAGGACATTACAACATTGCTCTAGGGAAAGCGGGTGGGGATATAGGATTAGAAACTTAAGACTGGAACTGAAGAGCTTTCTATGAAGAACATCACCTACCTAGGTATTAAGACAGTTGTCTGCAGGGCTATCAAGTGACAAGAGTCCTTAAATTAGTCATAGGAACTACTTGAAGTAACTGTTTTTCCCCCATCTGCTCATAAAACCTTAAACTCCACATTTCTATCAACCAGTCACTTGGAGAGTTCAGGTTTTCAAGCTCAGGAGAAACTTCACACCAGTGAGGTTTAACACTGAACAAACTGCACCAGGTATGTACTGTTCTTGATTAGAGACACCCAGCAATAGCTTTGGCTAGAACCCATTAACTCGTCTACTTGGTGCTAGAAACGCCTTCCCACTCCCCTAAGACTAAGATACTTGCTAATGGATTTCGTATTACTCAAAGAAACCTCCCAAAGATAGTCACATTTTGCTTCTCAGAAGATGTGGAGATGAGAAGTCTAGGGTTTTCTGTCTTCTTCCAAGTTGCCTGCCACTCTAGTAAAGCCACGGTGCAAATACAGAGCCAGCTTCAGGTTAGGACAGAAGACAGAAGACAACCTCCTGATCTGTACTTCCTTGTACATCCAAATACTAACCAAGACATGAATCACATTACTGAGCCACAACAGTTTTCTGTTTCTAATATTTCCTCCAGCAGCGTACCAGTTGAATCATCCTTTCCTTTCAGGCAAACGTTGCAGCTGAGCCCACAGAATGAAATGAAGCCACTACCTACATAGACAAACAACCCAGAGAGTTCCCTCAAAATCCAAAGCACATGGATCTCATCCCTTAACCAACACACAGCGTTTCCTCTCTGTAGGGTGAAAGGGGAAGACTGCTGGATGAAAGGGGAATGCCTCTACTCAATTTGAAACGGAATGTATAACAGGAACATTATTTCAGGCATAAATTTACTACCTGCCTTCTTAGTAAAACACAAGTGTTTAAGGCAGATAATGAGAAGTTGTTCTATCAGGGAAGAGTAAATTATTATTAAGTGATGTTCTAATTTATCCTTAATTAGTTGTTTTAGGCATCTGCAGCTTAATCTAGCTTAAAACCCAAGGAAGCATCCTCACTGTACATAAATACCATCAGTCACCACTATGTATTATAATACAATAATGTTCATGTACTTTTCATATCAAGAGTAAGGGACCATAACATGAATGCTTTTTTCAAAGTTTGTCATTCATACATCAGAACAAGGATGATACAGCATTACCATCCTGGTTTACAGCTTTAGTAGATAGAGCTCATTGCACACATTATTCTGGAGCTTCCCAAGCAGTTGGGCATCAGAGTCCTACTCAGTGCTAAACACCTTGGGGGCCACGGGGCATTAAAAATCCCATTTCCCAAAAGTGCAGTTGAGCCATAGCTGTAACTGGCACTGGTACAGACGCTCAAGAAAGTAAATCTCTACTTTCACTTAGCTTTGAAGTAATCCTAACCCGTTAGCACTTTGACAGTTGATCAAGCTTTGGCACTCGAGGCAAAGCACAGATTAGGACTAAACCAACACGAATAGACAATGTTGTTAGGACTGACCAATAGTACGAGCACAAAATGCTGTAGTAGTCACAGGCTCAGTCTTTACTTACAACTGTTCAAGCAAACAATTCAGTCCAAACACTGTGCTGAGTAGGACTGCACTGAAAAGTGGCACACTAAGCAAAAGTATAAGAAGTTTTCTAATTATACTTTAAACACATTTTGGATGTGAAATGAAGTCAGAGAACAGTTATGAAGAATGTAAGAAACAGGCTTGTCCTATTGGAAGAGAAAAGCAATTGGTCTGAAAAGAAGCAACAATTGAGGTAGAGGCATTAAAAAGTGATGAAGCAGAAAGGATGCTCCAATGAAAAACGTGTTGTTTCTTCATATTCCTCCATAGCAGCCCAAAGCACGTGTCCGCACACATGACACACAAGCACAGTGTAGCAGCACAAATTAAAATGCATTGATTTTTGCCAAATAAATATTTGTTTTAGTGAAAATCTATTGCAATTACTTAAAGTATCCTTTTTCAATAAAAATTAATTAATCTAAGAATACACAGACTGGCTGCAGTGGCAAAACAATTACAGTGCTTACCCTGTATGAAATGATAGATCTTTGTGATGCCCTTGAATTTTGTCCTTTAGAAAAAACTCATTAAGAACTCTGCAGATATTTGCCAGCATTGGGGGTTTTTGCATTATCACTTCCAAGTCACTCTCGTCTGTATTTCAATGCTGGGTGTAACTGTCTCCATGCACACTTTTTGGCTCTCAACCGCTACTTTAAATCAACACAAATGCAGTCAGAAGTCTTTGCCCAAAAAAATTTGACTGCTTCCATATCTTTGGCATTAAGATTCCCTTTTAAGGGCAACCTTGTTCCACCACCAGCTCCAGTTACGAAGAGCACAAACCTTGGAAGTGACACCTTTACAGCAGCATCACCAGCCTCTCCTACACAACCCAAACGTAACTCAGCATCTGTGGATGCTGCTGCTGAAACCAGCTGAATGCTGCCCTTTGCTTTTCACCCACTCTGAGTATTGGTGCTTCAGACATTGGCTCAACCCACAGTCAAACAGTGAATGAGAAAAGCTGTTACTACGGTTACATTATTTTGCACAAAAATATGAAATCTGTCTTCGACATGCCCTTCTCCACCCTTCGCAGACAACTCTGCGAGGCAAGCATCTTGGATTTGTCATATTTAACTAGTACAAGGTTCCTAGTACCTTCCAAGCATTTAGCAAGTCACAAATCCACCCCGATTACATTTTAAGTTACAGAAACATTATGGTACCCTCAGTTTCCTAGATGTCCAGTCAAAATGCATTCACTTTTAACAAGTCCAATTACAGAAAAAGGCAAAAATGCTCAGGGAACATATAGATCTCGTGTCATGAAATTAATTGTTTTTAAGTAACTCTGGAGAATCAATTTATATCAGGGTTTGGTTGGGGTTTTTTTCTTTTCTGAAAGGTTAGTATAGACTTCTTATTCCACCAATATTTCCAAATCCATGTAAATTAATATTCTTACAGGGACTGAAAGTAAGGCTCTGTTAGGAGCCTTGCAAGAACTAAATGAAGATGTTCTCATATCCTCATCTCTCAGCTCTGTCCCGTATTAATAAACACACCAACTTCACTAAGAGTCAAAATGTGAAACTATTATTCAAAAAGGAGAAAACATATGTAAACTGCTTGTGAAACAAATTTCTATTCAAATTCCAGTGCATGAGAAGCTACTCCTGCAAATTTACCAATATATAAGTGATATACTTTTCCTAATGCTGCTAATTACTCAGTTAAAATCCATCCCAAGTAGACTGGCTGACAGAGTTTATCGTATTTCCAGAAGTATTCATGAAACGCAACACCAGACAGATGATTTACCATGTTGTCATTGCTACATGAACTCTCATGCTTTTAGGTTATACACTTAGCTTGACCAAAACAAGTCAGGGAGCAAGTCCTCTTGAACACATTTCTGGGCACACAAAGGATCCAAAAGCAATTAAGAACAGTCAGCAAGGATTTACCACGGGGAAACCGTGCCTGACCAACCTGACCAGCATCTATAATAAAATGACCAGATGTGCAAACAAGGGGAGAATAGCAGATAGCATTTACTTTGTCTTCAGCAAGACTTTCAACCAGAGTCTTGTATCCAAGTTCTGATGTTATACTCTGGATGGATAGGTTAAACTGTTGGATGACGAAGCTCAGAGGGTAGTGGTTAATGGGTTAACCGTCTCTCTAGATAGAGACCAGTGACAGGCAGCAAAAGCCTTATTTCACCTTGCATACCTGCAGCAAGGTCAGGCTTAAGGCAATAATTGAGGTAAGGAAAGCTCTAAAGACACATGAAGGAAGAGATGTTCACCTGAGAATTGTCAGGAACAGGTCAGGAGTTACTTCCATTGAACTGTTTGCTTTGCCATCTTCCCAGAGGTCCAACAGGGATAGAAGCATTCACTAAGTTGCAGCTGAAAGGAAGACTTCTGTGTTGCTCTCAAGTAATTTAGATTATAATCCACCTAGAAAAGAGCTATTTCTACCTTTATTTCTCTGTGTGTAGTGACATAGCAAGACTACCTCAAGCTACATTAACACTCGCTGTGTTTCAAGGTTTGCTTGAAAGTTGTGAGAAATGGTGAAATAACAGGCTGTGGGAAACCCTCACATCTTCCAGATGGGGATCAAGCTTCCTGTCAGTTTACTATAGGTTTTTAGCCAGTCAAATTTCAGTTTAAGATATTTACCCCATTTTTGGCATTGGTCCCTCCCAAATATTGCTCTGCAGCATTCTGGCAATGCTCAGCCCTACAGTACACAGCCCTCTTCACTTGGATCTCCACAAGAGAAACTTCAGAATCAATTCTGGAGGCATTTCAAAAAGCATAGCCATAATACTCTTAGCAACAGTTTCCTATAACTAGAGATTAATTTTTCACTAAAGAAATGCTAATATATAACTGAATATTTATTGAAGTTGAACATTAACAATGAACACAATAATAAATAGCACAAATAGCCATTTAGTATGATTCTTTGTAATTGTATTTTTCATTAATTTGTATTTTGCCACTGCAATTCCCTTCACAGAAGGCCAACATGCTAGCTAAACCTTGCATTACAGTCCATAAATAGGTAATATGTGGATACTTTAACGCAAAGAGCAAGGGGTTAAGCTACGATTTCAGAGAATACATTTCTGTGGGCAGAATTCACCTTTAACTGTGGATTTATCTGCTGCACAGACTTTGTGCCATCCCTCTCCATCAGTAAAGTCATAGATTTTTCAGGTACCCATCTACAAAACAGACTGTTGTGAAGTTCCAGTTGTGCAGCGATTTATATTCTATCCAAATATTAATTTACTTTCTACAGCATTCTTGAGGTTTATATCTGTGAGCCATTCAGGTTTTTATACCTCAGGAAAGCTTTTTATTAATGGATTTAATATTGCCTGTGGACAATATGCTTGCAGTACACACTAGATGATTCATCACAGTTGCTGATGTTTTCATTCTATTTTAGGTTTAGTTACTTGGTGCTAATTTCCAATAAGATAACCCAGTCAGAAGTTGGGAGAAACAAAAGCTGTAAATGGAGACTAGAGAAAGGGCAATTAACAGCAATTCCTGGAGGAAAAAAAAAAACAAACAAACAGAGCTTCATACAAGTGTGGAAGTTGCATTTTTCATCATCAATGGCATTGCCATGTCATTATTAATATGTCTCCTTACATTACTGGCACTTTATTGCCGTTAATGGCCCATTTCCCATGCTACCTCACTCTTCATCTATGTCTGTCTTTATTAAACTAGTAGTGAGTGAGCAAAGATAGTACTCTCTACTAACATCTTCCAGTGCAGATTGGATGTTGCATTGCTTTAAACAAGAACTACACAGATCCTTAAAAATACTCTTACACCATAAATAACTGATGTAATTCATGTCTTACTATCTATAAATTCAAAGATTCTATGTGGCAATTCATTTTCAACCCACAATTCAAAAAAAAAATGGACAGAAAGATCCGTTTCATTTGCACGAGTGTATTCAGAGTCACCAAGGCAGCAGCATCTTTGTGTCTAAAGCCTCACAGATCGGAAATACTGATACTAGCCTTGGGTTTTCCACTTAGTACTAATTTAATACTCAAACTTATTTTCAGTACTTTAAGAAGTAATTGTTGCTTTGCCATTACTGTAAAAAATACGTATAATATGATAATCTCTTCCCCCCCCCAAGAAGGACTACAGAAAGCATTTTCAAGCTATTTCAAGGAAATTAAGAATACAAGCCAAAATATGGAAATAGCTATTGTAAGATGTTTTAATCACCATTTCATTACCTAATAAAAAACCCCAAGGAATTGACCTTTATTTGGTACATTCTTTTCATACAAACAAGCAGAAGTGCTAGAACTGCTGGCTCTCAGACTTATCCCACTCTCTGCCTCCCCCTTCTTTCACCTCTGTTCCAACAAAATAGCCATTAACTGGATGGGCAAATGTCAATGTTATGTTAGGCCACAAACTACCAAGTAACTGTTTATCTGGCAGAAATTTGCAAATAGGTAGATCAAGGCTCTCAAACTGCCTGAATATTTTCCTTATGGCTGACAATACCAACATGGGAAGGTTACTCATAAATTTGCCTTTCTTCCCTGTTGGAAGAAGGAAGACGGGGACGCTTATTTTGCATAAAAAAAAAAGTGTTTTGGTACAAACAGAACTTCAGTGAAACAATACTGGATTACAAGATGTTGAGGGAAATAACTTCTGTAAGCACAAGTATTAGCAGACCTCTTTAGTTATCTTCTCTCATGACAATTTTCTAACATCATTTGCAGTGGAAAGTTGCACAAAGCCAGTTTTATCCAATCTTTTCCTACAGCAAATGGATATCTTGATATACCACTGAAAATCTAGTAATCAGTTTCAGAACAAAAATATTCCTTGATGGCAAACATTATTTGGGTAAGGTAAGCTGGAATGTTGTGCCTAGTATGTGGTATAGCTCTGATTGAAATATATTAAGGGAACGCAAGTTTCACATCCATCAGCTTTTTTTTCCTCCCCTCCTAGAGAAGAGGTAATCACCCAAACATCTCATCTATCACAAAAACCTGACGACTGCATTGAGTTTCTCTGAGACTTAGATCAACTGTGACGATATGTCATCTGACTTTGCGAGGCTCTGTAAAGTCATCCATCACATTCTTTAAAGCTTTGCATATCACCTTGTGCACAGAAGATGCTCAGAAAAATCATCACAAGGATGCTATGTCACCCTGTCAAGTCGCACTATAAAATAAGCTTCAGGAGTGATACCATAGTTTTTATCCACAAACTATACATATAATGAGAAATAATGAAATAAAAAACAGACTTCATGTCCCTGGGTACTTTTCTGGAAACAGAAACACTCCTTGTAAACGCAGATACTTATTAAAAACATTTAGCTTTTCTACATTCCAGTTATGTACCATGCTGAATACAGAATGATTTGGCAACATTGCATTTACATATCTGGTTTTCATAACCCATCTTCCACTCAAATCTTCAGTCCCTCCTCAGGTGAAACCACATTCCTAGCAGCAACAGCATAGCATCCAAAACCCCTGCATTGCATTAAAATCAATGAACAACCTGTACATTCAATAGCTCCAAGGCTCTTCGCTCTACACCAGCCTCACTTCTACACCTCTGTTTTGCTTCCGAGATTGAAGAAGTTACACTGGAGAGCGCCAAAATGAGGAACTGGTTCAACACCACAAAGTTTGATCACATAATCCTCACTTGGTCACAAGCCTGAAATACTGAGGTGCAAAGTAGAAAGGGAAGAGGATTGACGTGCGATGCAATTTTTATAGAACAGAAATTTATTTCCCCAAAAAGCGGTGGGGTTTGTCTCTGTAGCATCCTGATTAACAGGCAAGGAAATGGGTAGGTCAACATTCAAAGCAGTAGTTTTGTTCAATCATCTGACAAATGAAAGAAGCTACCCTAGAAAGTATAAAGGGAGGCAAATCTCTGCTGTGGCTATACATACTAAACATAAAAGAAATACAACACTACTCCTAGCCATATAAATATATTTAGTGATTAGCACTAGCTCAATTTGTCAACACTTGTTCCCCTCAGCAGTTTACTAGTCCACAGACCATTTGCCAACAGCTTGTTCCAGCTGGACATTTGTTAGCAGTAGCTCACCATTTATAAAGTTTTCAGCATGACATGCCCTGAGCTTCACCTGAATCCAGCCCCTGGAGCTCAAAGCAGTTTGCTCTGGTTTGGTGGGGTTTTTTTATCACTCCAGTTACCCAATATATGAGCCAAATCATGCAACTGAATTAAGGTTCAGTTATAGTTTCAAAGACTGAAATGACCTATCGCGAAGACCAGAATTTGGACTCTTTAGTGGAGATTTCTATCTGTAAATTCTACTAGTAAAGTCTGACCAGCCGAATATCAACTGGAAGTGAATACCTAAGTGCAATGAATGTGAATAAACCATATTTTACTTTCAAAAAGACATTAACAGATTTAGTCTTTTGTATAAAAAGCAGAATACATCTGTAATATAAATATCTGTTTCAGCAGCCATTCTATGTAGTCTTGTTTTAATTATTCATAGCCTCATCTTTTTCTCATGAAGTGAAAGCAGAAAGCCTTAATGAGTAAGGGTATGCAAACTACTCTTTGTTAATCTTTCTAAAGATCTAAAAAACTCATACTTGGAAAGTATGAGTTAGTTCACTGAAAAATAAACTTGGAACTAATATCTGTCTGGAAGTCAAATGAGTAAATACAAACAAAATATTAGCCAGCCTAAATAAGAGACCCTTACATAGTGCAACCAATAGGGCAAAATGGTTGAAAAAAGACACATGAGGAAAATGAAATCAGATTTTAAATCTCTTACAACCGTACCTAAAGGGAACACCATATACTGTGCTCCTACATGTGTTCCTAGAATGCAGAGAGTACACAGCAGCAAACCAGGTTTGTAGATTACTCTGTGATACAGCACACAACAAAACAATAAAGGTTCAAAATAATTAATGATATGCTGTGGAAAACTACTGTTCTCCCATTACAAACTGATGACAAACATGTTATGCCCCATTTGCTGACTTTACAGCAAGAGTCAGTCTAAATGTAATCTCGTGAACAAATCATGAGAAACAGGCGGTTAAAAGAATTCCTTCATGTTTCTAATGGTCACTAAAAACAATAACTCTGCAGACACCAAGGTCAGTGCAGAAGGAGGGGCAGGAGGTGATCCAGGCATGGACCATGGTGAGGCAGGCTGTCCCCCTGCAGCCCACGGAGGATGATGGTGGGGCAGAGCGTGAGGAGTCCTCCCCTGGGAAGGAGGGAGCAGCAGAGACAGTGTGTGATGAACTGACCACAACCCCCATTCCCGTCCCCCCATGCCACTGGGAGGGGTGGGGGGAAGTGGGGTTTTAAATTATTGTTTTATCATTATCCTGCTCTGATTTCATTGGTAATAAATTAATTTCCCCAAGTTAAGGCTATTTTGCCCAGCCAGGGTCAGCCCACCAGAGCTGTATTGCATTCACCCAGTCTCTTGAAACATTTGGTTCATGTCTGTATAGTTTAGTGTGCTGCAAATGAAGACCAATGCCTCTCCTATCATCAGCTCTTAATTATGAAATGGAAGAAGTCAGTTCATAAAAATACTAAATACAGAATTGAATATTAATTAGCTGCCAGAATGGCAGAATCTCATGTACAAAATATTAAATCGATGTAGGCTTTCATACATCCACCTGATTATATCTACAATCATTGACAAACACACAACTTAAAACATGCCAAAAGGCATAAGGGGTGATTTTTCCCACAAACCTCAAAGGTTCAAAGGCCTTTTGTTGACTATACCAATAAAAAGGCTGTTATTTTGCCCTTCCTCCTCTCCTCTCTGCAGGTTTATGGGATTCTCAGCTCTATAAAGGATTAACAAATACTACCGAGAGGCACAGAACAGATGTACTCAGATAATCCAAAATACACCAAGGGAAAGGGAGCCTAGGAATAACTCTACAGAGCTAACCACCCCTATCTTTAGGATACCAAAAGCTTTATCCGCTCATCACAGCTTGAGGTGGCACTAGAAGTACATTAACTACATTTTAGTTTCTATTGCTCCATGAATATTCACATGAGGTTGAGAGTCAACGGACAGGACTCAAGATAAAGAAAACCCCACAGAACGATGTGCACAATTGTCCTAAAAGCAGGAATTTACAGGTAATAAGGCAGGGCAAGGACCTGATTCTTGCTCACTGAAACATTGGATGATTGCTTTAAGACTTGGCCTACTTAAGACACCAGTATTCATTTATAATCCGACACTGGAAACCTTATTTCCTGTTTGAATTTGACCTAAATTCATGAACAGTTTCAGATCACATTTCCCTGTACAGACTATTCACTGAGGGGAAGACATCCCCAACTCTGAATATTAAAATTTGAGAAAGTTATCTGAATATCTTTCTCCAAGAAAGCTCATGAGAGAACACATTCTGGTGTAGAAATTTTGCTGACCTTTTGTTAAGCATTAATATTAAAAAAATTCACAGGATTTTTTTTTTTTTTTTTTTGCCTTTTCAGTCACTCAGCAGTTCAACTTTTTCTTTTCTCCCCTCTTTGCACACTGTCAACTCCCAAGGGCTATGTGCTTGGTGGTTTTCAGCCCCTGAGCACTCTGTCCCCCTCTACAGCATTGCACTGCTGCAAATCCACAATTTTTCATCACACAAAGCTCTGACATTTGTGCTGCAAATCTGGTTTTGCATTGCATTCAACCTGACAGGCTGCTGTGGTTAATTATTTCCTCCTGGCCCTCCTTTTCTAAGGGTCAGTTTTAGAGTAGCCACTGATTATCAGAGATGAATAGGTAAAAAAGCAATAATCTAAGCAGCCATGTTATGCATTCTCTACTATTAAAGAACAATTTAAATTAAGAAATCATGTGGGAGCACAAAAATAAGCATTTACTTATAGATTAACACCTCATTGCTTGATCTTTGACTAAGAACTTCCTGCAATTACCTATTTAGGTAAGGCACAAAATAGATGAAATTATTGTTCCTATAAAGCCCATAGATGATGTTTTAGCACATATAGCATTGTCTAACACGTTCTCTCTTAACTATCCTTAGCAACAGACATGTTACAGATTATTTTTGTAATAACTTCCCTGCTGTAAGTGTGATAAAAGTTATGTGAACTATGCAGTTCTTGAAATAATTAAGTATATCTATTGCTCTGCCATTTCTTTCAATCTTTTTTCGGTCCCTTTGTCATGTAACCCTTCACTAATTATTGCACTACTACGTTTTCTGACATCACTTTTGCTAACTGCTGAGGGTCACTTTTAGTTACAATGCTTCACATAGTTTATGTCTGATGACATAGTTTATGTCTGTTAGCAAAAACTTAGTCTTCCATTAGGCCTGATACAGAGCTTGAACACTAATATTGCAATCACCTTTATCTCTAAATATTAAGAGGATTCTGTGCTGTCAGAGGCAAATTCACTACTGATCTCCTATTCTTCCTTGTAATATTTAACACCGAAACTGGTTACAATGAAAAACAAGACAGACAAAATTAAACTTCAAATATACACAGAAAAGAAAACTGGGTCAAGTATCAGTCTATCTTTTTTTAAGTCCTCAGAGGTAATTATGTATTCTTACATAATTCTAACTCACTGATATACAAATCTATTGTATAAGCAACCAGATACAATATAAAAATATTCAGTATTAAATACACCTGGAAAACATGCATGAAATTCCTAGAATAAGGACAAGAGGACTGACAGACTTGGAAGTGCCATACACAGTAACTGATCATTAACATTTATCCTACCTTACAAAACTATGCTGCTGAATCGCCAAGAATAATATTTCTCACAGTACTCAAAAAAGATTTCTTTTCTTGTGTGATTAGATCAAATTTTGTCCCCTGGGTAAGTTAAAAACCATGGGATATTCAAAAGGAAGAGTTAGCTTTCACTGGGAATCTGACCAGCTGGCTGGGAACATCTCTTTACAAAGTGGCTCTTGATGAATAGATGTTTTCAGAAAAATCAAACCACCGCTTACATGGTAATGGCTGGGAATGTGGCAATTTCCACTCCGGTGGTCTGTGCAGAGCAGCTTCCAGCCTTTTAAAACCTGTCTGAGTATTGAATCTGCAAGCTGAGATAATGCAAGACACCACTTCCCAGTGATAGCTTAGACATCAAAGCATTAGAGAGTGATTACTTCCCTATCACTTCTGCTGAAAAAGCTAAACTAGCTATAAATGAAGTGTCTGCTACTTCAGCAACAACTGCTGATCTTACAATGCAAGCACACCGAATGCTATGTTTGACTACAGGTAAGAAGTTCCCATCTGAGAAGTAACCACACTTCCAGCCTTCCCATGGGAACTGCAGTCAGGCAGCACACAGAGCTTTGAGGGAACACCACATTCAGAGCAAGCAGTTCTGGTGCCAGTTTTATTCCTCCTCCATTAATCAAATACTCAGTAAAGGGCCGGGTTTCTGGTTTTGGTGGCAGTATCTGAAATAGGATCTTGAGGCAGATATTTTCCTGTTGCATATGGTGGATCATAGAGGACACTGTTTTTACTCCCTTATCACTATAGGCATACCTGACAGAAGTAAGCACATTGCTGCTAAGTAAATTGTCTGCTACAAATAATCATTCGGCAGCTAACTGCATGGAAAAAAACACCAAGCCCATGATACTGGAAGGCCCAATGACTTTGTATCTGAGTAGCTTGTATAGCCATTTCCCTCAATACTGTTCTGAATTTTACAAACCCTAATGTCTTTAAACAAGGACGACATAAGAAGTCTAAAGTTGAATAATATCTTCAAGATGACTACCTAGCTCCTAGGCATCATGAGAAATTCTTTGTATAGCACCTTAAGAAAAAACAGAGCTTACTTTACAAAAAACAGATACCCTGGAATTAAATATTCAATTATTCCTATTAAAAGGATTACCTATTACAAGGAAATGTATGGGTTGTCCAGATGGACCTGTATTCTCATAAGGATTAGGCAGTTGAGCAAAATTGTACTGGTTATTAAAACAAATGAAACAACAGTTCCAGACCCCTACCTATTAGCCTTTGCTTTCTCTAGTTCCACTTGGATAATTTCAGTTCTTTAGCTCAAAGAACTGATTTGCTAAGAGTCTGTTGCTCTATTGCTTCGCTGTGTCTGAACAGTGATACCATCATTATATTTTTCAAAGCTGAATTTTTATTGGCAACTGCAAACCAGTATTAACAATAGGTTCTACGATAACAGCACAGGATCCTAGGGTGACGGGATATTGGCACCAAGGTGGTAGGTGGTGGCGGAGTGGTTTGGGAGAGGCTTTTTTGGATGAACCTTACATGAGCAACCTTAATGCAAGTCAAACGGATAAGAACAGTAACAATCTCTAGCCAGGCATGGTTTGATAATACTGAAGTTATATTACATTAAGAATTAATACTATTCAAAAAAAATCATTTAACGTTTTCCTTTACAAGTTCAATTTAAGGACTAGCAATATTTACCTGTACACTCTATTCAAGATAAGAGCACACAGGGCATTGAAGTTATGATAATGACCCAACATTGGGAAGAGATCTTAAAGGCAATATTAGTACTGTTTCCTACAGTAAAATCACTGTCAAAAAACCTTGCTACTGTCCAATAATAGCTATAAGAAACAAGCAAGCTCAAACTGAAATGCAAAGTTAAAAAGTTGACTGAAGTATCTAAAGACAATAAATACTTTAGTAGGTCAGGGGAGGCAATTCTCCCCTTCTACCCCACTCCCAAAACCCCACCTGGAATATTGCATCCAGCTCTGGGGTCCCCAGAGTAACAGTTTTAAACTGAAAGAGGGTAGATTTAAACTGACTATAAGGAATTTCACCCACAATGAGGGTGGTGAGGCCCTGGCACAGGTTGCCCAGAGAAGCTGTGGATGCCCCATCCCTGGAAGTGTTCAAGGCCAGGTTGGATGGGGCTTTGGGCACCCTGGGCTAGTGGAGGGTGTCCCTGCCCATGGCAGGGGGGTTGGAACTAGATGGGCTTTAAAGATCCCCTCTGATCTAAACCATCCTACGATTCCAACAGTAAAACTCTAGGCTTAAGTTACAATCATTCTTAACAAATCACAACAGTTGAATGACTGTTTCCTTAAGTTACAATATAAAACAATTTGTTTCCTAGCATAAATACAGAATTTCTGTCTACATTTTACTCATTTAAACATTTATAAAAGTAATCATATATGGAGAAAAGCAATCTCCTGCACAAGGACTGCTTCAGCTCACTAAAAATCTTTTCTAGATATGCCTTTACAAGACATGTGGGACTAAAATCTCATGTTTAATTCTTTTGAGAGCAAGAGACACTTTGGATGTCAGGATTACATTGCACATGTAATTGTGTTATCCAGTGTGTCTGCACAGAGGACTTACGCCATGCATGTTTTTCCACTCATTGGGAAGCTACACGGTAATTTGGCATGGAAATTAAGTATCCCACCAGATTTGAGTCTTCCACATGTGATGAGTAAAGCATTCAGGCTCTGAGGTAGAAAGTTTAAATGACTTTTTTACCTCTCAGACAACATTATGGCATCTGAACCAGAAGAGAAACTGAACGCTTATCTACCAAAAAAAAGAACATTTGCCAGCAGTGTGGCATCTCCTCCTGGAAGACACTTGAGTACAACAGACCAGCACTGGGACCAGGGATTGTAGCAGGAAGTTGAGAGAGATTCCAGTGAAGTCTCCCCCATTCCTAGGAAACACAGATTAGGAACAACAACTGTTCTTCAGTCTAGTATTTGTATTTTCTTCACCGAAATCCACCACTAACTCCTGCATGGTTTAATTTCTTTGTTAATTAACTAGTCAAATATTTTATGACTTTCAAGACAGTTTTAAGTAGCACCATTTTTATCTGCTGTTCTGTTCATTACTTTCATAAAATCACCAGATCCTGATAGCTTTATACTCAACACTCCAAAGGTTAGTCAGTCCATGTCTCAGCCGTGCTACATTAGAAAGAGGTTTACATTTAATTTTCCCTAAAAATCACATTTTCCCTTGCATAGTACTTTAGCACTACTGCATCAGTAAACCACAGAAGAGCATTAGCTGACCAAAGACAGGGATGTGGGGAAATCTCTACAAGTCTGTACTTATTCATAGCTCTCTTTCATGTGAATTTTTATTAATGTAACATAGCTCAGGGGAAGGGACAGGACAACAGTAAAAAAGAGAAGTAAAAGATGAACTTGAAATTTCATACCACACTAAAACCCACAGATGAAGACTAGAAGAAAACAGGAATGATTAACACAGAAGAAACATGTATGAGTCTTCTTTGGAAGCATATTAAGTAGAGCCACTTTTACCTTTACACAACAGGTGGTTTTTGCTGGATTTGGGGGGGGGGGGGGTGGGTGGGTGGGGTTTTTTTTAACTTTTCCTTAGAGTTGCATGGCAATTATTACCTCTCAAACATTCCTTGTTACCACCCTACACTGAAAAGCAGCTAAGAAACAGCATGTCTGGTAACAAAGTGACCAGCCACCAGAAACAATACTAAGTTTCCACATATAATTTTCTCTTCTCCTCAATGACTGCTTTTCACTCATTTCATTCTTTGGTGTTCAAGATATTGTTGCTTCACTTCTGAAAACTCCCTGCTGCTGGGAGGTTCTATTTCTATCCAAAAACTACTGTTCCATAATTGCTCCAAAGACAAGACATCTGTTGCTGCTCATTACCACTTCTCATTGCTGTGTATTTCTTAGACATTTTGAAGGCATCTTTGATTATGTTATCATTAAAGGGTTTTGGGATCACCTGCAAGACAGCACCAAACCAGCTAAAAAATAATTCACAAGAGAGTTGACTATAAAGGTGCCTGGTAGATCTGAGAATTTAAAGAGAAGTTTAAAGGGATTTTAAGAGTCTTTTGTTTGAATTTCACATGCTACTGACTTTTTTTTTAATATTCCACTTACACATGGATACACAGCGCCAGCACCAGGGCGCTTCCAGCATCCCACACACAACTGCCCTACCAGAGAGTAGCATCTACTGCCCAGTTCATTAGCATTCATCTAACTTGGTGGACTAACCAAATAATGAAGCGGGCACAGTGTTCTCTAATGAGTGTACCCACTCATTAAATATGTGCCTTGTTGCTACTTAGCTTTTACTTCAACTTTTAAGTACTCCTTTCCCATAGATATTTGATTTAGCCATAAAATACTTCTTAAGGATTTCTTTATTTTTATCCCCAATTCTACATGCACATGCTTCGCTTCTCGGGGTTTGTGGGGGTTTTTTGTTTGGGTTTTGTTGTTGGGTTTTTTGAGGGGTTTCAGGTTTGGGGTTTGTCTGGGATTTCTTGTGGTTTTCTTTTTTCTTTAAATTATTAGCTAGAGTTTTCCCTTTCTTGTCTGACACACACACACACACACACACACACCCCGCATTAGCAGGCCCTTCAGGTGGGCTTTGTTAGCTCCATTTGAGCTCTTAAGTACTTTAAACTCCTCAGCTACTAAGTATTTCTCAATAGCTACAGTTATGCAATGTAAGTGCTTGTTGAAAGCCTTAGTAAAAACAGGTATCACTTCCAACATAGACATAGTACTGAAGTGATTTTCCTGGGGTTTGTGGGGGTTTTTTTGCACACTTATATTTTGTTTTCTTGTTATATGGAGTTTTCAGCTACCTAGACACATTTCAGTTGTAGCTTTGCTACTGGCTTTGTCTGCTGTGACAGACATCATATCTGAGCCACTCATTCAACCGCGAGACTTAACGATTCCTGCAAGAACTGCTGAAATATGGTTTCTCTATTTTACCTTTGAAGCCACACAGGGAAGGAAAGATTGGGAAGGCACGCACACAACAAAACAAGAAGTAAAAAAGCATGTATGATGTTTTACTGCTTAAGGACAGAAGCTGTACACGTTACTTTTTCCTAGATAAGAGTACCACAAATTCAGCCATTGCCAGAACTGGTACTGTATTTCTTTTTCATTCTGGTCTATGACCTATATGTGTAAGTAGTGAGTAAAACACAGGACAATGAGATGAAGTAACTAAGTACACAGCCCAACTACTTGCAGATATTCCAGCAATTCTCATGAGCTATAGGTTAACGCTATTTCAGTGCTTCCATATCTTTCTTCAGTTTTTCTTTGCATGTAAGTTCAGTCAGCAGTATTTGAATAGCATCAGTAAATAAGTACTGATCAACCTCATTTAGTACAGACAGTAATTTTGCTATTTCTGCTTTTATTTCACTCCCTTGAAGCCCACCCTAACTGACTACAGATTACACCAGCGAGACCAGATCTCCAGTACTAAAATCAGCACGGTGTTGACCAACTTGGCCACTAACTAGCATCTCCAGATGCCAAAGTTAAACACGTGCAAGCGTGGATCAGCACCAGAAAGTGCTAAACCCAAGAGCTTTGTACACCGGCTGCCAACATTTCAGACCCATAGAGATATTCTGGTCTGTAGTCGTTGGTTCACCTAACAGCCAAGTTGTCCACACGGTGCAAGTGCGTGATTTGGCTTCTGCTGCACACGCGACGTTTCTAACACTTCTCCATTTCTGACCATGATCCAGTGCAACGGAAGGACCTCCCTGCTACACAAGGACAAAACTGCACCATATCAGCTGTACGGTTACAACTGGTATCTGACCCTCTATCATGCCTGTAGCTCTTCGATCTACAGAAATAGGCAGACAAGAAGTTTTGCACCAAAATATTTCTTGATGGGAAAAGACAGCAGGTGTGTCATTAAACCAATGCACAACACACCTCTCTAGATATACACATACACATGTGGGAAAAGGATGTCGCTGCTCTTTTTTTCAAGAGTGATCTTTACTGCAAATTAACCCTACACAGGGCAGAGGTCTCAGTTAAAGTGCTGAGATACTATGCAGTCCTGTGCCACTTCAAAAAAGTGCCCTCAGAACAAAGATGTCTTAATACATGTCAATCTAAGCATGGCTTTGGCCTGCTGGTATGCTTGTAATGTCCTTGATGCATTTTATTTTGATTAATTGCACAGTAATCAATGTAATTCTAGCATTTACAATTAACCAGTGCTGGTCAACAAAACAGCAAGCCATGCAACCCAATTGTGGGTAGCAGCATAAGTTTTTTTTGAAATAAGGCTTTGCTTTCATTTACAATTTCTCACATGATTCATTAATAGTAGTACTACCTAGTCTACCATTACCTATTGAACTCAAGTTGCTTAGGTAAACATTTATATTTTATTATCAATTATATAAATAGAATTGTCCCATTTACCTTTTAAAGAGTAATGAGGTGTTACTGCCTGCTGTTATGCTGTACAGACTTGTTTCATTTATGATTTTAGAAGAAGTTTAAAGGCAGAGGCATATACGGATTTTTTTTTAATAAGATAATCAGCAGTCTATTTGTTTCTACTTTCATCTATCCATTCCACAGTAAAAATTATCGCTTCTAGGGTAGCTATTAGCAAAATAGCTTTGAGCTAGTATTGCCTAATAGCAACAAGTCATCAGTTGAGCTATTTCAGACATATACCATGTAAAGGCTTTTAACATATAACAGACTTTTAGTATTGTTTCCCTGAAGAACACATGCGAGCATGACTGGAGTTCTCTGCAGTACATAAATATTTTATACATTGAAGAGGCTGCTGATTAATATATCTGAAGAGATTAAGAAGATGCAGTTAATAAAAAAATTACAGTCACTTTCCCTAAATGGAGACTTTCTGCTCTTCAAAGCTGAAGGTATTTATAGCATATTAGTGTATTTGAAGATATTTTGGAGTAATTTCATGGGAGCATCAAAAGAACAAACTTATTACAATAAATCTTATTTTAAGTGTTATTGCAAGCTAGCCTGCTTAAAACTCAGAATAAGTCATTTTGTTCCTTGAAAGCATGATAAATACAAATGCTGAATTTTACTTAGATGAAATAAATCATACCTAAATCACATGAACTTAAATTCACTTTAAAAGCAATCAAAATCTAGCATGACTACTGTATCTCTCCAGCTGATCATCACATTAGTCTGAGAGCCATTTCCCTTTTCTGTAGCTACAGCAGATGACAAATACTGCCACACAATTAATTCCATACAGACCACAGCCTGAAGCAATGCACCAGGAATTCATTTAAATCTCTCACTTATTCACCTTACAAAAGTGCTCTGTTGGGTAGGATTTCCAGTCCTACATGGCACACTGCTCAGAGCTGAGCAATGAGAGCTGTAGTACCCACAGACAAGACCAGAAACAATTTCTGTCTTCGGCACAGCACTCAGTTGCAGGTGGAAGGTGATTTTGAGCATGCCATCTCCTCCCACAGACAAGCCACACAAACACTGCATACAGTGGTGGAATCAGGAGTCAGACTTGGGCGATGCTATGCCCACGTGCACCCAATCGCTCTGTGCGATCGTACACACACGTGTGCCTGAATAAAGCAAACACCATGTCTTTTTAAAAAAATACAACCTTGTGCAATATTAAGAATTACAGAGACAGTGAACCAGAGTTCAAAAACCTTCTTGTCCCCAAAACTGTAACATAGAAAGCCTCAATCCAGTGAGAACATCAGTACAAATATTTTATTAATCTAACACAACCAAAGAGTCAGAACATCTTGGTTTCCTACTGTTTTTTCCTTTGAGTCTGAACTTGCTTTTGCAAGATCCATTTTTCATCACAGAAAGATTCAACTGTTGGTCCATCTGTATGTGAAAGAGCAAATCTAAATGCAGATGAGGAAATACTGAACACACCCTATTTATTCATGCCCCGGGTGTTAAGGAATACCGAAGGATGCATGCCCTTCTGCCAGGGCTTGACTTGGGAGCAGAAAAGCCAATGGAGAATGGCTACAAGATCTGTTGAGAGATTAAAAATCCACATTTCTCAGTATACAGTGGCTTTCAAAAGAGTCTTTGCAGGAGTGCCTAAGAGATAAGTCACAAGGTATAGGGTAGTTAAGAAACCAGTACAAATCAGGATATATATCTAGCTAACATTAAAATGATACATCAGGAGTAAGACACTCCTAGTCCCATTCTGTATTTGAGCTTTCTCTTTTAAGTATTTCAGGAGGAGTACGCTAGTACCACTACTCTCAATAATGGTCAACTAAGACACAGCAATAAAAGCGGAAACCTTCACTTTTTATCTAAGAGAGGCAAACAATTTGCCAAGGAACAGAAGCGTGCCTGCGGTCCCAGGTATCTACTGCAGACTGACACAAGACCAGAAGCAACCTGGACTGAACCCAATGTTTCCCCATCAGAGAGGGCTGAGAAGCAACTGTAGCATCCTTTCACTTGGGATTTTCTGCTTCAAAGCAGTAGAAAAACATTATTGCAGGTACCAGGTATTTAAATATAATAAAGTTCCTAGCTGTTTATTTAACAAAAATTCCCTTCGCATTAACATTGTGCATTGACATGAACTGAAAGCCATCAATCAGCACGTTGTTACCTACTGCTCTGTGTGACTATTCTTCCATCAGTGTCAAGGGACTGATTTGCAATATCAAAGTTTTTCAGTACAAATATGGTCTCTTGTCTTCAAGTGAAGAGGAGATACCAGAAAACTGATGCACGTCTACAACAGCAGAATACCTGAACTTTACTGCAGCAAATCACTCTAAGAATTCCAGCACCATAAATACATTCAGTTTGGACTTGTTGATAACGGCAGTGTACGGAACAGAAATTGTCTCAAGGCTTTAAAAAAGTTAAATAAATGCATGCTGACTGGGCACATTTTAAATTAATTCTTCAAAAGATCTCAACACAGGAGCATACTTGAGAAACCAGAAAGGTGAAAGTAATTTGAAGAAGCAAACTCTATAAAGGAACTAGATAAAACAGCAAAACAGATTTAATTGTTTGTGGTTTTACTGCTCCCTATTCAATATCAGAGCGCCTTCCAGATATCCCCCTCCGAAGGGGAAGTCAGGATTCCAGGAATGCTACAGGACTTTCCACCTGTTCTTATTCTTGACTTTTCCACTCCAGTTAACTCTTTTCCTAGGCATGCAAGGCAGTACTCCACTCCCCATCACTCAAACTCATCACTTGCATGTCACTGCCAATTCTTTCCCTCCCATCTAATATCCGGCTCCATCTTGGTTATTACTCTTGCTACCGTTCAGGGTGGGCTTTCCTATCCATCCATGCAACAAGTTTTTTTTACAGCCACTATTCTCATCACAATACATTTATCCTACTGTAATATGCTCAACATGGTCTAGAGAAACACTGCCTTGCTTCACTTTAGCATTTAAATGCATCTGTAAACACCACCTTCTTGATTTATTGTTTTGATCATGATCAAAGTGATTTCTTTCACAATCCTTCACTATATCTCTTGTTGAAAAACTGGAGCTACACACAAGGCTCCAATGCGCAGCACTTGTTACTGGTTATTCAAAGCCAATATTAGAATATTGGGTGTTACCCTACAGAGCAAATCTTTGTTAGTATTTCCAGTCAGTCCTTTTCCCCCCACACACATTGCTATTTATACTAGGGGAGAGTGCCCTACATACATTTGCAAGCTCATTCATTGACCAGTCCTCCACCTTCATTGACAGGTCTCCTTGTGCTTTCCCTTATTCACCACTATCTTAAATGTAATCTCTTTAAGAAAAAGTTATTTTTAAATGCAAGTGTGTGTAGTGCAAACACAGAAGTTTTAGTCAAGACATGGCAATCTTCACTGGTCCCAGCTGTTGCCGAGCCAACTACTGCATCACCATTACCACACATACAAAATAAACAATGCAAGTTCCAACACTCAATTTCTGGTACTTCCTCATCTTTGAGACTGATGGCAAACTTCATGTGTCACACACTAGACGAGGCATGTGACAAAGAAAGGATGGGGACAGAGGGGGAACAAACGGCTATGCTGAAGCAGCAGGATGTCTGTAAGGACCAAGGACATGAAAGGTAAGAATGGAGCAGGCAGACCAAAAAAGCAAGTGTTTCTTGTGAGATAGAAGGGACAAAGTAAGAAAAAGAAAACATAAGGTGGTGGCTGCACAGAGAAAAATCAAGACAGGTAGTGGTTCCATGTTTGCCAGAAATCTCCCCTTTCATGGGATTTTCACATAAGTGATTTTCATCCAAAACCCTATTTAACAAAAGGAATAGAAAATGCAAAGAATGGAAAAACCCAAGATTTAATAAAAAAATTTGAAGTGGAAAGGTTCGCCAGGGTGAAAGGCTGTTCAGATCGGAGATAAGCTGCACAGAAATACAAAACAAGAGCTCTGATCTGTCCAAAATCAATAGGAATCCCTTGAATAATTTGAAGTCAGTGAATCAGGTTTTAGTTTGGAGGAAAGAACAGAAGAGTAAGTAAACTCAAAGGTGAAAATGAACTGGAAAGAAGGACCTATCCTGAAGGAAGTTGGAACAGACTGGAACACCGATTTTTTTATCCATTTGTATTGCTAGTTTCATTAACTTCAGATAACTTAAGTCTTCTGCAATTAATATTTCAACTGTAGTCTTTCATCAATATAAACAGAAATACACAGTAATTATACTAGCAATGTCAGTCATCATTGTTCTAATTAAGATTCATTTACTCAACAAGTCTCTTTTCCACATGAAGTATGAGAGAACAAAACCCCTGTGACTACCAAATAAAAAAGTGTATGAGGATGGGTTTAAAATTTAAGTTTAAATATAAACCAAAATGCTAAATGTAACAGAAAAGACTTGATCCATAGATAACAGTTGCTATCACATTCAAAAGCAGAGTTTAATAAAAATGAGATACAAAAACTTTGAGAACCAAGACAACTCGATTTCTTATTTAAAACTACATCTGCTACATGCATTCTTTATTTTCAACCCTTGTTCAACATTTCCTAGGACTTTCTGATAATTTTCTCCTCTAAAAATATCCTAAAGTTCTTTTGCAACAAATGCTGCACGAAATGCTGCATACCCCTTCTGCAGAAAGCTCTCACACAGTACAATTAGAAATGTCAATCTGAAAATGTCAAAATATCTCAAAAATAAACCATTTGAAATTCCAGAAATTTAAGTGTTTCAGCACACTGATCTGAAAACTTACTTTCAACAGAAAATGGCATGCTGTCTACAGCGAAGCTCTTCAGTTTGATACCTCTATCCTGTCCTAACTTAGAGCCATTCCAATTGTATTCCTTGGTACACAATTAGATGACCAACAGATTATCCAACAGAATTTGGGCAAATTAAAAACTCCAGCACTTGGTGATGGGAGGCATGTTCCTCCAGTGTTCAGGAGAACACAGAGATGCAGTCTGAGCTGTCAGGACATAAAGGAGATGTTTCATGGAATTGGTTTAAGACAGCACATTTTGAGTCAGCTCAGCATAGCAAAACATTATACTCCAACCATATCAGTGAAGCCTTTCCCTCTATTTTCTTGACAGCCAAGTATCAGATTTCACTAGCAAGTGATCTCAAACTTGGTTCTAGTCTTAGAAAATACAGGTGTATTTTGGCTTTTACATATGGAAGAGATGACTTTGGTTCACATGCTCACACCTAAACATTACTTTTTCCTCCAGAGCTGAGCCTATAGATTCAACTCTGCAGGCTTTTTATTCAGGAAATTTGTTCTCCTAGAAGTACAGGTATAGCTAACTACTCATGTCTACAAATATTTGCATGATTAGGATATAGATATTGCTTGGGCTGGAAGCAAGGAGATACCTATGTGGATACCAGTCTGCATCAAGAGTGAGTGTTCCTCCCCACTCTCCCTCAAACATAGATACGTCCTCCTCCTCCCACAATTCAAACCATTAGTTCACCTATAACTTAGACTGATCACCTCTGCAAGCCTAATACCCGCTCAAGATTTGCATTTTTGTTTTCTGAGAAGGACTGAACAAGCGTTCAAAAGTTTTCACATTGAACCCTTTTATTTTGGGCACAGGCATTGGCAAGACGACACTTGTGGCACGATAAATGGAGTCAAGACATGCTGTGGCCACTGCTTAACGCCATCTGCTCTAAGGCCACAAGCCCAGGGGTTCCTGGTGAGTCCAAGGCAGTCACCTGCACAGCAGTTCTTGTACTGAGCAAGAATAACTGCATATTTAAAGGCTAACTTGTTTCAGTAATGTTTCAGTAATCCCCATACCAAATACTATTTATGGGTGATCATCTTAAGCTATTCTCACTGCATACTGCGAGCCTTTCTTCACTTGATAGAAGAATTTTGCTCGTGAGGCTTCTGCTAATTTGTTAGCAGTTAGAAATCTCCATTAGTCACCCATCAGAAATTACTATGTTCTACAAGACACTTAGCAACATATTGTAACAGAGAAATGAAGAGGTCATGTATCTGTTCTGTCTGGCATCTCTCTGAGCCAAGGCCTTACATCTGTCACATACACCACCCTTTTAATAAGTTTCTAGAGGCCTTTTTTTTTTTTAAACCATCACACACCATACAAAGATGATCCTTCATATGCTCAGGCCAAGTTTGGTTTTCAACTTTTGCTCTTGCTTCCAGACAAGAACACCAAACCAATGTATTTCTTCAATTCTTTGGAGAGAGAAACCAGGGGAGAAAGATGTGACATGCTCTACAACTGCTTCTGTCCAAGCAAAACCAGCATGGTCCATCACCTCCTTAATACTGCTCCAGGCTGGTTCATGTCCCCTTGATAAATCTTGTTCATCTGCAGAGCTGGTCTTAACACCTGCTGCTTTCTCTACTAAACAAAAGTTGATGAGCCAACTTTTGTAGGTAAATGCTACAAAAATGTGAATAAAACCAGGAAAAGACATATCAAAGTAAACTACAGAGCCTCTCTTGTAAACAGTTTTGATCCATTGTCTCTTAGTAGAAAGCTATTTCCAGAGGCAGTCTGCTCTCAAAAACATTGAACAACAGAGCTGGGTTTATCTCAAGGAAAAATGTGTCCATGTTTTCTGAATATTAGCAGAATAAATGCAGACATATCAACAACTTTAAAGAAGAATTTAATACCTTTTTTCTACACAGTGTCTGAATTTATAAACACTAGAAAAATCCATTTTTTAGAGACCACTGAGGTACTCCAACATTTTCACTTTTTTGTGAATTTTAGCTCAAGGTTAGAACTACTTTACATACTGAATTAATGCAGCACTGACACAGTTAGCTGGATCCTTTGAACAGGATTCTTAAGGTCCTTCCTGAAGGAGGAACAGAGGCAGACTAGATGGCAGTGGACACAAGTTATCTTCACAAGGAACCAAGCCTCAGTGGAGTTTGTTTTAGTTGCTGCACAGCTTGGTCCTCTCTTGCTATGTTACAAAAGACTAACTTCTCTGGACATGACGGATCAAGGCTGGGGCAGAGTTTCACATTAGGTAGCCCAGTGCACATACATGCATTCCCAACATGAACTGAAAGCTACTCATCACTCCAAACTGCCAGAACCCTGTTCACAGATTATCTGTGACCAGAAAGGGATGACAATGACTCAACTCCTTACACATTGCAAGTTATCTGCTATTATGACTTATTCATTCAGGCTCTAAACACTATATTTAAATGTGTGAATCTTCTCACTTCCTTGTTAATAGTGAAGGGCACTGTTACATTTACATTTGTCTTAGAAGATTGGTAAAGCAGTTTATGCCAGTTCCTCCTGGGGGAGGAAACTGGAAATTGGTATACACTCCCAGTTAGTATCTTCTTTTTTTCAAGTTACTGTTACTTGCCAAACAGTTTTATGTCAGAAGATATAAAAAGTATCTCAGTTCTTTCAGTGCCATGCCCATGCCAACAGAGGAAAAACTGTTTTCTCTCTTCCAACAATTGGTTATTCCCCAGATAACAATTAAAGTTCAGGCAATAAACTCGTAAGTGGGGATGGTGATAAAATTAATTTATAATCATCACCACTGGAAGAGAAAGATGTACCTTCATTAAATGTTCTGTTTAATATGCTGTAATGTATTATTTAAGTGATGACAGAGCCTATTTCTGTCCAAAGCTCAAATACAAAACAGGCACTGGCACACACTGCGCTCCCATGCAGCATATATGCCACATAGCCCCTGTTTTTCCTTCTCAGATCCATCTTGCATACTGGAAGGCATTACAGTGGTTTAATGACTTGCTTAGTTTATGCTTCAATAGAGCTATGTATCAGTCTAACTACCTAAAACCAAGACCCTTCCCTTAAATCACATTATCTTCTTTAATACAGAAGGTGCCCTCAAGACAGGTTCTGGAGGCCACACGGAGACCACCAGGACAGTTCACCCACCCTGAACCCACCCAGACACAGCAACATCCCTCCTGCTGCATTTTAAAGGACACTACTAGTTTTCATCATCTATCCTAAAGCATCAGCTCATGTAAGCCATCTTAAAACATGGAAAGCTCCATACAGAAGCAGCAAAACTGAGTTGAATCATCAGCATCAAAATGTTTCAATATTTGTATTAAAATTAACACAATCTATATTATCAGAAGCACAAGCAGCGAACAACATCCCCCAGCAAACACTGGACTTTTCATGCCCTCCCATTCAATTAAGACATCTGGTCCCTTTCAGAATATACAATATATTCATTTAAGTCCCCAGGAAGAAGGGGATGGGGAAGGCAAGTCAGTCTGATTTATCATACCAAACAATAACACTAGATATAAACTGCTATATTTTAAACAGTGCTAACTTGTCCAAGAGAGAATCCACTTGACAGTTAACTAACATCCGCAAAACATTTACAATGTTAAGAAAAACGGAATTAATACCAAATATCAACCTTAGCTGGCTGGATTCAGTAGTTCCATGTTATTTTATTTTTTATTAGTGCTTGCCTGATATTTTGGCCTATTTTCAAGATTCTTACAGCTAGGAATATCCTTCTCTAAGGATGTTGTAAGTCAAGCTGTTACAGGAAAATATTCTACTCCAAAACCCAATAGTTTTTTGGGATTTGGGTTTCTTTTTTTGCAGCTTACCAGTATATGAAGGGGGCCTACAGGAAAGCTGGAGAGGGACTGTTTATCAGGGAGTGTGGTGACAGGACAAGGGGTAATGGGTTCAAGCTGAAGGAGGGTCGATTTAGATCAGATGTTAGGAAGAAATTCTTTACTGTGAGGGTGGTGAGGCACTGGAACAGGTTGCCCAGAGAAGTTGTGGATGCCCCCTCCCTGGAAGTGTTCAAGGCCAGGTTGGATGGGGCTTTGGGCAACCTGGTCTAGTGGAGGGTGTCCCTGCCCGTGACAGGGGGGTTGGAACTAGATGGGCTTTAAAGATCCCCTCTGATCTAAACCATCCTATGATTCTTTTTGGTTTTGGGGGAGGAGTTTGGGGGGTGAGGGGATATTGAAGTTTGTTTAGGTTTCTTATTCTAAAAGCTTATTCTTATGCAGCATGCTCAAGTGACAATTGCATCCTGCTTTTACAAGCGTTTCCCTCCAAAGAAGCAAATAAAAAAGCTCAGTCACTGTCGTGGTTTTACCCCAGCCGGCAGCTAAGCACCACGCAGCCGCTCACTCGCTCCCTGCCCCCATCGGGATGGGGGACAGAATTGGAAAAGTTAAAGTGAGAAAACTCGTGGGTTGAGATAAAGACAGTTTAATAGGTAAAGCAAAAGCCACGCGCACAAGCAAAGCAAAGCAAGGAATTCATTCCCCACTCCCCATGGGCAGGCAGGTGTTCAGCCATCTCCAGGGAAGCAGGGCCCTGTCACGCGTAATGGTTACTTGGGAAGACAAACGCCATCACTCCGAACGCCGCTGCCCCCCCCTTCTCTTCCCCCCAAGCTCCTTATAAACTGAGCATGACGTCATATGGTATGGAATATCCCTTTGGTCAGTTTGGGTCACCTGTCCTGTCTGTGTCTCCTCCCAACTTCTTGTGCAGCCCCAGCCATCCCGCTGGCAGGGCAGTGCAAGAAGCAGAAAAGGCCTTGGCCCTGTGTAAACACTGCTCAACAATAAGTCCATAGAACAAAAACATCTCTATATTATCAACACTGTCTCCAGCACAAAACCAAAACATATCCCCACACTAGCTACTATGAAGAAAATCAACCCTCTCAGCTAAAACCAGGACAGTCACTATCATAAAACAAGATATGCATCTTTATAACATCTACTCTAATTTCTTACGTTTAATAGTTTTATTATCATATGTATAGGATAACATGACATCTGAACTACTGACCACATCTACCGAAACAGTTAAAGTAGTAAATTAAACCAGACTATAATGAAACATTTTATAGCCATAAAATCTTGTTCATGATGCTATTTAAAAAGCAAAGAGAAGAGAGATAGTTGGGACGGTGAAGCAAAACACAAGTATAATGTGGAAACTTCATTCTGCTGATTTGGGAGGTACAGCCAGATTGGGAAAGGGGTAATACAACTTAGAGAAGCTCATCTCAGCTGCCAAAGGAAACCACGTGTACGTAGAACAAATGAAATACAGTTTCATGACAATATGAACTGGGAGTCTCAAGTTATACACAGTAAGAAGGAATATGCTGAAGGGACAAAACCTGAATACATTTCTCAAAGCATACTGAGAGAGTGTTCTACCACAAAAATGGCAGTTTCCAAAAGATTGGCAGTGTTACATGGTAATGCTTGAACTTCATAAGTTCAAACAAGAAGAAGAAACAATCGAACCCCCTTTGTCACCCTTTTTTCCCCAAAATGCAGAGCTGTATTTTTGTGCTAAGACTAAACATTTCATTCCAAAACTAACCAAGTAGGTTATTTAGAAGCCACCGCAGCCACTGAACGCTTTCAAAACATCAATAACTTGATTGCTTTAGCAATTTTTAGAGACCTGGTCAAGAGCTGACCCAATCATCAGAACTGATGTGCAGTGCTTCACACCACCACCTTCCAGGCACTTGCTGGACCAGGTACCTGCACCTAAAACCAGCAAAACAGGATGATGTGGGAGCCAGGGAAATAAGTAATGGAACAGCTGATATGTAATTTAATTGTTTTCAACTGAGTTATCACATAATTATAGCATCTATTGTATTTGTGGAACTAGGCTGTGCCAATATAGCCTATGGTAAAGCATTTTGTTCTACTCTAGCTGTATCCATATGGGGTAAAAGATATTTAGACATCAGAAATAACATTTAGTTATGTCTGAGATCAGATATTTAGAGACTTCCAGAAGGTGCCTGCAACGATACTGAATGAGCTTTTGACTAAGACAGACGCCTTCAAAGTGAAAGATGCTTAAAATGGTACATTCTCAGGAGTAGAAAATACAACCGGAAAGCAGAAATCATTACACGTGCACAGTGTTGGCAGAAGTATCCAAAAGGTTGAGGTCTCCCTCAACCTTTCATCAGCATTCAGAAGATGCAACCAGATCGCTTCTGCCAAAATATCTGGGATGCACCAGTAACATATGCTCAAATAAACAATATATTGGCTTCTTTTATTTAAAAAGTAGGTGTATTTAGGGATGAAAATAATAATCTTTTCATATGATTTAAAGACTTGTTCCTATCATGCCTTGGTAGAAGAGTTTTTTCTTGTTCTAAAAAACCTGTTTACATAAAGTATGCAATCAATGAGAGTGTAGGTAGAGCCTTATTCACACACACACACACACACCCCACAAGCAACTCTGTATTTAATATAATCTTATTTCACTGCAATTGGGACAAAAGATCACTGCTAAATCAATCCAATCTTGTGATACTCTGCCTTCATAAAATTCAGCTATCCCAGGTTTTTGATCACCCATAAAACTGTAAATTGATGGTTCTGTGCTTGAACTGAGTTTGGCCACAAGAAACACCACACCAAAAAACCCCCAAAACACCCCAAGTCACAAAAACACGCTGCTCAAACTCCAAACCTCTATTTCCATGTTTCTCATTCAGAACAGCAGAAACACCAAAAGCACTGTTGCTCAAGTAGCATGCCAAAAGGAGCCATCAGAAAGACATATATATTTGAGCTGTGCAGGAGAAGGGGGTCTGGTGTCACTTTTATAATTTGAAATGTAAAAGCAGTTTAAAAAAGGATTCAATTAGCTCATGCATTTACTGTGAGTAGGAGGTCTCATTGGGGTTGTCAGAGGAAGTGGTATTTCATCAACATGATGTCAGTCAAGTGCTTGTCAAACCTACTACAATTTTTCACAATCCAAAGTGTTTTATACAATAATTGATGAAAAATTACACAGAGGGATCCAGCCACTTTAAAATAAATTACAGCATTCCAGCCTTTCTTAAGAGTTTCTGGCAGGAGACATTGTTAGTATGTTTATTTTAAAAGCCTGCATTTCTGCAATATGGGAGAAACATTTAATATAATCCCCTCCACCCCAGTATGATTTGGACCATCTACAAGAATATTTAATTACGTAATTATAAAATTACACAAGACAGGTATTAATTTAAGCTGTACCATTTTCTACCTGAGTTCAGAAACACTTGCTGTAATGCAAGAGTGAACAACCTAATCGTCCAGAAACAGCCTGCCCCCTTGGAAGCCTACACGCAGTTTACTCCTGACAAAGTCAGACCTGCCACTGGACTTCCCCACATCAGAGGTTAATTAGCTTTACATTATGACATTTTAGGGCGCAGCAGGGTTAGACTAGGGTTAGACTTAAAAGGCTCTAGAGAGAAGAAAACTAGAGATACGAACAAGGTTCAGAAGCAGCAGCAAGAAGTCAGCTCAGGGCACACACCAAAATTAGAGCTATAGTTAAGTCTCAAGACTGACCGCTGACCTTGGCTTTGATGTTCAACCAAAGTACATCTAGAAAACCTTGTGGATTGCTTACACGCTATTGTGTTGCTCTCCTGGCTGACACCTGCATGTTGAAAATCCCCTGAAGGGCCAGAGCAAGCACTTCCGAGACAGTAGCGTGAAAGCTCCACGTGAAAGTCTTAGAGCTTCACGTCTCCAGAGGACTGGCGATCTGAAGCTCAAAAGGCTTATGTGGTATCGACTCCAAAGTTGCATATCAGTGTACTACCTCCACTCATTTGCCCAGGAAATTTCTCTTAGGCAACAGAAAAGTAGTTTTTCTAATTTTTTTTTTAATGGACTGAGGGTCTAAGCAGCAAATTAAGTCAATAGTATTCAATAACACGTAACCACTGTCTGCTGGAAATACCAGCATTTCATATCACACAGGGATGTAGGTTAGAAAGGTTAAACTACAGGGAGTGGTGCAATGGGGCACCACAAGCCTGATGACATTAAGGAACTGTGAATGCTACTCCAGAGGACTAAATCCTCTGCATCAGCTTTCCCCAACAAAGAGCAAGTTCACTTCAGATTAGGGTCAGGTCACAGAGCACATTCTGACTTATGCAGAAGTACATAC
This sequence comes from Grus americana, assembly GCF_028858705.1. Classification (NCBI taxonomy): domain Eukaryota; kingdom Metazoa; phylum Chordata; class Aves; order Gruiformes; family Gruidae; genus Grus; species Grus americana. Next base: position 36,963,563 of record NC_072857.1, read on the forward strand.
AGAATATGATGGATGAAAGAGCTCCATAAGCATCTGCAAGCTCCAGCAGGAGCTCTCAGCACAGATAAAGGATTGCATGTTCAAAAAGAATTATTCATAAGAGGAACAGACATTCCTGCAGCAGCAGAGGAACAAGCCATTAGCCCCACATCAAATGGAAGACTTCTTACTTCTAAGTCCCCCAACTGAGAAGGGTTTACAGTCACTACCTGTGCTGTACCAGCAGAGCAGGGGTAAACTGATACTTAGATAAACTGGAAGAGAAACAACTTGCAGTATTAGTAACACTGCAGTGAGGCCCCATTCAAAGCAACAGGTAATTAACTTTACTTGAAAAACTTAGTTTGGTTGATAAACATTTGGAATTACTGTGCACATGAGAATTCTTTACAGCCTTGCAGAAAGCTCAAGTTAAGAGATGTGGTTTTGAGAAACATAATTTCATTTTTCTTTGCTTTGGAGAATAACATTCTAGAGACAGACTTTTGAAATCACTGGTTTGTTTTGCAGCTACTACCAGAATCAGCCAAGGAACAAAGACAAACTTCTTTAATTGCGCTACAAATTGCTATTGAGGCAGCACGTCCTTCTACAAAGCATGAAGATTACACACCTGTATGATATACATACATTCAAGAAAAATTCTAGCAATGCATCTAAACTTTTATCAATACTTGACAAAAATGCAGCTTTGTTATTTGGAAACAGCACTTAATCAGTAGTTTGGCTCTGAGCCATGCTCAGTATTGATACAGACTGGAGGATAAAGGGATTGAGAGCAGACCCAAGGAGAAGAACCAGGGGGTACTGGTGGGTGAAAAAAATTGGACATGAGCACCAATGTGTGCTCACAGCCCAGAAAGCCAACCATAAACTGGGCTGCACAAAGAGAAGTGTGACCAGCAGGTTGAGGGAAAGGATTGTGCTCCTCTGCTCTGGTGAGACCTGACCTCAAGTACTGCATCCAGCTCTAGGGTCCCCAGTGAAAAACAGATATGGAACTCTGTGTCAGTTGCCTTTCCTTCTTGTCGGGTTTTGGGCTTGGTTTTGGTTGGTGGTTTCTTTTTTGTTGTTGTTTTTTCATTGTGTCAGTTGGCTTTCCTTCTTCTCGGGCTTGGGGCTTGATGGTTTCTTTTTTTGTTTCTTTTTTCATTGTGTCAGTTGTCTTTCCTTCTTAGGCTATGGGCTTTGTGGTTTTTTTTTTTCTTCATGGTGTCAGTTGGCTTTCACTTCTTCTCAGGCTTTGGGCTTGGTAGGCGGCTTTTTTGTTGTTGTTTTTTTCATGGTGTCGGTTGGCTTTCCTTCTTCTCAGGCTTTGGGCTTGATGGTTTCTTTTTTGTTGTTGGTTTTTTCATGGTGTCGGTTGGCTTTCCTTCTTCTCAGGCTTTGGGCTTGATGGTTTCTTTTTTGTTGTTGGTTTTTTCATGGTGTCGGTTGGCTTTCCTTCTTCTCAGGCTTTGGGCTTGATGGTTTCTTTTTTGTTGTTGGTTTTTTCATGGTGTCGGTTGGCTTTCCTTCTTTGAAGGCTATGGGCTTGATGGTTTCTTTTTTGTTGTTGGTTTTTTCATGGTGTCGGTTGGCTTTCCTTCTTTGAAGGCTATGGGCTTGATGGTTTCTTTTTTGTTGTTGTTTTCTGGTGTCAGTTGGCTTTCCTTTGAAGGCTATGGGCTTGATGGGGGTTTTTTTTGTTTTTTTCTGGTGTCGGTTGGCTTTCCTTCTTCTCAGGCTATGGGCTTGGTTTTGGTTGGTGGTTTCTTTTTTTTTTGGTTATTTTTCTGTGGTGTCAGTTGGCCTTCCTTCTTCTCAGGCTATGGGCTTGGTTTTGGTTGGTTTTTTTTTTTTGTTGTTATTTTTTTGTGGTGTCAGTTGGCCTTCCTTCTTCTCAGGCTATGGGCTTGGTTTTGGTTGGGTTTTTTTTATTATTTTTTTGTGGTGTCGGTTGGCTTTCCTTCTTCTCGGGCTTTGGGCTTAATGGTTTCTTTTTTTGTTTGTTTTTTCATTGTGTCACTTGGCTTTCCTTCTTCTCAGGCTATAGGCTTGGTGGGTTTTTTTTTTTTCTTCACGGTGTCAGTTGACTTTCACTTCTTCTCGGGCTTGGGGCTTGGTTTTGGTTGGTGGGGGGGTTTTTTTGTTGTTTTTTCGTGGCGTCAGTTGGCTTTCCTTCTTCCCAGGCTTTGGGGTCGGTGGTTTCTTTTTTTGTTGTTGTTTTTTCGTGGTGTCAGTTGGCTTTCCTTCTTCCCAGGCTTTGGGGTCAGTGGTTTCTTTTTTTGTTGTTGTTTTTTCATGGCGTCAGTTGGCTTTCCTTCTTCCCAGGCTTTGGGGTCGGTGGTTCCTCTTTTTGTTGTTGTTTTTTCGTGGCATCAGTTGGATTTCCTTCTTCTCAGGCTTTGGCCTTGGTGGTTCCTTTTGTTGTTTTTTCGTGGCATCAGTTGGCTTTCCTTCTTCCCAGGCTTTGGGGTCGGTGGTTTCTCTTTTTGTTGTTGTTTTTTCGTGGCGTCAGTTGGCTTTCCTTCTTCCCAGGCTTTGGGGTCGGTGGTTTCTCTTTTTGTTGTTGTTTTTTCGTGGCATCAGTTGGCTTTCCTTCTTCCCAGGCTTTGGGGTCGGTGGTTTCTCTTTTTGTTGTTGTTTTTTCGTGGCATCAGTTGGCTTTCCTTCTTCCCAGGCTTTGGGGTCGGTGGTTTCTCTTTTTGTTGTTGTTTTTTCGTGGCGTCAGTTGGCTTTCCTTCTTCCCAGGCTTTGGGGTCGGTGGTTTCTTTTTTTGTTGTTGTTTTTTCGTGGTGTCAGTTGGCTTTCCTTCTTCCCAGGCTTTGGGGTCGGTGGTTTCTTTTTTTGTTGTTGTTTTTTCATGGCATCAGTTGGCTTTCCTTCTTCCCAGGCTTTGGGGTCGGTGGTTTCTTTTTTTGTTGTTGTTTTTTCATGGCATCAGTTGGCTTTCCTTCTTCCCAGGCTTTGGGGTCGGTGGTTTCTCTTTTTGTTGTTGTTTTTTCATGGCGTCAGTTGGCTTTCCTTCTTCCCAGGCTTTGGGGTCGGTGGTTCCTTTTGTTGTTGTTGTTTTTTCGTGGCGTCATTTGGCTTTCCTTCTTCCCAGGCTTTGGGGTCGGTGGTTTCTCTTTTTGTTGTTGTTTTTTCGTGGCATCAGTTGGCTTTCCTTCTTCCCAGGCTTTGGGGTCGGTGGTTTCTCTTTTTGTTGTTGTTTTTTCATGGCATCAGTTGGCTTTCCTTCTTCCCAGGCTTTGGGGTCGGTGGTTTCTCTTTTTGTTGTTGTTTTTTCGTGGCGTCAGTTGGCTTTCCTTCTTCCCAGGCTTTGGGGTCGGTGGTTTCTCTTTTTGTTGTTGTTTTTTCGTGGCGTCAGTTGGCTTTCCTTCTTCCCAGGCTTTGGGGTCGGTGGTTTCTCTTTTTGTTGTTGTTTTTTCGTGGCGTCAGTTGGCTTTCCTTCTTCCCAGGCTTTGGGGTCGGTGGTTTCTCTTTTTGTTGTTGTTTTTTCGTGGCGTCAGTTGGCTTTCCTTCTTCCCAGGCTTTGGGGTCGGTGGTTTCTCTTTTTGTTGTTGTTTTTTCGTGGCGTCAGTTGGCTTTCCTTCTTCCCAGGCTTTGGGGTCGGTGGTTTCTCTTTTTGTTGTTGTTTTTTCGTGGAGTCAGTTGGCTTTCCTTCTTCCCAGGCTTTGGGGTCGGTGGTTCCTTTTGTTGTTGTTGTTTTTTCGTGGAGTCAGTTGGCTTTCCTTCTTCCCAGGCTTTGGGGTCTGTGGTTCCTTTTGTTGTTGTTGTTTTTTCGTGGCGTCATTTGGCTTTCCTTCTTCCCAGGCTTTGGGGTCGGTGGTTTCTCTTTTTGTTGTTGTTTTTTCGTGGCGTCAGTTGGCTTTCCTTCTTCCCAGGCTTTGGGGTTGGTGGTTCCTTTTGTTGTTGTTGTTTTTTGTGGTGTCAGTTGGCTTTCCTTCTTCTCAGGCTTTGGGCTTGGTTTTGGTTGGTGGTTCCTTTTTTGTTGTTGTTTTTTCATTGTGTCGATTAGCTTTCCTTCTTCTCAGGCTTTGGGCTTGGTTGTCGTTGGTGGTTCCTTTTTTGTTGTTGTTTTTTCATTGTGTCGATTAGCTTTCCTTCTTCTCAGGCTTTGGGCTTGGTTGTCATTGGTGGTTCCTTTTTTGTTGTTGTTTTTTCATTGTGTCGATTAGCTTTCCTTCTTCTCGGGCTTTGGGCTTGGTTTTGGTTGGTGGTTCCTTTTTTTGGGTTTTTTTTGTGGTGTCAGTTGGCTTTCCTTCTTCTTGGGCTCTGGGGCTGGTTTTGGTTGGGGTTTGTTGTTGTTTTCATACTGTCAGTTGGCTTTCCTTCTTCTTGGGCTCTGGGGCTGGTTTTGGTTGGGGTTTGTTGTTGTTTTCATACTGTCAGTTGGCTTTCCTTCTTCTTGGGCTCTGGGGCTGGTTTTGGTTGGGGTTTTTTGTTGTTTTCATACTGTCAGTTGGCTTTCCTTCTTCTTCGGCTCTGGGGCTGGTTTTGGTTTGGTATTTTTGTTGTTGTTTTCATGCTGTCAGTTGGCTTTCCTTCTTCTTCAGCTCTGGGATTGGTTTTTTTGGTTTTTCATTGTGTCAGTTGGGTTTTCTTGGGTTTTTTTGTTGGCTTTTTTTCTTTGGTTTTGTTTTGGTACACACACACAATGAGGGTGTTGAGACACTGGAATAGGCTGCCGAAAGAATTTGTACATGGCCCATGCCTGGAAGTGTTCAAGGTCAGGCTGGATGGGGAGTTGAGCAACCTGGTCCAGTGAAAGACATTCCTGCCCATGGCAGGGGGGTTGGAACTAGATGATCTTTAAAAGGTCCCTTCTGACCCAAACTACCTTATGATTCTATGAAGCACTCAACAGTTCACTGAGATATCCCTAATTTTCAAGCAAGAAACCAATACTGTAGGCAGCTTGTGGGGTTTTTTCCCCTTCTTTCAAAGTTTATGAAATCCAAGATATTTTAGACCAATAGCAGACAAAAGAGTAGTTAGTTGTAGAAACACACATAGCATTTTATACTGTATAACTAGACAGCCAAACACACTGAACTTCATTGTCTCAAATGTTGCTAACAGAAGTACTTGCAAGCTCAGAATATCAACACTGCTTTGCTTAGTGTCTTTAAAGAAGCAGACCTCAAAGTATTTATCATAACAACCTGTCACTGGAGAACCACTCTTATACAGCACATGTGCTATATATATAAAAATACATATATTTTAGTCAGAAGCCTGAAAACCCTGGGTTCTCTACAAAACAGAAGCATTTCTGGGATAAAATGATGATTCAAATCCTGAACAGCATGTTTAAATGCCCATATTGCTACATTCAACCTCCACATTTTCAAAACAGATCTACACGATCTATTCAGACTTCCACCTGCACTGAGATTCACCATTTTAAATGGACTTCTGTTCCACATTGATCACAAACCCTGTAGTCCATTCCACAGACATAGGACTATAGATTTATTTGAAGGGGTTTTCCTTATTGCCAGGTTTCTCCCAATATCATTAGAAAGAATAAATGTTTGAATTAATAATCACCCAAGTTATGCTTTTGCTTCTTTATGGCTGTTTGCCACCATGTTTCAACTAAGCTCAAATGCAATTTTCAGAATTTAATACAGCCTATGTTTAGCAGCGCAGAAGGTCTGATTACAATTTTTTTTTTCAGTCTACTATTTGGTAGAAGATGGGCATTCACATTTAATCATAGCCATAGATTACCTCAATGAATACAAATGTGTTACATTATCTTTAAATAAATGAATGTCAATATGTTCTAGGGTAACAGAAGTAATTGCATATTGATAACAGTCATTATCATAAGTCATGGTTGCTGGCAGAAAATCCACTTGTATTTTTTAATAAGGTACAATATTATGGTCTATTTTGAAATGATAGCTTTCTATTTCCCCATACATAATACAATATCACTTCAATATAGCTGGCAGACCCTGGGAATAGATAAAAACTCAGAATGTAAACCTGCAAATTGTAAGATTTTACAGTCTTTTGAAACTAGGGAGGATATTCCAAGTACCTCAGCAAAACTGATATGAGGGAATCATTATCTGCGCCAGGCTGATGTGCCTTCCGTTCCACTCACCACACCAGATAACAGCAACTAGCACATTATACTGAACTCATACCACCAGATATTTCAGATTTCACATTGTAGCTTATTGCAGTTTGCAAAGTAATCAGAAAGACACTTGAGAAAGGGACATCTCTCCCTTATTTTTAAGGGGCAAAAAAACTTTAAAGCTAACTCAGATTATTCTGGACACATTCGCTGTGGGAGACTAAGAAACTTCTAATATCCAATATCAAGATTGGAGGCTCTTGTTCTGCACTGCTGCTCTACTTTATTGCTTTAAAGCAGTAGAAAGCTAGAACTTGATAAAATAAGCAGACAGCTACAGAGTCCTGCACCACGGACACAACATCCCCATGAAACAGTACAGGCTGGAAACAGACTATGTAGCAGCTTTGCTAAAAAAGCCAACACCTTGTCCTCAATAGCCTATAAAGCATGGTCACAGAGACAGGACTTGTACTCTTCCCCAGGACAGGCGGTGAAAGGACAAGAAGAAACAGTCACAGGTTGCAGCAAAGGAAACTCCAGTTCCATAGAAGAAAAGGGAAATCTCACAGTGGGAGCAGATTGGCCCTGGCACCACCTGCCCAGAGAGGAACCACTCTGTCCAAAGACTGTCAAAACGCAGTCAGACAAAGCTTTGATGGACTGGGCCTGGCTAGGGTAGAGTTAATTTTCTTTGTAACAGCTCACATGGTGCTGTGGTTTACATTTCGACCAAAACAGCACTAATAGCACAGTAATGTCGTAGCTCTTGCTGAGCAGTATTTGCACAGCATGGAGGCTTTCCATTTCTCACTCTGTCCACCAGTGCATAGATTGATGGGTGTGCAATAGGCTGGGAGAGGACAATCAGGCAGAGGACCCAAACTAAATAGATACACATCACTTGTTTTGTTGCCTTCTGTTCTTCCACTTAATTTTTTTTTTAATCTTGACCTCTGAAATGTATTTATTTTTTTACTCTTATTCTTCTTCTCTTCTTCCCCATCCCACCAAGGGCTGGTAGAAGTAGCATGTCGCTGCCCACCAGGGTCAACACACACCACTTGAGCAGCATGGTCCACCTCTGATGTAGTGAAGCCTTGTGTGAGCTGAGCACCAAGCACTGCAGGGACACCCTCATTTCTAGTTACTCACTACACTGCAAGATAAATACACAGGAACATTGCTTTGGAGTACAGTGGTGGCATTTTATTGAAGTCTTGTGCAGGCAAGAGGAAAGCATCAGCTCTAACTTGGCTTGGTCACTGGTAAAGAAATAAAGTGTTCTGGCAGCCAGAGCTGGAGGAGAGAGTGAGCATATTAACCATAAAAGCCTTCTCCTGAAGTGAGCAGTCTTAGGAGAAAAAAATATGAGTGTTCTGAAGTCCTCTATAATGAGGTATAATTAAATCTATGTTTGTTTCTATGTAATTATTCAATCAAAAACTCAAGTCCAAAACTTTCTATTCAGCATGAAGGTATCCCTTTTTTTAAAAAAAAAAAAGCAAATATTTCGAAGTATTAATAAGAAAATCCCCAGAGACATGCCTTGCAGGCAGGCTGCGCTGCCCCAGAGGCCTCACCCAGGAGGCACATTCACCACAGGCTGCCTGCCACACCAAGCAGCGTCCCTCAGGGCGAGGCAAACGCTGCCAAGCCCCTGTACCGCACCTCGTCGGCTCTTTGAGGTACAAGGGGGGATTTTTGTTTGTTTTTAAGTTCTCTTCACCACAGCCGGAGCCCGCACGCCCCGCGCCTCAGCCCCGCTTCCCAAGCGGAGCGGCCCAGCTCGCGCCGCTGCGCGCGCAGAGCCCAGTCGGCCGGTCGCTTGGCGACCCTAATCTGCCTGGCAACCGGGGCCCCGCCGCGGGCGGCTGCAACGGCCATTGGCAGAGCGACCAACCGCCTGCCCGCCGCTTTGTCTCGGCGGCGGGAAGCCGTGGCGGCCATTGCCCGAGGCGAAGGCAGCCGCCCTGTGCTTCATAGCCCTCAGAGGACGCCATCTTCAGGGGTTTGTCCCAACATCTGTTGAACCAGTACAAGCATAGCTATCAGATGTTGCCACTGTGACCTATTCCGTGCTAGTAGGACAAGCTCAGGCCACACATGGGCACCATCAGGCAGCCAAACAGGCCACAGAGCCATTCTCACAGAGCCGTGAGGTGAGGATAGGCACACACCCTTCCAGGCAAGGCAACAAACACTCCAACCCTGCTTCTACAAAGCTGCCCAATCAACCTGTCCACTCCAGCAACAACACGGGGCACCACCACAAGTTAGTAGCCACAACAAAGACCGTACCTTCCTCCAGGATGAGCTGTTGGTCTTCCTGCAGAGAGAAAACACACTTCTGTCTTCTCCATACCTCCTCCTCCCGCAGGAGCTGATCCTGACTGAAAGCAGGGTGCTGCCACGCCCCAGGTTTTGTAGGCTGGGAGCCTGTGCTGGTTTGCTGCAGCAGCACCTGGGCATTAGCACTGCCAATTGGGACCAGGGGGTGGGTGCTGAGGGCCCTCGGAGGTGCTGGGGGGGGAGCACAGCCAGCCCCAGGTGCAAGTGATAGAGGGGGCGTGGACGGGCAACCTTGCTGGAAGGGCTAGAAGGACGTGGGGGATCTCAGGGTCAAGTTTGGGTGTTCCCAGGGTGGTGGCTGTGTAATTGGGGCTCATCTAACGGCCCAGCAGCGTCCCAGAGCACATCGAGCTTCAAAAATTGTTCTGGATTGGGGTGATATGAAGGAGAGTTACACCTTCCCCAATACCTTTCTTGTCCTTTATAGAAGAAACGTGCTTCCTGAGACTTCCAGGAATCTTACAAAGGGTCCGTGATTCTCCACAGGTGCAGATCGTCCCCAGCTCTGTACATGAGATGTGGAAAAATCTCCACTCCTCTGCCATTTGTGTCACTGCCGGCTACCTAAAGGTACGGCCTCTGTGAGGGATAGAGGGTCAACAAAAAGATGTCCTTCAGTTGTGGCTGATTACATAAACTTAAAAATGGACTTCAGTATTCACATGCTAGGGTTTTTTTAATGGTAGAAGTCTGCCAACGTTGGTATTATTGCAAGTGTAGTGTAAAGTCAACTTGAAAGTGGGCATGCAAAAATACTGAATTTGTAATATTTTACTGCCTCATGAAAGGCATCTAATTTGGATATAGAACATTTTTGCAATGAGTAAGCATTTCTATGAATTTCAATATACATAGTTTCCCACAGACTGAAATTTTTATGGAATGTTGCACATTTCTGAGCTGCAAATACTGTGTGTGCTTAGTTAACAGTTTTATGAGCAGCCAAGTTGTGGTTGCTATCAGGTATCATTTTCTGCTGTGTGCTCTTCTTTAACTTCACAGCAAGTGTAAAGGTTGTTCTTAGGAGAAAATCACCTTTCTACTGAGAATTAATCTTCTTTTGGTATGCTCCCTATTTCTGGCTTCCGCTGTTCTGCTGCTGTCAATATCCAGGTTCTGTACAAGGTGACTTACACATCGAGTGCCCCTTCCTTCTCTCATTTTTAATAATAGAGGATCTACAGACATAATATGTTCATGCTTTTGTGAGTTTTCCATCAAAGTAATTTTTCCTTTTATATGACTACTTTTCTCCACTTTTACTAATTTTTTGCAAATATTCCAGTTACAATTAAGGCTGACATAGAGCGACGCTGTTAAAACTATCCAGTGGGGACCAAAGAAGCCAATACTCACGACCAGCCTGTCCAGTACATAGAGTCTATTTCCTACAATTTTCAGGGTTCTTAAGATTTAAAAGGATTCTCAGTTAACTGTAGCAACTCTGAAATTGGACAAAATTGTCATAGATACTTCACTGAAGGTCTCTGCTCAATGAGAGCACACAGGGGAACTAAGATGTATAAGGAATGAGACCAACATTGATGGAATTTATAGTGCACTTAGGTACGGCGGTAATACTGTTCTCGGTATCGATCGGTATTGGAAAAGTTATGCGACAAAAAGTGATTAAGGCAGAAAAGGCTATAGCTTGAAAAGAAACTTAAAAGATGGGATTGTTTACATTCAACAGGAGACACAGAAGGCAATATTTAAAAAATAAAAATATTTCAAGTATTTCCATGCATCTCATAACGCTACAGATTTGTCCTCTCTCTCTGTGCATATATATAGAAACTATGTTACAGTGTGAATTATCCAACTAAAATAAATCCTTATTGAGGAAGGGGGGGTTAGAAATAGCAATTATAATGGGATTTTCAGCGTGGAGAGCTGGTAACTCCATTTCTGAGTGATGTAAATGAGATCAGAATTTATTCCAAGGATCTGTTCTCCATTTCTAAACCAGTTACCTCCCACTGTGGCAGATGTGAATACATATGGGAAAAAGAACAAAACAGATTCATCTAGTGGGAGGACAGGAACAATATACATATTGCTGGATTCTCTCTGACCACAACGCAAAGTTACAATTTTCACATAGAACATGGACGTATGTATATGTTTTATGTATGATGTATCTTGCATTTTTAATAAGCATTACATTTAAAATCAGGTAAAGTCATACCACATAAAGACATGAGGAAGGAAAATCAGAAGTTATATCACCAGCTCTTCTTTAAATCAACACATTCCACTATATTAGCTTTATAGCTAATGTTAGCTTTAGTATTTTTCTGTGTTTGAGCTTGGAGTCCTTTAAATATACCTAATATGAACTGAAATATTTCTATTAAGTAATAGGGCACACGGGAACTTTTTAATTTTTCTATTTCTTCATCCTTGCCCCATGTGTATTCTCACTCAACACCCATAATATTTTTTATTTTTTACAGTGATGAGGTTTTTTGCATGCATTTTCCAAAGTGAGTTAGTGACGATCATTCATCAGGGTGGGATTTGGTTGATGTTTGTGTCAAATTGTAACAAGCTATCTTTACAACAAAAGAGCTGAACATCATGATGGAATGTCATCCAGAAAGTTTCTGAATCGTAAAAATGTGTAAATTATGCAAAACTAGGTCTCGCCTGAAGGGTGAGAGACAAGAAGCCTTAAAGTTGACATAGTTTGTGCAGTGAGAAACAGAGCTCATTCTTGTGCCATTTTTAAAATGTTAGGGAATTCCAAAGAGAAAAGCCTAGTTAAACTGCAACTAACAGTGTGCAAATCTGAAGTAAACATTTACCGGGATGATTCCTTTGCTGGAGTCAATGTTCAGCAGCTTGGCAAATGGGAGTTGGCCATGTCTGGTTGAACACTTAATGTGACATGGGTTTCATAAATACTTTAACCAAGTTTTTCCAAGATTTTCACATATCTATCCAAAGCAGAAATAGTGTTTCAGCTGCTGATTTTGTTTCTCTGTCTGTTCTACTCTATTGCAAAAGATGTTCTCAAAATGGACTTGCTGCTGCCATAGAAAAGTCCTTTCAATGGCGAAAAATGTGTTAGATTGAATTATTCCTCCCAAATGGGCATAGCCTTGCAGGAAAAGAATCAAGATGTTCTATGGTGCTGGAGGATGTAAATCTTCCCCCGCCCCCAGATGATATGGGTAGACCCTAGCACCCATTCCCCTGCCTGTTGTGTTGTCCACCAGTTTTATTCCCGCTTCATTAGCACGTGTAACTGGCTGGAAAGAAGAGAGAAGCGGCAGAGCTTTCAAAAGATTGTGGAAGTTTTCATCATCGTGACAAGAAAATAGGAAACGGAGGGAGAGGTTAAAAACCTCATACAGCTTTCCTCTCTCTAGAAAGTCTCTGCTTAGGCCTATTTGCTTTGTTACACATTTTCCAAGAACTAGAGTATACACAGCAGTAATCAATGCTGCAAAGTGTTTAACGTTTCCCTGAAAACTATTACTTGCATGCATTTCACCTAGGAGCTTGAGATCTTTGACTGTTGTGGTCAAGAGGGTATAAAGAAACAACAAAAGGTCAATTACTGTCCTGTAGGGAAAATGAAACAGTTAAACCTACTAAACTCCAACTATTCTATTTTTCATAGTTTATTTGTCAAGACCCAGCATAATAAATGAGGGAAACTGGTCTTCTAATTTAGACATCTGAGTTAGCTGCCAAATGGCAAGAAGTATAAGTATCCCCATTCTTCTTCTTTTTAAATACTTCCCTCAGGATCTCATTTGACCTTGGGGGTAATGTACTATTTTAAAAGTTGCAGGATTAAGCTTTTAGGAAGGAAAAAAAAAAACAAACCCAAATACAAAAAAGCAAAATTACAAAGAGAAGGAATATGAGAAGGAATAAAAAATGGATCTGGCAAATAATTTAGCCATTTTTCTATGTTTGCATTTCAACCGCTTCTTTGTGTCTAATTAAATCAGGACATTTGGTTGTATTTTCTATCCAGACATTGATTTTTTTATCTGCCTTCTCTGAAATGATCAATTGGAAACAAATTTTTTAGACTGTAACCAAAAATGTCTATTTCACCCTGAAATCATCTTCAAGTTAAAATAGAAGTCAGTGAGGGTAGCTACAATATAAATCAATCCACTTTAAAGATACAAATTTGTGCCATTTTAATTCATCTGGTCAAAATTTTTTGAAATGGTTGAACATACTTGGTTCAAATGAAAAGTGCTGGTTTGGTTCTTGCGATTTCTGAGATTCAGAAATATGTAAGCCTCACCTCGGATCTCTTCCAGTCCATTTCTTCATTATTTCTTGTAGCTTTTTCAGTTCCTAATTTTCTACATAAAATTGTATTTTCATTAATAGATACGACATAAAGTGAAGGTTTAAGTAAAGTAAGTGTAGATAGCAAGCACAAATTTTTAACGAGGGTAATTGACCATTCAAACAAGCTCAGATAAACTGTGGAGTATTCTTATCTTTATCTTCAAAGCAATGCTGGAAAAGGTGTGTTATGAGAACAGTAACTATTAAAAAACCCCCCATAAATTAGGCTGCCCAACCTTAATTGGGGTGTTTGATATGTCTAACACAGAGGTGTCAGGGTAAACATAGAAGCCTGTGCTTTACTGAAAGATAGACAAGATGACCTATATGTCTTATCCATGTCTACAGATAACTTGATATTTTGAAGCCATCAAAGCAAATGCTTCATACTGAACTGCTGAAGATTTCAGTTTGCAATGCAAGATCCAGCATTGCCTTCTACATTAGCAAAATACACGTATTATTTAAATCTATGTATATTTATATTTGTTATCCACACTACTGTTCCATAGATTTAATCTCATGTTTGCAAATCGCATGACTGGTGGAGTTCACAATCCCAAAATCACCAAAAAATGTGATGCCTTGCAGTAGACTCGCAGGGCAAGACACTGGCGTAGAAAATATTGCACCGTTGTTCCCCAGATAATATACCATGCAAAATAACTTTCAGAGTTAGACTATATTTTATTTTTTTTTAACTTTTCTTGGGCTTAGATAAAAGCCCATCTTGAATCTGTTGAATAGTTAGTTTTGCTGGCAACCGTGAGGCAGGATCGTAGGTGGTGTGAATCCAGACGGTGCCCCAGTTTCCTTAAGGAGTCATCGGCGTCCAGTCTGTTGTACCTGTTCTCATAAGAATAAAAAGAGGGCAAATATTAAACCTTATTAAAGTCACCCAGCTGGACCCCATACGGGATGAAGTGGTTGATGAAGCAGCATGCAGCGTTCCTCCCATATGCTCATTTGCAGCATAAATGTCAATTCAGTGCCCTCTTTTCTAACCAGTAGTACTACTCTTCCTGACCAAAGAGAGTGCAGCAGAATAGTCCTGGAAATAACAATTTAATCACTTGCTGACTCAACAACAATTTAGCTCAACAAATAGGGTCTCCAAATTCAGTTATGAATGGGGAAAACACTTCTTAAACACTTATTTGAAAGGTCCAGAAAAAATCATGTATATTCTTGCCATAGACATCCCCCCTTACTTCCTTTAAGTGCTTCTCACTCATCTCTACTGAGAAGATGCTTACATTGGACTAGAGGCTGATGACATCTCTTTCGTATGAGATACTTTGATTACTTTACTATGTAACATGTATAACATATTTATATTTCCAAATATTAGCCAGTTTCATTAACTAAACTTTTCATAAAACATTTATTGCATTTGTAGTTATAACAGAGATCAAGAGAAAGTAGGAAATGGAAAGCAAGATGAGAGGTCAATGGAAAGGGAAAAGACTGAAATCAGCCTGACAGAAGTAAATGTAAGAAGAATAAAGGCTATTTTAGACACCTGATATCTGGCCCAGAAATGTGTAAAATCAGGAGAGCAGAACTCCTTTTAGAAAGGCGTACAGTTGTATCTTTAGACACGAATAGATCTGTGTGCAAACCAGTGGTTAACGGGGCATATAATTTAAAAATCCAGCTTCCACAACAGATGGCTTTATTTACCATGTTTAGAGACTTTACATGGGGGAATCTTCCACTGGAAGCACAGTTGTGTGTGCTGCAAAGTAATCAGATCTGGGTCAAAAATCAGACTGCCCTAACACTTGGTGCCAGTGTTTATGTAAGATTGTCACAATCTGTCCAAGGCAGAACATGTTCCAAATAATTAGACTTATTTAGTGTGGGATGTTTTCCCTCCTAAAATAATAGTGACTGTGTCTCAACTGGAGTGTCCGTAAGGGAACGGGTTTCCAGTGCTGCTTTTTTTCCCCTCGATACAACGCTTGCATTGTGACTTCTGTAATACCCTTTTGTGCTGTGAAGGCCTATAACCATTCAATCTGTCAAGCTTCTGATAAACTCTGGGAAAGTCGAAGCCGTGTGAAAATCACGGTGTGCTGAATAGTGACGAGTGGCTTGTGAATGGAAACACGGAAGAGCAGCTCTAGCAGACATTAGAACGAAATCCCATATTATAGCACAGGAAGACACTACTCCATCCTCTTTAAATTTCCTTGCTGGTGAGTGTCTCAGACCTAAGAAAGTTCCAAGTGATTTTCTCTCTCCTTGTTTTTCTGGCTAAGAATGTTGTTGACCAGTATGAGCGGAGGAAGGGTAAAAGGTGCTATCGCACAAGGATGCCCAAACAAGTAACCCGAAGGAGAGACTGGAATATAGAAGGGCAGACGGGCAGTAGTCTCTGTTCTGTGATGGGGAGACAGTGTTTTGTTTGGAGAAGGAAGTGGATTTTAATTAAAATGGAGATGTTTCTTGAGTTCATAGGCATCCTGCATTCATGACAGAGCTGCTAAGAGAATCTTCCTTTGGAAAAGCCTTTCCCTCCTAAGTTCGGTTTCTTTCTATTCTATTCATTGCATGACTAATAGTAATTAGTTTAAAAAAAATAGTAATTAGTAAAAATTTTAAAAAAAATTATGGTTAGTTTATGGATCCTGAGGGTTTGGGTTTTTTCAGATTTGGCTAAAACCAGAAGTAGTTTCAAACGAAATTAAAGTCATGGACCAGCTCCTGAGTGTGATTTGCTATTGGCAGTAGGACCAAATTGCCATAGTGGCTCAGTCAGCCCTAAGCCTGTCCTAAACTCTATTTTCCTGCTGTGTGCTTCAGAGGAAGGTCGTTAGTACAACATAACTGCACTGGTCTTACCAGACTTCTCAGGCAGATCTGCAGGCTGCGGAGCCAGAACAGAGCAACAGAACTGGTAGATAAAAGCACAGAGAGAACGGAGATGTCCTTCCACAGTACTAGTTTCTAAACAGGCAAACAATCGTTAACCTAGAACTGCTACTAATTTTAAGTAGGAAAGAAGCAAATGGGTTTTATCAGTTCACTAACATAACAAATTGTTTAAGGAAAGTAAAAGGAGAATAAAATAAGTGATACTCACACTCTTATCTAAAGATTCATTGTTACTGTACAAGAAACTGAAAAAAGGCTGCTCAATAACGTTGCCTGTCTCAGGCTAGAAAGCTAGTTTGTTTTATACGGACATTCACTGAACAGCATAATTAGGATCTTGGGGGTCTTCAGAAAAAGAAATGAGGACAATTTGAAATGCATTTTTTAAAAGTAAGTGTACATTGCAAGGGCTGGGCACCTGATTAATGTTACTTTGGGGTTTATGGCTTGATTGGCTATAAATTCTATGTTGCTGCAACAGCACTGAGGGCCAGGGGTTTTATTACATATTTTTTTAAATTGCAGCATTAATTTTTGTGTCTGATTGTCTCATTTTTCTCATACCAAAAGTTTGTTGGCCCACTGATTTTTACACTGTTGACTGTCCAAGCTGTGCCTGACTCCACTGAGCAAGTCTGATATCTTGGCTCCAAGTGGCAAGCTGAGTTTTCAGTGGGAGAAGGATTTCATGTGTTCACAGCAGATGTTCTAAGTTGCCTCGAGGGCAGTCTCACTAAAAAAACAGGAAAATATGACAAAGTCTACTGTTTCAAACTGATGCATATCAACAGGCTGGAACCTTATGCAGAGTTTGAAAGGCTTTGGAGGTGTTTTGCAACATATCAACGTCAAAAGTTGCTAATTCAACCCTTTCCATAATGATTTCCGATGAAGGAGATCTAGAAGCCAGGAAAATACCTGGCTGAAGTGCTGTGCAAATTCTACATCTTTTGACATCAGCCAACTCCTTTAAAGTGTTGTTTAGAGAATTTGTCTCTTTACTCCATAACTTTAAGCATAATTTCTCATTAATAGACAGGTAAAGCACGCTGATGGTGATAGATTTTTGAGATAAGATACTTGATAACAGTTCTAAAACAGAATAGTCCTTTTCTTCTTTAATTGTGGGCAACTATGGATGGCATAAATTTGTTTTTAGGAAGACGTGGAGGCCACCAAGAAACAAATAATTTTCTTACAAGGAAATTTAAAAAAATAATAATAAAGCAGCTCTTTCTAAAAGGGCAGATAATCCAGTTAATGGATATTATGGCCAAAATACTTTGTGTGTTTGCCTCCATCAAAATGGTGGATGAAATTGGAGGAGAAAGAAAGGAGGGAAGGGGATGCTATTTTTTCACGTCTCTAACAATACCATGCATTTTGCTTTTGAAATTTTTTCCTGACAGCAGTATTGTCTCTTCGAGGAAGTAAAGGTACTTAAATTATTCCTGTATGTGATTTTTCTATTAATACCACTTGCAAGCAGATTTTCTACCGCATTTGATTCCGTGTCTTTCCTCAGCTACATCTGCCGATTGTGCGAAAGCATATGCGCAAGATTAGCGACATTGAGGAGAGGCAGTGAAGTGACACTGCGTTAATTCTGCGTAGCCAAGCTGTAAGTACGGTGTACAACGGAGCGGTGACCCTTCGGTCTCTGTGAAGGGCAGGCTGCTGGGCGGCGAGAGCTCCACACTGCACCTGCAAAGCCTGAAAGAGCCTCTCAACATCCCGGTCCGCGATGTAATAAACTGAGGGACAGGGATGGCACAGATGAGCTGAAATTTCAGCTTTGCTGGCTTTCGTAGGAGTTAAAGCAGCAGCGAGTAAAATGCGAATTTAGGTTTTTGAAAAAAATTAATCAATGTGGTTGTGAAGGTAGTCACAGAAAGGAACATTTTCTGCATCTTATCAAGGTCCTTGCTTTCATTCAGAGCATCAACCAGCGTCGCATACCAGGCCCTCCAGAAAGTTACTAGGTATTGAACTGCTGCAGTGATATCAAATTTATCCTGCATCCTAGGAAAAGGAAGAGAGTAAGATTGTTTTCATGAGTTCTGTATCAAAACCAAAAGACTGCTCTTGATTTCCTGGGTCTTTTTTGGATACTGATTAACTATTGATTAAATAAGGGGTTCTGTAGTATCTCATTAATA
The DNA here is from genome assembly GCF_028858705.1 of Grus americana. NCBI lineage: Eukaryota > Metazoa > Chordata > Aves > Gruiformes > Gruidae > Grus > Grus americana. The sequence continues at coordinate 36,981,356 of NC_072857.1, forward strand.
GGGTTTTTTTTTCCAAAAGTACAGAGTTTTGTTTGACAATTGGCATTATGCCCATGGACATAAAAATCCAGAAGACAATTTTAGTGACTTAAAGTCATTAATCTGACATCTGAAAGAGTCCTACAGGAGGCGCTTGACGGTTTGAGATGTGCTGATAATGATGGATAACTACTTGAGGTACCAGGCCTTCCAGAGTGAATTATCACTCTCAGAGAAGCCACGGTTAGCGGAAGGTGAGCGTGCAAAGCCAAGTCCCCACGGACGAGTTCATCCCTCCTTCTCAGTGGAAGCACAGCCACTGTCGGGGAGTGGGAGGTCCTGTCCTACCTCTCCTTCAAAAAACAGCATTTTACCTTTCCGTGACCTGGCATGGATCTGTTATTAGGCATCCAAAAAAGCAGATTTTATATGGTTAATCCTGCCAGCAGCACGCGCCTAAGGCAAAAAACCCGAGTTGCCTGTGTGCGAATGGATGTGAGGCCAAACACATCTGCCTGTAATTAGGAAGGTGTATAGACTGACAGTTGTTTTACTTTAGTTTAACACATCATTAACAAGAAACAAGCTTTGATTTGAAAGAAAAAGAGAGAAGACAAACTTAAACATTAAATTGCTTTCAGTCATTTAAGTTATATAGTTCTCACTCCAGAAGCTTTGATCATGTATAATCCTGTTGAAAGGCTGAATTGTAATCAGCCTCACATACATTATGTTGCAATGCTGTGGCACTAGTGCATGACAGAATTTTATTTTCCATTAGTTCATTCTTTGCTGGAAATATAAACACTCTATATGCTTAATAGTCCAAAAAATGAATGTTATTGCTTTTTAAAATTGCCTGTTAATGAGAATTTTGCTTGCTATTAAAATATCTGAGTGCCTTAGGACCATCTTTCGAATGCTGACATACCTATTTTCAACACCAACAGTGTTGAACAATCAAAACAAAATCATCCCAGACACTGCTTTTAGTAAAAGAACCATGTTTTTTAACTGATCAAAATGGATGCTTACAGCATCTGTGGAGCCAGGACGGATGTTAAAATGCCTTTTCGCCAAACTGTGAACCTTTTCGTATCCAGTCCAGCGCAGCAGCGATGGCTGTGCAAACACACATGTGGAACAAAGTCATTTCCTAAGGAAAAAGCCCACTGTTCTAAAAAGGCTGGGTTTAAGTAGAAGGAAAAAAGGTGGTAGGAAATGTTGCATTGACCTGCGTCATAGAATCCCTGCAACTACTGAAGAAAAAGTGAAAGGTACAAGCAGGCAGCACTTTGCTTTCTCTTCTGAGCTTGCGCGGGTTTCTGTAGCACCCACAGACCTCGGCCGGAATGAAGGATGGCTCTCCTTCCTACAGGTCGGGACCCGTTGTAACTCCGGTCACAGACCCCTTGAAACAGCACACTGCCACTGCCCAGCAGCCCCTGTCGATAGGGGAGAGGCTGTCGGTGGAAGCGAAACAAAGTGAAGAGAAGGACGATTGGAAAACTTCCAGCACGTTACATCTACGGTTAACTTGGTGGTCTGCGTATGTGACACGCTGGCGTAAAAGGCTGTAAAAAGTCTTGTTTTCCATCATATTGGGAAAAGGATCACATGCACATAGGCACACTCAAATATAAAGTATGATTAAATAATCCTCGTCAGAAATAATCTTTTCTTTATATTCTGCTGGGATAGAGACAGACCACATCTAAAAATACTTCATTTTCTCCTTCTGATGTCCTCTGGTGGTGTTCTGAGAGGGAGCTAGAACCCTATAGACAGCCATGGGTATTTTTTGTAATTATTGATGTTCTAATTCTATGTTTAAATGGAAAAATAAAAGCAGGAACAGAAATTAAATTTAGGGGAAAAAAAATAGTTTGCCTCCACTCAGTTGCAAGTAAAAATACATTCACATCACAAAACCTTCTTCGATGCCAGCAGACGTAGTCACTGATAGAAAGGTGTCTTTGCTGGACGACTCGGAAGGGAAGTCATGGGCCGAGTGGGTCCGATCCGTGATTTGAGATGACATACTTCCAACGCAATCACTTCTGTCCCTAGTTGAAGCATCCTAACAGGCGGTATCTAGCACTGTTGTGGCCTCTGCAGGGTTACATCTCCTCACCAGGGCTGTCAATCCGGCGGCTTCATACCGACTTAATTGTGATGGGGGGGGGGAGAGGGAGAGAGGAAAAACATCTCCTGCATTTGTCACTTGATAATGCATCTTAGTGCTTTGGCACCGTTATTGGGATACTTTTTTTTTTTTTCAGCCATGTGCATTTATTTTTTAACAAGGCTTTCTTTTCTTAAATCAATACTGGACAAAGTAATAGAAATAAAACATTTTTTGAAACTCACTTGTCTTACGTAAAAAACCCAGATATTGTCTGATTAAAAAAATTATTCTGCAGGCAAATGTATTATCTACTTTCCTTCTACCAACGCCTGCTGAAGGTATTGCAGCCAGCTAACTAACATGCTCACAAGAAAGAAGTATTTTTTATTATTATTATTTGTTTATTCCTGTTCCCGTGATACTGGCTTCATCGTTTGTCTGAACAAGGAAGCTTATGAAAGGAAAGTGATATCAAAGAAAACTATGTTTTCTTTATTATTATTTATACTGAAAACTGAAAATAAATTGAAAATAATGCAACATGAAGCTATGGTGTCTTTTTTAAAAGGTTCGCTGGAGCTGCATTTGAAATGATACGTCCTGGGCTTTTGCACAGCCGGTGAAGTTCTGCATGAAACACCTGATAACGTACCTGCTGGAGATGCCCAGGTATAACGTGGGTAACCGCATATTCCCAGCACACCACTAAGAACAGGGTAAAGAAATACTTTCTTTCATGGTTTAATTTCTAGCATATCTGCTTGTACGAACTGTGTGCTACTGCATTATGTATAAAAATATTTTTTTCCTTACAAGCAATGGCCACATAACAGATACAGGGTGCAGACCGTACCCATACATAAATAAATAGTCCCAGAAGGGCTTGCTACTGAGGCTGTATTTTCTGATATTCAGAAATACATTCCATGCTCTTTTGTTAGCTCTCTGATTTCATTATGCACCTAAAAATATGGGACAGTGAGCCAAGCCGGATCCTCACACGTTAGGAAACACATAGATGAACTCCCCAGCACATGGAATTAATGGCTCAAAGTCACTAGAAAGGTGCCCAGTCACTAACACTTCATTTATCGTGCCAGTATTTGATACCAATTCCCGTGTATCAGGCATGAATTGTAACTACAGAGTAACCTTCTTTACTGCACTGCTTAATATTTTGTCCTCATTACCACAAGCTTAGTTCAAAAACTGAACCAATCATTAAGTCAGTTCAATCTGAAACAAATATTGGATCCATTTTCCTTGCTTATGCAAAAAGGTCATTTCCACACAAAATATTTCGGTTGATCTGGACCAAACCAGACTGCTTTCAGAGACTGAAGTGTAAGATTAGATTTGACAAAATAGCAGGAGGAGGAACCACTACCACCTCTTCCATCATTTGATAACTCACACTATAAATCTTCAATCTCCTACGAGATGTGAAACTACTTGTCTAAATTCCCAGGCATTCTGGGACGAGGATGGCCAGGACAAGGGGACAGATGCTGGCCAGGCTCAGCTGCCGGGTTACCGTGCTGCATGGCTGTCACCCTCTGTGCTCTGCCAGCGGCTCGGTGTCGCTGCGAGGTGGGGACGCCCCAGCCCCTCGTTCTCTTTGGTACGCCGCACACCTCCAGAGATGCAGAAAGGGCGAAACAAAGTCCTGTGGGACAGGGCGTGCCAATAGCTTATGACACCAAAGAGGGGTGCTCCAGCCCTGCTCTGAACCAAGCCAAGAATCTGAGTTTCACTGGGAAACTGGTTTGTGCATTGTACAATTGTGACCCCAAATTGATGTATGGTATAAACTGCAGACGTCAAGGAGGGAAGCTAAGCCCTGTATGAAAAGAGTTTACAATTACTTTGCTCGTCTGCTATACCGGTGTCTGGAGTAATGATGAAGTACCAAGTAATAAAGACTTAGAGTCCGAAAGAACAAGGAGGAATATGTCTCCCTCGTACCTGGAGCCCTGTTTTCTACGGGTCAGGAAATTGGAATGTCTGCTGAATTCTGTCCTCGTAACCTGGTTGTCTAATAGCCTCCTGTGGCACTGTAAAGTGGTACAGATGTTAATAAGCTGGAACCTCAGATTAAAAATATGTACAATATGAGGAGATGCTATACAAATTGAAACTACATCATCTTAAAATGATCTGAGGAGGAAGGCAGTGGTGTAATTAAATTACTTACGTTTTTTAATAGAATAAATGAGGTCAACTCAAGTTACTATGTTCACTGCAAAAAAAAAAAGCATTTACTTGTTAATTAAATAAAAAACAAATTCAGAGCAGATGTTTCAAGGTACATGAAGTGTTTTTTCATGTACAGAGTTATAGTGAAATAGTAGCCTTACCAAACACAGAAAAAAATTACTAGCTCATTCAGGAAAGAAGTAAAAAGAAAACACACAAACAACAGGCTATAGAAAGAACCTGGATGTATTATTTTTAGATGCCTGAATTACAGCCATTAAAAAAAATGCTTTTCCAGATCTCGCTCTGCTTTTAGTTTCCATAAATTAATAACACACATTCTGGCAGAAATAAAACTATATTGCACACTTGCCTCAGAAAACATAGGTAAAACATGTCTCCTCAGCCACACAAATCCAGGCTCTCGGTATACCAGCTCTAATAAAAGTCTGTGAAAGCAGATGTTTTTTTCAAGCATTCCTGACCAAAATAGTTATTACTCTTCTCTGTGTGCTATACTTTTCTCTCAAAATGAGCTTCTAAAATAGACATCATAACAAAGTTAAATTCCCTGAGCAAACTTTTGGAAACTAAGTAATTGTAAGCTTCAGTTCATTTCCTGTGCCAAACTGTAGCATTTCTCTATTTATTTTACACTAAAGTCCTATAATGCCATTAATGTCCACTTACAAAGGTTTAGAAGGCTAGATATAGTCTCCTCCAGAAGCAATGACAGTTTCCATGAGAACAGTGTAATTTTCAGTACAGAAGAAAGAACAAATCAGTGCTTTAATGACAGAGTAGATATTGAGATTAAATGCAGCGGGTTAGTGAAACCTGCTTGGATTTCCAAAGGACAGCGTCTGAACTGAGATTTTAAGAGTAGAGTGGACTTTCTCCAGCTTCCTTGTTGTCCCTGCATCAAGCCTCAGGAAACATTCCCTTTGGCTCGCATACCCGACTTTGTACATCTACTGCCCAACAGAAACGCAAACAACAAATTCAGCAAATACTAAAAAACATCAAACACCATTCAACAACTGTTCTCCAGTTTTACCTAACTGTAGGTGAGCTTCTTCCATGCAAAAGGAAGTGATGCCAACAGCATCTCCTTTACGTAAGTCATTTCAGATCTTTCCCAAGATGAAGAATTTTTTGTCAGTCCTACTTCAACAGAACGGACAGTGCTACTTCTTCCAAGAGTTTGGGTCCCACGGGCCAGACAGATGACTAATCCCATACCGTAGCATTGTCTCTGTCATCGTTGGCCTTCCATATCTTCCCCAACACCACTGAAACAGAGAATTTTCAAATGACAACTAACTCCCTAGAGCCCTTCTCCGAAAAGGAGTCCTCTTTCCCAAGATTAGCGATGACATCCTCACATGCAGAACACTTCACTTGGCATACACACAGTGCATATACTAGTATCTGTGCCAAAAGAAAAATTCAAACTATTCATTTGAAAATTAAGTTCTTAAACTTTCCAATTTTCCCTCAGAGATGCAAGCCAAAATGTTCTGTTGCCTGAAGGAGATCAAGAGCATCATTGTGATTTCTTTATTTTATTCCTCTAAACAATTGCCATCGGACAAGTTTTAAAAGTAATTTCAAACAGAGCCTGAATACCCGAAGGCACAGCTGTATTGCTGTGCCAGGGAGCTATGCTCAGCCCATGCCCTTGCACACTACTAACTAGACATTTTCCACAGCTCCCATGTCAGGAAAAAACCAGCATTTCTTCGGTACATGTTTAATACGGTGAAAGTTTCACCGTAGTGTAACCATTGTGGAGTCTCCATCTGTGGAGACACTCAAAAACCACCTGGACATGGTCCTGGGTGGCTGGCTCTAGGTGGCCCTGCTTGAGCAGAGGGGTTGGACAAGACGATCCAGAGGTGCCTTCCAGTCTCAACGATTCTGTGAGTCAGTGAGGGACCACAATATAATTATTAAAGCTTAATAGGCTTCAGTAGGCTACATGAAGTACTTTCTACTGGATTTTTCCCCTATAGGTTGTATGTTTCTTTATTTATCAGGCCTCAACCTGTGTCTGTCTTCTCCATTTGAATCTTCATGATTGCACCCGGGCTGCCTGCGAGGTGCATTTGGGTTGTAGGAATGAAACTGCTCGGCAGGTTGAGACTATCTCAAATTTAAGATTCCCCATATGGAGCTTGGTACCTTGATTCCTTGAATGGTAATTTTAAAGTAATTATTCCAATAGATATTATTCTTCAGGTGTCTTTGTGATAGTTTTTCTATGTGGGATTTCCCCTTTATTTACTATATTTTACAGAAAGTTGCTAAGAACAGCAAGAAGCCAAACAAGAATAAAGGTCCAGTGGTACCCACACCTACAATTACAGGAGCAGACAATGTGCCATCTGACCCTCAAATAGGATCTTTCCTAGCTCTCCAGCAGAACCAAAAACCCTTCCCTTTGCCTCCCAAACAACTCGGTGAACAAGGATTTCCAAACCAATTAAGATTTGGTTGCAAAAAAAAAAAAAGTCAATTAATACAATCATCAACTATGCAAAGTCTATATCCTGATTATATGAATACCTACTAGTTAAAGATGAAAGGCTCATAACGTGGCTTTCAGGTAGGCATGGGAAACATGATTTGCTTTCTCAGTGATCCTTGAAGAAAATGTAACGTCCACACGTGCTGTTGGAGCCGCCAAATGCGCTGTAGATACGAGCCGCTCGCTTTTGATTGCCTTCGTCACATAGCGTTGCAGGCACGCAATGCCGCGTGACCCTGCCGATATGGTACGGCAGAGCGACAATCAGTTCGACGCATCTCGAGCAAGTAGGTTTTGAAAAGAGGAAAGCGAACACGCGAGCCGAAGGAAAGCCACGAACTAGCAGTGACTCTTTCGCGAGGTCCAAAATGTTTCTCTTCAGATGAAAACTGAAACACTGGCACTGTTTTCTTGCCCTGAAGTAACTGATTTCATCGAAACCGCGTTACACAGTCCTACAGGAACTGGAAGGGTGAAAGCAGGAGGCAACTTCAAAAAAAAAAAAAAGGTAGGATTTTCAGGGTAGGGTTTATGGCTTTGTTCTCTGCCATTAATTATACTTATCATGCATCTGATCTGACAGTTTTATAGTGCTTTGTCTTTTTAGTGAATCCTTTCCCTGGGAGGGAGGAAAGAGAAATTAAAAACTTGCCAGGGTTAAAACTCAGGAGGAAAGCTCCCTTGTCAGGATAATATTTTTTTCAAAGTCTATACAGCTGCTGACCACAATTTTCAAAGTGAAAATTTGAGTCTAAAACTAGGATCCTAACCTCTCACTTCGGAAACTTAAATAAGAAGCTTGATGTAATGCCGAGCAGCTCGTAATCCCAGAAACGCCAGAGAACTGCTGAATGCTATGCGGTTTGAAAAATCAAGCCAGCAAACTGCAGATACTACATTTTCAGGCTTTCATGAAGATATAGTTGTTGAAAATTCTCTGATTAGCTGGAGAATAGAGCTGTGATAATCTCACAGGAGGAAAAGGAAAGTGGATAATTTAGATTTAGATGCTAAAATTGAGGTCTAGGAAAACTTGCTTCCCACCTAACTCTCAATCTAAGTTTTGAAACTTGACCTGTAAAATGGTAATATCATCTTTTCCTGCCATTTCTGCTAAGCTCAGAAGGCCTCCAAAGACCTGGTTCCCCTACACTGTTCGTGAAATCTATATGCCCAGACACTGCTTCAATGTACACCAGAATAACGTAACACCAGGCTAGGGATCATCGACTAGCGCTAAATACCTTCTTCTTAAAAATCAGACCTGGTTATTAGAAACCCATCTTAGTTGGTCATCTCCTTAGCCCTCCCTCTCGCCCGCCCTGCAGTCTGTCTTTGTTGGGCGCTCAGCCCTGAGACCCAGACCTGTAGGCTTCCCGCGGGCAGTACGTTGTACTGCCTTCTTCCACCGACACAGACAGTAGGTGAAATGATGTGGCTCTGTGAATTTTGGTGAAAGGGTGGCTGTGGACCTCGGTTCCTTTGTTTGAGGAAAATTTAACATTAGAACCTGGCTGAGCATCACAGAAAGGTCCTGTCTCAGCCAGGGTCGAGCTTATTGATTTACGGGAGAGATTTTAGGCTTCTTCACTCGCCTCCCAAATGTGCCGTCTATTAATAGGAAGCCTGACGATCAGCAGGCTCCTGCCCTATCGCTTTCAGTGTATCTCCCTTGTCCGAAGAGCGGCGTGGGAGCTGCCGAGCACCGTTGCCAAATCCTGGTTTGCGAAGCACGCGAGTTAGCACGGGCAGCAGTCACTCCTAATAAGAGTTTGCACTTCCTCCGTGCACCTCGAAGCCTTGTTTTTGAAGCGTCTAGCATCAACCTTCTGTGGTTGACCCTTGCTGTATTTAACAAGTATCGTTTGTTTCAGCAGCCTCTCTGCTAATCTCACACTTGTGTGAAATTGTTGTTGACGAGGTGAGACCCTTTGTGGAGCTGACTGCTGCAGAGCACCTTTCGCTTAAACGAAAATGACAGCACTTCAGCAAAGCCTAACGTAAATTCTTTGACAGAATATAGATTCACAAAGAGAAGTAATTCTTGCTGCTGTCATAAAACATCGCTTATTTTCAGATGTCCGTACCATATGGCACCATCGTGAATGGAGCAATTACTAGCACCATCTACCGGTAAATGCACTGAAGTGAAAATAGAGGGGTCTTTATTTCCTTAGAGTGGATCTCAAAAGGAAAAAAAAAAAGTATATGATCATCCTTCAGATGTGCACTAGTCAGTGCCACACTAATGACGGCTCGCCAGTCGCATTCGTAGGGAAGGAGCCTGAAGAATGAAGTACAAGGCAAAGCCTGTTTGTTCCCTCCAGCCCACGGATGACACTTTACTTTTCAGTCCTGCCCTGCAGTAAGAGAAAGCACGGCTATTCTGCTCGCCACAACTCTTTTCCTCTTACTGAGAAAATTGCATTAGGATGCAGTGCAACAGAAGAATAGCGAGAGCATCACAGCCGAGTGCTAGAAATAGAGTCCTGACAGAGGACTTGCCTATCAGAGGAATCCAGGATAGATGGATGGAGCTGTGTCAACATTACAAAAGAATTTAAAAAAAAAAAAAAAAAAAAGACTGTGCTGTAGTATTATGCTTCACTGTAAGTCTGGTCCAAATATTACCAAATAGGTACAGCTTCTTTTACTCTGCTGGGAATTAAAGCAAGCACCAGGCAAAGCATATTGACAGGGAAGTACGATACTTCATAAAAACTTTTCTGATTTGACTGTAAAACTGTCTTTCCTCAGAGGGATAGTGGTGTAGTTGACTTAGGCATATTAAGCACAGCCTCCTGGGGTTTTTTGAGCTTGGATATTATTTGGGTCAAAAGGAACATGCAGATAAATAGCATCTTAGTTTAAGAAATCACAGTGTATTCTTCGTTGATACCGATTGAAAGATAATTGTGGGTCTTGGATTAGGTTCTAATATCAGAGGAATAGATTAACACTATCGTCATCAATTTTGGTTGTGTTCTCTGCATAAATCAAGTCCAGAGGAGGTCTAGCTAAGACATTTAATTCCGATCCCTTCCCCTGACAGTAAAAACAGAGCCAGATCAAGATGATTCGATGCCTGTTTATAGATTATCACAGGGGATTATAAAGAAATTCACCGACACCCCTGTCAGAATCAAGGTGAAGCATTCAGACTCACAACCAGGCAAATGGGAACTGCTGAGGTCCCAAAGCCCTTGCCCCACATTTCTTCCTGAACAGCGCGTGGGTCATCTCCACTCTGACCCACAGGACAAATGACATCCTGAATCTGGTCTTCTGCCTAAACGTGATGATGTCTGACAACCAGTCACTCTTTTGAACAGACTATCCTCTTTGAGGAGTGGTCGGCAACTTTCAAGCTTCCAGACAATGATGCTGATTCATTACCACTTAAATCTTCACAATTTCCTGCTATCCTTTACCGGATAGAGAGCAAAAACTACAGCTAAATGCCAAAAAGCAAGAACTGGTACAAACATGATGTAACGCAGCAAAGCCCTGAGCCAAGATCTGTTGAACCAGCCAAATTGCATCCCACTGAACTATTTGAAACTATAAAACCATCAGTTCTGAGAAGCTGTACCCTACATCAGTGCCCAACACCAAATACTGCCAAGAAGTCTTACTATATTTCACTTTAAGTAACCCAGACATTTGGGAAGCTTCCCCAGACAGCATGGACCCCCTCTGCCTATTTCCATCAGCTGAGAACCCAACCGTGCTCCCACAATTCATTGCATTCACTCCCTGAGAGACTGGGATACTTTGAAGAAGTTTTAGCCAAAAGTGATGATCCGGTCCATGGCTCTGTAGAGTCTCAAGAAACAGCCCCTTGAATCACCATTCTGCTTCATTCAGGAGACAGTTCTTTTCTTCCCTCACGTGACGTGATGTTTGCTGAAGAAGCCCACCTTCCAGGTGATGATTGTAACAGCTGTTGGTTTAGGACTCGTGATGAAATAACCACTCAGATCTAAGGTCATAAAACTTGCCGTCCCTCATTTTATGTGCAAAGTAGGTATCTGGGCCATTGTCCTAAAACATACACAGAGCTCTAACTGCTGAGATCCAAATGTCAACAAGATCCGGGCTTAAATTTGGAGAGTTCACCAGCAAAACAATTTAAACTGCTACAGAGCTTGTGAAGTGGGCCCACTGCCTATGCCTCGGTCTCCTTTGCTCCACCAGCCCCTCTTGGCTCTTGAATCTGGTCCTGAGAGCTTTGTAACCTGCTTATGTTTGGTCAGCGCTTCCACACGTACACAAGACAACCTCGCTCCACGTCTGCCTGTTGATCCTTTCACTTAATCCTTTTTCCCTCCACCAAATACCAACAGACCTCTCTTCTTTGGCAGGTTGCCCTCCCCGGCATTCCCCGGGGGCATTGCCTTTGTTTTAGCCCACAGCCACCAGGTTTATAGATGAATTTTCATTTAAAAGAAAATCTTCAAACTTTCTTTGATGAACACATACAACTGACCTGTTTCTTCCCATGCAAGAGGGCAAAAGACCATCTCATGACAGTTCTGACAGTTCTCCAGGTCCTCCAGGAAGTATCTAAGAAACAAGAAAACAAAAGAAAGTAAAATCGTTTGCCCGATCCTCTCTCCACCAAAATAATGCAATTTCTCTTATATTTTGTAATTTATTTATAACGGAATTAAGGTTAAAAACCAAAGTAAATCATTCTGACTTCTCCTCCTTTTTTCACTTCCTTTCACAATCCTGTTGCAAAGAGCATTATTTCTTGACAATACTTTTGCTTCTTTTGGGCTTTTTACATGGTCAAGTATTCCAAGTAATGTTGTTTCTCTGCATGAAAAAGCCTAGATAGCCCAAGTTTTCTATATGGTTTCCTCACTTATCCTTAAAAACTAATTAATTGGTCTGTTGTTTTTCTCCAAGCCCTACCCTGGATTTTATTAATCTGGGACTGCAGGAAGGTAGTTTTGTGGTAAAAGTATAGGCATGGTTATGGTCTTGATTCTCTGTCACAATGATGTGATTTCACGTATGTTATATTTCTGGGCCTGATTCTGACTATATAAATCCTGTAAGATGCTGCAGGTACAAGATACCTCCATTTCCTAGTCATCATTTTATAAAGACATTCGGCACATCATGGATGTAAGCTTCGTCGGTGCCAACAGCTCCCAGCTGGGTGAGAGAAAAAACCATTCTCTCTGTGCTTGAGTCCTCTTTAGTAAAGTAAAAAAACAAAACAAAACAAAAAAAGTTGGGAAGCATTAAAAGCATCTACATGCTTACAAATTCATCAAAATTCAGGCGTGGAAGCCTTCTTTTCTAAGGTGACTTGGTCATTAGATGCCTAGTTACTACACCACGTCAGTAGGACTTACCTACTCCAGAGAATTTTACGCAATAACTTTCTTCTGTTGCAGCAGGGCAGCGACGTTTATAAATTGCTCCAAGAGCCTTAGATGAAAGGACTTGTAAATGTAGAAGAGATTATTAACTCTCATTAATTCATTCCATAAACTACCTCTCTGACCCCCTCCTGATGTCCTCCTCCGGTTGCTGCTGCATCTGGAACCGTCTGCAGTTACAGCTGGGATTAGCGTGAGGCAAACTGCAAATTTGAATAACCTGGCTGTGAAAGGAAAGGAACAGGCTGTTCACAGGGTTTTTAGTTGTGTTATCATGTATTTTTACACATCCTGTAAACATCGATGAACAAACAAATGTTGACTGTCTGTCTACCTTCCTTCTGATCAACGAATTTGCTCATTTTAAGCTCTGATCCTTTACTTTTTCCTTCAAAGCCTCTGGCCTGAACTATTCATTCATTTTCCAACTAAAAAAAGCTCTTCAGTTAGCTCTTCTGCATCTTTATAGCTTCCTTAACTATCCAAACAGTGCTGGGCACGTACCGGAGAAACAACTCCCATTTCAGAAATAGGAAATTCACATTTATTTGCTATGAAGCAGAATCGGTCATCTTGAAATTAACTGATTAAGCAAAACCAACAAAAATAATGCCATTGATCAGTGGCTGCTGCTTTAAAAACATGTTCTTCTTCAAAACATGTTTGTTTCTTCAAGGGAAAAAAAAAAACCCCAAACCAACCAACCAAAATCCTGAGGGTAAGATTATCCCCTATTTGATGTAAAAGAAAAATAGTTCACTGTAATCAGTTTTCTTCATCTCGCTAATGAATAAGTCAAATTCATTTCAGGGACAGATTAGACTTTGTCATGGCGTGGCACACTCTGGAGTGCTGTTAGTGTCTTGTGCTCTGCGTACGCTGCTCACACCACTTTAAATGATTACGTGGTAGGTGTGTGTTTATATATAGTATGTAATCATCTCAAATGCTAGGATTGCAATATGAATAGGTAATAAGAAATAAACTTTACTTTTGATTACATAGGTCTGTGATTAATTGTTTGAACTTTGGTAAATGAAGAAGACTTAATTAGTTTTAAAAAAAAAACAACTCCTGAAAATGGGCTGTTATTATTTAAGGTTAATATATATTTTATGGTTTTTATGTGCAGAGTATAGCACTTTTTTGTGTTTTGTTTCATTTTTTATTCAATTGGGTTTATTACTTTATTCATTGATTTCCCATAATAATGTTTGCGCCTATATACTGCCTTTCAGCTGAGGCTCATAAAGTACTTTACAAACATTAATATATTTCTCTCACCACTTTTATTTACATCGCCCTTCTAATGAAACTATCATAGACTAGCTGTATATAAATTACACTGAGGTAGCAACAGAAGTAGAAGGCAGAACATGCACCACGCATAAAAAAAATAACGACTGGAATGAACGAACACCCAAAATCCTACGTCCCAGGTAGCTGTGCTGACTTTAGTCTGCCCTCCCCAAAGAGAAGCAGGATTGGGGGCAGTACGGCTGCTTTAGGGCACAGTCAGCTATATAGCGATCAATCCGGTGTGAATCTAACCTCCTCTAAAAATTCTCAGTTCTGGGGATGTCTGGGGAGAGCACAGAATCTATTCTCACACTGAACTATCCGCACCGTTAGAAACTTTTCTTAATGGCTAGTCTGAATCGGTTGCTTTGGGTTTAGCTCATTACTTCATGTCTCATTCACTTGGACATGGAGAAAAATTATTCCCTATCGTTGCAGGAATCTCTTCTGCAGTTGAAGGCAATTATCATGTAACACCTTTGTCCTCTTGTCTCTTTAGATGAAATAACACCAGTTCATTAAAGCTTCACTAGTAGTCCTTCTCATTGCCTTAACACTTGCTGTTCTCCAGTCTCATCCTCCATGAAGTGTGGCATTGAAAGTAGATGTGGGATTTCACCAGGGTGCCTCCGCTTACCCTGCGGCGCACGTTTCTTCTCGTGCATCCCGTGGGTGCTTGTATTTTGCACAACAGCTTGACACCGCTTCAGTGTTTCCACTAGTGATGCCCAGCCAAGAGCCCACATCTTCCCCTGCAGATCCACCACCCGGCTTATTCGGAACTGGCACAGCAGGTTCTCATGGCACACGTTCAGCACCTCATGTTTGTCCTTATTCAATTCCACTCTGTTTTTCAGACCATTTCTCTAAATTACCAAGTTCTCTGAAAAATTTTTGTTATTCTTACAACAAGCTGGAAGCTGCCTACGGTGCTATTGTCTGCGTATTTACTAAGCATAGCCTGTTTCATCGTCCGTATTATTGATGAAAACATTGAGTACTGCTGCAACCAGAGTACATGGGATCCCGCTTGACAGTGAATCATTAATAACCTCTGTGTGAACGTGGCTTTCCAGTCTTGTACCAACCTTAGGGCAGTTTAATTACAGACGCTTTTTCCAGGTTACTCCTGAAGCTCCTTACCAAGGTCAAAGTACACAGCACTAGCTACTTCTACTAGAGCCACTCTATTCTTTCAAAGAAAAAAATTGGTTCGAAACTCAGATAATTCACTTTTGACAGATCTTTGTTGTTTCACATTTTCTTAGGTTGGTTTTGGTTTGGGTTGGTTTGGGTTTTTTCCTTACAAATTAGTTGATTGTTTCTTCAGTATTCTTTTGCTTGAAAGGTTGACTTTCTGAATTTCTCTGATCCTCCTTTTTCCCCTGTTTAAAGATAAGGATTGCATTTACCCTTTTCCAGGGTCTGGGACTTCATAAATCCTCCACGCTTTCTCAAAGATAACCTTTAATGGCTCCATTTTATTCACCCCATTCTTCGCTTCCCAGTGAAGAGAGACCAAGTCCATTCAATTTCAAAAATCAAAACTTGCTTAGTTCTTGCTGATGATTTCTTCCCCTGCTGTAGCCCCAGCTCGTGCCTTTTTGCCACCGGTAGTGTGCAGCTTCTTACCAACAGCTTAACTCTGATCCAGAAAAAAAAAAAGGTATGAGGTACATGAGCTTTCTCCAAGGTGCCTCTCAATGACATTGGAGGTACCTATCAATAAAATTGCTATCTAAAACAATAGACCAGCGCTCTCCATCATTGATAGTGTCTATACTCCTTCCTGGTGTGTTTTATTTTGTGCCCTAATGAAAAGGCTGACCGCTACAATAACCAGGATAAACTCCTGCAGGATCCCACTTGATACATCTTTCCGGTTTTATCTGACATTGTACAATATACAGTTATTAAACCACTCTCACCAGCATAAAGGGCTATTTGTAGGACTAAAAAATCCCCAAACTTTGGGCATCTTCATATTCCTTCCACTTCTTGTATGAGATTGTTACAGAAATATAGATTTGACAGGAGGCTCAAGCAGTTTCCATAAAAGGTTCTTTAACCACAGGCACTCACCACTTTGATTCTGCTTGACATTTAATAGATTTCACCTACATGGTTACAATATGTATGGTGGTCATATAACACTTGACATCGGAAGAGTTCAAAGCACTTTCCACATTGAACTTTTTAATAAGGCAACAGTAAGTAAAGTGACTTTCCTGAGGTCGCCCAGCAAGTCATTGCCTGAGCCAAGAACGCAGTCCAGAGCTCCCAAATCCCAGGCCAGTGCTCCATCATCATGCCATCCAGCCTCCCACATTAGTCATGCTCAGCCTAAATATATTCTTGTAGCAATTGATTTAATGCCATTAGTTTCAGACAGCTAATCCAAAGCTCCTCTCGTTATCCAGCCTCCAGGGATTTAGTGGAACAAAGAACTTCAGGACTGATCTAGAAAACAACATAACTTTTTCAGGAAGCCTAGCTACTTTTTTGTAAGTTGAAAAGTTGTTTCAAAAGGAAACAATCACCTAATTGTAAATCCACTAAAAGTCACATGGAAAGATTACGTTTAACCAAGTGTGTTTGTTATCAAGCCCACAATATTTTTCTACATTTCATTTTCAGACTCTAACATTCAATAAAGATGTAGGCTAGTAATTAATGGCATGAAGTCAAGATAATTATCACAATACATGAAAGGGGATCAAGTAAAAAATCCTTAGGGTCTTAAAGAGATAATGGGGGGTAGAAATAATTCATCCACTCCCTCTGGGGCACAAGAGCAGATAAAGGTTCTGTGTGAATAGATTAGAACAACAAAAGGGAGATGAAGTATCTGCACATAAAGATACAAAAAGGACTTCTGAGTGCTTGAGTCCTTCGGGAATGCCTACAAGGGCTCAATTCAAACACCTCTGAAGACAGCAGGAAAGTTGGAGAGCTCAAAGTTACATATTCTTTAATCGTGTGTGCGAGAATGCAGGGAAATCGGGACAGCGAGAAAAATGTGCGCTAAGAGGAAGATCAAGCGGAGGTACAGAAATCTTCATATCAAGTAGGCCAGTCTTCTATGCTGTAGGCTTTCATAATCCATCATGTTGGACTAGGAGGAAGAGCAGAAGGTAAATACTTTTCAACCTCACATCTCGGATCCGTAGAGATTTTCTCCCTCACCTGGATTTCTGTGGGGCACAGTTTCAAATTGCTGTAGCTTTCAGAAAGCCCTGCTCATGCTGTGTGTTCTCCAGGATTGCGTATCAAGTAATGGAATATTCTCTTCTTTCTGTTTACATGGTATCTTCCCTTCGCAGGACATTTTTCTCATACAGTTAGCCTTGTTGGCAGTCTTTGAATCAGACCTTATTCTTTATAGTGCTTTTTAATTGCCATTATATAACAATGCCAATTACTAGGATTTGTGTCAATGAAAGCTACCATATCTTTTACAATTTAGAATAGCTTATTTTTATTCTCTTTGCTCCAATATGGATGTCGACATTCCTTGTAGCAAGTCTAGTAATGTAATAGCTTCTGTTTTCCACACCTGAATATATTAAGAGAATGCCTTGTGCTTCAATTACTGAAGTGTACACAGATAAAAATATGAAATACAAAATCAATGTTTTAAAGAGATAATATAAGAATTGCAATAACATCAAATGGAAAAATAATACTTTATCAGTTCTAAGCAGAAAGAGCCCTGAACAAAAGAAAAAATTAAATTTCATCCTACCAAGTTTTCAGGATATTGATACGGCAGTTTTACAGAGATACAGAGAGACTAAACATCTGAATTTTCCTTTACATTCAGATTCAGTGTCCACCAAACATGATATGCATCATGACGTCTGAATACAGCACAGTCTCGGAAGAATAACTGGGGCTTTGCTACAGTATGTCTTAGAGATAGACTATTTAGAGAAAGAGCAGATTTAACAAAAAAATTCTCATTATACTTTGTACAACGAAGACCACCGTAGTTCCCTAGGTACCCAAGCTGAAATTTAAATACACTTTTATGTACATAAGCATATATCTAGTGTATACAGATATATTTTATAAGATATGTAAGGATATTTAAAATATAGTTTTCATGACAAAGCAGAAAAGAAAAGCCTGTGACTCACATTTAGGCTGTTAGACAAGTTTACATCTCATGTCATCCACAGGAGATTTTTTATCTGTAGGCAGAAAGCAAACACCTCAATACACATCGCAGGTGATTGATACCTTAGTGTCAGAACTCGAGCTCTGAATCTTCAGTAAATTGCTCATCCCACATCTAACATTACTCTATATATAATCTGCCATGAACCCCGTTTGAATCCACTGCTGCTCGGTTTGTGTCACACTGTTTATCACCATCCTGGTCTCACATCACAGGAGCACACATCTGCTTCACGCACTCAGCTGCCAGGTCTGAACTTCGAGTACTTGAAGAAAGCCATTATAAATCTCAGACGCAGTAATTTGCGGCATTCTATCACCATCCACTAGGCGCCGGTCGTATTGCGGCAGTCCGCAGTCCTGCAAGCCTTAATCCTTGCGATTTCTACTGGTAGCCCGTCAGCAGCCCGACCTGCACCACCACCGCCTCGCTCAGCAACGTGCCACTCCGCATGAGCGTCACTTACGCCCCTTCCAAGCAAAGATTAAAATGTTAAGATACCTACTTTTTCCCTTCCTAAAACTACATGGTATCTCCTAACTTTGTTCATGTTTCCTAGTTCTCTGCAGTTGTATTTCCTGAATCAGATTCCAGTAAGAGTGTAAATGAAATAGTTATATTGTACCTGACAGTATGATTTCTAACGGTTTGTTTGGTTTGCTGTGTCATTTTTTCACCTTCAATAATGAGAAGCAAAAGCTAGGGAGGGTTGCTTTTATTGCCTGTTTGGACAACAGTAGCTCATGGGTGGAGATTAAAACTTAGAAAAAGAGCTGCAGTTCCCTGTACACTAAAATATATTTTCTGTGCTAAATTCTGCTTAGAGAGGGGTATGCTCTTTCGAATTGGCTTTGTTAGTGCCGAGTTGCTGTCTTCTCTCAGCCAAGTGCAGACCTCGTGGTTTTAAACAGTTATCAGAGGAGTTCGTTTTGCCTTTCACCTGAACAAAATCCAAGCCTTCTTTCCCCCGCCAGGACAGACACTTATGCAAAAACCCACGCAAAGACATGTATACATTCACCTGAGCTGGAAACAGATTGCAGAAGGTTTCTGTGGCATAAGTGTGGTTGGACATTTTCCCTTTGCATTGGTCACGCTGCTTCTGTGTGCTCACCTACCTGCAGGAAGGTGTTTAAGAGTTTCTTCAAGTATTATGTGCTAATGGGAAATCTATACTACATCAGGCTGATGTTTCCTGAGCTGAGATGAGCCTAGTGCTTATAGAAGTAAAAGCATAAAATAGGCAGCAAGTGTTTATTTTCTTTTGTGAAATTTTTCTGTGGGTCAAACTTATGAAATGGTCCTGGGAGAATTCAGCACATCTCCCAAATACATTTTTTCAAATATCCTTTCAAACAACGAGCCACCGCATATCTATAGATGTCTACACTTTCTACATCAAGGACTGCGTTGTATGAACATGAATTGTTTTTTTCCTACAAAGCTGAAAGTTGGTAGCAACAGCATTTTGAATTCTGTTCATGAAAGGAAAATGATAATGACAAAGTCTTTTTATGGAACTATCTAAAGAACCACTGAAAAAACTTGAAGCTACCTTTCTCTTTTGAAAGTGGCATTTCTAAATGCCACACATCTTTTCAGCAATGGAAAATATAATAATAGTAGAAAGTTTCCCTCATGAATTGCCACAGCATTTTTTTTTTTTCCTACTGGAACTTCTTTATCAGGTAAAGCTGCAGAAATGTTAGGATTATGCTGGTTCACAGATCTTTACCATCTTCCTAAAAAAACATAGCTCTTCCGCTACCGTATAGTTATCTTTGGCCAAACACAGTGAAAGGACATAGACGTGCCAGGAGGACAAAACGGTGGCATTTGATTTGAGTCAGCTGGGTGGGGTTTGTTTCTTTAGAGGAATTTTCACAAAACACACACTTTCTAACACTAAGTCTGGAGCCTATAAATCTGTGAGAGAAATCTTAACTCGAGGAATGTACGCTTTCTTTTAAAGAAAGACTTTAAACCAATTTTGCACATTATTGCTACACTCTTTGTCGGCAGCTTCCGATAGCCC
This sequence comes from Grus americana, assembly GCF_028858705.1. Lineage (NCBI taxonomy): Eukaryota > Metazoa > Chordata > Aves > Gruiformes > Gruidae > Grus > Grus americana. The sequence goes on from NC_072857.1 coordinate 37,001,099, forward strand.
AGTAGTAATCTTAGTGAAGCAGAAGTGATTTGTTCCTAACATCCAGGACAGTCTCACACAGTTAATGTAGCGGCTGATGCTTATTCTAGTGCAGGCAGTACAGGGGCCATCGTGAAGACTTTAACTTTTGAGTTCCATGAGGCTGAAGAGAACAGAAGCGGAGATAAACATTAAAACTTACACAAATTGGATCGGGTTCTCGTGTATCAATGGAGGCAACTTCCTGAGCACTTTCAAATCCATTTCACAGCATTAGCACTTCATAAACAGTCTTAGAATGCTTTGTTTCCACTTTGCTAACTTACATCCCTGATGGAGCATCTCCTCAGCTAAACATCGTCCTGATTTTATCAGTAAAACTTACCAGCCAAAAAAAGTCTTTGAACTATTCTTTTCCATTGACAGCTGAACAATTTCTCTCACATTGGAAAGACAAATATTTTACCATAACAGGTATTTTTAAAGCTAAGTCTAGGCCTGACCTCAGTATCTGCAAATGCAATACATATTTACAAAATAAATTATGAAAGCAAAATACAGTAACTGCATCTCCAAGTGCCCGATTCAGGCTTTGGAATTTAGAAACAAACTAACATTGTAAAGACAAGTGCAAAATATTAGCTCGCATCAATAAAGTCATTTTTCTGAATATTTACTCCTCACCTGGCAAGTCAGTCCAAGGATTTAATATCCAAACAACATGCCATCTTATGTAAAATTGCTAACATTAACTCCTGTGTTAATACCAAAGTATCTAACATTGTGATAGATTTAAGGTCATAATATGTTCATCCCTTTTTGTTTAAGCAGTAGACTGGAGTATGCAGGGTTCCGACATTTGTTATTTTTGGCAAAACACAGAGGTTTATAAAGGTTTCTTACGTGCTGTGAATTAAAATGCAAATCTCCTTAGTATAAAAAAGCCACATTGTACATAGTGCTGAAAATTTACCCAAAGTACAAAAATAAGCGACTTAAATGGTTCCATTCTTAACCTATTCACTGACTTTTACTCTTCTAATCTTTCTCATCCGTGCTATTGCCCAAGGAGTCATCTATTGAAAGCTCATTTCATAGTGAAGACCAGAACCATTAAGAAAGGAAGCAATTCCTTCCGCTGCTTTGAAAGACAACAACTTGACATGCTGTGTATACTGCCTGAACTTAAAGATATTCGGTTTGTCTTTCAAAGGAAAATTGTGACAGAACTGTCTTAACATAACCCATCTTTTAGTCACAAGTTATAATAATCATGAGATAGCATATTGCTGGCCTGTTTCTACTGACTGCATTTGATATAAAATGCATCAGTCAACCATGTCGGAAAAATTAAACTCCAGCTCCCATTTGTCTGCAATATCAAATCATCTGGTAATGCAAATAAAAACACAACCCATCGCAACTTATCGCTCAGGTTTCAGGCTGCAGAATAACGATATGAAATAATAACTGACACATTTAAGTTTAAGATAGTTCCAAAAATACTTACTGCTGCATACTATAAAGAAATATTAACAGAACAGGCCATGTAAAGATCAGAGCACCTGTGCTTTGTTTCACTGCAATTTATATACTTACGTATCAATGAAACGTGTCACCTAAGACATATTGCTGTTTTCTCATATAAAAGTAGCCGTCTTCATTTAAACTGCAGTTCAACTCTTGGGGCAGCGGGGCACAGTAAAAATTGCTTACTTTTCTACAGATTTATTTCTACGTCCAGTTATTGCTGCTATTTTACACTGTTAAATCTCTTTTTTCCCCTCTCCTCACCCCATTTTCACTCTTAGAGCAAACACAGAACCAGCAGAGCAGGGAGTGTGTGAGCAGGTTACTTGGCACCAGAGCCATCAGACCTGTTTACGGTGATGAGAGTAATTACATTATTATCCGTGTTAGTTCATTAATGATGAATGATGCAAGAGGAGACAACAATTGAGTTGGGCTCTCAGATCTCCATTTGAATTTCCATGACGGAAGCAAACAGTTCTGTGAACGGTAAAACCGCTGTGAGCAGGTCCCTGTGGTTCCACTGTCAGTTGTCCACAAGTACAAGTTCTCACTGAACATCCACAGCCAGCGAGAAAAAAATTTAGGAGAGTATTTTTGTGGTGATGCTCTGGTGTCCAATGAGACCTGAACTTCTAGGAACTGTCTCACGTATTTGGATGCCTGCTTTCATTAAACATGCAGCTCCTTAGTATTTCTGAGACGTTTTCAAATCTGACTGAAATGACCAAATACATACAAAGTTCCTGGAGGTGGGCTGAGTGCACAGATAGGTGCAGGTAGACATCCACACGCAGACATTGAGCAAAGCCTGAAACACCACGGTCCTCAGGAAACTGGGTTGAAAATACAAGTGGAAACCAGTATTTACAAGCTGAGGCGACCCAGGAAACCGGTAGCATTTTGAAGGTCACGCTGAAGGAACCGGAACCATCCTACGAGAGAAGTCAGCAGTACCAGCACTCAGGACCAAACCTGTTGTGTCTTTCAGAAAGGAGTTAGATTGAGTTGTTGAGTCTCCTGACTAAGCCAAAAAGCAAAAGATAACTGGAATGAATAAATATGTATGTGAAGGAATAAATATGGATATACTAGATTTCAATTTATGCTTAACAGGAGGAAACCATGAAATTCATTGCAGAGGCAACAAAAAAGTTAAAGCTTTAAAATGTCTTACAGATTGTCTTTTCATAGTTGATACTATATAAAAGAACAAGCTTTACTAATAAAGCATCCATACACTGCCGGATCCCCCTCTCTTTCCATTCCTTTCTAAAGTAACACTTTATGTAAGACAAGTCACATGCTTTCATTGGCAGTTAGGAACGTGGAGAAGACTTTCTGAACTTAGAAAAATGTAACAGCATGTAATTACAAGTTACAACGTACACCTTGGACAGTCAAATGTCCAAATTCACCCAATTAGTTTGATCTTTTCTGTAAATATTTCAATAAATGTTAGCGTACCCGATTTTAATTCTCACATGCTGTAAAACACAGTCCAGCCAAAGCTAGTGTTGTCTATGTGATTTTCCAGTCATTCATAAGGTGGATGTAATAATCACATTTTTTAAGCACTTCTGTTTAAGCTACAAGCACGTGAAGCTTTTGTAATAAAGTGTAAGATAGCTCATAACACAGTCTTTTCCACAGAAATATGCAAAATCACTCTTCAAGAATAAATTTTTAAGGAGATAAAAAAATCAAGTACTGCAGGTCCTCACAAAGCTGAACATGTACATATATTTTCATCACAAAAAATCATATCAACCATTCAAAAGAGTGAACAGCATATTTTCATCAATTCTACTGCAAAACAGCAGGGTAGACATCAAAAAGTTGATGTCCTGGTGATGACTGTAGGTCTGATTTACAACTTGGAATCATTTTTGACTTTTTGGTGCTACTTTCCATAGTATCAGCACAAAAACATTCTCCAGCAGTTACTCAGACCAAAATGCCTGGGCGGACCTACTCCCAAACGTACCTCTGCAAGCGAGCCTCTTGCTTCCCACAAAGCGTCGGGTGGATCCTGACAGCGCGACACGAACTTTTGTTGATGATTTCACTTTTGATATGTTGTCACTGCTGGCAGAATGAAAACAATTTCACACTGAGTTCGTGTTAGATCCTTCTATTGTCTTCCTAAGAACTTAAAAATAACTAGATAACATTTCATGTGTTTGAAGTAATAGTTCACTGATCTATGAACATTAACAACAATTTAAACCTACGTTTTCAAACATATATACATAATGATATGTGTATATGTATTTTTATACATAACATTTACACACCTACAAGGGTGAATGACTGAAAGTTACATATATACACATATAAATATATAGAACTCACATATAGACATAGTTTTCCTCCACAGCTAGAATAACAAAACACAATAAATCCATTTATAATCATCCTCCAAGCACAAGAAAAGTTTCCCATAAATGTTGTCATTTGACCTTTTCTGAACAGGTCACCAAAAGGCCATCGATCTCTCATTGGATTTCGATTACACACACTTTTGAACCAAGGATCTTTACATTTACTGTTCTCATTTATCACAGAATGTTGATTACAGGAAACATCCAAATTCTGACATTTCAAAGGTCAGTTTGCAATTTTTAAGAATTCCCCTCCATTATTCATTTCACTACATGCTCTGTTCCACAAGTAATCCATTAGAAACACAAGTTTACTTCTTGATCTAAATAATTTATATCAGAAGCTCAGATTTGAGCGGAATTAAAAAATGCTAAAGGGTAAGACAACTGATGACACTGTTATTCATCAGGGGAAAACATTTTGCTCAAGATAAACATCTTCATATAGACGTAGGGGTGGCTGATTTGGGGTACGTGTCACTTTTGGTTTTACCAATTACATTCTAGATAAAGGTGTGACACCAAACTTGAAAACAAGCAGTGTGTATAGTTTTAATTTCCGAGTTACAACATTGCCTTGCATAATTTCAGTAGCATTACATCTTCCCAAATTCCTCGAGTTCCTCAAATTCATGCACAGGCAACACGGCAAGCATGTCTAATCAGCTCCTACGTTCTGTTTCAACATTTCAATGAAATACATTCTCTTTTTAAATGCTCATAAAATAAATGTCTTCTCCCATACATTTTAGCCATTTGAACTGTAATAAATGTCATGGATTACAAGGGAAAATAAAGAATTTATCCAAATTCTTAATTTGGTGTTCTGTTGCAATAATAAAGTGAAATAAATGTCTGAGCATTGACATGATGCTCAATTTATTAGGAAGGGGGAACACTCATCTGTGATTTATTTATTTTTTAATGAGACACACAAAGGTACCCGCTTCCCTTACCAATATTAATTCTGAGACCTTTGTACAAGGGTTTTTCTAAGCAAGCTTGAAAAGCCTCACAGGGTACATCTCCATAGATGCAGCTACTGTGAAGACCTGTAAAAGATTATCAGAGCATGAATGGCTGTTTACATGCTTTATCAACTCCTTTGTATGTGCTAATAACATTGAGTAGATTTACAAGATCACCTCCAGGTTTCCCTCCCCCCTCACCTCCCCTGGGATTTTGCTCTAAAATTATATTACCCTTTTAATTAACTGTGGATATTTAACTTCAAGAGGAGGACTGATAACGTCAGAAGCGGTAGGCCCCTTGCTCCACAACTACCTCACCTAGATGAACCCTGTACAGCTGTTGGCTTCATCAGCCCTGTTTGTAAAGTGCTTTATCCACGTAAGCGGTCCAGAGCGGACCTGGTGAGCTCCACTGCCCTGCACTGACCAGGGGTTTATAGGCACCTCAGCAGGTATCAACCTGTTAGAAGAAAAGCTATGGGACTGGGTTAGAAGTGCGCCGTTCTTAAACTTCGAGAGTAACAAAACCTGAAACCTAACAAACTGTCTCACAACATAGTGTTCGGGAATCCTAAAGCATATTTTTGGTGCACGCTTTCATAGGTTAAGTTGACATGGGGTATCAGGGCTTTGCATAATGCAGTGTTTCAGAGTAATGATGTACTTAATCCCAAATAGCTGAATAAATACCAAATAAAATCAAATCTTATAACTCTGGTATTGCCCCAGGACTGCAATAACATATGCCCTTTCCCTTTGGAATATTTGTTCAGTGTGCTTTAAAATGCATAACACCGATATGCTCAAGAGCGGTGTTATGACTTCTTGTGTAGGAAACAGTTTCAGTACCAACATTTCATACTGGCTGCCATTCCCGAAAGCCATTTTTATTTGATTGCAAAGCGCACAGTTAAGGTCCAGAATCACTAAAAATCTCTCAACTGTTTTAATGCCACAGAAGACAGTAACAGCCATAAAGTGCTGTGACCAAAGCGTGTCTAAACCATCGCTTCTGAACATACAGACTCACAGATGCAGGATCAGACCTTCAGTGTGCCCATGTAACTGGTCTACTACAAAGCATGGAAGAAATCTCCCTGCATCAGTAAATTTCTACATGTGAATGATCAAAATGAAAGAAAAAATACTGTTCTTTCTATTCCCACAGCCCAGACTTTTCTGACTTGCATTTTCCGGAGAGCTACAGCATGTCAGATAGCTGCTCTTGTTGTTTCAAGCATGAATTGAACTGGTCCCCAAGGTCCTTCAGATCTGAGAAATGAAAAAAAAAAAAAACAAACCACATTTAAATGACTTCCTTCTCCCTCACTTCCATGCCCTGCACTGATTATGGTTTTTCCTGCTTCATAATTCCAATGAAAGAAGGGAGAATTCTAAGCCACAGCTGGCAGGATATCATACTCCATTTCATTAGGCTTTTTAATACAAATTAATAATGTTCTCATGTTTTGATGGGATGATCACACTTCCTTATGCATCATGAGAAACACTCTCTCTAGACTAAATTCCAACTAGTGCTGTACGGTCATCTGGGAAGAGCTATTAGGAGTTGTTTATTTCTCCGAGTTTGATAGACGTACGGTAAGTATAGAGCGATGTGAGGAGACCACGTGCTATTCTCTCCTCCCACCAACTGTCCTTTGCTTTCCTCCTGCACTGAAGCATGCAGCCCAGCTCAGGACACAGAGATGCAGGGAACAGAACAGACACATTATGGAGGAGATTAAAAAAACCCATTTGAAGGAAGCTACATTTTCCACTTGCAGTTAACGTTTTATCCACACAGATTATCCAGGACATACTTTACATGTAATATTTACTCAATCCTCATTCAGAAATATTTAGGATTTTATAGTGTTTGCAATGTTGCTTAGATTGCTATTAATCTTCACAGTATAAACAAAGTTAGGCAAACACTCATGAGCTATACCTTCGTTATGGTATACGTTTGAGCAATGCATTTATTCATAGCATTACAGCTTTTAACTATGCATTAGATTGAGTAGTCTGGATTTACTAGCAGCACTTTGACACTCTATGAAAAGTTAACTGTAGAATTGAATGGCACAGCTCTATTTTTGCCTGAACTAATTTGCCACGCTAAATGTAATTGAGCAACAGGAACGTTTGTGACATCTAATATTCTAAGGAGAAGAATTACAAATGCAAATACCTGAAAGGGCTGTTCGATACTCACCGCAGTAGCGTAATGCAATTCTTTATGTCCCTTAACTCTGTCCACTTCATAAAGTGAATTAATTCATGCTGCAGATATATCAACTGTCTTGCATTGCATTCTACATGAATACTATTGTTGTTAGCCGAGTAACATTTTCTTCTTGCTGAAATGTACTTATGTACTAAACTGGTTTTAAGGTGTTTTCATTAGCATGTTTGATAGGTACTGGCTTTGATCTCAAATACCTGCAGCAGGAGGAGTTCTTTGGAACACCGTGCCTCAGAAGATGTATTACAGACTAAAGCAGAACAGATGCCTAAGTGTCAGCTATAAAGGAAAGAAAGGAAAGCATGCAATGTCGTAAAAAGGATGAGGTGCTCCAAAAATACAATGCTGCCTGAGCTATCCGAGCTCCCTGTTCTGTTTTGTATAGTTCCATGCCACCATTACTACAACTTAGTTAGGACAATTTTAAAGCCACGTAGGTACTTTCAAGATACACAGCTATAAGATACAGCCAACTAAAGATGGGACAAAAATCTCAGCTCTCCAAATAAATACAGCGTAGGTCTCAACTGAAGTCACTACTGGTTGTATAAAGCCCAAATCTGAGCTCAGCTAAACAGTGGAATGTCTTGATCTGGACCTAATTTCTGAAAGTTTAATTTACCTCCATTTCCCTCTACTACAGAATCAGGCAATGAGATCTAGCTACACTGAAAACTGACTACACAAAAAGACATCTTTTCTTATTCAATGGGGTGTCCCCCATTTCGCTATTCAGGACAGAATTTCTGATGGCTTATGAAAACCGTATTTTATTTCCAAACAGCAGTAAGTACCACTGAGATAATATCCTCAAGAAGAAGGGATGGGCTAAACCCTCTGGAATATTATTTTCACTGTTTTCAAAACTCTTACCAGTCTAATAAAATCCCTGGTTTAAAGCATACACATAAATGCAGACACTTCAGTAAGCTTTTTTACAACCCATGATGGGCCAAAGCTCTCAGGAAACCTTCATTCTCTGATACAAGCTGAGAATTTGGCCTAATGTTATCAAAGAGGGATTTACCATGAACTATTCAGTACTGTAAAAGTTGCTGGCAGTTTATAAACACATCCTATATATTGTAATTCCAGGGTCATTTTATTTTTCAAAGGTCCAACGACTTATAACCACTCCGACTGACTGTATGCCTTTCACAATAGCCTTTATTTAAAATAAACACAACCAAATATGTCCTGTTAGAGAAGGAAAACTTTCTCATTTATCAAAATCCCTCTTTGCCCTAAATGAATTCCTCATAAGAACTTTCTGATCAGAAATCATATGTTCAAAATCAATTCTTCATAGCCAGAAGGCTGTATACGATTCTCTAATTGCATTTATGCGCTGCTTCAGCACCTGACAGGTGTACACAGGAGTTACATTCAGCAGAACTCCTACATGCCACTTGGGTTGAGCTCAACACTTATATTTAATTTAAAACTACGAACTTTTTGGACTGGATCAGTATTTCTTGTGTGAATAAGCGTTTTTGAGGCAGGTACACCCCCCCACACGCACACTGCTCTCTATACAATAGAGAACTCCCATGCGTAACGGAACTTGCCAGCTATCAGTTTAGCCAAGGTATTAGCACTGTTTGTACCAAGGAACACAGAAAGTCAGCATTAAATAAAGCACTTAAGAGATTATTGTGGGGGATAGTCTTTCACAATGCTGAAAGCAGACAGATTAAAAGACTGAGCATATCTTTCAAACTCAACCGCTGTGTGATTATGCTTTATCTATTGTGCGCTCTCCTTATGCATTTTCTTTTTACAGCTTTTCATCTTGTGCAGCAGACAGAAAAAGCTTTGGAAAAAAAAAAAGAATCAAGCTGAGGCCAAAGATGGTTGAGCTTTGAAAGATGAGAAGATTTTGGTTCCAGTGAGGGTAATTCCAAAATTGTCTTTAACAGATCTATGACTTCAGAGTTTAAGTACCTAAGACACTGGAAACACCCACGGACATAATGTGAACTTCAGTGTGGGGTTTGAACCTGTGCTGGAAGGGTTCTTTTGAGAACAGAATCTATCTGCCCTCCTGCTTTTTATTAAAAAACCACTGCTGACAATGTTTCTGGCTTAATGATCCTTAGGAAACCATTCCTTCAATAAGATGGTGAGTTCTAGGCACCAGCAGCCCAAGTGTTATTTCAGCTGACTGTTGCTATGTGACTCAATTTCAGCATCTAACCAGGAAAACGCCAATTGCTTTGTCACCGAGACAGGGTTTACTGCTGAAAGGCCAGCAAGAGTTTCGCACCCAACACACCCAATTTCAGAAGGCTGCAAAGAGGAAGATCGGATTGTGCGTAAAGACAAGACTGCTAACGAGCTTCGTAAGCTTTTCACATTGTGCTCGCAATCTTTGTTAAGCAAGAGGACAAGAAAGAGGAACTCCAACCACAATTCTACAGTCATGCAAAACAATCATAAGATTGCAGGCTTGCAGCAGTAGCTGTGCTTCACATCTGCCTGTTATCGGTGTAATTTTTAAACATGAGCTGTGAAAGATTGCTTAATGGCAGGTTAATTTCATTTATTCTTATGCAGCCTGCTGTTGTAAAGGAATAGCAGTAGGCCTGAAGTCAGAAGGGTGGGTTAAATTGCCTGCTTTTTATGTATTTGGTACAGGTTTTTTCTGGGCGGAGAGCCGCGGTATTTCTTGTGGTTCGGCCTTGTTACACCCTTCACTGAACGCAGACGTCTATATTCAGATGTCCCAAGAACAAGGCATACTGTGCACTTTCATCATAAAGCCATCTCCGATACAAGGTGTCTATATACTTTGGCTTTCAGTTCTATTAAAGTTTATAATAAAAACCCTCTATAACATCTCCTCACAGTGGGAAGAAAATTACTGAGCTCGGCAGAGCAGTTTTGGGGAGATGGTGTGCGTACTTAAACCAGCTGTGCTGAGCAGAGCGTCTCATTCGTTTGCAGCTCTTGACCATTTCAAGGGTACTCACGGGCTGCGGTACCACTATTTTCCATTTTCACTGGAGTAATTGACACAAGAATAGACTCACGTTGTGCCACTTGCTGTTCTCACAGCCTTTGTCTGAAAAAGACTCGAGTACAGTATCTCATTTGTCAGGAAGTTGGTAGAAAGGCAGCATATTTTCAGCTTTTCCATATTCTGTAGTTTGATTCTCATCAGTTTAGATTTTTTTTTTTGAAGGCTACAAAGAGAAGAGAAGTGGTAATCAGAAGGAAATAAAAATTTCACACCACAAAATACCTTGCATGTGAATGTATTACAGCAGTGACGACCACAAAAATTGTTCTGGTAGACAGTGGGGAAAAGGAACAACAGTATCTCTCTTATGTCTAAATTTCCTCCCTAATCAGCTTCCTTAGGGATAGTCTCTTCACCAAAATAAAAACCATTCTATTATCAAGGAATCTCATCACTCTAAAACCATAGTTTACATTTAATGCTCAGTCTTTATATGCTGTCAAACCAAGATAGGGATGTACTCCATTAACTTTATGAATCAGTAGTAAAATAAAGACCAAAGTACAATTAACTAACATTGAAAATTAATAGCTAGTATATTTAAGCAATTTATGTTATACTAATTCAAGAAAAAAATAACACCTCAAATTTATTCAGATGTTATGTCCTGAATGACCCAAATTCTTGAAGAGCAGAGGAAGGTGAGTTGCTCATGGACTGAGACCACACTGACAAATTTTAGCCAAAATGAGGCATTTGTTCATACAGAAGAGGGATTTAGAATGGAAAAATGGGCACGGCCTTCAGGCACAGCCACCATAACAAGTAGAGCTCAATGTGACACTGATGGGCCCCAATTCTAACAGTGCACATTAGCATTAGCCAAAATTAAAACCTCATAGGATAGTCTGAGTAGCCAACAGGCTCACTTATGCATTTGCATTTTAATTGCATTACAGGAATTGTTGCTGACTGCCATGAAACATTTGCTCTTGTGGCTTGCCTGCATGAAGGAGCAAGAAACTGGCAATATTTTTGTTTGCCCTTTTATCTGAAAGGCCCACCAGGGTCTGTAAGACCCAAAATTCCCATTTTACAGGAGCAGACTTAAACCCTACACCAGCTTACCCGAAATCCGCAAAACTGACTGCACCTCTCTCCACCTTTTCTCATCATTCCCATTGCGTGTCTCTTACTGTAGATATTTTTGTTTTCTTTCTTCACTGGCTGTCAGAATAATCAGGAGTGTATAGCAGCCTCCAAATATTTGCTTTCAAAGTAACCTTGAGGAGGAAAAAAAAAAAGCACTGACATTTTATGGACAAAGACACTTTTAAAACTTTCTACAATAATTTCCATTGAGCTTACTGAATCCACTGTCTCATGTGATTGACTCATTGTTTCCCATCAGTGAAAATGATTTCCAATATTTTTCAGGAAAAAATACGATGTCAGCAGGGCACAGTCAAACACAATGGCTGTGAATAACTCCATAGACTGAATTACACTTGCACAATTCTCTTTGCCCTGCAAAAAAGAGACATTGCAGTATCAATTAGATTCAGCAAACATTTCGTTTAAAGTAAAGAAATGGAAGAATAATGAATTTCTTTGGAGTGTGGTGGCAGCATAGGTAACAGTGCAACTGGAAAGAGAGAAATGATCTGGAAAACTCATTTTCGTAAGAAATTGTATCAGGTGAACTTTTATTAGAACTGATCCTGTAAGAGCTATCACTATATGAATTCATAATTCTTGGGAGCAATTCCTCATTTGAATAAGAGCTATTTGCAGCAAGTTATTGCACTGGGCCCAGTGACTCCCTGGAAAGGGTCAGTGAGAACAGGAATGATAAATACAACAGACAAGTGCTGAGTACTCAGGCCCAGTGAATTGCACACCGTAGCTACGTTTAGTGCTAGTTTGCTGTGAAAGGAAATATCTGAATGCTAACGTATTTACCTAAGTCTATCTGTGTACCTTGAGTAGTTTTTGGTTTTTTCATTTTGTACAAAGTTACACTTAGCAAGACATTAGTAAATTGAAGATGTACACATGTACGGTCACATATTTCTAGTTCTTACAGATGTCGCAGGACTCTCGAACAATGATTTTTATTGGGAGCGTTAATGTACAGCTTTTCAAGAAAATTTAAGTAGGGAAGATGGAGATGGTAACAAATAGATACTTGCAAGGACAGCATTTCCAGTCTTTAGCACATGGAAGAAATAGTACAGGGACACGGAAAGAAAGGTGGGTAAGCTGGGAAAAAACTAAGGCGAAATCATGAGCTTAAGAGAGAAGGTTCAAGAGGCACGATAGCAGCAAAGAGTAATTTGAAAAACTGATACAGATTCAAGGATACAAGATGGATGTCTTGAAGTTACCGGGGAACGAGAGCACCTGGTAACAGTGCTATGGAAACACTGTTAGTGAAGTCTCCCTTTATTTCTGAGATTGCCAAAATATACCTTTCTGCAGTCATTTCCTTGGCATGTTATGTTGCAACATGCACAGATATTTCTTCTGCGATTTCAGCGCAACCCTCAGTAGCCTTCCAATGAAACTATTTCCTCTTTACAAGAGTAGCCTCTTTCAGTGGCTGCGCCAACAACCACAGCCGAAAACAGTTCCCCGCACGCTGCCAAATCCAAAATGCCATTGTCAATAAAGGATGAAACCAACTAGCACTGGTTTGTTTCTCCAAGAGCTTGGTGTTACAACATCAAAGGGCTTCTTAATAAATGTGCCAACATTTGAGAAAAATAATTTCCCATTCTTCAGAACAATTGCATGTTATAGACTTACCTTTTTCCCAATCAGCTTATATTTTTTACAATGAATCACAGTCATTAATGAGTATTTATCAAAAAAATTTAAACCTTTGAGCATGTGTTTATAATATAACACATACAAATAGATAAATACAAATAATATTTGCTCTTGTTTTTACTTTTTAGATTTCAGAGCATTTGGTAGTAGAAAACACATCATTAGTACTGAGGACCTTTCTTGTTTTGCAGCTTGAGGGATGTTTTCATCCTCTGTTTCATTCTGGGAAACCATGCATCAAACCTTTTTTCCTTTGGCTTTTTTGAGGGGAAGAAAAGAGTTAAGAAAGTTTTGCTCCTTCAGGAATAAAGGTACTTTTCTATCATGCTTCCAGCATAGAACAGCCATAGTAAGACTAATCTTAGTTTCATGAAGATACAGTATTGTATTGTCTATATTGACGATTCAGTCTCCTGTCTAAAGATGATGATGGTATCTGCCATTAACCTCTAGTTCAACTGTATGACTGTCTAAACCAAATCATATCACTAACGATCTCCCACCCCATCCTGGGATTTTATACAGACTTATGCAGCAACTTGCATTGACTTCACTAAAAATACCTGCATATCCAGATATTAAGTCTATAAGAATATTCCTGTATATTATATATTCACTCTATATTCACTCCTTGCTGTGTGTCCTTTCTAGCATTGCAACGAAAGCCCAAGTGGCAGGTCAGTTCTACTGCAAATTCATCCAGACCAGTTTTCTGACTTCAGCAGTGGCCATTAGTGGACTAATAACTCAGGCCCCATTCCAAAACGTACCTCCTGCAGGCAGCTTTATATAGTGTCACTGAAGTGACAGAAAACACTCAAAATTATTACGCTTCTGAAAAGAAGATGCTGTTGAAACAAACAGCCCACCAAAATGGTGACAAATCTCACAGTCCAGTTGTCTCTGTATGCTGGACCTGAATACAATCAATTTTCACATTAGGCTCATGCTTAGAATACCCAGGGACAGCAACTCGGCATAAGTTTTAGGGGTAATGGGTGAGAAATAAAGTAATTAAATACTAAGACTAGCTTCTAAACTGAGGTTCTGAAAAAATAGCACAGAAAAATCTGTTTCTACAGAAAACTGAACACTCATCTGAAAACCTGAAACTGCCAAAGTAGTTTGCTCTCTTGAATGGCTATCATAAATGACTTTTAGGATTCCTCAGAAAACTTAGGAAAGTTTGGATGAATATTCAGATATGCCCTCTCAAAAAAAGTTGATTTACTTGCAGTCTGAAAAAATAGATACATATGTACACATGCACATATATAGATATGTATATGTGTGTATATCTTATAGCTTCTTGAACAAAAAGGTAGAGCTTTGAATCCTACAGCTATATGAACCAGCACTGTTATGCCAGTTAGTGGAATAAGTCATAGGCATAAACCCCCTGTCTGACTACAGTTTCCGTTAATAAAACTGTTCCCAATGCAGATGCCAGAGCGAACAGAGTGCTCAGAGCTGTTAATAAATACGCTGAATTAGAAAATGTCTCTAGATGAACAAGGCATCTGAGCTAGCCAGATTAGAGGATTATGTTTCCCACTGCAGCACTTCGTATTATGGCGACACAGAAATGTCAAGGATAACAAGAGTTACTGCTGAGGCATTTGAAAAACTGAAATTAAAAACTATGACTTTAAACAACAACATCATCATCATCATAATAGAAAGATTCACGAACAGATTAAGCAAGACACTGCCAAAGTAAATAAACTCTGAGTAGAAATTATTCAACTGAATTGAAAAAAGTCATTAAAAGGTCAGGTCTCATACCATTCTGTGTGACACACCAGAAATAGAGGATCCATTTTCTAACCTGCAGAAAGGGGCATTTAAGATAAGTTTCATCAATTTACCTCTTTGTAATTCAAAGCTTTCCAGAAGTATACTTGCATCTAGGGAAAGTTACAGAATGTCTCTTTGAGAAAACTAGTTATTCATCTTGCTTTCAAAAGTGTCTTCAGAAAGAAGATCCTTATGTAAAACAAGCAAAATGGCCTAAACACAGAAATGTCTTGCTTTGAAACCTTATCTCATTGTCTAAAACTATGGGAACCACAATGAAAATGAACAAGAACATAAAACCAGTATTTGCTCCATCTTGCAATTCTTTTTAGTAGTAATTGTGCAATAAATAACCACATTATCAGCAGTAAAGAGGCCAAGACTACAAGTTTTGGTATTTTACTCCTGCCAGCCACAAAAACTTAAAACACGCAGAAATAGAAATACAATTACAATGGAAAAAACCGAATAAACTGAACATAGATCTCTGTCATTAGTTGTTGTTAATTCTTTAGTTCTATTGCACTTTCTTGCTAGTGCCCTGGAGGAAGCTTCTTGTTTCCTATTGCCTCTCCATCTCCTGGTTGACTAACTCCCAGCAATGATTTCCTTCCCTTATATTCCATTTCACCTGTCTTCTCTTGCTTTATTTCTTACTCCACCATTTCCCACTGCGTCAATTTTCTACATGCATGAGCTGCCTGATTGATAACTCCCACCCTCCCTTTTCCTTCCAAATTTAGTGTTCATCAATTTTTTTTTTCCCCCGTTAGGTTACACCTAGTGCCTAGAACTGCAGACAGTGCATTTGCTCCTGATATGCTTTACCTCTGCTGGAGCTGAGTCTCCACACCTCTCCCTCCCGGCGTCTGAGCCAAACGTGGGCACTACCAGCTGCTCCTTTCCCCTCTGAAACATCCAAAGCTTTTACTGGCTGAAATACCACCTCTCCTTCTTGCAGGCACCAGAAGGGAAAACACTGAGATATCCTGAAGTTTCCACTCCCAAAGACAACAAGCTTTTCAACCTCAAGTCAAACCGAGACATCTGTTTCTCAGAGCAGAGAACAAAGTAATTTAGTTGAGTCGCAACTGCTGGACTTTTTCCTATGCTAGGCTATCACAGGGGTTTTTTAAGGTTGGAAGCACAGATTATGACAGTGGTCTGCATTACACCTTTGATAGACAAGGGAAGGGGGGGAAATCCATTCATTTGCCCTTTAGTTATTGCTCTGTTCTGCCTTAACTAGGTGACGACTTTAATATTGGGATTAAAAAACATAAGAAAAACTACAAGAATTACTAGAAGCTCACATTTAAAAAAAGTCAGTCTATCCCACAATTTATGGAAATTTCTTTGGTTCAAAAAAGTGGTAATTACTATCTTTTACTAATTACAGAGTATAAATGAGATAACTGATGTCTGAACTACCATAGCCTACTCTGAATTTAATAAGTATTTGCTTTCAGTTTTCTCAGAGTTGCTGTTTCAACAGCTTATTTTGTATTGTTGAAAAAAGTTTTTTAAGACGACCACGATGCTTGTATAATTATTAGAAGGACTGTAAGTAATATAAAATAGCTTATGAACTCTATAACATGTTATATAAACATTTTTTATCATTTCTTTGCAATTGAATACCTAGTCTCCCTAGTCTTTTGTTGCCATATGACATGGTAGAGTTTCCCAGTGAACTGTAACCAAACAACATGTTTTCTTCTTTGTTTTTTTGATCTGTTACAAAGGTCTAATTTCTGTTTTACTAGAAAAATCTTGTTTGTCAATCAGCAGAGAGTTCTGCTCAGTCATATCTAACACTGCAGGCAGGTTGTTCCTTCACAGCCCTTTTTGAGCAATGAGACAGTTGCAAACTGCTGCTACCACATACAGCATCCTTAGATAAACCTGTCTTGAGTTTAGAGAGTGTTTGCAGGTTTATCCTGAATGGGTGGAGCTGCCACCTTGCTCTGAACAGGGTATGCTTAGTGCTTACAAGATAACTCTATACATAGCAACATGACAATTCAGGAAAAAAAAGCAAAAACCACAAAAAATCCCCACAAGAATTAGACAATAAGACCCTAGATTAAGGATACTTTTCTCCGGATTGGGTTGCTCTGCCCAGACCACACCACAGTAGATCTTCCCGTAGCCCACCAAACTCTGTCTGGGAGAACGGCATTGTACGTGATGCCCAGTGCCCTATACAACGCCCCAGGGTCCTCCCACCCTGAGGCACAAACACAAACTCCTTTTCTTGAGGAAAATCCGTTCATGTGTCTTTGTCAAGCGGAACAAGAACCAGAAGGGGGACTTGGCTTCAGCATTGCAATATCCAACTCCTTGGCTTCCTACTGCCTGATGTAAACTACACTCCCAAGTTAGATAGATCACTTTACAAAACTTGGAAAGAAACTGAAACCTAAGGATCAAGTCTCAAAAGTCAGTAGACTGACTAGAGACCCATTCAAATTAAATATAATTATAAGACACCAGCCTCCCTTAACCACCTGAGGAATTCAGGTCCTGTTGCTCACCTGGAGGATACACCACCATCTCTTTAGGATTGCCATCAGCAAACTTGGTCCTGGAGAAAGACCAGTAGCCCAAGAGAGACTTTTCTCACAGCACTGCTTGAATCAGAGAAAAAAAAAGACACATCTGTGTCTGAATATTTCAGAACCATCAACAGCATCTCCAGGTAACTGTGTGAGCCCTAAATCAGAGAGATCTGATCCTATCTTTGGGCAAGATACCACACCTTGGGGGTGTGGGTTAACCTCTAGGCTAAAGAAGGTGCCACTAATTGCCCTCAGCCATATGGGCTCTTCTCTGTATGAAATAAACTTCCGAAGCACTTCTGCATCCAGCCTCAAAGATCAGCTCTTTGCCTTCCTCTCCCACTAACATCATTTAAGACAGAGAAGCTGTGCCTTTTAGTACCTGCAGAAGACTGAGATTTAGGGAATTGATACAAACAATATTTGACTGATTTTTCATATTAAGGGGAACCTGGAGAGAGATAAAAATGACATTTGGAGCTCTTCACGAGCATTACTTAAGTGTCTGTTACAGAATCAAATGATTATATTATAATCATGTTTACTAGGTGTGATTTTATATTGCTGCATGTTGTTTTATATGTTGGGGTGTTTGGGGTTTTTTTAATTATGTGTAAGTTCAATGTATTTCATCACAGTTGTGCTGTCCCTCAGCAAGACATCCATTGCTTGCAATGAAACAATGTTGGGCTCTATGTGTGTGAAGTTCATATTAACCCATGAATTGAACTGCTTTCTTTTATTCTACTGAATAGAGTATTTTGTCCCATTCTAAAACCTTGAACTGTATGGGCCAGATGCCTCTTGGCCTTACACGGCAAGATAACTACCAACTTCGATGAGATTTTTGCTCAGTTAGTGAATGTAAAATGCACCTCTTTTCTTTATTATGGTTCCTGTTAGAGCCCTGAACACAGGTACTTACACGTATACTTAATTTTATGCATATGGACTCTGATTTAGTGAGGTAATTAAGCACATGCTCAACTTAAAATACATGAGTATTCTCAGTAAAGTCAGTGGAACAATTTGAGTGCAATTAAGTGAATACCTGAGCGTTTCTAAGGTTGAAGATTATTTTCTTTTCGCAGGTAACACACAGCAGAGGTGGGCTTTTAGGACCCTTTCTCCAACTGCGCCACTACAACCTATAGACAAAGCAAGAAGGAAATCCGTGACTTGACAGGTAAAGGCTGACAACAACTCAGCAGCATTATTTTAAAGTGAATTAAAACTGTCTGAAATACATCCAATCGATCATAGAAATAGCGGAACATACTCCCATAAAGAGAGTTATACTTGCCTGTTCCTAGTCATTGCTCATAAGACAAATATCAAACTATTTGACCTTAAAAACATTTGACAGGGACAGGAGAGCGCTATCTGTCCAAAACTCATATCTTCTACAGTTTTCTTAGTTTGCCAGTAGACATTTCTTGGGCTCAGACAACTAGCTTTGAAGGCTCATGGCCAAAATTCTGTCCCTGCGAGCAATACAGGGTAGAGGGATATTAATGGGAGTAGAGAATATAGCTTTTCCGAGCCATCCTTCTCAAGGCAGGCTTGTTTGAAACACCAGGAGGAACAAGCTTGAAACCACTCCTACACAATTAACCAAGAACCACTAGCATTTCTCACCACATTTGGTGTCATAAGGGCCTGGTGGCCATGCCCTTCAACATGCCAACCCTACTGCCGTCTGTCACCTCACCTGCCCACATAAAATCTCTGGTCAGGAAAGCATTTGAAACAACGCCAGACATTTTATTGTGCAAGTGTGTGGCAGTTCACAGGCAGAAGTTGCCTTTACTGTAAGTTCATCTAGCCAGAGTAGGGCGCAACAGAACCTTGCCCTATGTATATGTTTTAAAATTATATATAAACCAAATAGTTTTGATATTATATCGAAATAATTTTTTCTCTCTCATCACACATACACTGTTAACGTAAGATCCTGCTTGTTTTAGGTTGGGCTACAGACATCTTTGTACGAGTTTGTGCGAGCCAGGCACCCCCTGAGTTACTCTGGATACCCACCGAGAGAAACTGAGTGCAGGTAATTTTGCACAGCTTTGTCCTTGGACTGCCACTAGAGATAACCTTCTGCCATTGCTATCCTAGTCAATCTTTCATGGGTATAGGCTATAAATATATCATTACATTCCTCATCTGAAAAGATTCCAGCTAGAAAAATCTGTCTAAGACTTATTTTGCCAGCATGATGTCATCTCAGAATACCTTGTTTTCCAAAAGCCTAAGGTTTTAGATACAAGGATTCTGGGACGAGTTCTCCCTGAACGGGGATTGCTTTAAGCTTAGAAAAACAACCCTGAAAATTGTTTCCATCCATAGAAGAAGTGAACATAAGAAGATTGCCAGCAACACACAAGCTGTATATTAACCTTTACCATACTCATCACCTCTACGGCTGACATAAGGATGTGGCTGAGACAACAGGGACCTCCCTGGGATTTCTGTGAAAGCCTGGTAACCAGACTTTGTCCTCACAGCCCCATAGGATCCCCAACATGGACATATGCCATTTAGAGCAACATTTAAGCTGTTTTAACAGCAGAATTCAAGTGGCACACAGTGACTTCTGGAATTGGCAAAGTATTGTGCAATATAATAGTATTAGAGCAAGAATCTCTGCTCAGCTCCACTTTTAATTTTCCTTTTGTTTCTGTTCTTTTGGAGCAGTATATACTGTCATTGCTGCTTGGTCATAGTCTTACCGTGCAAGTCATGGACGACGACGACTCAGCCTGTCTGGAGAAGAGCAAATATTTCTGCTTTTCTTTCTGTTCTCGAGTCTCTGACACGCTCTTCCAATTAATGCCTTGTTCATGAGCTGTTACCAAGTAAATCTGGTCAGATGCCATGTCAGCATAATTTCACAGACTCCAGAAAGTTTACTTATCTGGCATGAGAGCACTCTGGTCAATGGAATTACATGGATTTTAAAAAAGAGCAAACGTCCAAGTGGAAGCAGTTACAGAAAGCCTACAAGGCATAAAAATGGGTCAAAGTAATAGGAGTTAAGTTCACTACATGTCACTTACACAAGTATAATCTGTAATAAGCTACTTTAAAAAATTTCAACAAGGATGAAAATATAATTTAAAAAGTCAGCCTATTCATGCAATTAATCATCAATCTAGAGAGAGCATCTCTTCCCAGGCAAGGGTGTTGGAGCAAAACTACTGGAATCATTCAGGAAACAATTAGATGATCCTATGGGGAATGATGCACTACAAAGGTAATGAGCCACCTAGTTCTTTCTTTCATAATAAAATTCTCCTGCTGTTCTTACAGAAAGACTCCAGGGAACACAATATCCAGCAGGCACACCAAGACTTCAAATACACTCTGCAGAAAGCTAGTTGGCCTTTGGATACCATAGGTCCCGAATGTATAAAGTGTGCCATCTGTATTTGGAAACCACACACTCCATTATGGGCATTATTGAAAGTTCTGCTTGACTTATTAGAGACTTAGGTATATGCTAAATGCCTTTCTTCACACTGCTATTCTTCTGAGCTGAAGAAAAGCAGTGATCACAATAAAAAAATTCTTCAGATGACCAAATAGACACCATAGCTCAGCTGCCCGGGAGACATCCATGTTCCCCCCCCGCCACAGGCACACTCGCCCCCAGCACCCACCACAGAAGGGATCTGGGAGAGAGCAAACGTTAACCTGAAACTCTGGACCCCTTGGCAGGGATCTTACCTGAGCTGCCTAGCAGGTTCACTACCCTGAATTTGGGAAGTGCTAGAGCCTGGCTAGGTGAGAAGGAAGAAAGGCATTAGGTACCTAACTCAAGGAGAGCACAGCCACAGGAATTTTGGATCTGTCTTTTCCTGTGTGGCAACTACAATTGGTTAATCACCACCAAAACTTTCATGGCTTCAGGATATGACTACAGTACTTTGTCTATTATTTAGACACTTAATTGTAGCGAGGAAAAAGAAAATACTGCGTTACTTTTTAAGTGGCATAACTACAACATAAGTACACATAGATATTCATATTTTAAATAAACCCAGAAAGAAATTTAAAGGTATACAAAAATCACATATATAAAGATAATCCAGGAGCAAAAGAGGGCGTAAAAAGGTCATTTGTAGTTGCTGCTTCATTTAATTCAGCATAAAAGTATATACTTTCTATAAGTAGCATCTGTCATGAGGGACAAAAAAGAACGTGAATTTTATTTCTGAACTCAGGAGACAAACATTTTTGATGAGCAAAACAAACATCTGCATTTCACTGATGTTGTGTATAGCTCAGCAGGATTTGGTTCAGTCTAAATAGAAACAACATTTATTTACTTTACTGCACACCAGTATCTTTTTGTTGTAATTACAGCACTGCTGCTGTCATCCAAGTTATGACAAGAGAAAGCTTGTTCCATGTCTCCAAGTCATTTCAGCATACCATGGGTCTGTATCTTTCTCTTAATGGTACCAGCGCATCTCGGTACCTTTTGCAAGAAGCCCGTTGCCTTGCTTAGAAATCAGCTGTAGCGACACCACTCTGCCATGCTTGGAGAGGAAGGCTGAAGTCTGTCTGTCTCCAAGGGACAAAAAAGAATCCCCAAAGAGGGAAGAAATCACAGTTTCTGTTATAGATGGGAACACGTAGCACTACTCACCTGCACTGATTGGATTTTGTATCCTTCAAATGTTTGAGACATGTTCAGCTCTAGTGGAGAGTGGAATTTGGATTTCAGTAATTTAATAGTCTGACCCAGATTCATTTGTGTGTGCATGACCCACTGCCTTCAGTCAGCACACGTGGGCATATGAAAATTTATGTAAAACAAGCTTGCAAGCTTCAAACCTGACATTTGGTTATATTGCAGCTGTCAATACAAAGTAGGCATTTTGTAGCAATAGAAATTGACTTAAAATGAATAAAAATGACCTAGATTTAAAAGATTCATTTATTATTTAGACATTGCTTAAAAAATGTCTTGTGTTTGACACATGATTAGCTGCTGGAAGAAGCAAGCTTTTACATAAACATTATTATATGCTATTTGTAGGGTTGGGTTTTTTTTTTTTTTTTTTGGTAAATCTTTAGTTGACAGGAGACTGCCTGAAAAAATAAGCAGCTCACCACCATAAGCCACCAGGGAGCCAAAGCTCACATTCACGTTATTGTCAAAGGCAGCGGAACAGAAACCGCCCTACAAAGTACCTTCCTGGTAGAGGGTTGTGCCAGACTCCTGATTGCAGTACATAGGCTCACACAGTTATTTTCTTTGACCTGCCAAAGTAAGATTTGAAGTGGCACAGAAGAACAGTTCAAGGAAATGAAAGTATAATTGTTCTGTCAATTATATTTCTGACTCTGGCAATCACATGCACATTGAGAGAAGCAAGTTCGTCAGTCCGTTTCATTATTTTTCTGTTTTGTTTTCTTCCTGGGAAGGAATAATGATGTCTCATTTGCATCATTCACTGTAAGGAAGAAAACCACATTTTTAATAGGAAATGGTAAATTCTGTATTAGTTCACTTCATAAACACTCACCAGTGGTTGCTACAGGATGAGGAAGGTGGTGGTCTTGAGGACTCTTTGGCGGAGCACTGCATATGAGATGGTTAAACATTATTCTCCACAGAACTCTACATCTATGACAGCGACATAATGCTCTCAAGATAACCTGACACTTAACCCTAACATTTCATAAAAGTTATCCATGCATTTCAAATTAATGACGGGCTTTGGTTTAAGGAAGAACAAAGCTCAAAAAAGAAAAAATAGAGTGCTTATTGAAGCATTATTTTGAGAAATGTTTTCCTTCGCTGACAATTAGATTCAAGTAAAGCAATAACAAACTTTCTTTGAAACAGAATACCTTCCTTTTCCAGTATTTCCTTTTTCTAAGAGAATCTGGTTTGTTGCATTTTAACAATAGTAATCAAATTTGATCAATTTGAACTCTGCAAAACAGAAAACTTCAAAATGTTTTTCAGCTATCTCTAACCACATGCAGATACCAGAAGACTCAATCAAAATAGTTAATAGCAACTTTCCTTTAGAAGAAAAGTAAGATTTTGGTGAGGACTAAACTGCCTTGGATTAGCAGCAGTTAAGGAAAACCAACAAGCACAACGGAGTTTCCTTTCTTCCTTGACTTTTCACACTTCCCTTCCCCATTAGAATAAAATACCTTTTTAAGCAGCAAAAGCCCAGCCTCTTACTGATGTATTGTCAAGAGGCTGAGTAGAGTAACACAAATATAGAAGCTATAACATGGGCTTGAACCCACTGGAGTAGATTGGGGAATGAACCCTTCTCTCCTGGTCTGCAGAGCTTTGCCTGAATCTCACCACAAACATGTTTGCTTGTATCGTCATCTTTTTATAGTCTAGGTGTAGGAGTCTGCTTATGTTCTCACATTAGCTCACATTAATTTTTGCCATTGATTTCAACAAATGTATTTTTGGTGTAACACTTGGGGGGGGGGGGGTGCGCTTTAGGGCAGGGGAGCTGGGCAAATGGGAGATTAAACTGCATAAACAGAAGCAAGCCTTCTTAATTTTGTTCAGATAGTTGCAGAAAATTATCATCTAGTGCTTCAGCAAGTGCTATTTGTGCATTCGGTTTCCAATGGTACAGTCCCAGCGCCCCAGGTATTAGTTTCCAGCTTGAGAAACTCCGATTATAACACTAACTGAATTCAAGGTTTGTTACAAGCACCTGTGCCTTGCACTGGTCTCACTCTGATCTTCTGTAACTCACTAAGATCACCTCCTTGGATCTCAGAAAAGGCTTTGTTCTACTGCGTGGTAATACCTGATATACTTGATCTGAATAGAGATTTCAAACTCTTTTCTCATACAAATGACTAAAAACTAAATTTACAAAAGTCAAATATCTCCCATTTTCTTATTTTCTACTTGCTCTTCAAAGGCATTATCTAAATATCCACTAGTTCAAATAGTCTAAAAGAATAACATGATTTAAGACTATATAGCCCAATGTAGATTCACTGCCGAGTTCATTAGTGAATTATTTTAACTGGCAATGAACAAAATTTTAAACAGGTAATTCCTCAAATTAGTAGCAGGCAGATTAAATATATACAATACCGTAAGAACTTCAAGTTCTTAAACTTGGAAGTGCCACTTACTTCTTCCCCCCATTAGTTGCACATGCCAAGGGCCTCATTTGGATCAACTTTAGCTCTATAATACATCCGCAGCATTAGCTGCCTCTGCCAGACCGATGAACCACTTGGCTTTATTAAGTTTCTTAGCCATTTCCCAAACTTGTTACTTAGTCTTTTGACAACTGTTCTGACTGCTGTAAAAACAGGCCATGCAGTTTGTTAATACATAACATTTCCTGCTCGTTTTCAATTCCGTACTCTTGGGATTCGCAGATGAGGATCCTACGTTACGAGTCATGAAGCATTACCATGGTGGAACCTTTCACGCAGCATGAGACCACGCACGGAGATCATTGTACAGGGCTCGTGAAAATTTCATTAGACAATACTATAGGAAGTCTAAGTGTAGTTCAGAGTCATTTTAACTGCCAGTTAGAGTCTCTTCCCGTTACTACCCAAGACTGCCAAGAATTTCTGCTTGGCTATCCCCAAAGAAATTATTCTTACGCTTTCTGGACCAGAGCCAAGCATCAAGAATCAAAGCCCTAAATCTTCCTTACTCTCTACTGTTCCTTACTAAATAAGGATTAAAAACAATATTCTTGTTTCTACTGGTATTCCAATCCAAATTCTTGTTTAAAAATTCTGTTTGAATGCAGCAAGAGCTTATCATGAGGCAGTAAAACGCCTCTTGGCCACTAGCTTCCATATTTATTCCTACCTTTCGCAATTACAGTTTGTGTTAACTTTCATAAGCCTGATGTCAGATACAACATTGCCGGTAATAGCAGTGTAGTTTTATGGGTAAGAGGGGGTGCTCGTAGTTGTTTTTTGCTAATTTCCATCTACAATGGAAAACGGACATGAACAGGAGATTCCTGTATTACTGACCTACACTTGTTAACAGGATAAATCTCTAGTTCCTTTTCCTCAAAAGCCTCACTGAAACCATCTTTTTCATGTCCTTCCTACTCTTATTGATTAGACAGAATTCACTGAGGTTTTTCTCTTGTGATACTTACACATGTTTATGTCCTAAAAAACTAGGGGGGGGGGGGAGAGGAGGGAGAAATCCAAAGAGGACAAGGAGAAACACTGTTGAAAATGTTTTCCAGCTCATCAGGTCTCGTTTAAATTTTTTTTGCCTTCACATTGGTTGAGATAACTTTCCCCTTTGCATGAAAAATCTCAGGGCTCACTGACTTTAGCAGCAACTTTCCTAAAGATTTTGTATTGCTGCTGTTATTTAAATCTTAAGTAGCAGCTGAACTCTAATGCCTTTCTCACCACTATTATCTACAATTATCTACCACTTGGTTTAATGATTTCAAATTCTTAGAGAGGTTTTGCTGTCAACTTTTCACATTACATTTGGGAATTAAATCCCTCAGAAAGAGTAAATATAGCCTTTATCACCTTCTGCAATGAAATGAAATGATACAAATATTTTTCTTGCCATCCTTTTTTGCACAAATGGGGTTTTTTGCACAATTGTTTTTTTTTGTTGTTGGGGTGGGTTCCCCCCCCCCCACATACACAGTAAGACAATGAATATTTGTCCCTTGAACCGATGTCTCTGTCCTCCCCAGGCTCCCTGGCCTTTTGTCTTATTTAAAGAGTAGGTATAGCATCCAATAAGAAAGGGGAGAAGGGAACTGACAAAAATTGAAACTTTTCCAAGAAAATCCAATAAACAGGCATTTATAATGCAGACATTTCTGAGCCACCTTGTTGAGCACCATTAAATTCACCTGTATGCTGCAAATTCACCATACCTAAGCACCCGAGACATGCCAGCAAACTGAACCACGAAGGAGTTTGTCCATATAGCCAAGCCTCTGAAAACTAGCCTAGTGACTGTTATTTATATTTGAAATCTTTGACAGACATAAACCAAACTTACTTGGTGCAGTATATGCAAATGTGCTATCAAATACTGGTGCCTTTCAGATTTCAAAGCACGTATTTTCTTGTGCTGTTTTCCACACAATCTAGCCTCAAATAAAGGCATCAGTAATTCTGACTTGATTACACTATAATTATTCAAATATCTTTAATTTTATGCTCTGTATTAATTTCCATAGCCATTGTTATCATTAAAAGAGATTGTTATAGATAATGTATCTCATGTATTTTCTCTAATTGAAAAATGCAGTTCTTGAACAATAACAGTTATGACAACCACAACAACCCTGTTTAAAGGCTACTTTTGGCAATATAGCTGTAATTATTGCAAATATAAACTATGGCAAGCCACCATAATTAATAGAGGAGAAGCTATAACAAGCTGCAGGCAGTTAACTTTGTCCTTTTCACCTAGTTTCTGTTTTTTCCCCATGACCTTATAGGCAATGGTGGAACTTTGCCAGGGAGCTCACAAAGCAAGCTTATTATTTATAAAAACTCTATAATATCCAGGCTATATCCCAAGTAAGTTTAGTGTAGTTGGCTTGTACTGAAGACCCTCCAGAACCAGAACTTCCCCAGCTGGACCTTCCAGCCATCGGTGACACCCAGCACAACCCTGAGTCATCTTCTCAGTTCAAAGGTATGCTTTCCCCAAATAACCCTTCTTGTTGGCAGGTTCTTGCTGGATATGGAAAGCAAGGAGGGGTAGAACAATTCATCAGATAACATGCAGCTAGGGCAAATGAAGAGTTACTTCTTCCCAGATCTCCCCCGAAAATTGGAAAGAGAACCAATAGGGAAAGTGTCAGACAAAAAGAGTGCATGGAGATGATGAGAAGCATGAGAAAGGTTAAAAAATGGAGACCAGGACAACAGAAGAAATCACAGGAAAGGAAACAAGAAAATAAAGGGGAAATTAAATGTGAGAAAAGGAGCCACATGTGGAGAAGAGGAACACCAAAGGATAGTCAGAGACAGTGCAAATGCATGAATTTCATATTTACCAAACACCAACACAGCTCTGCAGAAGAGGTTCAGGTGCCATGTACCAGAATAAAAGAGAGGATGGAAATACCAAATGAAAGGATGAAAACAAGACAACAAAACAGTGTGAATAAAGAGTGGCATTAAGATTAAAAGCTCTTCAGGGCAAAGATTGCCTTTTTATTGTGTGCTTTTACAGAAGTCAGTAGAATAGGATTTTTAGCATAACTCTTTTCTCCAAGTGCTACTTCAGTACAAATAATTAATAACAATAACAGTCAAAATAATTCATAAGACTAATGACTTTACAAATTATTTTGTGCAGTTGTCAAGGGTAAGTGCTCCTTTCCCTCAATTCACTATCCAAAAAATCACCAGAGAATCTAGCTGCTTCCCCTGACAGCTCATCTTATCTTTCTCCTTTCCTTATTTCAGCTTGAATTATGGCCCAATTAATATATTTTCTACCTTACAAGTGGAGCCAAAGAAACCCCCTACAGTTAGCTCCGTGCTGAAGCTGACTGCATGTTGTGCTGAATTTGTAATGAACACCCTTCTGCTGGCACTCAGCGCCGCTTTTTCAGAGCCAAGTATTTTGGATAGGTAAATAACAAATGCTGGATTTGTCAGATCTCTGGAACATTGGCATTTTATCATGGATATTGCAGTGTCTGATTACCACACTACAGTGTTAATATCTCTTTTTAAATGCATGCTCTTAGGAAAATGAGTTTCCCTACAATCACATTTGATCATTAGCTTATACTTACAAAATATGGACCAGTTTCAGCAGAGCCTACTCACTCTTCCTTCATACTGATGTTCTTCTTTTCCATTACATCCATTGGGCTGATTTTTTTTAGCAAGAACAAAACTGCAGAGAATGAAAGCCCAGAGAATATTATCTGGTCTGGTTGCAGACATGAGCCACGCTCCGAGCTGTCTGGATGCGAATCCAGTCCGGTCTAGGAAGATTCATCCATGGCTTTCAGCACACGCCAGCAGCCCCACCTTCATCAGATGCACTGGTGCGTGCAGTGTTCTGCAAAGGTCCATCCAGCAGCACTGCACTTCTGGCAGCGAGCTGTCAGCTGAATACAGGAATGATCCTATATGTCCACTGTCCGCTGTGTTTGTCCATGTCCTAGCTATCCAACAGCACTGTATCTTGTGAGAAGACAGAACTGGATAACCTTAGTGTTGAAAGTCTTTTTTTTATCCTTCTGTGAGCTCCTTCTAGTTTCTCACTATCTTAATTTCCAAGTGAAATTATTCTTCACATGCAATTTCTCAAAAAAACCCCACCCAACCAAAAAACAAACCAAACACCAAAGCATATCATCACTTTCTCTTGCAGCCCTTTTGATTTAAATAAGTGGACAAGCAAGGATTTCTCTTTCTTTACAGTCATGCCACTATTGTGCATGTGAATGACTATCTTCCCAAATGCCAGTTGTCAGATAGCACTGTGGTATTTGATCAGTGCAATTTCAGTTTCTGTAGATGAAAGAATTGTAATTGAAATAGAATCAATACAGATTAAAAGGCAAGTAGGTTGCTAGACTGATCTTCTCCAGGATCCTTCTCCGTAGTTCTCTCCACCCTTCCTCCATTCTTACCTATTGACCAAGATGTAAGATTGAAGGGAACATAGAAGGCAGTAGAGATTTGTATTTACACGAATAAATTATTTTATTTGCCTGTGCATTTTCCAACATTGTGGACTCTCAATTCTTGAAAAATGAGTGGATATATTTTAAGAGAAAATGGGAAGAAAAACTAATTCATATCACCTTTGTAACGGTCTTACTAATATTTTGCATTTCTGCTAACTGACCCCAACACATATACATTGTAGACTTTTTTTTTGGCAGAGGTAGAAAGGGCTCTGAAACGTCACCAATTCTGTCACAAGCAGAGGCCAAAAGAATAGATGGGACACCCATCTGTAGACAAAGAGTTCCCTCAATTCATAGAGGTAACTCAAAGATATTTAGAGAAATGTCACTGTGCTGAAGGTCAGTTGCCACCTCAACTGTTCTGGGGCCGTTGCCACCACAAGAGCTTTTCGAAACTTAAATGCATGCATTTTTAAGTCACAGATTCATTATATCTGAGTAAAACCTCACTTCTATCTCTAAAGAACCCATTTTTGTACTAGCAGCAACTACATTGCAATAGTAGAAACTTTTACTAGTGTGCATGCTGATCATGTCTCAGCACATTTGAATGAGCAAGGCTCCCCTGTAATTGCAGTTTTGTTATAAATCCAATAAATAATAATGCAACATGAAATTACATTTGCTCTATATGCTATCATATCACATCATAAATTCATATGGAATGATTTGTCTAGTCTCAAACTAAAGGACCCACTCATCAAGCTGCTCTCCAATTTTTCCTTCTGCATTTCTAAATAGTATTCCCTAATATTGTTGGGAAAGCTAAAAATGAGCTGGGGGGGGGGAGTGTGTTGCCTAGGAGGCAAAATATCCTCACATGTTCATAAAAATAAGTGAAAACAACAAATCTGCATCAACTTTCCTTAAATAACAGCAGTCACACAATGGCAGGCAGCAGAGACAGCTGGTCCTTATTGAAATAAGGAGGGGAAGAGGAAAAACCAGAAATCAGCATCCCTGAGTACTGATATGGTTGGTTTTGTAAATTGTAAACGTCTCTAGCTCCTACAACGCCAGACACAGTTTTAGACAAACCTGTGATAGAAAAACATTTCCAACTTTTCCTACATCAAGAGAAAATATGATTTGTAGCAGCTCCTGGCAGTACTAACATGAGCTAGTACCAGTTACATCCAGCAAGTAATTTATAGCTAAGCCGGACTGACACTTCAAGGAGCACCTTTCAGCAACAGGGAGGCACTGATCAGTTTGAGGAATATTCTTAACACTGGAGGCGCTTCCTCACTTTCAAAACTACCTTCTGATGTAGGCCTCCAGCGCGTGATTGATCTGACACAAGGTCCCAACAGTCCTTGACAGCCTCCCACATCTACTGTAGGCGTAAGCAGCCTGTTGTCCGCTCTTCAGCGGTTTAGCAATTAACAATTCATTTTATCATGCAATATTAACAGCTGTAATAACAAAGCCAACCCAAGCAGCAGCAATATGAACAACAAAGGGAAAAACAAAACCTGCAACACTCTGAAGACAATGAAAAGGAGCTGGTTTCTTCTGAAAAGTAGAAGTTGGTTATTCAGGGATGAAGATAGGGAGAAGCAGAAAGGCTGGAGCCAGAAGAGCTGCCTCCCACATCAGTTCTGGGCTGAGAAGATGCAACTGGTTTGACTTCTTTGAAACCTGCAGCTCCCCACATGCATCACATCGCCCAGCCACAGTAAAGGAGCCATGTACGGACACCACCACCTTTACCCAGCCCCTGGGGCAGCCTGACAGGCAGCGAGGTTGACAAAGGGACCCGTTGGGAGAAAAATAAAGCGGGTGTAAAAGAACTTGGCCACTCGGCTCACTAGATGGGATCGGTTGACCCTTAAGCAAGAGTCACAAGGAGGCAGGGACTGAACATGCCACAGATGGTCAAAGGCTTCACTTGTCCCCTGGTTTCTATTGCTACTGCATTAACATTTTTCTTCCCAAGTTTGGCAAAGGTTTTAACAAACTATTGCCAGGGCAGGATGTTTCTGGTAGTTATGCCTTCGGGCTGAAACAGCCAGAGGCCAGAACCGGGGAAGAAGTGGCTGACTCTCTTCCAATCCACAGAAGCCAGCAACAGGCAAAATAACCCCTCAGTGGAACAAACGACACAAATACAGGGGTTTAATTTTTACATATAGATATACATACAGGATCACTGCAGGTAGAGAACTGCCCGCTTTCAAAACAGATTTCTGATTTCCTCAGCCCACTGCAGAGCTCTACAGGCATTCTCGCCTTGTTTCACATCCTGAACTCCTACTGGAAATTATTCATGCAGACCAAACTGAACACAAGTGATCTGCATTGCAGATAAGGGAGGTGAAAGACATGTTTGGGAAGGAAAAGTTTAACTGATTG
Source organism: Grus americana (assembly GCF_028858705.1). NCBI lineage: Eukaryota > Metazoa > Chordata > Aves > Gruiformes > Gruidae > Grus > Grus americana. The sequence goes on from NC_072857.1 coordinate 37,032,414, forward strand.
GCTAAATTACTTGACTTAAATACTTGTCTCCAAAGATCATATTATTTAATCCTGTTGATATTTGCATGGTGATAGCTGGCTTTTATGCTTTAATCTGTCTGAATTAGAGTGAATAAAGTGAGTGATAAATCTTTAAAAATCAAACTGGACCTCTTATCTCACCGATTTTATCTTTCCTTTGGGACTCAATGCTATTTTGATTAGATACTTGCCCTTTTCTCTGAATTCCATATTATACCAAATTCATTACGATGATTGCTGTAATCTGTGTAGCCCTAACAGTAAGCCTCTTCAATAAATCTCCTCTGCTTTGTTTCTGCCAGGTTCTGTAATGGCATCAGGACACGAAGGAGAGGACAGTCTCAAGCAAGACCCAGCCTATACAAAAAATACAGAGTTTCAGAAGGGGAAATCTTAAAATATTTCCCCTGAAAAAGTTAGTTCAGATTTATTTAAAATAATTACCAGGCTAACTCCGTTGCCATCAGAAAAGTAATTTAAAATTAGTATTCTAAATCTAATCCTTAAAAAGAGACAGAAGGGGTCCTAGTCCTGCAGCATTGCTGCTTTGCCAGAGCATTCAAAATTCAAATCAGACTGTTAAATGCAAAAAGATAAAGAATAATGCACTGCTATTACTTTTGTTCCCTGCTTCCAGCTTTGCTCTACAGATATAAAATATACTTAAAACTCTGGCAGTTTATTATCTCTTAAGTTACTTCTTGTTTATAGTGAAATCTTGGATATGCTTTCCTAACCATAACCGGGGTATGGTAGAAAGTTGAGCTGGAATGACAATGACAGGCTTAAAATTACAAGCATAAAGATGCTTTAGATATAACCAGTGCATATTTTTTTTCAGGAAATAGCGAGCCATATACATCTCTGTCCTTTGCTGAGCAGATAAAATCAGCAGTGCTATTCCTAAACCTCAAAATCAAATAGGTAAATAATCTGTTTAATTTAGTAATGCCTGAGGCTCTAATATGCGAGATTAAAAGACTTGATTTCCGAGTATTAGAAGAGTATCTAATAAGTAGCACAACTCTGCAAGCCTCTGACTTGTTTTACTCTTCCCGACTAACTTTAAATCAATCGCTGCAGTCACTGATCCATGTTGGTTGCACTGTGTGTAAGACAGCAAGTGCCTTTTGCCTCGCTGCAAAGCATGGGAAGAGGAAAAAAGCCTGAGCAGTAGAGGAGACCATAAATGTCCAGTGGGGTTAAAAAGCAGGAACACCTGCTGCGATCATGCAGGAGGAATTGAAAAGCAAGGGTCTGGTAACTAATTGATCTGTGCCAACTTCCCCAAACAAATGTATTGTGCCCAAATTCCCAGGAGCATGAAATAAAACAATTCCTCAAACAATCGTTCCAACAAGAAATCCAGACCATTTGCAGCAGCTACATTTCACAGCCACACAGGCGTAATGCTGACCCAGGAGAGAAATACAGGGTCTGCCAGCCAAGGGGCTAAACAGCAAGGGAAGACAGGACATGTCTCCTGAGGAACAACCAAGAAATGAAGGCAGGCTCACCCCCACACTGGACGGCCCATTTAGGTACTTTATCTCTACTCTTACTTGCACTGAACACCAAGCTTGCCCGTCACCTTCTTATTCCTTATTAACCTTGCCCTGTTATGCTGTGTGAGAGGAAGATGCTCGCCTGTTTAAATACTGCTGAAACTCCAGCTATACTGAATATCTATTTGCAGGTCTTCCAAGGAAGACGCCAGATGCTTGGAGGAAGAGCGCGCTTCTCTGTTTATAAAGACTGCGCAGACCAGCCACACATAATTCCCATTGACATAAGTTCTAATGTTGCTTCTAGCCTAGAGACAAAATAGAAGGAAAGAAAATGGTGACTTATCTTTTATTAAAGAACAATTAGATTTTGCTTACTAGGAGCATCGGGTATTGAGATTCTACCTTCATGTAGACAAGACATAGTTGGGTTTTAAAATATTTTCATAGCCTTCAAAAGAATTTCAGCATTACGGACTACTGCCTCTTGGCTGCAACTGTGGAAGAGCTTACCCTCCAAATCAATCAGACCCTCAACATCCCCAATTAAAAAGTCATTAAACTGTATTGCTGTAGCACTCTGCTTCCCACCAAGAATTATTAGCTTAGACAAAGCCTTGTGCTAATACAACTACAACTTTACCAGTTTAGACCAGGTCTGCATCTGAATGGATTAAAATGCAAGCAGAACAATCTAAGTGTAGCTCAAAAAAAAAGGACCATGACCATCTTAAAGGTGCTATACATGTAAATTAGTCATAAGTACAAAAAAAAGCTATGGAAGACTAATTTTTCTCTTACCTTCGTATATTTTATTCATCAGGACCAGTTTAGCAGGGAAGCACTTTCAGAAAGCACATCAGTCAGCAAGTTTGACATTGCCTCTCAGTGAAAGGCCGGTTGATGCTATGTTGCAAATTAACCTCCAGTACAGCAAACGAGAAACTCCCTAACTCAAAAATAGTCACAGCATTAAAAGGCTAAAGAACAGTTCAAAACTCAGTAGCATCACATATTCTGTACCAGCCCACAAGGTGTTGCAGATGTACTACTATACTCCGTCATGGCTGTGCCACAGTGAGACTTTCCAGATAAGGCACATCATGACTTGTCAGTCAGCCAGAGAAGTTGCATCAGTGCCTGCTAAATTAGAAGATATCTAGAAGATGACAACAAGAGCTGTATTTCCTCCTACCAGAACTAAGCTCACTGCTTCTTCCATGCTTCCACCCCACAGCAGCCTAAAAAGTTAGTGTTTAAACTCTAGATGTAAACTGGGACCCCAGAACTCACCTCTGTTAAAATAAAGGCTAAGTGGCTGATAAAGACTACGGCTGATTTTCCACCAAAATCCAGCAGGCAAAAGAAAGTAGGTATGTTGGTATTAAATTGAATCTGATTGCATTTCCCCGGGTTTCCCAGAAGCATTTCACTCACATTAACACTGCATTCAGGAGCCCACAAAAGGGAGAGAGTTAGAAACACAATTTTAAGAGATTTAAAATATTTATAGACTGCGGTTTCATGATTACAATAAAACCTATTGCACTTGTGGGCCATCTCCATTGTTCAGGTCTTCAGCTCTATAAGGATTTTTCCATTATTAACAGGAGGTTGGCAAGTAATTTAACAGTTCTTTTAAACACTAAGAGCAAATCGTTGAAGCAAGCCCATATAACCCTGGAAGGAATTTGTGCATGCTCTTCTAGATAGTTTGACTCTTACCTCCAAAGATGACATTATTTTCTCCTTACTCATCACTTCTGGCTTTAAAGCTAAATGTGTGTAGCTTACTCAGAGAAATGGAGTAAAAGAGAACATAGAAACATCTGCTGCAAAGGATTCAAGCCTCTGCAGATGGAGCTTTACAACTTCTCTCCATTCCTCAGCATATATTTTTCCAACATCACAGCATCACAGAAATTTTGACAAATTGGTGGGCACATTGTAAGAAAATCAGAGAAGGAAAACTAATTCATATCATTTTTGCACTGCTCTGTTACTAATATTTCCTGTTACTGTGATTTCTGCCAATTGTGATCCCAACATACATGTGTGTGTATATATATGCAGGGATTTTTTGTTTCTTTAGGCATTTTTGAGTAAGAGTTGTAAAGGAGATGTAATCAACTCTGCTTATAACTGAAAGTGACATCTCAGGCAATTCCGTAGAAAGCTGGTCATCGGCATTTTGGCCTGCAATTTCTAACACCAAATTAACCCTTTGATTTTCTATGAAAATGGCAACTTCAAGAACAAATAGGCAGACCATTTAGCTACCTGTGCAAAAAGCAGTCTTCTAATTAATTGTAATTCATTGTTATTAAGTGGAAATAGAGACATGTCTTGTCTGGCACTGATTATTAACATCAGGAAATTACTGTTTGGGGGTAGAAAGTAACTGGGTTTAAACTACCAACTGGTTTTAAACTGCAAACCTACCATACTAGGAACTGACTCACCTCCTATGGACTCAGCTTTAAGCAACTCTTGTTTCTTACAGGAGGCAAGAGTGCCAAACCCCACTTTGTCAGATGCTGGGATAATCATGGGTGACAGACTGCACTTCTCCATTTACAGAGATTAAGCAAAATCATGATTTCCCTAAAAATTTGGTTCTGCTTTCAGAAGTGTTTCTAAGGACAGGGGAGGTATTACAGAAATACATATCAAATTCAACTGATTTATTCGGTAAAAAAATACAGAATCTGTATAGTTCTTTCTAAAATTCAATTTTTTAGTGTTAACTTCAGATCAGAGCATGTGAAAGGACTTCATTTAATTGCAACCCCAAGGAAGCCTCAGGAGCGAAGCCCTGCTGACGCTAAAAGAGAGGGCATTGCACCATCTCCTGGACACTTAAAATAAAGCGCTGAAAAAGAAACGGCTGCCCGCGGGCACAGGCTGCTCATTTCATACCCCGACCTCAGGCAGCAGCACTGTGTCAAAATGCAGTAATTCCAAGCCTGTAAACCCACCCCGAGATTCAGGATTTCTGCGAAAGGTAAGAGTGAAGCTGGAGTTTACCAACACTAAGGGTAACGCTACTGAGCACTTGCTGGTTTGATATACAGCCTGGTAAGAAGAAGGATGAGCAAGCTCTCCGAACCACGTTCAGCCATGCACCTGCAAAGCAGAAGATTGGCTTGCAGCAAGTTGTTGTTGGTTTGGGGGTTTTTTGGTAGGAGTTGTCTGGTTTTTTGGGGGAGGAAAACAATTGCCACACTTCCAACTGCTGCAAACATTTCCCCATCTCTTTGAAAGGTTTGTACATGCAGCTCGTAGCAGCTGGCAATGTATCTACTAGATGGCAGACAATTTTTGCCTAGGTTTTAAAATCTGAAGTTATTCAAATCTACGTGTTTAGGAAATGAATTTTACAAGTTCACTGGCAGGTCTACAAGACTTTATATAGACTTTTAGTATGATCATGTCACAAAAAAATCCTAGGTCCTAAAAAAATTTAATCCTCAAACCCTGCAGATAATGGGTCCTGTCTGGATTCAAGCTATGTGAATCCTAAATGGGCTATATGGATATACAGTCTGACTCCAGGAGTAAAACCACTGCTGTCATGGAGTCTGGTTTGGTTTTGCCAGATAACAAGTCAGTTGATTTCTAGTCCATATTTTGATGTTGTTTTTTAACCAGAAAAACCCTACAGGGCTTGAAACTCCCAGTCCTGACAGAGTGATACACTACACAAATCCGTCCAAAACACCCAAATATCTTATTTTTAAAAGTACAGGGGGGGGAGGAGGAGTATTAAACTTTTCCATTTCAATTTACCTAGCTGTTTCATTTTGGCTAGCAGTTCACTTCAGACAACTTTTCAACTGACAGAAGCAATGATCACACTTTGAATTCCATAAAAGTGTGCTATCACCTGCCTGTTCATTTTATACCTCTTCTGTCCCAAAATGCTTTCTCAGCAAGTCTGAAAAGACATGAAGAAAGTGTAGTTACTATATTCACAGGTTTTACATTTAAATTTGGACCTTTGAGAAGCAGGTATTAAAAGTTAACACAATTAATGAGGATAAGGAGCAGAAAAACCTGCTTAAGAACTCCCAAAGACTACACCATAAAGACTAGATTTCCCATAAAATGGTTTAGGCATCACAGGAATTGATGCTACAGATAAAGCAGCGATGGTTGGCATGTTTGGAATTTCATCCAACATTTCTTCCTTGAATTTCTCTTTCTTGTCCCTAACCCAGCAGTCAGTGACTCAAAAAGAAGTTCAGTTTGTCCTTGAGCACCCCATTATTCCCCTTGTAGACTACGGAGAAGTCACACTTCCGTCAAAACCACAGGCATATAACTCAATAGCTCTGTATAGTACTGGCCAAATAACCAAACAGTGCTAAGTAATATCTTACACCAGTTTTCAGCAAATGTAGTAGCCAAAAGCTACATTTCCTTCGCTTCTGGTGAGAGGGGCTCTGAACAGGCAGGAGAATGTCCTGCCTGACAGTCCCAGGCTATTTTAGAAGATGTCACTGAGAATAATCTCTTTCAGTCCCAGCCTGTAATTTTATTCACCTACAATTCAGCTGCCACCGTTGCCCTGAATTCCTCCTCCTTGTTAGAGATTAAAATGGCTGAAGTCAAACATGAAATACTACACTGTTTCAAAAATCTGCTTGGGAATTCAAAACCCAGGGACAACTGGACTCTGCAATAACTCTTATGCCCTACTGACACTTTAAAATCCTTTCCTCCCTCCAGTCTCAGCAGTAAGACCAGCTTGAAAATGTTTCTGTATTTTTAATGTAGTTGACCGATTTCTGCTGTGTGTCTTTGCCCTCTCCTCTTTCAGCTGCACCAAGTTCACAGGCAGAGAGAGAGAGGTTAAAGCAAGAAGCATCCAGGAGAAACTGAAATCCTAGCTCACTCTGCTTCATGCAGACAAGGCAGGCATGAAAATCATCCTGAAAATTCAGGTTTCCATAATTTTGCAAGTGCCCCCTTGAGAAACTCCCTAGTAATCAAATTGTTCCTAGTGCTGGAGCTTATTAAGAAACACCTCCGTAAGCAGAAACAACAAGACCTCTCTGCCGACTGCTTTATCTCAGCAGAGAATTTGTTGGGTATGGGTCCTAATTGGCTTCTCCATAATTTAGTCCTGACACCAGCTGCTTATACAGGGAGGTCTCTAGAGGCTGGAAGACTCTACTGCTGTTGCAAGCACAAAACAGCTTCCAGAGTTTACAAGACTGAGGGCACCCAGAAGGGATTTAGACATCCAACCAAAATTGTACAGCAATGAATCAGCAGTCAGCAAGTGCAGGACCTCTAGGAAATAAACTGGATAGAAATATGAGTGATTATCATTTCAAGCATCTTTTATCCTGACATCCCTTATGTGTATATCAGAATACATGGGTACAGCTTAGACACTGATATGATCCAGGTAGGAATCACAGCCAGACAGAATAAAATACAAAGTAGTTTTGGCTGCTCTGAGCTGACAAAGCATCGGTTTGGGCTTATTAACTAAGGACTTCAGCTAGGATGCTGGAGAACCGGGCTCCCCATTCCTGCTAATGACTTCATGCCCTAAAACGAGAGTATTAAGTACACAATGTATTTCATTAAAATAGATATCATTATGGATATGGGTGTAAAAAAAGCCCCATTTGACTCTCTGCATGCAGCACGCTTGCTGGAAGACAAATTTAGAGCAAAGGATAATGGGGAAATACAGAGTTACAGCTCTCCCACACGTAAGTGCATCCCTAACTGCCCAGGAGAGACCCAAGTACCAAACACTGCCCAGCTATCTGGAAAAAAGTATTCATTTTCTCTCACATTTGCTCTGGCTGCTTGCCAAGACTTTGCATACAATTTCCACATGGATTTCCAGACTTCCTATGTTTGTTTATATATATATTTATATATACACACATATATATCATGTCTCAGTGCACTCTGTAAGGTGTTTGGAGTGTGATCAGCACAGACCTGGAGGGGAAGCCAGCTTCCAGAGGTCGCAATACATGCAAAGGAGACCCACGGTGTTTAAAGATGAAGGATACACACACACATATAGACACATACACAGAACTGGTATGCTCAGTAGCAAAAGAAAAATTGCTCATCAGCTGAATTCTTCCAAATAAAAATTATACTCAAAGGCACCCAAAGACCATTGAAATACTGAAAAACCTCAAAGCGGTTCCACAGAAGGAGATGTACCAAGCGCTCAGCCGCAGTGAGGGAACAGCAGGTTTGGACCCTGTTTCATCCCCGGGGCATGCGTGCATTGCTGCACTCTTGACAGATGGCCAAGAACCAGAGCCATCGTTTGAATCCTTTGTCATGCTTTGGTTGTCTCTAACCTAGGAAAGCGGAGTCGTAAAGATGCTGTGACAACCAATCATCTACTGTTTTCATGAGGGAACATCTACACACAAATAGCCTGAAGAACGATGCAGATGGAAGGTCGTATCACTAGAGCAATGTAGCTGCTGCAATTCCATTTTCCACGCACCAAATGGTAGTTGGTTTTTTTGCCAACTCATAGACATTTGGAAAAGATACCTTATTCTCTCTTGTGTTATAAAGCCATTTCTAATCACTTACCCACTAAAGTATGGCAAAACAATCAATGCAATTAAGATTAATTATTCTATTAGTGTGACAAACAGTGTCCCAGACCTTTATATTATAGCTTAAGAACACCAAAGACAAAAGGCTACTCAAGAATTCTCTCCAGAGGACAAAAAACTTCCCTTTTCTCATCCAGCAAAACAAAAAAATTAAATAAACCAACTGACTTTCTTCCAGAAATGGCTTCCCATACTGCCATTATTTAATCCTCAAGGTGACCCGATTTGGGCTGAAAGTACCAATAGACTACCAAGAGGAAGAAATAAAAATAGCACAGAAATGGTATGTGCCGTTCTCCTGAGACTCATAAACACGAAGGACGAGGACAGAATCTTGCTGTCGATTCAAGGGAAAAATAAAAGATAAAGAAGGAAAAGAGTAGCAGAATCCAGCCCCCCTCCACTCTCCAAAGTATAAGCTTCCACCCTCCCAAAAAGCCAGGTCTTGTGAACAGTTAGGCTTTGCTTACTTTAACAGAAACTCTACCAAGCTTTTAAATTAACCTACAGATTTTAAAAAGTGTCATTTTTCTATAGTTTTGCTGAAGCATGGGAAGGAGTTATGAATCATTTCAGAAAATGATTAACATGGTCTGAATTCTTCATATTTAGATTAGTAAACAAACATACTAAAAAATGCCCCAAAATAACCCCTCCCCCAGAAACCCTTTCTGTTGAAGCTCACTATTTGTTCCTTTTAGAATTTCCAGCACAGTTTGCACATAACACATTTTAAATACACATTAGTGAGGTCAGAGAATTTTTTCCAGACATTTTCTGTAATCCTAAGGGACACAACAGCCATAGTGGCAATAATTGCTGGAAGTCTCTTTTCTACCAGAACCACTGATGTCAAGAAGTGGTAACAACTGTGACTTCATCAGTAGTTTAATATTTGATTTCCAGGAGACTGCTCTTCCTCTCATATCAGAGAGGGAGAAGCCAGAACAGGAGGCCCAAGGGAGACAGCAGCTAGAAACAGAGCCTTTGCACTCCTCAAGTGTAAGGTGTTTAGTAATCAAAGAAACAAAAGGGAGTTTTACTGCTACGCATCCAGAAAGGTAGATCAGAGTACCCAAGCAATATGCTAAGATCTGGTTTTCACTCTCAATTTTCACCAGCAGGAGCTTCCCCCTGTGCACAATGAGCTGCGGGAAAGGCATATGGTGCTCTTCATCTCCCACAGTGAAAGAGAGGCCATGTTGTAAGCTATTGCTCCCACCGGTCACCTTATATTATAGAATGAGCACAGCAGAATTTGATGATGTCTGTTAGCACATTCATGCACACATAGAGGAGTCTCAGTGTTAGGGGGAGCTCTATGTAAATCCCCCAGGGAACATCTAATAGAGAAATACAGCCAAGCACAGCCCTACCTGCAGTAGCTGGGCTTTGTCCTTCATCTTTAAACACCGACTCTCCTGACCACCTAGCAGGACCTTGGGAAACTGGCTGCCCTACAAAACAAGCCTGTGGCGATCGCACTCCCAGCGCCTTACGGAGCACCCTGCTATGCCCCACACCTAACGGTGTATCCCTGAGAGTGCTTCCAGCACAGAACGGGTACTGACAGATGGCAAGGTTCTGTCTCTGTACAGTGCTCTGCCCACTCGTCCTTTGAACTCGATTGTAAAAATACAGAAATGGATGAATGCTTGCCATAGCTACACCAAAACAGGATTTACAAAATGCAGGAGGATGTATGTACTTACCTGCATATGATTGCACCAAAAAGCACTTTGTTTTGTGGGTTAAACGCATTAAAAGATTACAGGCTTGCATTTAGGCATATTGCAGAACTTGCTAGCCAGCATAATCATTCGAGGAGGAGCTTGGAAGGAGATAGTATGAAATTCGTTCTTTGCTTTCTTTTTGCAGTATTTTTACAAAACAGAAAACAATCTTTTGAGCACATCCTGAAAATTCAAGAATAGACATAGCATCCCTAAAGATTAAATCAGCTTTTAGATACGTACACACTGTTCACTGACATAAATTTTCATAAATGTCTAGGAGAATACCAGCCCTCAGAGAGGGTTCTTAACCATGTTTAGACCAGATTTTGCAAAATAGAGTGCAAGTTCAAAGTAAAACCTATTCTGAGATCTAATTCTCCAGGTAGCAGGTTTGATTCTCATCATGTTTGCAGCAATAATTCCACAAAAGCCATTTTGCTCCACTGAGTTGTTTTACAAGTTCAGCAACTTCAGAACAGGTTTTCAAATAGAAGAATATAAATTCTGCACACTGCCCTCATGTATACACTGAATGGAGGATTTCTCCACTAATTACAGAAAGCTTGGTAAGTCAAAGCAGAGGAAAGTTTTGCTATTTAAGCAAGTTATATTTGCAAGAAGCTTTTCATTTGTTTGTGGAATTTCACAGCTATCTAGATCCCAGTTATTTTTAATACAGATAGAAAATGCACATTGAGAGTGGGGAGGATGAGCCTTACAGACATGTTCAAGCAGTTCACATCAAAATGCAGGACTACGAGCTAGATTGTGTCTGCTGTGGGGATGGAAACACTCTGCTGAAGGATAGTAACATGTCCAACTGATATAGCTGTTCATTCAGTGAGCGTGATCCCTAAATCTTTACTCTATCTCAAGGATTAGTCCAGCTTTACCACTGTATTGTCTGAGACAGGGTAATTCACCACTTCACTTTTTTTTCCTCCCCCACCCCTCCTGTTCCTCTCATGCATTTTGATTTTTGCCGTTGGTGGAGGGATGGTGGATCCCTCAGTGGTTTAGCCGATAGGCTCTACTATAGCCAAAAAAAATAATTCTTAGTGATAGTTATTACAAAAACAAATATGCAGACAGCAAAATGAGTGATTGTCCCAATATGAATATTTGTCTAAGTTTTGCTGCTTTTAAGTAGAAAAGAGCTGCTTAGAAATTACAATAGTCATAACCAAAAATCAGAAAGAATACATATTTGCAATGTAGTTGCCAGGATTGGTACTGAGTAAGAGTCAGTAGCCATGAAGTTCTCCTCACAGATCCTGTTTTTAGGTTACCTCCTGGCATCAGTGGATTTGCACCACAAGAGGCTTCCTGAGAGCAGGAACAGGCTTCTCAGCCAGCCTTTTTTTTATACTGTTCCACGAGTTATTAAAAGTTTAGAGTTTAATGCCTTTTTAGTCATTGCTCTGTTACCCAACATTAATTGTATCTACTACTTTGACTTGCAGGTTTCTTTGTAGAAGGGAGGAAATTTGGTCAAAAAGTAACCTACACATGAATTTCTGCTCTTTGGTATGCAGCTGAGTCCCTGAGTGTTATAAAGAAATAGCTAAGAGAAATTCAACCATGAATCTGTTATTTCATGGAGTTATATATACCAAATTCCTTAGCAGTTTTAAAAGTTTATATTTTATTATAACTGGAAGGGCAACAAAATTCAGAACAGCATCCTTAAAATATCACTGTGGGTATTTGTTGTCTCAATCAGGAGCAACAGAAAAAAGTGTATAGCGATCTACTCATTTGGATCCAGGCAATAGCTACTGTGATTCTTCTCCCTTAAGCACACAGAAACAAAAATAAATAGCCCCACTGGCCAGTAATTTTCCTCTTTTTCTAAGGAACTCTCGAAGACTAGTATGTCACTTTCAGACAAGAGACTGGGGCTGCAGGCTTTTCCAGCACACAGAAAGTGACTCTCTTACTTCTGGGATTTTGTTAAGGCAGCAGCCTGCCTCTTTCTATTTCTCTTCTCATTTTGTTGTTTCAAAACACTCAAAGCAGCAAACAGCTCAATGGGCTACAACTGATTACAGTCTCTTTGGAAGGAGCAAAGCATGAGCTCTTCAGTTGCAGAGTGACAGACCTGAAACCTCCAGTAACTATGAAAAAGAAAGGGGGAATACTGTTTCACCATCCACAGCCCTCTCCTGACATCTTTCTGTAGCTGATGTCTCTATCCCAAAAAGCTGACACACACAAAATCCTGGTGGCGAGTCTCGCCTTCACAGATAAGTATTTCTAACCACAATGAAACTAAACAGCAAAAAGCCTTTTTGCCTCCACCACCATGCCCACCGCTCAGTACTTTCCGTGCTAATTTTAACTAGCCTAGCAAAAAGCTTTTCAGAGCTTATTTTTTAAGTGGTGTTTTTGTTTGTTTTTTAAAGACTCCATCATTGCTGTTGGAAAAAATCACTCTTGCCAGATTGCTGCGCTGCTTCTGGGCTCTCCTCTCCTGTTTGACAGAGGCCTGAGGCTATAGATGGAGTGCTCAGGACTCTGCTGCTCACTTCAGGACTCCAGCAAGCTCCTGGTTTTACAGCGTGACTGCAGATGCAGGCAGTGCCCTGCTCCTCCTGATTGCTCTTTGGAAAATAAGAGTCTCAACACTGAGATTTTATCCACCATCTCTTAGTTCAAAGGATCCCCAGAACAACAGCAACCTATGGATCCAGTGATGAACAGCATTTTTGTAAAACAACAAGTATGAAGCACATTACATCAGGTCATGCAGAAGAATACTTTTTGTGGATGAAACCAGTATAGTTCCCTGATATATATATTCACACACACACAGATATATATATAAAAAGACCGGAAAACCTCCAGTCTGCCCAAGAAACAAGCAACACAAGCTTTTATCTACTTTGCCTGGAGAAAAAAGCAAGCTATAACTGCTGGATTTTGAATTTATGGTTCTTAATAATTTATGGATCACGTTATACCGTGAAGAAGAAACTCAGTCATCTCAAAGCTTAAATCTGAGGAAGGTTCCACATTCTCCAGGGTGGTTTATGCCAAAATATTGAAAGTCTTACAATCTGAACATCGGGTTTTGCTGTGGATTATTACAGTGAAAAATCCCAAGGGAAAGATGGCCACCACCAGTGCTTTCATCTTTCCCAAACTGCTATCACTGCACATGCCCAATACCCTCCCACCTACCTCCAGTTCCTATATAGACTGGTGGGAGAGCATCCAGGGGAAGGAGTTCACTCGCTCTTCGCACACTACGCAAAGTTCTTACTATGCAAATTAACACCACAAACCATTTGGCCTGTTAGCTAATGGGAAAGCTGCAGATGTTATAAAGTGAAAAAGAATGAGTCTAGTGCATCTACTTGGTGACAGGTCACAGCAGATTCAATTTCAGTAATAGCAAGAGTAGTTTAGACTTAGATTAAGAGGCTTTCATGGCCTTTATATTTGCAGCACAGAACATGGGGTGAATTGATTAATCTTCATCAAACAGTAGGCAGTACAGCGAACAAAAGAGTAGATACCCTCAATGTTAAAGCTGATTGTTTCTCCTGGCCTTATTATAAACTAGTTACTCCTAACCTAGAAAAAAATTATGAGATCATTTGAGGTCAAACTTCAAAAAAGAATGCCTTATTGTACTCATCTATTTAAAAGTGTAATAAAGTTTAATTAAAATCTGTCTGCCTGTTTTCTGCACCCATACTTCTGCAGAACAAGCATTTGGATGTTTGTTCACATGCCTAAGATAGGAAAATGAGCCTCAAAAAGAATGGCTATGGGATTGCATCTACCACCACTCCAAATAATTCCAAGTTTGTGGCAGCTGGAGTTTGTTATCCTCCAGATACACTGCTTAGTTTCCATCCAGTTAGTTTTAGAGTTGCATCTTTATTGTGAAAAACACCTATGAAGCCCTGCTTTTCTTGTTAACCCTTGATATTCTCTGACACAACAGACTGATTACATGGACCATATCCTCCGCTCTTTACTAGCGATCCGAGACTAAAGGCACTTCACCACGGATACACTGAGAAGCTCAGTTTTGTTGCTCATTGCAACAAAATGAGAGTTTTACTCTATAAGCAATAGTCACACAAGTATAACTGTTTACTTCTATCAGTTTAGCACCTCATAATTCCTGTCATGTATCACTGCAAGGTTTTGGTCTTCTCAAACATGTTGGTGCTTAACAGCTGTTGGGCTCAGATACTCTGTGGTAACTTGTTTTTTCTTCACAGCTCTTCAGGACACAGTATCCATAAAAACAGGCAAACTTATTATACACACAGATCAGGCAAGTTCTGCAGCACACAGCCTAATGTGTGGCAACACTCAGTATCTTTCATCCACTACACAGAAACCACTTCTTTCACTACAGGGTCAAGGAAAAACATCCTGAAGGTCATTAGCACTGCACTTCTGAAGTTTAAGTATCCTACCATTGGCAAACACAGCAACTAAATAGTAATCACAGCACAGTGCAATAATCAGTAACATTCATAAGAACCCAGCTAAACCTTTAATTCCTTCTCAAACAAAAGGAGGAAGGAGACTGATTATTGTAGGATTCATAGCAAAAGCTGTTGAACTATTTCTGGAAGTTCTCAAAAGGTGATTCAGACACAGACTTCATGTGGGAGATAGGTTTGGCCAAGGACTTTGCTTTAGGATCTGATTCTGTAAAATTCAGAGTAACTTCTAGAAGTGCTAACAAAACTTCCTCCATTGTAAATAAATCCATATTCTTCACTGTGCCCCTGTAACCAGCATGTTTAGTTCATATTTCTAGTTTTCACAGTCATCCATACACCTTTTCTAACAACCTTGTCGCATTTCCAAGAAGTGCCTCCAAGGTAAGCCTAATTTGTTATAAGTTGTCATAATTCCATCCAATGCAATAGAGCCATCTTGAGTGGCACAGATGAAAATTCTCCAGTTTCATCTGGTCTGCTTTCCTATTAGTATAATAGACTTACCGTTAGCACATCACATGTAAAAGCATATAGATCGGTTGTCTCTTAAACAGTTTCTTTGAGCTTCTTCCATCAAAGCAGAAAGTTAACTCCTCTAAGAAAGTATATTGCTCTAACTTTTTCAAGCCTACAGTGCATACAAGTTTCTTTCACTTGTAACAGCAAGAAACTTAGGAATTACATAACCAATTTACTACTGTTAGTACCATACAGAATAGTAACAAACTCCAACCTGAGAGTGACTAATTCTGCAAGGTCATCCCCACCAAATACATCTTAAAATGGACCAGAGGTATCCTAACAGGGGTATTCTGACTAGGAGACAGAATAATGTATTTATTCATCTCAGAAGTCACTTATTTGATCCCCCCCAAGACACAAAGCACCAAAACTGCAACTATAAACATCTAAATACAGCTGTTCTTATAGTTCCGACAACAGCCTCTGCTCACTCAGTTGTATTACTCTACTCTAATCCGCATGTTCTCTAAGATGATTCTTTTCACTTGTGCATTTATTATATTTTTGTACATAATCAAGTCCTTTTTAGTCAAGCCGGCAGTAGAAGTGGAATGTGAGGTAAATTGGTTTTCAAAGCCACTGTTACACTCCAAAAATACCAGAAAAAAAAAAGCCCTGGAAGATTTTGCTTCATAAGAAATAAAGAAAAATAGTGGCCATTAATAAAGTGCCAAGTGACTTGATGAATTGATGTTTCATTAAAGCAAAAAATTCCAGTGGCACAAAAGACTAATTTAGGTCTTAACACACTACATATTAACTATCACCATAGATAAAGGCTAAAATATATCTGCAGTCTGGTTGTCTGTATGTATATTTATTAAACCTAAGGCAGCTACTTTGGGATGTCAGTGTCCTTTAGAAAACAACAAAAATAATTTTAAACCCTATTTTAAAACAAAGTTACCTGAAACCTAAGCAGCACAGTAAATAACATTCTTCATAGCCCTTAATCTCAACCAAAAGACAAGTCATTTTAGAAATTAAATATTTACCTCTTGAATATTTTCCTAATCAGATACTTTGTTCTTAAAGGATGGATTCTCAGTTTACCTACAATCTATTTTTGATTGTTCGAAAGACCCTGGAAGACGTTTCAGAAAAAGAAGCCAAACCTAAGAAAGAAAAAAGGCATGGAATAGGGTAAGAGATGATGTTGCATTGCTCTAATTCTGGGCTACAGGGTAGCATAAAGTAGTGCTCAAGGGCAGTATTTTCATAGGGTTAAAAACAACGGCTATAGCTTTCTTTGACCTGTTTCCAGGCTGCTCAGTATGGTCTATTCTTTATTCATGAAATAGGTCACCTTTTCCTCCAGTTTAATAAAGGCTTACAGGACAATTTATGGACTTCCATGAAAGCTTTGTATCGGTAGTGTTTCTAATCATGTCTAGAAACTTCCAGGATAGGGACACCCTTACAGAGCCATGATAAGACCTTTTGATGTCATGCATTTATGTATTTGGCTGGTAAACTGCTAACACTAAGCTACTATTACAAGAATCAGGAATGACATCACTAAGTTTTGATAAATAAACCAGAGAAAAGTAAATCAAGTACATGTAATTGTGCTAGGAAGATACGGTATATGGTAAGAAGTATCATATACATGGGACATTTCAAATTCTTTCCCCACATAATCCATCATACTTCCACTCTCGCTTTCAGGTTTCTTCTCAAAAGAGTTTTGGTTAGGACTAACCTTTCTGCAAGAAACAGGCTTATAAAATAGCAACAATTCATATGAAAGAGGAAAGCATGAAATTAAGATTTGCAGTCATCTCTCACATCTCCATAGCTCACCTCTCAATTTTCTAAGTCCTACTTCCCCAGTAACGGGATTTTTTCCCCCTTGTCTACTCATAAATTATACACATATTATGCGTGTAATTATGCACATAAATTATAATGATTAAATAATTTTAATTGCTCTATCTGCTTCAGAAAGACAGATACTCTATTAAGTATGCATGCTCTCCCTCCATGTAAGCAAAGTATTTCTCTGCTCTGGAATTAGCTATAAACAGCTTGAAGTTGTATTGTCAAGTGAGAGAATAGTAAGAGTGTGAGAAAAATTGAATAGGTTCAAGGCTGATTTCACCTGCACATACCAAACAAGTATATATTAAAGTAGATGGATAAAAGTTTGTTCGAGTAATCCTTTTTCATACTTAAACTTTTACCAAAAAAGTTACTTGTGTCTGGGAAATGCTGCTGAGCTCCTTGCAGTCACACATACATAACTGAGAGGTGGTTGCTATTACAGAGAGAGGGAAACACATACAGATTATGTTCTTCATGAAAAGGCTGCCTGTTCATTCACCTTCTTTGGGTCACAGCTACTTATCTTATATGCTTTCAGACTATGGAAGCATGACTGTCACACAGCATGATTTTCTGTTTCCCAGCTAAAGCTTCGTATCAAATACTCTGGAAACAGATCCATTCACTTCCCCCGCCTCGTTTTACTGAACACTTCATAATCTTGAATCCATCCTGGATTTTGGTAGTTATTCACAAAGCTATTTAGCAAGAACAACAGCAAATCTCTACTTTTAGATGTTGCAGATATGATTTCTCCGTATAGCAGTCAGCAACATAAGAGGACCCTAGGGGTCAAACCCTCATCACACAGGAGCAATGTTTTATCAATGATTAGTTTCAGTAGTGACAGAATTTCTTGCTCTTTTAAAAAACACCACCACATTAACAGTTTGAGAAAAGCCAGTATTCCAGGAAATAAATTACTGAACTGCTAGAAATGAAAACCTTTCCTCTCTTTCCTTTCATTTTACATTTGACATATTTTAGTTTTTATAATGCTACCCCCTTTACCCTATATCATGACTACTTTTCTCAAACAGTATTGTTATAACCACTGGGATTTATGTGGGGCCATAACTTTGCCAGTAAACACAAGAAAGTGTTGGTCTTCAAAGATAAGTTAAAAAATATGTTAGCATCGTATTCCATATTGATCTCTTATTCAGCACAAATAGGAACTGTTTTCAACCTCACAGAATATGTTTTAGAGATATCACTTTATATTTTAAGAAACACACAAGACTTTTCTTTAGAGATCATTTTCCCCGCAGCATCACAAGTGAAGACTGCCACTCTAAATGGGTAATTGTTGACGAGAGCCATTTAAGCTGTCACACACAGTAATAAATAGCTATGCACTCTGTAGGCATTTGGAAAAGAAAAAGATAGATGAAAATGCTTTTAAGCTATAGAAGAAACTGAGCTGTGTAAGCAGGAATAGCTTGCTTCTAGGAGCAGGACAGTGCTCTAAAGAGTACTGCCAGCCCACAAACACAGCGGGACAATTACACACTGCGGTGAAAGCAAGGAGTTCAAAGTTGGAATCAAGCTGTCAAGGACAACTGGAAGTCTGCTGATGCAACTTTCTTAGCTTTAAGGTATATTCTGAAAAACTGACCTCCAAGAGTTCTTGAAGCAGCTCCTGGTACTGAAAATGTCTATCCATTTTTATTGTCTGCTGCTGCCAAGGAGTGCATCAACTCAGGAGTGCTGCACAATACGTCCTTCAATGTAAAATCAGGAATTGTTATTAGTAACAAGTACCTTTATTATTCACAGGAATTTTTGTTCTGATGCTTTTAAGCTCAAGAGGGTTAACTTGCCAAACAGTGTCCTCAGTTTCTTTTTTTAAATTTTGATCCTTTAAGCTCACAGCGTTTCCAGCTGATGAATATACAGTAACAGTTTTCATTTTCAGAACCAACATTAGTTTGCTGCACCATTGGTTGAAATCCAAGCATTTAGTCAAGCTTGTCTCCCTCGCTGCCTGGCTTAGCACATGTAATGAGAATTGTGTCTTTCACATTCATGCCAACTGGAATACGTTAGATGCAAGAATAACAGAGTCAGCACTCTATCAAGATCAACAGCACTGCAGAAAATAATCCAATGCATTCTCACCCAGGTGGCATTCCAATTCCAAATGTTAAAACTAATGAACCATAAAGAGCTAATGATAGAATACAGTTTACCTCTACACTCTAACCTTGCTTAGTTTAAACCGTTGCTGGATGCATTTTAGAAAGAACATATCTGTTCTATGTAGGCTAGGTATTGTCAGAACATTGCTTAAGTAATCAAATGAAAACAGGTTTTGGTCTTTGTCACCTCACATTCAGATTGTAAGAAGAAAAACAACCTTGAATTTCAACATAAAACACTAACTTTTTGCTAATTTTCACTAACTGCAATCAAATCTCTACTTTGTGTACATTACTTTACAAACATCCTTTCACACCTGAAAACTATGGAACAGGTAAATTTTGTACATGAATGCATGTAAGCACAAAGAATGAAAAAGTCAAGATTTGTATGTATTTTCTTGTTACCAAACAATATTTCAGTTTTTAACATATTTCTGACTTTGTTTTTTTTATTCAAAAGGGTATCAATGCAAAACCTAAGCGCTAGGCTTCCTGTGAAGCCTACAGTTAAGTCAACACTATTTAAGCACATGGCTTAGAGATGGAACATATCCCTGAATAATTTGCTAAATAGGGTTATCTTAAAAACTTACATATTCCTTCCTTGAATTGGGACCCTCCAACTGGCTGAACATGAACCTGAGCTGGTCATTGTCAAGAAACAGCATTATCAAGGACTGTTGTCAGGCTGTTCTATGGTATATGTTTAAACAAGCAATAAGAAACAGGTGAGCAGCGCTCAACAGTTCATTTCAATAGTATTAAGGTATAAATACCCCAAAGATTTTATTAATATGAGAATATATTAGAAGAAAATGCTTAAGGAATTTACATAGTAAGACACAAGAACACTACATTTTAATAACCAGAAACATTCAGTGGAAATAACTGAAATAGAGCTGGGTGGTCAGTTTGCTCTCTCCCCATGACAGCCTTCCTTGTGAATCATAGAAGTCTGTGCCACCTTCCACCTCTTTTTTTGTAACTTATTTCTCTTCAACTTGCTTTGGGGTTTTTTTGCTCTAAGTTTTCTCAGGACATAGAGCAGGGCATAAATGCCTACATGTAGATGAATGAATTTTATACTATAGATATAGAATATATTTTTTATGTATTGTAGAAGACATGTAATATTACTTACTGTATGATTACCCCCCTACCGTGGGGTAGTAGGCAACCAGGATAAATCAAAACTAGATACTCCATTACACCCACACAGGACTGGGTGCTTCCACACCTTGCTCCCCTGCAAGCCCAGCACCACAACAGCTCACTAGTTTCAGCACAGCATGAACATGCAAAGCCAGCTCCCTTCTGACCTGGATTAACACAGCGGGACACTAATCCCAGGTGGACAACAGTAGCCCCACAAAACCAGCCTGAGACTCACAGTACTTGCAAACTGGTTAAACCAGACATGTGATAACAGAATGTAAGTAATTTTGAATTATAGATTTTTCTATTTTCTTGAAAAAATTTTAAAATTTAATAAATGAACACTTTATTTTTATAAACTTACCTTGTATTTCCATGAATAGCAGGATTCTCTTTCCAGCTCTAAAAGGACAGCCAATTAAGGAATGAGCTGCTCAACTGCATTATGTGACATGGGACAACCTGACAGGCTATTAGGTGAGTGCCTTTACTTTTCTCCAGCAAGACTCTGTCTGGCAGGGAAGGATTCACAAGGGGAAAATTACAATCAGTTAGGAATTAATCAAATACTTGACTTCAGATTCAAGCCAAAAGCAGATTTCCCATTTTAAAATATATTTTTTGTTTCTAACACCAATAATACTATGAATGTCTGCTCAACTTTGCTAATATAAAAACAGAGTTAGACTATCATCATAAAATAAGACTATCAATACAAACCAACTTCTCCTTTCTTTTAAGTTAGCTTGACACAGAATTTGTAAACCAACATCAGATAACCTGTCTGTTGCTCTGTTTTAGGGGGGGTTTATTTGTTTATTTGGGTATTTCCTTACCCAAGGAGTGATCCCGTGAAAGTACTTAGTCCATTGAAAAACTAGGTTCCATTGTGCCCTCATGGCAATACAGAAGCCAAACAAGAGCTTACACTGCCAACATCTGATGAAAGAAAATATAAGTCTAAATAATATCACTAAACTGATGACACTAAAGGGGTAGATGGGCACATGGTTTAGATTCCTTTGTTCTATTTTGTAAAAAGTTAGTTTGTTTCAACACAACAGCAGACACCCTAATTATCAGTCCCATGCCAATCTATTTCCTTTTAATTTTTTGGGTTTTAATAGCAGTTTCAGTTGATTCCATTATTTGCCTCTAAATGATAAAGGACATGCAATTCAAAAAAATCTACCTAATATCACTGCTATTAATCTAAACCTTGAAGTCACAGTAATTTTAGAGTACAGTGAATCAGATTTTATTGAAATCACCAAAGTGACATCTTTTTGTCCCTCATATCTAGTGGTTCAAAGCTTAGAAGCAAGACTTACATGTCTGATCAGAAAACACCAAGGGGAAAATGTGCCAGCGCAAGCACTCAGTTGCTAAGACTACCCCAACCAACACTGGTGCCTCAAGCCCTAATATCCTTTTTACATTTCTCAAAGTTCCTTCTCATCCTGGGAATCTTTTGACAAGATCTTTGCTCTAAGCCAAGCTGCCAGTAGAGAGACCATGTGAAATCTAGCAAAAATCTTAGCTGCAGCAGATACTTCTGATATCCCAATTATACACATTTGGATCAATAGCCAAGAGTCTCTTGCACTGCTTCAAAATGCCACGTCATGAGCTCATTACTTTTTGCAGTCATCTCTGCCAACTTTCCCACCCGCGTGGCCCCTCCAGAGGTAAAGACCTGCAAAGTCTGCAATACACACACACACTCTGCTTTTGTACAGGCGATAAAGAAGATACCTTCTTTCCTACTGCCAAGATGGTAATTTTAAGTTTATACTCTTTTATCCTTGGGAGAAAATATATACAGCAGTTCATACAGATTATAAAACACTAGAAAAAAGGAGGAAGGTTTGTGACATATCATTTCTCCTACCAAACTTATGTTTTCAAACAATTAATAAATCTTTTATGCAAATACTGGGATATACAGCAGTTTTGTAGGGTAGCTTGGGCATTTAAAACTCAAACTGACAGAGCCTCTGTGGGGAGAAAAAAACCCCAAGCTTTCTTTCCCCTCACTTATAGAAGCTGTATTATGTAGTTAATATTTCAGATATGTATTTTCTCCTCTCTCCTTTGTGCAGCATAAGATTTCTTTTTTTATTGAGATTTCTATTGTTTCTGCATCAAAGTAGGACTTAACCTTCACATACATAATATTTGCTACTGCTCCATGACACCAGCCTCCCTTTGCTATTTCTAGTCACTGCAATGCAGCTATTTTTGTGAAATAATAGCAAAGAGGAGACACCACTTGTGTACAGTTCTCTTTACCTGATGAGAGATGCTATAGCTTTTTAAGATGACAAAGTAAAAAGCAGCATGAGGGCATTATTTCTACCTTTCTCAAACTTGGCTTCCTCTTTACAATTACAGAGCAAGCACAAAAGCAGGAGGGGAGAGGGGAGCAGGCATTTCCATCTCTGTATATTAGTGCACCTTTTCTTTTGCTGCATAAATACAGCCTTAACCACTTTAGTTTTCCAGCAGAAGCTACCCAATACTGAGGTCTTTTAAAAAAAATAATTTTCTAGTTCTGCGGTGATATTAGCAACAACAGGAAGTAAAGAATTCTTCCTATTACAGTGGTCTACATGTGTTCTGCTGCTCTAGATCTACCACATGACCCTGGAGTCAGTCATTCAATCTTCTAGTTCATCAGCTTCCTTATCTATAAAACGAAGACCCCAGTTTCCATCAGTCTCGCATTACCAGGCTGGAAGTCCTGCAGAGCAGTACCTACTTCTTACAGAGTGTCTGCACAGCACTTACAAAAGGCACTATGGCAAGTCAAGTCTAACACCAGCACAAGAGCACAGGCACCAGAACAGATAGCTCTGCATTCCAGGTCCCAGACATCCACACAAGCTTTGAGACACTTAAGTTACCAGAAAATTCTGGTTATTTTTGCTGAAGACAATCTTCAGTAAGAAATCTGATCCTTGGGTTCTAGACAGAGATCCTCCTGCAAGAGCAGGATCCTTTCCCTGTAATAGTGAGACTCTGGAAACATATGTGTTTATAGTAACCTAAAGCTTCTAACCCATCATGTTTTATTTGATTTCCTATTCCCATACTTTTTCTCCCCACATGGCAAAGATCACGCACCTTTCTCCTGCCTAGACTCTCAGCAGTTAAAACATATAGAAAGAATTCACTGTCTTATCATACAAATTGCCAGGTATTGGTGTCTCCTTATACCCAGGAAGGCTTTTCCTGCTGCGCCAAGGTCAAGCTGAGATACAATGAGAACAGAT
The DNA here is from genome assembly GCF_028858705.1 of Grus americana. Lineage (NCBI taxonomy): Eukaryota > Metazoa > Chordata > Aves > Gruiformes > Gruidae > Grus > Grus americana. The sequence continues at coordinate 37,055,682 of NC_072857.1, forward strand.
GCGATCAGTTAATCTCTGCAGACTGACACAACACAAAAGGAAAAGGCTTCATATGCCCATTGAAATACCCTTAAGAAGGGATAAAGGCAGTGCAGTGGTGGGCTACATTTTCCACTGTAGAACATTCACCGTGTTCCACAAAAAGCAAAACTATTGCTTTTGAACTTGAGCATGCAATAAATTGAGAAGAAAACTGTTGGATAAAAATAATGGACCAGATAGAAAGGAATTGTGATCAAACATTCACAACAATAGCGTGCAGGTTAATAACAGATCCTCTTCCATTTTGCAACTAGCTGTAGGAAGAGATGTTCATATTTAACACCAATATATGTGAAATTCTAGATCCTGCCTAGGCAAGCACTCTGACCTAATATGCCAGGATCAGCTTGCTGCTTGAATTTGCTGCAGTAAGCCATATTGTTTTCCTTGCAAAATGGCTAGTTTTATGTTCTCCTTGTATTACTGAACACAAAGAAAGTCTACACAATTAGCCCAAACAGCACTGGGCTGCTGTTGCAAAAAACAAAACCACCAAAAGAAAAACATTTCACATGAATGTTAAGACAACTTAAGAGGTAGTGACAAAAACGTGAGGCCGTCTTCCAATAGCTTGTGTGCTGCATAGAAGTTTAGCCTGCTTCTACTGAATTTTCTTTTATGTCATTAGTACATTTGTTTGTATGAGGTTATTAAAATAATAAAATACACCCACAATTCATTTAACACACTGTCAAACTCACCAACTATTTAAGTCCTGTCATTACATTGCTGGAGATTGCAATTTTAAGATTCCCACTGACTTTAGGATACAGAAGTTTGAGGAAAACATTCTTATAATTAAGAATACAGAATATAAAATGTAATATTGTAAGGCTTGAGAATAATTAGATTTACATTTGAAGTGAAATCATTTTTTGGCTCTTAGTGGCTTCAGAGAACAATTACAATATACTCTGTAACTGGAATTTCAAATGCAATTAACAGTAAATTTTCTGGTCAATGATCACTCCTACCCAAAAATCAAAGTCTATAGCTGCTTGCAATAAATGAGTTTCAGGATTTGGGTGTTGGGTTTTTGTTTTGTTTTTGTTTAAAAGTAAGTTTTCTACCCCTAGTGACTAACTTTTGTGGTAGTGTTCCTCAGGTTAATAATTTATCTTCAATAACTCCTTCCTGTCATTATACTACATCTTCAGTTTTTTGTCTTGCATGCATTATGAAAAAAATTCTTTTAAGTTACATCCATAAATTATTCGATACAGCCAGAATTAGAGGAAAACCACAGAAGATTGTGGGGAGCATCACTCATGTCCAGTAACAGTATTTCACCTGAGGCTAACAGCGACTGCTAGATTTTATTTACACTGGTAGCTCAAATTTCAGTAGGTTAAAATACTGGTGCAGCAATACTGCTGGAAGGAAGCTTGTAGAGCTTCGCTATATCACTTTCTTTTGGAGAGAAATACTGTTTTTGTGTCCGAACAACAGCTAGCATGATCTCATTTCTTTCAGTTCTGTAAGAAAGCTGGCACAGCTTTCAGTGGAACCAACCTCTCCCAATTCACAATGCAGATTTTTTGTCACACAGAAAAAAAAATCTAACAGAACCTAACACAGAGATTGCAGAATCAAATCCTTATACAGATTTTTTGTCCAGCCCAAAGAGTTCATGGAAAACTATGTGTGTAGTTGTTCCCAGTCCATCCTACAGGGACTCAAATGTCAGCAATTCCAGATGGTCAGAAAGTGATACACACAAAACCACTTCTAGCTGTTAAGAAATCCTTCATCCAGCAGAGACCTGGCACAGAATGTCAATCAAAGACACACTAGGTAGAGAAAACACCATGCAGTGCTTTCACTACAAGCATTTACAGCATTGCTGTGTTGACCATATTTCATGCGCTTCCCACTTCACACAGTGAAGAGGTGGCAGGTTTTTTTCAGAGACTGAGGTGGCAGTTTTTAGCATGGTACTTTAATTGCACAAAAAAGGGTAGAGGAAGAATACTCAGGAAATGCTACTGAACCATATTTCTTACTCTCTTCGTGCTGTGATAGGCTGAAAGCAAGCGACAAATTCATGCAACCAGCTTTTTCTTGCAAGGTGTTAAGGTTCAGGAGATAACGGCACCATTATTATAGTTTGTGTCAGTTAAATTTAGTCCAAGTTTAAAGTCAGAGCTTTAAACTTTTCAAACACACCTGAAATGGCAGAAGAATCAGAACATAAGCTACCAATGTTGTTCAATTTCGCAGTAATTTGAGGATAAATATTTATACAGTAGAAGAGTTTCCCAATCACTTTTTCAGACTATTCTTCATGCCTTACAAATTTTATTATTAATTTTTGAAAAAATAATTATACTTGACCTGGTCTTTGCCATATTGTGTTCCACTGATGATACCCTAAATATCTGCTATATGCACATACCATTTCTCAAGGTTCATGATATGCCCATCAAGAGTCAGATGCCACAAGAGTCTTCTAGAAATAAAGAAGCTGTGCGGCTGCTCCTGCATCACATTTGATATGCTATTACAGCTTGAATTCATCCAAATAAACTTGTTTTCATCTCCTGGGGCACAGAATGCCAGCTGCCACCACCGTACTGCAACTAGTAATAAGTTATAACATGTATTAGTGCCATAGTTGTACTTGATCTTTATGGGTCCCTTCCAACTCAAGATGTTCTACGATATCTTTCGGGACCTCTTCCACAGGCAAGTATTTCCAGAGCTGGGAAAAAACCCCACATTTTAAGAGACTCAACTAGTAAGATACTCAGCAAGGACTAAATGGCCAAAGCTGAAAGAGACAGTCGTTACCATCACCTACTCCACTGCAATACTACAATTGCAGTTATATCTCTTAGGCTAGTTGTCTCCATAACAATATAATTAAGAGTACATTTTAAATTCTTAATTATGCAAGTGTGTGAACAACATTAGATTTTTAGAAAGATGCTTGAAGACTTTAAGTCAAGATGTATATTCATCCTATGTGAAAGCTGTTTGATACTTCTCATTTTAAAGAACCATCGCATTTGCTAGAAACTGGAAAGCAGGCAAGTCTAAATAAGTGCATAGGAATAACATCTACATCTTTTTTCCCAATGTATCATTAGATCAAAACCCATGCCATTCAATATATACACAAGCTCCATTGTTACTGCAGTCCTATGGAAAAATGTAATTAATATTACACTTGTCTAGCCTACATAAGGTCGACCTCTGTGCAGTTTTTACTGTCTGCCCTTCAGTCTGCAAATGAACATTTTCATATGTTCACAAGCACAATTCAATTACAAAGAAAGAGAAACTGCAGCACCTAAAAATCAATAGCCCATTATAGTATCCTATGATGGACAATTTTCATTGTATTTCGTCTATTGAAATGCGATACTACATGCTGTCATATTGCATGCTTGGAAAATAGCGTAAGCCTTCGCTCAATTTCACTAAGCAGCATGATCTTATCCACTGGTGCAATCCTACACAGCAAACAAATCAGATTTTCAAACTTTAAAAAGAGCTAGGAGCACACAGTGAGAAAGTCCAGTAAGTCAAACTACTTGCCAGCTGAGAAAGCATGCTGTGAAAGAAGAGTTGGTTACTTTGCAGAAAAGACTTTTTATCTTTTTGAAGAAAGGTGAAGTTTCATGACTCTATGGAAGCAAGGTCTGACTTCCACTGTAATCTGGATTGCTGAGCATTTTTGTGCAGGAAACTAGAAAATGACACTAGTGCAATGAATAATGTATGTTATTCATGGATTAAAAGATCTAAACAGCTTAATTTCATTTTACAGTGCTTTATGTCCATGACAGCTAGTGTTACAACCATGATTCTTTCAAGCTAGCTGTATGTTTAGTTGCCAGGAAGAAACAGGAGCTTTGGCAGAAGAACAGCCACCAGTTAGCAACCTAGCACTCGAAAACCCTCCCCGAGGCTGGGTTCCAACTAAAAGTCTCAGCTACAGCACTTTATCAGATAACCAATTTTGGACTACCTTCAAGTTTCAAAACAAATAGTCTATTAATAACTACTGGATAATCCACACTACAGAAGTATCACTTCCAAGATCTCCACAGACATCCATTTGTCAGGTTATCCTTGCTTCATGTATTCAAGGTTACCTCCTTAACACCAGGGGGCTTGAAAGATCCTTGAAAAACACAACAGCATTTTCTGGGAACTTAATTCTACAGCAAGGGACAGATTCTCACAGAACACACAGGGCTCCAAAGGCAGCTAAACAAGATGCTAATTAGGTGGCTGACATACACAACAGAAAGGAAAAAAAATTTAAAAGCTCTCTATTTTTCATACTGAAAATTCAATTCATCCCTACAACAAAGGATATGGTCATAAACTGATTTTTGCAGTAAACTATACCAAAATCTGATGTGATAAACAATTGAGGAAAATAAAACAATGACTGTTCAGAGCAATTCTTATTAGAAACAGCATGAAAGTAAGGAAAGTCTCCATCTTCATGCACAAAATGACTCATGAACAAAAACCAGCACTTAATCTACAGAGATCAGAATTCTGGGGTCACTTTAACTGCATCTGCTTACATCAGCAATAAACTCTTTAAGCTGAAAGTTCACTTACAAGACTGAAGACCTTGAATCAAGGTATTTGACGATATTATATAGGATATAAGAATTTACAGCTTCAGACACGCTCTTAATTTCAAGATGTGTTTTACTTGCAGAAGAGTGGAAAGTGTGACTGTTGACAGAAACACAGTTTATATGCATTACACAAACATACTTGAGTCAAAGGATTCCTTAATAGAAGGCCAAAACATTTTAGAAAATTATTAATTATGCATTCATTTTTAAAGGTAACTTCATCAACTGAACTCTAATTTATAAGCACTAACAGAAGTTCGCCAGTCAGTACTGTTTGTACTTTGATACTTACCGAGACACATACCACATCAAAAGAACACCTTTTACTCTTGTCCAAACAATTAAAAAAAGGTATTACCACAAAGCCATCAATTTGCCTGAGGATTGATATGTTTACTCAAGATCTAGAACGTTTATTCCAGAGTCTTTGCACCTGCAGTATGAAATTCAGTAAGCCAGCTCCTGATTCCAAGTTGTTTGTAAGCCAGTTAAGTTTGTTTCCACACACTCAACTGAACACCTTACTATTTCCAAACATACTTAACTAGTACATTTTTGCAGACTCATCTGTGGTCTAGTCATCTACAGTCAAATTAAAGACAACTGATGCAAGTCTTTATTTTTACACATGTAGTCAGATTATCAGAAAAGGCAACTGTGTTCATACAAAATGGATTTTGTGGTATATTCTGCTAAAATATTATTTGGTCAATTTATCTGTCTCAGAATGGAGATGAGTGAATACTAGTAAGATTTTAAATAGAGTTTAAGAACCATTTCACTGAAGCAATATTTAGAAGTCTGAATTGTTCCCAAATTAAGATATTTTAAACTCATCTTTGTCCTTTCTTTTACTATGAAAACACTTCAACTAAAACATTTGAGCACTGCTATTTTCTCACAGTACTGTTTATGCACTTCCTAACTGTTTATGCACCTCCTAACTAAAGCGTAATTAAGACTCCACATTCCATTCGATACCAGTTAAACCTCTCATTAAAGTTCCTCAGAACTGCCACACGGTGGAGGTAGACGCCTACAACTGGAGAGGCAAACATCATGCACTTTAAAATTTGATTTTCATTTTATGTTAGCGTACATGGATTAGCCCAATAAATATCACTCAAGTTACTAGAAAGCTCCATTGAGGACTAAATTGAGGAGGGATGGGAGCGAAAGAGGAGGACAAAAATAAACACTATCTCCAAGTTATAAAAGCCTTTACCACAAAAAAGTGTTAAAATTGTAGTGAAATTACCATTGAAACAATACAACAAACTCCTTCTAGAATTTGAAAGCATGCAGATCCATATACTAAGATAAGTGAATTAGATTCCCAAGTAACATGCTTGTGATTGAGGCAGACAACAGAAAAATAAGTATTCATGACAGTTTTATTTTAAACTAAAGCCATAATCCTGTGAAAAATTTAGTTTGTAGTCTCACAAGAAACCCCATACAACTGATACTTATGAAACTCACTTCTAGTTTGTTACACATCACTAGCTGAAGTCCGTAACTTTGGTTTTAATGTAAATCACATCTAGTTACAGCTAGAAGAGAAACCTTCCTTATTGCAAAGCAGCAGGTAGACAGTTAACAAAACAGGAAGAATTGGATTTTTAAATGCAATGCCACCTAAATCACAGTAGCTAGCCTTGAAAAGGTTTCTTGAAGACCTTCCAAGTGTTTCAGAGATGCTTCACACATGTAGTTCCCAATATCCTCTGCCCTTTCACACATGGCCTGTGTACACTCATAATTAACAATGGTATTATCAGGAACACATTGTTGCAACAATGTTGTGCAGTGGTTTGTGCAGTGTGGGACTGCACACGTAGTAAGCCCAAATCATCGATGCCACGGTTTAACTAGTGGTCAACACTAAGACACAGTAAGTCTTAACAACAGTCTTTACCAGCAGAAGCCACATGAAGATACTTTCTTAATGCTACCGTCCAGAAGCACCACAGATTTATGTGTTCTAAACTCTTCTCCTCCTATTTGCAAAGTAAACAACATCCACTACTCCCAAGTGCTTTTACTCTACAGGAAGCTGCAGTGACCTATTAGTAAAATCATTCCTAAAGCTATGAGAAAGAAGAAATTAAGATAAACAACTGGGAAAAAACAAACTTAGCACAGTTCCAAATATGGTACTTATTGGTAAAACAGGTCAGCCAATCTACTGACTTTGGCTCCAACTCCTTCCTTCAGACTTACTTGAACAGAGTTCAATCTTATTCTTCATCACTTCGCTAAACTAAGTCCTACATACATCATTACAAGTCTGAAGCGCACCAGAAGCGTATTTTGCAAAGCAATTAGCAAAACAAGAATTTAGCTGAACTATCCATTTTCTTTCTGAAGAAATCTGCATGACATTTTTCACCAACAAAAAGCCAGGTGTATTATGAGAAAACATGTTCAGGTATCAATTCGGTTTGAGCAGCTCCCTTTGATGAAAAGCAAATGGCTGAGTAGCAACCAATATCCCAAAAGTATTAGCCAGCAAATACAGTAAAATGCATCTCAAAAATCTCTGGATCTGCCTACAGGTAGATTACTTCTAAAGTGTACGGTGAAGCACAAAGTGCCCTGAGGTAGAAATCTGACTTCTCACTAAATGCTTTGGGGGTTTTACTCAGGACCATCTCTAGCTTAATCCTGTAAACTAGATGCCCATTAGCATCTGAGGAACATTAAGCATGCTGCTGGACTAATCTGTCAATTTACTTTTATCAGAGAAGTGCAGCTGAAGAACTATGAGACCACATTGCAGTGTGAAACAAAGTATGGAAATAGGTATGACTGGATATTGACCTGACAAACACACTACTGACACAAACTAAAATACTGATGTTGACCCACACTAACACAGCTATGAAATTAAAATAATAGTTACATGTAGTTTCCCAAGCATTAGAGAAAAAAATTGCTCTCCCCCAGGTAAGAGAGACCTTTATCTAGCAGACTATAAGCTTACATGACACACATCGTTACTCGAGAGGCTCACCTCCAGAAGAAAGCCTCAAGGGGAAGAAGTTCAATTAAAAAAATCATCATTCAAACAATACTTTGGAGAAAATGTCTTCGAAGAGTCTTGAAATGAAAGCAGCTCTGGTCACTGACACATTGCATTTTTCTATTCAGCTACTTCAACTCAACATTTTATAGCTTAGAATACTACGGTTTGTTACCTGTTAAGTGCACACTGCAATAAAATACTCAGAGACAACATTTATACATTTGCTAGTTTTAACGCCGGTTGGTACTACTTCAGTAAAAGTCAGCAGCATCTGCTCTGCTGATAACACGTTAACAAGCATTAGGCAGCATCATATTTAACAGTTAAGAGCACTGCAAATAGGTTTTCCTAACAGAACTCACACTTGTTTTAAGAACAACCTAAGAAAAACTTAACTTTATTTAGCTTTATTAATAAAACAAGAAGGTAAAAGGTTGCTATGCCATTTAGAACACAATGCCAGAGAGATAGTTATAAAACAGCAATGAAGCCTAATAAAAAAAATTAAAGTCACATATACTAAGAACAGTCCCTGTCCCTGGGAGCCAGTTGTGCCTAGTGTTCTTCCTGCAAGTAGCCTACCATGTTTTCAGGCAAAAAAAAAGGCATCAGTAAATAAAGCTGCCATTTTAAACATTTCCAACATACTGGGAAGTAATTCACAAAGTAATTACAGAGGAAAAGTCAGTGCTGATATTCTTCTACAATCATGCAATTGGAGCACAAATGGGAAAAACACTTGTATTTACACTTACTCAGTTTTTAAAACCATGTGTACATCACCATCATTTAAAGTGCAAGCTACATGTCTGCTGAATCAACTGAAGGCATAAAAGGTGAGATGTAAGTTAAAATACTGCCACCAGTAGTTATACAACTAACCACAGATGTCAGCAGCATATTTCAAACCCTGACCAACTTAGTGTGTTACTTCCTCTTGTATATTACCAGCCAAATACATATTCCATTGCCTTAGATACAATACTTTCATCTTTCCTAGGAGTTTGTCTGTCAGACACCACCTGGAAGGCAGGGGAAAGAAGAAGAGAAAATAAAGAGAATCAGTCAACATGTAGTTAATTCTTTTTATACTAACCAGTTTTTCTTTTCATTTCCTAAATCCTACTATATTTTGACAAAATATGTTTGAAAGATTTTCAGAACAAGCCCTCTGGAAAAGTGACAAGTTATTAATTTTTAATTATTATTATTTTAGAGCCTGAACAGGCTGAGTTTGTACTTGAACCACACCTTTAAAGAAATGACAGGAGAAGATAAAGGCTAAGGTCACATTGAAGTTAATGTGCGTACAGCCTCATGCAACTAAGGGGAGATAAGAAACACATGCCTCTGTTTCCCCTAAAATACCTGATAGTCACTAGTGGAAGCTTTGTATGCTGTTGCAAGAGGTCTCATTGTAGAAATCCTCGTAGTATTATTTGCAGGTTGTACTGGTGTGCCAACGGATTTTGTAGGTGGAGTGAAAACTGAAGACATTGAGGATGCAGAGCTTCTTTCAAAGTTTTCCATCACACTCTTTAAAAGAAGTTTAATATAATGTAAACAAATGCTAAAATTATCTAGCATTATCTAGAATTGTTTGATAAAAGTATGTTCACAGCTCAAAGTAAGCAAAGACCACAGGTAAATTACCTGTCAGTACAGAGCACACAAGTACACATTATCACCAAGCATTTTCCTTGCTGCAATCATTATATGTCAGATGATGCCATTGCAAAGCAGCAGAAGCTTGTAATCTGTTCACTGTACATTCTAAGTGTCAGCCAAGTTTGAAACAGTTTCTAAGCCTCACAACAAACTTCAAGTAGTAACTTCTTTCAGGCCCAGCTGGACTAAATAGCATCGCACCCTCTTTCTAAACACTTCTAAAATATTTTACCCAATCCATACAGGACAGTGTCCAAGCCCTTACCAACTTGCAGCTTTTTGCTCAGACTCAACTTGCCAAGGAATTTCACTCAGTCCCCTTATCAAATGCTAGGAAAGGAATCAGAAGGCTCCATTCTGTAAGCTTAGGTTTAGAAAGGAATGCATGTAGAATGGAAGAGGAAGCAAGTGACTTGATGGATGGGAAATGACAACCAGCCTGGGGAGACCTGATTTGCTGCATTTAGACTCCAGTGGAGCACAGCATTCAACCAGCCTAAAGACAGTAGAAATTCAGAAGCACATCTGGCACAAGACAAGCTATCCAAAATACATGATAGGATTGGTCCTATCCATCACATTTAGTTTTCAATTGCAACAAAGAGTTTTACAAGCTAATGCCAAACCCTCAATGGATTAATCTGTAGAAATCTCCTTGCCTCCAAAAAGCAGACACTATCTACAAAAGACATAACAAGAATTCAAAAGCAACAAAGATCAGATGCCTGACAATTAAAGGTCTTAGATCACTACTTCTAGAGTTTTGGCCTATAGGCAATTCAGTCATTTTAAAATCTGGACACCAAAACAGTAAATAAGTTAAGAGACTGGAAGCTCTACCATCAGAAGCCCAGAGAAGAAAGGGGCACTGAAGTACATTTATTTCTGAATTTTAGTCAGTATAAGCAAGGTTTCAAACTGATAACAACTGAAGTAATTGCAAGCTCAAATTTCTAGGGCTGCCTTCTCAGAATGGTTTACACTTGAAAGCTCACATTACTGATGCTAACATCACATATCCTTGGAGGAGACCAAAAAAAATAACCTCTGAACTATCAAAGAATGACTGTCATTTGCTTAAGCTAATGTACAGTACCCAGTGCAAAGTGCTGCAAGAATTAGTGGTCAGGGCATTGTCAATGCCTAGAAACTAATAGCTCATGATAAAATTAGACTGGAATACAGCCACACCTACCCCAGCCACTACTTACAAGAAAGGGATGTGTTTCTGTGAGGGCAGGGAGGAGAATATGATCAGGACTGTCTTGCTAACAAGTTTTCAGTCTTATGTACTAAGATAAACTGAAAAGCCAGAACCAGATAAACAGTCACATAAAAAAAAAAGAGGGACAACTAGGAGCAATAGCGGTCTTAATCTACCAGCACATATCTACCGCAGCCCCTAAAAACCCACAAATTCCAGTCTGGGAAATTCTTTGCTCTCATACATTAGGGTTTCACTTCATATCTTGTACAGCAATATAATTCTGTACATTGAGAAATCTGTGCTTCTTGGAAGTTACAATGATCCTTCTCAGCAGGAAATTTTGTCAAATACTTCAGAAAAACTCATGTAAAGTATAACCTTTACCTATATAACTGAATCACCTAAGCTTTGCAATTCAAAAAGAAAAAAATTAAAGAGGTCCAGGCAAATAAAGAGGAAGCCCAAAAGCAGAGCGCCTTATATTTAAATAAAGGCAGCTGTTAACTTACTTTATCTATACATGGCTTGACACCAATCATGATAGATTCACCAAAAATTCTTCCATCTTTGCTTAAGGCTTTCCGAGCTTGAAGCTTAGACTGATATCGAATATGCATCCAGTTTCCTGTGTTGGACATCTGCATGAGATTATGTGAGAGTTAGCCTTTTAAAAAATGAGCCAGAATATTTTCAGAAATAAGTATGAAACTTAGACATACCACATGCTTCAATATGTTTCCATACTGAGCAAACTGTAGAAGAATATATGAAGCTGATGCTTGAGGAAATCTGCAAGACAAAAAATACTCAAGAAATTATAATGAGTAATTTAAGAATTCCAGTGCTAAAATACAACCCTACAAAGGGTTTTTAGAAATCCAAAACAGACTAGTGTGTTAATGCCATTTTTGAAGCAGTGACTTAAGGAATGTTACACTTTGGAAATCAACTTACCCAAACACAGTTACCCATGTGTCATCTAGTTGATCTTCTGAAGTCAGGGAATCACCCTGAGTATAAAAAGGATCCAGCTGAGCAGGAGATAGAGTAGTCTTCCTAGGTTGCCCAATACTTGCAGGACTGAACATACTTGAAGCTGTTAAATTGAAAAGGCATTGTTTAACAAATTACTTTTGCAAGACAGATAAGCTTAAGAGCCTATAGTAAAAGAATAAATCCAGTATCAAGCATTTCACTTGTATATGGAAGAGTTTGATGGAGATTTGCAGACACAGACAAATATTAAGTCAATCCAAACTTCACATCTGCAAGCATGCAAGGAAGTTTTATGACTAGCAACCTAGCTTTCTCCTTGACCTCTAAACACCACCAGCTTCATACAGAAGCCATATCAGAACCAGACAGCAGAATCAAGCTTAGCAAGAAGCCACAGGTTCATACACAAGAAACCTTATGAAGATGGAAGGCAACCCATCAATCTCAGCTGCTTCACTCAAGTACAGCCACCTCTGCACTCAGTTCATCAAACTTTAAATAAGGAATAAGTTGACTGAAATTCAGTCAGTCTCAGCGTGGAAAAATATTTCCTATTCACATCCACATACCTTTTGAAAAGCTAGTAAATAAAGATGCAACTCCTCTGCAAATTAGCAGCAAGGAATTGATGTAGCTTGAACAGTGATAATTTTTGTGTATTAAGGAAAGCTGTAAGAAAATAGATTATACATTTTGACAGGACATCTACCTGTTCCAGGAGTTGATGGCATAGTTCCAACCAATGGGCTCTGTGTTAGAGAAAAGCTGGCCTGCATTAAAATACAGAAAGTAACAAAACATTCTTACAAGTACACTTCTCCAATCAGAAGAGATCATTTTCAGGTAACTTAAGCTCCAGGTAAGAATATTAACTGTTTGCCTTAAGTTACTCCTAACTTTTTGAGTAAGAACAGACATTTATATGTATATTTAACACAAGATTATTAGTAGTTATTCATGAAGAGTTATTTGACAATGTTTTTACATTCTAGCACACAGATTAGCAGGTAGCCTGGACATCCAGTAGGCCTCAACTATAACATCCTGCATTTTCCAGCTGATTACTAAGCCTCAGAAGAGAATGCAGTTAACTTTGCTGATCAGAGGCTTAAATGCAAGTATCAGAGATAGTACAGGAATGCAGAGCAAACTACAGAAGGGAAGCACCACAAGCAACAGAATTCAGGGTCTGTCTACAATGTTTCATCATCTAACAAGAAAGAGCTACTGGTGTAGAAGAAAACTTATTTAGTCTTAGGGTGAGCTTTAGCTAACAGGAACTGAACAATCTGTTACCTAATACCAACCACATATGCTTTGTAAAAGCAAGTAACTTTAGGTATCAATACTCAGAAACCTTATAGCTTAACCTTTTCAAAATAGGCATCTCACTATTGCTGTAGTATAATAATTCACACATTAATGTGCATCCTGATGGAAAGAATGCCAGTATCATAAGCTACCAGCATCTGATTTTCACTGTCTAAAGGGCTTAGAAATCACAGGAGCATAATCCCCACTTGTATTCCTCATCTCTAGACTTACTTTCCCTCTCAACTACTTAGTGCAACTGCACTGAAGGCAAGTACACTTTGAGTTTTAGCTGTCAATAGTTATTTTCTGTTTAACATAGAAGGATTTCAATATCCAAAACAATTTTAGTGTATTTTTAGCCAGAATCATGGTATTTCTTAGATACAAGATCAAACAAACTGAAGCACCTGCAGACCCAGCAACATGCATTCTGATAGCAGCTCTTTTTTTTTTTTAAATATCCAGTCCTTTAAGACAGTATTGGATTCTGCCCTTCAGAGACAACTTGAACTTTCAGAAGACAACACTCAATAAAGAGCGAAAGGCATTCTTGCATCAAAAGAATCACGTTCACTGGAAAAGAACCTACTAATGCTTGACTGCTCAGTTGAGGTAAGTAGCAGAGCTTATTATTAGGATGACCTTCTACAAGTTTTACTGTTACTCTTTCAGAATTAACCCCGCCTCCCTGCCCAAATTTTGATTAGATATTTTACTCAGCACAAAATTCCTTCTGTGTCAGTAAATGTCTCTATTGCCCACTAAAAGAAAGATAATGCATATTTGGACCCTTCTGGCAATCAGCGAAATAAATTTACAAGAAGGTGAAAAGCTGTGACAAGCCCTCATTTGTCATGTACTCAGCATAGCAGAGGCATGAATTGCATTTGTCATTCTCTACAATATCAACAATCAATAACAATAGGAGACAGCTCAAGAGCTGCAGCTCTCATTTAGACTACTCAGGAACAGGTACACCAAACACCCAGACTAAGCAACAGCATGATCTGAAGACTCACCAGTCATTTTGCTACAGCAGTTTATACAACTGAGTTAAGAGTTCACTGAAGCAGTAAGCTACCTCACATCTTCTGCTAATTGGCCAGTAGCTAAGGCACTTACTGGTCTTCTTGAGGTTAGAGGTGTTGATCCAAGTCCAGGACTAGATAACTCATCATATATGCTTCTAACTGGTGGAGCACCACTTTTATCTTTATGTGTAGGGACTACTGGTTGTGGGGGAGATCCTCCTGCAATTAAAAGGAAAACAGGAAAAGCATGAAGAAACTTGTAATTTTACTCCACTACTACTTGTTCTTGAAACTTTAACAGTAAATTCAGCCATTAAAGACTTGTTGATTGTTTCACTGAGGGCCTATCAAACTGTTCAGGTTTGAACATTCCACATAAGAATATCACATGTGTCAGAAACTGCCTCCTTACACAAGTATCATCTAAAACTTTTAGACCTCTTATTAACCCAGTATATTCACTACTTACATGCGCTTGCTCTTTTCATGACATTCTGAGCATAGCTACATTTTCCTATTTTAAGGCAAGTTAGTAGTGTATTTTAGTTGTTTCAGATACTACCTTCCCTGTAGGAGAGAGGCAAAAGCAAGGCTTTTAAGACTGGAGACATTCTACATGCTGAAGAACCATACCAAAATGCACACAGACATTGCACATGCTGTCACATTCCCACTGTGCAAATTCCTTTCCCTTCCACGTAATTTCATGTTAAATAAAAATGTCAACTCTTGAGAGCAGGAACTAGTTTGCATTTAGACAGGATGAAGTTAAGCCAGCTGCTCTCCCATGTTGTAATCTTTGGGACTTCAAGTATAACAGAGAATTAAACTGACTGAAAGATCTTGACATATCTCTGAACACTTTGCATGGGTTTACCCTAGGGCAGGGGGGGAAGGAACAAGTAGTTTGACTTAACAGTTTTCACCTGCAAAAGATTTGGAAGTTAAGCTTTTCCTAAGTACTTTTCAATCCTAAATTCTGAGCTTCAAGACTCCTCTCTGAACTGTTTAACACATCCAAGAACTATTACAGTGTATTATACAAATACACATTATATAAAGCACTCTCCCATCAAGGTTTTCAGTTTAAGCAATATATTTAATCACTCATTTTGGGAGGCCTGTGTTATCATCTTTCTTAGTCCCTCTTTTCTAATATTGATACTCTGAGGCTGTTACAAACCCTTTTAAAAACAATTAGGTGAAATTCACATGGCTTTTCAATTTCATAATATTTTTCTCAAGAGGCTTGCATGAGGGGGGAAGACGAGCAAGAAACTGGAGACCAACAGACCACCAATCTTAGAATATCTCAAGTTGGAAGGGATCCATAAGGATTATCAAGTCCAATTCTGCTTGAAATCAGAAGAAAAGAATATCTAAAATTATCTTGCAGTACTTTAATCCTCAATTTCTCCTTCAAAATGACTAGCACACTAGCACCAAATATTTAGATTACACTAACTTATTAATAGAAAAGCCAATATCACCCATGATATGAAATAAATCAATGAAGCTGTTACCTACTCACTCATACTTCTCAGAGAAGAAAACAGACATACAACACCACCATTTTAGAAACATAGGTAAGGACTTTCTAGTCAGATCAATTAGGTGGTTGGAGAGAGATGAGCATCTACAGCTGGGAAAAGTCACTACTCAAGCCCAAATACAGCAGACATCAGGACTGTAAATGTAACTGTTAGACAGTAATTAAGGAGTATTTTTTAGTTTTTCTCCATCCAGTTTTTAGAAGTCTTACAATCTGTAAGTGATTTTTTAGCATCAGTTGCAGAGAAATCACCAGCTTGCATAAGCTGCATTTAATTTGCCAGTAGACATCTCTGTTTTAAACAAAGAAAACATTGATGACCATATGTGCAACTGACTTGTAAAGAGCTATATAAGTTGATGTTATATTGAGAGGTTCAAATTACTTTCCCTATAAAAGCAACCTTCCCTGGTAACAAAACTGCCATGTTTAAAACATTTATTAAACTTAAGTCTACTTTGACAAATGTAGCCAAACTCCACTGAATACACTTGAGTTCACCACTTCAATGAGTTGAGTTTGTTTAGAGCAAGTTATAAAACTACAAGAATTCAAGTCTGCAACAGTCACACAAAGCAATAAGACATACCACATTTTTACTTTCAGGACAATTTTTCAGCATTTAACAAGTTCTAACCTGCAAGTAGTGGAGACCTCATTTCCATTACACCAACTGAAGGGCCACTTAAAGCACGTGGTTGGGGAGTCACTGGTGCAGGTAAGTCGCCCATCAAGAACCCAGGAAGAAACTGAGCACTAGCTCCTGGTTTTGGAGATGTCGGGGAACCAAGAGTCATTGGCTCAGCTCCTGCGTGAACAAAAACAAAATGTAAAAACATGGAAGAAGCCTAGTGATCTAGCCTTTTCCATAGCTTAAATAGCAGTTCTATTAAAGAAACATAAAACAATATACAATAAGTGACTAAGACTGTTCTAACCATTTATTTTCCAAGCAAGCGAAGTTTATCACAACCTTGAGTTTTCAGCAAGTGCAAGAACTGCCAAGCTGAGACTTAATTCTTAAAATATACTGCTTTGGTTAGGGCTGGATTTCTGGTTTTGAGGGCAATTTTGGTTATCGAGATGTTTTAAAGGCGTTTCCTATGTAAAAGCAATCACACCAAGGCTGGATTCTCCTCCCCTGCCAGCCGGATCCACGCCCAAGCGCAGAGACCGTGCTCCGGCAGAGCACCGGGGGCTCCACCAGCCAGACCGCGGCTTCCCCGCAGCCCTGCCGCCACAGCCGGCCTCGCCACACCCGAGCGGCCCTGAGTTACGGATCTTATACCGCGGAGCACCGGCTGCCTGGTTTAACCCCGCACTCCCTTTCGTCTTCCCTCAGAGGAAGAGGCTCATTCCGGTGCGGTCTCCCATCTCCCACTTCAGCCCGGCGGCGCCCGGGCTCCCCCAACGCGTCCCCCCAGCCGGAGCAGGGGACCAGCTCCGGCCCCAATCCCCTCACCAGGCCGGAAGAACGCGGGCAGCGTCGGGGAAAAGAGCCGAGCAGCCATGGCCGGGCACCACCGAACTCTGAGGCGGCTCGCGCCGACCAACGGCCCCGCACGCGACCAACCGCCGCACGGAACGGCGCGCGCGGGGCAAGGCGGCGCCGGGCGAAGCCGAAGGGGGCACGAAGCCGGGGGGGGGGGGGGGAAGAGAGAGAGGGAGGGGGCGGCCCTGCGGCCCGGCTCACCTGCAGGCGGCGGCTCCATGGCGAAGGCGGCCATGTCGGCGGGAAAAGACCGTCAGCAGCTCCGCCGGGCGCTTTCAAACGAGACGGAACTTCCTCCCGCCGTCACTTCCCACCCGCCCTCCTGCCATCTTATGAGCGGCCCCGGCTGAGAGGGCGCGTGACGTCACCGCGCGGCACGCCCACACGCCGCGGGGCGGGGGGGTGTTACCTCACAGCGGGGAAGGTCCCGCTAGCCGCGGCTCTTCCTTGATCCCCCGCGGCTGGGCCGCAGAGGGGTCCGCGTGTCGCCGGCTGTCCTCGCCTCACGGCCCCGCTCTCGTAATCACTACGAGTCAGCTAACGTCAACTGCACACGCCAACTTAAAAACCGAATTTGTCATTACAGGTGCTTGTCCTGGATTATTTCTATGGGCTATGAACTCATAAACCCGCCGCCGAGATGAAGTGGGAACGCTTACCCACCAGAGAAAAGGGCAGTCGGTCGTTTCCAGGGTTGACAGCGCACGCATCCATCCGCATCTAAAACGGCAGTGCAGTGACCGGCTCCGCCGTGGAAATGGGGATATGGTGACCACAGAACAGCAATCAGAGGCCAGGGGGTAACCTAAACCTTGCAGTAGCATTTGGCACGAGCAAGTATTATTGAAAACCATACAGAGCGTAGCTCATACGCAATGACGTGCTGCAGTTCTAACTAGTGCTATGAGGAGGGAATACTCTTATCAGTTCTTGAAACCAAACCTTTCAAATCACTTCAGCACAAGATTTATCCAAACACAGTGCTCTTTTTATTTTACTCTATATTAATATATCAAACCATGTAGAACTGGCATGAAGGCCACACAAATGACTATTAAAATCTTTTACAGATTTTGTTAAACATGCCACCTTGAAGCTATTCCAGCCTGAGATCTGTCAGGAGAGTCAAAGTTACCTATCCTATGATGTCTGTTCTTTATATGTGATGTGGAATGGAGTAAGGCGACAGCAACTGAGGACTGCAAAGAAAAGGCAGTAGCAGCAGGTCAGAGACAGGTCATTATAAACATTTTCCATATCTCCACCAAAATGATCTACAAAAAAACCTGTGATAGCCTGATTCCAGCACTTTGAAAACATTGTTAGTGCACAACTCACTCCTCGATGAGAAACAGTAGAAAGAAATGAAGCATTAAAGCATCTTACATCTTTTTACTTCCATCAAAAGACCATCTGTTTTAATTTCCGAACATATTTAATGGTTGGCTAGCCCACAAAACTCAATAAAATCCTCTTTAGTTGCAATATAAATTTAAAATCCAGTATCAAG
The DNA here is from genome assembly GCF_028858705.1 of Grus americana. Taxonomy (NCBI): domain Eukaryota; kingdom Metazoa; phylum Chordata; class Aves; order Gruiformes; family Gruidae; genus Grus; species Grus americana. Next base: position 37,074,126 of record NC_072857.1, read on the forward strand.
GATTTGATACTGGATTTGATACTTTATTATATGAACATTATCTAGATTTTACGATCAACTAGAATCCATAAAGATGTGGTTTAGTATTAAACAGGGCAACTTATCTCAGTTATTTCCTTTCTCTATTGCCTGCATTCTCTGATAGTTCAATAAAAAAATTGGGGGTTTTTAATATTGCAAGGAACATATAACTTTATCTTTTTATTAGTGCTCTGCGAAGAGCTCATTCTTGGGCAGAATCATCTCCGAAGTCAGTGGAATACCATTTGGCCTTTACACTACATACTGAAAAAAGCGAGTCAAGGGCGGGGGGGGACACACAGAAAAAAGCTGTGTATAGAAAGACTTCAAAATGCACATGTGAAAGGGGATTGCAAAATGACAGATTAAAGTACATCCAACATCCGTTACTGTACAGTCAAAACAGATTGCTTCACTTCTCCCTTTTGATCAGTCGTGATCGTTTATGCTTCCATTTGCCTTTATATTCTGTTCTTGGTATTTGTGAAGCTGCTCCATGAAGCCAGGATTTGGACAAGCTGCAGGCCTTGCATTTTTCACCAAGGAAAAGGCTCTGGCAAAACTCAGTCTTTCTGAATTCATTAGAAAACCGGTGACTACTGCCGCTGCACGTGAGACTCCTGCGTTACAGTGGACCAGTACCACACCATCCTTCAAGAAACAAAGGAAACATTAGTTGGGATATTCATTAACTAGATAGCAACAAGTATTAGAAACCTTATATACAAATCTAGTAAGAGTTATTAAAAGATCCTTGCTAAGCTCAAAGCAAATATTTTCACATATAAGTAACTCCAAACACAGTTAAATACGCCCCAAATTAAATATTTTTCTAACCGAAGCCACTTTATAATTACTAAATACTTCAAAGCTAATTCATACCTTAGAACTAAAAAATGTTCCACTGTCCCTTTCCCCAAGACCCTGCAGCAGCCCCCTCACATAAAATCCAACGTCACAGACATCTGGGACACTAAGATATCTGATCTAATCGGGTGCCAATTTTAAAATACTTTTTATTTGCTATATGGAAAGGAACCTGATTGTACCTTGTTACCAGGTTAAAAACATAGCAAGGCAGCAAACAGCTAGGCACAGAAGCGGATTTTAGAACATCTTGTGCTTTCAGTCGCACACTTCTTGCGTACTCTGGAGTTCTTCAGTGAAGATCCTGGGTAAGCAGGATCATGCATAGGAACAGAAAAATCAGAAAAGGTATCGTGTGATTTACAACAAATCTCTACCTCCCCAGCACACCGCTGGTACGGCTGTAGCGGTCGGGTGGTACAGCTGGTGCAACTCACATCCTTTCACTGGGGGACAAAGGTGCAAAACCCAAAACTACTGAACCTCCTTATAAATTCACAAATGTGACTCGTGGGGGTTAAATTCAGGCTCATCCTGAATTATATTTAAAATGAATGGGTTTATCCTGCTTACACATTTCCCATAAAAGCATTGAGACACCTGAATGACTCTTTAACAAGAAACTGCAAGTTTTGTTAAGAAATAAAGAGTGTGAGTTAACACAAAGACAACTAGACAAGCCAGCGTGGCTTAGGCAGCGTTTGCAATGCCCAGGCTTTGCGATGTTGTGACGTTTGTACGTCACGACTATGATCTGGAAAAAGCTTGGTCCAAACTGTCTGCCAAATGCCACTTTCACAAAAAAAAAGACCCTAGCATCTCCACATTCTGAATAAAGATACTGAAACAAAACACAATGTGCTCAGATATTTGAGGCTAAACAAATATATTCTAGATACAAACAGCCTGCTCCATCTGCCCTTAACAAGCACAAATTACTCAACGGGCATTTTACCCAGAGGAAAAAAAAGAGTTTATAACCACCAGGGTTCCTTTCCAGGAACATGATGACTTACGTTACAGGCCTGGGAGTTGCAATTATCCGGCATATTAATAAACACACAGAGCAGAAAATGGTTCCTGCTCCAAACCCCCTCCAGTTTAAATAAGACAAAGAAGTGTGAAATTGAGTGTTGTTATCCTCGTTGAAGAAATGCCAAGCTGAGACTAGAAGAATGACTTGATCAAGTTAACACAACAAGATTACAGCAGAGCTAGGAACTGAATCTAAGCTCCCGCATCCCAGCACAATGAATCACAATAACCCTTTTTGGCAATGGAAATCACATCCCCTTTGCATTGGCTGCTGGAAATTGTGATCTTCATTCTCTTTCTCCCATTCACAGGGGCATGTTTCCTGATCACAGAGTGTAAAGCAGACTTGTACGTGTATTTCAACTCACTGAGGAAGTGCCAGTGGTGATCTGTAAACCCATTATCTCCTTTATAAAAATGACATTAAAATGATGATGTTAAAAATTATATTTATGCCACTGCTAATGAAGCAATTGCTGAAGCTTATCCACCGTAGATCTGGAGTAGTTCTTACTGGTTTAATGGAAGTTTTTTCAGACATAACGTACCATAATTGAGATCAATATCTAGCACTGGCACTGAGGGTAAGAAGTGAGGATTGAAAGTGATTTTTTTTTTCCTTTGAGTTCATGCTTTATTTTCCTCCTTCGCATTTCTTTTAAGGTTTTTTTTTAACGACTGTTCTGTTGTACATTGCTAAAAATTATATAGTGATATCCACGGAATAGACTTGAAAACTACTGATCATGAATGAGCATGGGCAGTAACATTAAATCAAATTTAATACTGAGAAGATCTATCTTTCCTTGCTAAACCCTGTTGTTTCTTTATACAAAGACAAATTTGGCATGTAATTCTTAACTGAATTTGTATTAGATATGAATACAGAACAAAAGGGAAAAACAGACTGCAGGTATGAAATTAATCTTTATTTACTAAGAACTCCCTGCTATGATCCTCATAGCCTAACCTTCACCTGCCCAGAAATGGTCCATGGTCGTGCAAGAACCTCTTAAGATTCAAGAACAAGGGGGCGTTTTATTATTTTTTATACAGGGAGAAGCAAAAAAAACCCCTCCCATCAAAAGAAATGGTGATTATACAGTGGTTATACACAGTAGGTAAGAAAGCCTGACTGAGGAAAGAAATGAAAAAGAAGCATAAAGCTGTTGGTGAAGAGCCACAGGCTAACGTATTTCCTTAGGGATCCACTTTACTTTGCAGTGGTGCCAGGGCTTTCTTTTTCGGAGGGACAGAGGGAGAAATAAGGAGAGATGTTCATGCATGAGCTAAGATTTCCTCCCTGGAACGACAAGATTTTAGAGGGGTTTATATAATTAGATATTAAACCAAAAGATAAAAAAAAATCATAGCACTATGATCTGACACGGGTCACCTAACATGTCATGGAAAATCTCCTGCCAATTTGGAGCCTAGAAGAAAAGGTGAGCTCTGATCAGTATCAGACTTTGTACTGCGGTGCCTGCAGACTGGAACAGTTAGTTTTAGAAAAGCCAATCCTGTTACAAGTACCAGCTGGTAGCAACTTACTGCACAGAGCAGGCTTTACTTCTGTTCCCAAACTCAAGCGCTTTCATACTCCTTCATTAACTTAACCACGTTCTAGTAATAATTTCTCATGTATCATGCTCTCTCACCAGTGAGCATCTCTCCCTTCTCCATGTTAGGAGATGAAACAGTAGTATCTCTTTGTGATTACTCAAGCAGAAGAGCACTTCATGATACAATTTATCATAAGCTTTTTTAACACTATTTAGACAAAGCAAATAAAGTGATTCAAAGCATCCAGAGCTCTGTCTCCGCATACTACTATCACATGCTTCATGAACTGATCCTGGAGAACATCTATTCCACCAATGACCTGCTCTTTCACCCAACTCTCCCATTAGAAAACTATTAATATTGCTGTAAAAGTTTTCAGGAAAGCTCCTTAGCTTACAAAATAGTCACTGGAATGTAAAACACCAGAGGCAGAAAGCAACGCCACGCAGTTATGAATGACAGGTCTCATTTAGAAATGAAGCGGAAACCGTAACTAGAAACCTTGAAAAGGTCATTAAGTGACAACGCATATCACATAGCTCGTAAATGATAAATGAGAGAAGGAAAGAACATTGCGTGACACAAAGAAAGCTGGGGCAAGATCATCTTCTTTTATCCCAATCTATGTAAATAATGCATATGGCAGATACGGTGGAATAACATGCAGTAATGTTTGGTTGTCACGTCACAGTTTTGATACAAAAGCAGTGCTCGTCATAAATTATACAGTAAGTCTGAATTTAACAAATATGAGTCAGGGATGGTCTTGGTTACACACAAGTCTGCCAAGTGACCCCAGAAGGAGTCCCTTCACCCTGTTTCCTACGTCATGTCTTTTCAGGATTTTGTTAGCAGTTAAATCACTGGCTGGCTCCAAGATTACTAACGCATTGTCTGACAGTCTTGGTACATAATTGCACGTGGACTTAGAGCTCAGTATGCTGCACCTTCAATGGATGATCAAGGAAAAGCACCAGGATGGTGGACAGCTGCTGACAAAGCACACGGATCTGTCAAAGCCTTGGCAGGCTTTCTTCTAATCCAAAACAACATCCCTGATGGATAAATTACAGAAAGTAAAAAAGTTTCTATCTGTCAGATGTACTGACTTGGATTTACGATGGGATTTCTTTAGGTAAAGTCAGCCACTGGTCCAGCTGTATTAAAGAAGCATTGCTCTAAAGCACAGGGTAATAACTAATCTAAACAGGATAACTAGTAGCATTAATTATTGATATACTGTACCTGGATCTTGGCTTTCTCAATAAACTCAAAACATTCTGGGAAATAGGAAGTAATGTCGGTTTCTGGGAGGTCCAGAATAGAAATGGTCTTGTATATAAAGTCATTGAGGAAGGCATTTTGGACTCCGTAGGCCACATTTAGAACATGAGTAACCTAAGTTTAAAAAAAAAAAAAAAAAGGAAAAAAGAAAAAGGCATTTTCTGAAGCGAGCAAGCAAAATAGGCAGTAGCAAAGGTGAATTATTCTTTACGTGTACACGGATTGTAACTTACACAACTGCATTGTTCAGTTCTACATACATATGCTGTCTACGGTGTGCTATTCTCCAAGCAAAATTTTACTGTGTGTTAAAATATACTGTGATAAATTTCAGTTTTCTTTTTTTTTTTTTTTGAGAGGAAATGAAAAGATCTGTGCTGAGCCAAACACAGACTAAAGTAAGGATTTTCAACAGAAATTCAACAGATAAAGAATAAAAGAGAAAGCAATAGGAACGAGAGCACAGACCACCCGACAATTCCCCAAATTTCAGGCCTGCCCTAACCCATCAGCTTAATGTTCCTTCTACCGAGTTACCGGTGCCATTTACTGGAGCAGAAGGATTTCAGAGTAAAACTGTACCTGCCTGTGGCAGCAGGCGAGACCACGTCTGGCCTCCTGCCATCTTTGCTCTGTTCAGGCTACGGCCAGGTCGTGGGTTATTTTAACTTACAGTGCAGTGACATTTAGATGGCACCAGATGCCAGACTGGTGCACTCCCTGTCCTGCAGAAGCACCACTGTCCGAAGGCCTTATCACCCCATTACTGTAACAGAGAAGAGTAAAAAGACCAAAGTTTGGGACAGACTTAGAGCTGCTGCTTTGTTTTTCTCGATTCACGGGTCCCCGTAAGGCAAGGGAGCGCTGCTTAGCGCCTGAGACTGAAACGCATACGGCGACAACGCAGCAGCCCCTTCCACGAAACGCCTCTAAACAACCATGAGTCTTGCAGCACGGTGTTTCGGCTTCTGGTGAAGCTCGCAGGCATCCATCCGTCTGCAAACGGAGCAGCCTTTTAAAAACGCAAACGTCATATAATTTTTCTTGAAGTTACTCGAGAGTACTTCAGCCTTTTTAACTTAAAAAAAGAAACCCACCAGCAAGCGCGTTTTGATTGCCGGGTAACGTTACCTTATACTTTCTCAAAGTCTCCAGGTCGTGAGCAGCATCCTGCGACCCTGAGGGGAAAGCCAGCCGGTTGCCACGGCAGCTCTGCCGCCGCGGGAGGCTCCGGGACCCGCTTCCCCCCCCCCCCGCCCCCGCAAACGCTTCCCCTGCGGGACCAACCGCGGCCTCTCGCCTCCCCGGCGGCGAGGTGGCACACGGCGCACGGCCACTGCCCGCCCCGGGGCCTCCCGCCGCTCGTTCGGCCCCACTCACCCAGCAGCAACCAGGGCTTCACGACGCCGACCTGGAGGTCGGCGCTGAGGTCCTGCACGTAGCCGACACCGGGCGCCGCCGCATCCTCCTCCTCTACCTGCAGGCAGGCACCGCGCCACGTCTCGATGATCCTCCTGCCGGTCAGCGTCGTCACGCGTGTGCGCTGCTTCCGCAGGTTGGCCCTGGAGAAGCCGCGGATCTCCTGGGTGAGGGAGTGCATGGCCCGGACACCGCCGCTCGCCCCGCGACTGCCGCCCGCCCCGCCCCTCGCCTTCCTCCGGCCGCTGCGCCAGGCCTCCCGCCATTGGCTGCCGGCCCCTCGGGGGCGGTGCCTCGGCGCGCAGTCGCCTTAAAGGTTGCCCTGCGGCCTGAGGCGGCCGTGGCGGCGCGGTCGTGGGGGCTGCCCCGTTCCCCCCTAGCAGCAGCAGCGGTCCGTGGGGCGGTCACGGGGGATTTCCCAGGGCATTTCCCAGGGCGGCTTCTTCAGTGTTCACAGCCTAGGAGAGGGTTTGGTATCACCTAAAATTTCGGTGTTTGTTTGGGGGTTGGGTTTTTTTTTGAGGGGCTTCTTTTTGGTGGATTTTTGGTCTGCCAGTGAAGGCTGGAGCAAGTGTAAGCAAAGCAGCCTTTCGACTGAAACTGCCTGTTTTCAATGCAATTGCTCCTGTTTCAAACAGCAAATCATACAGCAAAGCCTGTCCGGCTGTAACTGTGACCTGTTTTGTGGGAAGGATGGGAAAATTCTGCAAGCAATACACTGGAAAATGTTAGAATTACATATGTTTTTCTTTCTCTGAGTCATTGGGTAGTGACCAAAGGCTAAACAAAATCTATTTATTTCTTATTACCAAAGAGGAAAAATAGGAAGAAAAAGGAAGCAAGGTGAGGCTGGTTTTTCTCCTGTGTCCACATTTTCATGCATTTTCTATAGAGTACTCATAGCAGTGTTATGCAGCTAGTACATAAGTATATGATGGTTTTGTTTGTGAAGTTAAATAGCATTACTGTTAAATTGTGCCAGGAATACTTTTATGGTATTCTTCAAACCTATGCTGGCAGGATATGATGCCTCTGAAAAGATCTTACTGATAGTTCCCTAGAATGCAGTACAGAACAAAAGTAACTTAGTTCTACAGGAAGAGCTCTACAAATGCCTTGTTAATTCAAGAAACAGAGAATGGTGTTAGGAACTGCAAGAGCATAAGGGTTTGTTTGTTTGGTTTTTTCCCTAGGAATGCCAGAGGCAATTTCCTGATAGGAATAAGACATAAAATCAAGCTCATCTGAAAAAGGTGGAAAACCCCACGCACTGTCTGGGAAAGCAGGAGTCTAAACCAGGAAGATAAAGATGCTTATGACAGGGAGAAGAGCAGAACAGAGATCTCTGCTGGATCAGAGATCAAGGTAACAAAGGTGTCAAACAGAAGGTTCCAGGACAAAACATAATTCTCAGCAGTCACTTTCTGTAACAAAAACTAAATTTTAAATACAGGTAGGAGGTGTTGTAACATTCTGCATGGTAGATGTGTATTCAGTAGCCTCTCTTAACTATGAGCCACAGTACGCTTTCACTTAAAACAATAGCGATGTAGAAGTTGATTCATTTTTAAGGTCTAATCAATAATTTTGATGCAATTGATCAGAAGAAAGCAATGGAGAGCTCTAGATCTGTGGGTTAAGCCAGCAATTGCACAGTATTTCATGACTGTTTTTCAAGCTACATTGGCTTGCTGCAACTGCCCCTGTAAAAGGCCAAGAGCAGCAGGGTATCCCGCAAGAATGCGGAGAGTCTCACGTGTTAGGAAATTTGCCAAGGCCTGAGCAAAATTTGCTTGCGGTCCAGACCCAGAAGCCTGCCATTAGAGTAGTGAGGCTGTAGGGTGTGCTTTGTAACCAACTTCTGCCCTGTACAAGTATGGGGCATGTTGCATAAGCGTTTGCAAGACTGAGCTGTGACAGATCTGTAAGATACTTACAGTTAAACTTTAAGGAACAATGTGTAATTGTATAACCTCTGAGGAAGAGTCTCCAATATGTGTGGATGCAGAAAGGCGGCTGATTCCCAAGTAATAGAGTCATTTTCTACTAGGAATGTTTATCGTTGTTATAACTACCTTAAACACCAGGGGTCACTACTGGACACTAAATCTGTACTAATGCTCTCTCTGAAATGCAAATATTTTGCAGATAATTATATGCAGAAATAGTATGTCTTTATTTAATTAGTGTGTCCATATAAGCATTAGATCTAGCCTGAATATTCAGATGCTATTTTTTGTGATGCTTGCATTTACATGCTGCTGTCAAACTGTTCATACATACTTTCCATTACAAGATAGAAGATCATTGTGAGATTAGAGTTTAAAATTGGGATCTCAGTTCACAGGTGAACACTCTGTTGTGCATGCTTTGCTGAGGGCAGAAGACTTCTCTAAAGATACGGCAGGAGCTGGGTGCTGTCTCCATTGGTTGAATGCATTTATGGTGTTGCTGGATCTTCAGGTTTTGAATAAGCTACCTACCAATGCAAATGCAGTGGAGTTCCAAGTCATTTTTAAGTTCATGGTTCTTCTGGTTTTGTCTGTCAAACTCAGCAGAACCTGTTCTAGTGGGAATAAACTAAGAAATGTGTAACATAGACACTAACTATTACAGAAAGCAGCTTGTACGTATTCAGAAAGCTCATGTGACAATACATCATCTCTGATGTATTTGTTTCCTTCCAGTAGTCATTTTGGTCTAGGCACTGCCTGGGCTTATCAATGCAAAAGAGCTAGCTTCTATCAGAGAAATAACCAGACATTCCAGATAGCTGACTTTGAGAAACCAGCCTTGCACTCTGAAGAATGCATATCTTAGAGGTTTGAACCTGATTGTAAAATGCACCCAAGATTGAGTTGATTGCTTATGTCAGTAAATATAACTGAAGCAGAGAATCAAACCCTAATTAGCACACTAATTACGTCACATTTCAAACTGAAATAACTGGATGACTTTGAGGAGTAAGAAAAATGGGGTAAAATCAGCTAATATCTAACTAGTAATACAAGCCTCTGCTGCAGATTGTACATTCATTAGTTGAAAATAACTGAGAAGTTGAAAATAACTGTGTGTACCAGTTGGTCACAGGATGACTGTGAATCATGAATGTAGTGTGGTGATGAGAAAGGCGAGCGTGACCACAGAATGCATCAGGAGGTATTTAAAATAGGGAGAGGGAAATAATAATGCTATTGTATAAAGTTCTAGTAAGGCTTTTCTGAAGTGCATGTGCTATTTGGGGATGACTATATTCAAGGAAGATGATCTCATATTTGAAACAAGTGTAAAGAATAGCTTAAAGCTTAAATAGCACTATATATGTTAGGCTCTCATCAAAGCTCTCTGTGGTACTTGGACCCCTTGGGAGAGGCAGCTCCTGTCTGTACTGACTTAGGCAGGAGTAGCCCCCAGCATAGTAACTATTTCACCACCACTTGTGCCAATGCACGTACAAGCGCTTGTAGCAAGGACTTGTCTGCCTTGTACACTCCAGTATGGTGTGCCCCACACAGCCTGGAGGCCCTTACCTGATGCAGAGTCTCACTTTCAGCGAAGTTATTGATGTGATGTCTACTCCTGTTGTCTTTCCTATTTCTGGAGAAGCGAGCAGTTTGGAGGCACAAGCTCATGGTTGTTCACACCCCAAGCAACAGGGCAAGATGTGATATGGGAGGATGGCTGGAGCATGATATGCTGGGGGGGGGAACATGTTTCCCTTCAGAGGCATTTGCTTTGGCACGTGTCCGTAACTGAATATAGTGAAGAGTGAAAAGTCCACAAGGATGCTCAGTTTTGCGTACTGACATCACTACACTGCTGAGGTGAGTCATATAAGCCTAAGAAACTGTAAGCTTGCCAGTTATTGAAGGGTTTTTTCTTCTAGGATGGCAGGAAGAAGGGGTGAAGGCAGGGGCAGATTGTTAAGTATATGGCATTTTAAAATAAGTGTTGCAGTAGTAGTTGGTCCAAGTGGAGAAGTTATGGGAAGCAGGACCATGCTGAAGGCTGTGTACAGAAAGTTATCAAAACATAAAGTTGACAGGGCATTCTCACACATATTGCTGCGGTTACACATACTGTGACCTGATTGTTAGCGAGCCAAGCTTCAGTGTAAGGTGTTAGTTTGTTTCTGGATTTCTGGCTCTGCCAGTTTGTAATGTGTTAGAAGCACTAGACATGATTGGGTAAACAACGTGCAGTTACTTGTGAGTGGGAATGGGGTGAGGACAGAGGTGGTGGGAGTTACCCTGAAATTTTTTTGTGCTTTGGTTCCACATAATTGTGGTGCTCCTTTACTGCTGCAGAGGGTTTCCTGTTGTAAGGGGTAGTAATATCCTAAGCACACATTTACATATCCTCTCTTCTTATACCCCTTTAACATACGAATCAAACCATGCATTAAAGCTATGCTTCTAATGGATGCTACATCATTTTTGACCAGCTTTACCTATGTAGTGTTTCTTCAGGTGAGAGCAAAGGATGTGTGTTGATCCAGCCTGGAAATAGAGCCAGTTCCTCAAGTCTTTGAGTCTGTAGCCTGGGAGACTGAGTTGGTGATGTGACTTTGTCAATGTGCATGTGAAAGCAGAGTCCATGTTGCAAAAGACTCTGAATAATTAGAGGCCCAGGGGTTGCTCCTAATAACATAGGTAAGTCTGTGGACCTCCTTCAGACATCTTCTATCCCTGACCTGAAGGGTAGGCAGCTTCTCTTTATTTTATTGATTTATTTCAAGCAGCATTGTTTGCTGGTTCTTATAAAGCTGGGCAGTGGTGTTTCCACTGGCGTATCTCCTCAGACTGCTGCAGGGAAACTTCCCCAGAAGCAAAGCCATGCCCGTGACCAAAGGCACGGCCCTACAAACACTTATCAGGGCATTCCTCTCTGCTCCCACTGTGCTTTGTGAGCAATCCATGCAAATGAGCAGGCTGATTCACTGATCTACAGATGTATATTTTTGTAGTGTCATGGATTATGCTGAATAATGAGTGCTGAGGAATAGGGTAGAATGCAAAGCTGACATGTTTAATAGCCACAGGGAGTATCCCTGGGGACCTGCTGGTGTGAGGAAGATCTAGCACAGCTCATGTCTGTGTTACATGAGTAGGATCTGAATTTTACTCCCATTTGTCCTCAGGTTTCCTCTTCAGGAGCATTTCACCTTGCTTCAGTGCAGTCATGTACAAGTGAAGATGTTCATGTGTTCATGAACCTTGGTTTAAAACCAGGTATGTCAGCTCTGTTGTAGAGACGCAAAGTTAATCAGGGAAAGGAACGGTCTATTAAGAGACTACAAAAATGTGACCATTTTAGCAAAAATGTACACATACAAAACACCTTCCATCCAGGCTAGCTGCTCTGCAAAGGAGTGATGGTTAACTATACAGTTAGCATAGACCATCAGTCTCCAAGGCAGTTGGTCTTCACCATTTGTGTGTTATTTCAAGAATACCTCTGCAGTAAGGCATGAAAAGAACCTGTAAGGGTCAGGACCTTCAAAAAGATAAGAGAAAATCTGAGCTTTTCAAGAGAGATGATGTTAACTTAGGTGAGTTTCTATAATGTTTTCACATCCTTTGAAACCCAAAGCATGGTTTTCTTTCTGTGTTTTAAGGGGCAGGGGTGAAATAAAAGGTAAAATTATTTTTTTAATGGCTGACCATTATGACTACTCATGATTTTTTTTTATCAGAACACTCAAAAGAGCAATTTCCATTCTACACTTCAGCTTGTAGCAGCCTACATCTGCATAAATGCAATTAATCTGTCTCCCAACTTTCCTGTTTCTCTGCAGGTTTATTTCAGTGGTCAAAGACATGAGAGCTACTTTAGAACAAAAGTTTCTCTTGCAGCAAAGACCAAGCCTACAGCCTGGCAAGTTAAAATTAAAGAAGGTAAAATCAAAATTTACCTCAGACTTCTTGTAGCATCTTATGTGTAGCTTTTGCTTATGTGTAGCTTCCACAGGCATAATAAAATATTAATATTACAATTTGTACCAGGATGTGTAGCAAGTCTTTCTAGCTTCACAGAGTTCAAGAAGGAAACCATTATAGCTTCTAGTCAGGATCACAAACCAAATAGAGTAGGAGAATTATTTTGTAGATTAGCTTAGTCAGACATGGAAGTAGGACTTATTCTTACTGTTTACCATGAAGAGATGCCTTCTGTAAGTAGGGGTTAAGGTGAAAGGGAACATGCATAAGCATAGCATCTCACTTCCTGAAAAAAAAAAACAGTTTCTCTGCATGCCTTTTTCTTGCCTTAGCATATTGCTAATATTGCATTGTGCTTGCATGCTTGTGTGTGGGAAGAAGTTCCCTGCAGGCAGGGAAGGAAAATGAAGCTCTTTACCCTATCTCATTCTATGTCTATAGCTTGATCCACCCAGCCTAGAGCTTCCTAATAACTTCCGTCGCACTAACAAGGAGACATCTAACTTGCTTTTCCCTCTCAAAATACAAATATATTCAGGCAGGAGCTGGCCTACATTATTTTTTTGAATTGCTGTACACAAGACACACTTAAGCTAAGTGAGCCTTTGCTACAGAATCCTGAAAGTTCGCATGGGTTCAGAAGGCGATGGGCACGGTCGTAGAGAAGTAGATCTGGCTCACAATGTCCCTGAGCCACAGCCTGTTGGAGTCTGGGAGTATGTTCCGCAGAAGCGATGGTATGTGCTTAGTGTGTTCTGATACTCTTCGTTAGTGCTCTGTTCTTTGGCCACGGGGTAGAGATGGGATACTTAGCTGGATGGGCTTCTGGTCTAAGTTCTTGTTCACTTGACCAGAAAGAAAATAAACACATAATAAAAATGAGTAAGCTTAGGATTATAAAGTTTAAAAATTCCATAAAATCATTTCATATTTTAATTACATGAAGTCCCTGACCCCAGAGGCCATATCTGTGAAATATAAGAGAATACAAATTGCAGGTGACAGAGTAAAGCCTAAGTAGTCAATAGTGTTGATGGAATATAGCATTGTAACTAAGTTTTAATGTGATATTGCATGTGTCAGCAAAAACAGTGATACTGCTGGGATGTATTTTTGTTGTTAGGACAGAGATAGATGTGCCTATGAATATTTGGGGGATAGCTGAAAGTATTTGAAAACAAGGGCTTCAAAAACAAGAAGAAAACTGATAACTTAAAGGAAAGACATTTCTAGAAAAAGGTGATATCCTAGAATATACGCATAGGTGCACAGTCACTCTTAAACTAATTGGTTTTGGTATACTGCAGAGTCAAAGAATGACCCAGATTGACCTAAATTGTCTCTTAGTGTTTAATACTTTTCTTTTATTCTTCAATAAGCAGACAGACTGGAAGGTCAGGGGTTTTTAACTGTCTTCTCTTTGAATATTTCAGTAAGGAGAAAGTACAGAATCCTTTTGCTTCAACTCAAAAATTACTCCTAACTTTATCTTACCTAATCATTACTTTTAAAGAGGCCAAAAGCTTCCATTCTGTTTGCTTATTAAAATTATTTGATTTTTTATATGGAATTCTTTTTACATATAGATTAAGTTCAAGATGATGTAGCAATGTTTTCTGATTTATTTCAGAAAAAATGTGTAATTATGCGTAGATTAATGGTAGAAAATGACACATTTGGATGTCAACATGAATACATTTGATGTAATTAATTTAGAAGTTTGATAACACCTTAATTAGTCCCAAAGGCAAGAAATCTCCCTATCTTGTCAAAACAAGTCACGACCAGCACTTCCCTTTCCCCCCATGTTTTAACCACACTTTCAAAATCACTGAAAGTTTACTGAATAACACTGTCCTTGCATGTGAAACACTTCTGTTCAAGTTTGTCAGGACAAGTGTCCCTACCAAAAAGGCTGCTCAGTATTTAGAGTACCAGTCAATGATGACTTGCGAGCAGCACTGAGAGTTCTTGGCTTCACCTTAATTTTAAAAAAATCACCATTTTTCATAAGATGGAAAAGCTGTTTTCTGTCCAACCCTAAACAATGAGCTTCATTAATTCAAGCAAATGAAGTCTCTGATGCTGGTTTGCTAATGGCATCCCTTGTTACTGGAACGTAATTCAGCAAGTTGAATGAGAGGCTATTTCTGACATGAGCACTAGCTATGAAGGGAAAAGATTTTTCTGGATTAGACATGATTATTTTTTGTGAGCAGTACATGTTAGATCATTAACAGTTTCATTATCAATGTCACAAAATATTGCAGGGAAAACAAAGCCAAAACCCAACCCTGGAAGACAGAATGAGTTATACCTAAAGCCAAACCTTTTTCAAACATGTTAAAAGGTATTTAGGGGAACATCCTTTAAAAAATAATAAAATTAAAACCCCTTAAACACAACAACAACAACAAACCCTGAAAACTTTATCACTAAAGAAGAAATGTATGTGAAAAGCTCTAAATGAAGTAGAACTAATCTGTCTAAGGAGATCTGCTAGGAATAATTGGTATGGATCTTATCACCTTTTAGACATCCTTAAGATAAAATCATTAAAACTGTATTTCATGTTCTGCTTTATAACTCTTAAAAGTATTACTTTATTTTTAAATATTTTTTCAATTTAACAAATCATTACTTGTTCAACTAATCTATAAAAGCAGATTCTTTGATATCTAGTCCTCTAATTCAGTGAAGGTAATCACGCAGTGTTTCCTTAGAGAACAAATCATTCGGAAATAAGTAGTTTCAAAGTACTTATGCTTCCTGTAGTAAAATTACCATACCTGGTTTCCTCATAAGCAGAATTTTCTGCATCTTATTTCAAAGAGCAGCTCAACAAACTAGGCTATTTGAATGGCAAATGTTAACATGCAGAGTCATCCTGTCTGGTTTTTTTAGTGATGTAATTTTGGAGTGATGACCATGTATAATTCTTATTGTAGCAATCTTAACCACTGAACTTTAGTTCTGAGCTACAATTATTTGAAGTATGAGCACTCCTCAGTGTTCACAGCCTTATCCTGCCCTGCTACCCTCCTCTACACATAGGGATTCACACTGCATACTGGAGATAGACTTTTGTCACATCTATCACAGTATTGTTTCCATTTCTGTTTTCACACAGCACAGAAATATACAACTTAAACTGTTTGGTGTTTTTATACCCTCAAATGACTCCTATTTCTTTGTCAAATGGAGAAAACATTACAGATGGAAATGTGGAAGATAACTGTAGTAGTTTTTCAGGCTTTTTCCCCAGTCTGATCATAACTCATTGGTGTGACAATTTGAGTGATGCTTGTGTCATCTTTCTCCACTAGCGTGCTTTTCTCCACAGATTTTTACCTATAAAAGCTAGAGTTGGACTATTCTGTAATATGTAAACCTCAAACTTTTAAAAGGAACATTCTAGCTTGATATTTACTATAATCAGCATTCAAGACTTCCACTGACTGGTAAATGTGATTCCTAGAAACAGTGGGAGAAAAGCCTTCTTTCTTTGGGTGTTCCTTGGCTAAAATTTTCTTCCCCTAAATGCAGGGTAAGTTTAAGGCAGAGGGCTTCTTTCTTAGTCTTTGCTGGATGGCCTGTAAAAGCTATAGTATTTAAAGAGGTGCGTGCTATTCCCCTGGATTCTAATCAGGGTAAGGGAGGAGACAAAGAAACCTCCAGTAGGTTGTTCTTGTACACTTATAACTGTAGCCACATATTGGTCCCTGGTGCTATCCCATTTATCTAGGACAGGAGAAGTGTTAACAGAGGCAAAAGAATGTAGCTCAGAGCACATGAGCTTGAACATGCCTGCCAAAGAAGGCTCTGTAGGTAAGTGAAGATACTGAAAAATGTGGGGCTAACAGAAGCCCCACAATCTTTCTGTGTGCAGGACCACCTCGATGGGTCCTGTTTGACTAGCTGGCATCTGTGTTCCAGCATCAATGCACAACTTTATGACCACATCCAGTTTCAAAGAGGACAGATAGCGTTCTTTGCAAACTGATCACTCATGATTTATTCCAGTCAGTGGGCTGTTAGCATAGACTAACTCATCTTTATGATAAAGATTTACAAGCCCATTAGGCATTCTGTCTCTATTTAGTGGCTTCAGACATCTTGGAGATCACTGCTGGTTCTTCTTGACTCTTCAGCCTGTAAGGAAACAGCAAATAAAATGTCCTATCTAATCTAGGTGGACTCCTAATCCAGTGCCCTTTCTGATTTCAGTTTTTACCAGGATGTCTTTAAAGCTGGTGATGTAACCCCTGCCTAGAAACCTAACTTCAGGTCTACACCCATAGTAGTTCAAGACCTTAATTTAGTTAGGTAACTCATTCTGACAGCCCTCCTAAGCTTTGTTTGATAGCCAGCAAGAAAACTCTTTAATCCATTTGCTCAATGGTTTCTGCAAGAATTGACTGTAATTCTAACTCTGTACTTATACAATAGGATCTAACCTACCATCTTGATTCCATCTCTGTTTTAAAAGTAATCAGTGCTTCAGGTTGAAGCAAGGCAAATCTTAGCCCACCAACACTTTCTAAGCTCATTGTGTTTAGCCATGCTGATAGCTCACACGTAACCAATTTTCTTCCTGCTGTCACAAACTTTCATAGCCACCAGGCTGACATTTGGTTTGCCAGTTAAGCACTACCAGCTAGTCATGGACCTGGGACACCCTGAGAAAGCTAGCGCTCAAATGTTGATAACAACCTGCTTCTCTACTCATTAAGGCTCCTTCACGTAGTGCTGGAGTAGAAGTTCTGGAGCAGGATCATCGTACTTGTCCCTCCAGTATGAGCAGAAGTGCTCATGCATTCTCAAACTGGCAGGTTCCTGCAGCGCATGAGAGAATAGCTGCTACAGGATTCATCATCTGTTGCGAACTGGCTTTGCATGCCTCTTATGTCCTCCCTATTCCATGTTCATGTTCTTTTAAGCCCCAAGGCCTAGTATCTCTGAGCAACTGCTGTGTGTTGTATAAAACCTCGGCCAGAAGGACTTAGGCACGTGCACAAAATTGAACAAGGATCTGGCGTGTGCATCAACTTGTGTGTTTATGAGAGAATAGATTAAAATAATGCCCAAATACCTTTAAGGAGAAGAAAAGAGAACATGGGAAATTGCAGACCTGTTGGCTTCATGACAGATTAAATAATGAAAAAGGTTTGGCTTCATTAAGAAAATTACAGATTAAAAAATAGTTAATCTGTCAGCTTGATTTAGTGAGGATGATAGGTCTTTTGAACCTGTTGCTCTTTCAGATAAGATTAAAAGTCTGTCTGATAAAGGCAACTGTGTTTGCTATTTATTATTTTTATAGGTGATTTAAACCATAGTATAGCCTTCGTATTGTAAAGTTTTCAGCTTGTGTGCCTTTACATGCAGGCTTAAAAATGCAATAAATATTTATGTATTATTAATAAATAAATGCTATGGCATGACTCAAATAATTTGGATTATGATGATGGTTTAAAAATTCTGGTTGGTTGAAATAACAGTTTGGCTTTGTGTTTTGAATTGTTTCTACGTGAAAAGGAAATACTGAACAAAATGAGTCTGTCAAAATTGCTTCTTGGCTTCTGTTAGCCAAATGGGCAGAAGTCATGCAGCGGGCCATGCTAGATCACTCGTGGAGAGTGCAGCTCCCGACAGCTGCTGTTTCGCTGAACCTCCTGCTCATGGAGTTTTGAATAATCTCTAAGTCAGGAGACAGTAAACCAAGGAATAAAATGCAGACAGGAAAGAAAATAAAGGTATAGAAATACTTCTATAGAAATGTCCATTAGGAGTGTAGCAAAGATGTAGGTGGCAATACAGTCTGCTCTGCAGTAGTAAACTGTTTAAAGTAGCAATGCTAGCAAAGTATGCATACCCTTTATGTACTTCATTGAACCCCAGGTGGAGTTGATATATATGCAGCTATTTGGTGATTGTTGTTTTGAAGCTTCTCAAACAACACTTTCGTTACTGTCTGAAAGTCCCATAGTGAACTAAACCCTGAAGTGAACAGAAGGTTGACTTTAAAAGGACCAGAGCTGAGCTCAAGCCAAATCTGAAATGCTGTTTGAAATGTCCCCATAACTCATACTTTTGGAATAAATATAGAAAGCTGTTTAAATGTTAATCATTAATAAGTCATCAAGCAAATAGTTGCATGTTTTCAAAAAGAATTGTTAGCCTAATTCTTCCCTTCGTTTAGTTTTGCCACACCTGTAAGAGCTATGCTGTTACTGACAAAGCTCGTATTTCCACTTTATTGTTATGCTTGCTGCCAGACTGGTGAACCCAGATTGTACAATGCAGACATTTTTATAATCTAATATGCAATAAATCTTCCTGTCAAACCTATACATATTTGTGTAGTTTCTATATAAAGTTGCAGCAAAAGCACTATGACAACGTGGGCTTTACCCTGCAGCCATTAAAAGCGATGACGCGCTGTTGACTGCTTAAGTACGTGCGTTCACGTTAACCAAGTTTGATCTTGGTGACGTCTGCTTTCTGTTACTGTGATTTCTTCAGTCACGTATAGCAAAGGTTCCCAAGTGGTTTTGATGTGGTTTCTATGAAACCTAACTTTTCGACTATACTGTATCTTCCCTAGATGTGCACATTTTCTCTTTCTAATAAGCAGTAAGTGTTTAAAAGCCAGAGGAAAAAATGCATGCTTTGGAATTCCAAACTCGACACCGGTCCTGACGCTCAGATTAGCGAGATGCTGCCAATTATGTGATCAGCAGTATCTTGTGCCTGCGTGGGCAGTAACATCTTCTGTCACTGAGTTTTGTACTCTCCTTTCAAGTCTTTCTCCGAGTTGAGAGATGGTACACCTTCTTTTCCTAATCAGGTATTGGCACCTCGCTGATACCTTTGCTGAAAAACCCTTGTTTTGCAGAGGGTGGTACTTGAAAATGTCTGGTCTGCTTTGGCAGGCTCTGCTTCAAGGGGAGATCATTTTTCATTTTAATGTAACTGCTTGCATGTTAGAAGAATATTGGTAAAAGTCTGACTAACCACATTACACTGATAATTCGGATAATATTCTATTTAATATTAGGTCTGTATGGTAGTAAAAATTCCTTGTATTAGAAATTCTTGTTTACTGATATTGATCCTTTCTCTATTCTGATATTAGATATGTTTTCTAGAAATGCAGCTAACAGCACCATTTGCATTTAAAAAAATTATAGCAACTAGAGGTGCTCCTTATAATAGGATCTTGTAAACAGCCTCAGGAATAGTGTGGGAGTTTAAAACCAGGATGCTCTGCCATTACTACGAAGGAGAGCGCCAGGCGTTTTTCCCTTCTGTGCCTCAACCTGTTATCTGTGCGGTGTGGAAGTGGCTGCGATTGCTTTCCTGTTGAAAACTACATTAGTAGTTATAGTGAGCCTGAAAGTTCTCCAGCGAGCTCTGTAAGCGCGGACTTTAACAGAACCAAGTGACTTTGACTCCATTGTAATCCATAGTCTTTCTACTAATTCCAGAGGAAGAAAGATTGGGTTATTAGATCATAGATTTTTCAATACGATGCACAAAACTCCCAACGAACTGTCACGATGTTGATGATATTCCACGTGCTTGGCTACATGTAAATTACAAATTCTGTGATTGTTAATGTTTGAAACTTCCAGAAGACTGAATATGACTGAAAGGGAATTCAATATGGAAATAAAAATTGGCTGCTGTTGTTTTAGCTGTACATGAGAAAACATCTTTATTGCAACTAGAAATATTCTTTGATTTTTTTTTAAAAATTACTTAATAATAGAAGGAAGATGCTTTGTGTAAAAATATTACTATAGATATTATCCATTAAATACTTTGAAATTACATAGAATCTTATGCTTTACAAATTTAAATACCGACTTGAATGTTTCTGATGTTTTCCATAGACTCCAGCAGTGAAAGGTCAGGTCTAACCTAATTAATCATTACAACATCGTTGCTAGGTATTCCCAACTCTTGGACACAAAGCTGAGGCAGAAAATCATCTGATAAAGGCCAAAGAATGAGTCAACAGCAGACTTAAGATCGGAACTCTAAGTTCTCGCTTCCCAGTTTCATTCTGAATCATAAATTATCTTGTAACTGCTAAAGTGAAGATGGAGGTCAGTAACAATTTAATTACATTTAGGCTTCTCGCAGTCATTTCTATTCTTTCTAAAATCTATTCGTTTAAAACCACTAAAAGACTGAGATCATCTGATTCTGATTTCTGATGCGAAAATGCAAACTGAAAATGAAATAGAAACATTAATATGCAAAAAAGGCACAGATGGTGATGCCATTATAAAAAAAAAAAAAAAAGAGGAGAGATTAGAAGGTTAATTCTTGAGCCTATCTCCCATTAACTAGACTCGGGAGCCCTGCATCCCAGCTGGTTGTGCTGGCCGCTCCGCAGCGCAACCCTCCCAGTAACAGGTTGCAGCAAGGGAGAGCTCTCGTGGAAGCCTCTCGTTGACGTTCACGGCGTGGAAATCTCGCTATTCCTTAAAAATATATGCTTTTAATTCCCGTGGCTTCAAGAGAAGAAAAAAATAGCAGCGGCGTGACTCATCCAATTGGCGAAATGGTATTTCTCTGAATTTGCTGTGCGTTGGTCTAGAGCAACGGCTCAGAGGGCTGGCGACAGCGCTGGGGGTGGCTGGCTCCCTCGCGGCCCCCGCTCCCCGGATGTCCCCGGCTGCTTTCTGCTCCCCGGATCCCATCGCAGGTGCGGTTCTGCGGTGCCGGCAGAAGCGCCCTCAGAAAATTGAGGGTCACGGGCGATGATAAGGGCGTCAGTATACACTGTGCGATGCTTTTCTGAGCCTCCGTTCTTCACTTCAGGTGATTAAGTAAAAAAAAAAAAAAACCAAAATCGGGTTTTGTTATAGGCCTTGAAGAAAACTGGATGTTCCTCATGGTTTTGAAGCACACCTTGGGATTCCACCCAAAACACAGCCCAAGGGGTCCGACATTAAGAACGACAGCAAAAGCAGGACCCACAGCCATCCCTAAGAGGACCTAACGCCGACACCCCGCGGCTTCCAGCTGCCCTCGGCACCCGAACGCGGGGCCCCCTCCCGCGGTGGCAGCCCGGCGGGGAGCGGGGCCTCAGCCCGAGCACCCCCCTCCCCAGCCCCGGGACCCCCTTTCCCCAGGCCGGGACCCCCCTCCTCAGCCCCGCCGCCGGCCTGCAGGGGGCGGCCGAGAGCCGCACCACGTGACGCGCCGCCGTGGCCACGCCCCGCGGAGGCAGCGGCGACCGAGGCCGGCGGCGGCGGCGGGAGGAGGAGGAGGAGGTGGAGGCAGCAGCGCCGGGCCGGCGGCCGCGCCACGGCGGGGCTGGGAACGGCGGGGCCCGGGCCGGGGGCGCGGAGCGCAGCGGGGCAGGATGTCGCGGTCGGTGCTGCAGCCGAGCCAGCAGAAGCTGGCGGAGAAGCTCACCATCCTGAACGACCGGGGCGTCGGCATGCTCACCCGGCTCTACAACATCAAGAAGGTGCGGGGGCCCCGGCGGGGAGGCGGGGGGAGGAACCGCCCCGGAGCGATCCCCGCCGCCGCTGCCGCCCGACCGGGCCCGGGCCGGCCAGGCGCTCCGCCGCCACCGCGCGGCTTGCGGCTCACCCGGCCGCGCTGCGGCCTAGCTGCGGGGCCCGAGAAGCAGGGCGGGGAGGCGGCGGGAGCCGCGGCGCCGCCGCCGCGGTCGGGCGCTCCGGCCGGGCCCGGCCCGGCCCGCCGCTGCGCCCGCCTGTGGGCCCGGGGGCGGAGAGGGGGGGGGGGGGCTGGGGCTTCCCGGGCGGCAGCCGCCGCCTCGCTACCTGGAGGGAGGCAGGAAGGAGGGGAGGGAGGCCTGGTGCTGCGCGGCGCCCGCAGGCCCGGCGCCCCCCGCCGCGGGGCCTAGGCCCGGCGCGGCCCCCGCGGCAGCCGGTGCCGCCCGGAGCCGCTCCCGCCCCGCCGTGCGTGAGTCACGGGAGCCGGGAGTGGGCCGCTCGGCACGGGCTTTCCCACGCCGAGTTGCGAAACCTGTCGCTACCGAAGGGAAGGGTTTGGGGTAAAATTAGTAAGTTTAATTTCAATAAGTTCGAGGCGCGCGGTTGCTTAGCAGCTCCCGTGGAGCAGATGTGTGAAGCTGTCGTGGGTGCTGAGACTGCTCCCCGCCTTCCCGAAACGAAATAAGCGTCGGTGTTTGCACAGGTGAGGTGGCTCGGCCGTGCAGGAAGCTGCAGCTCCCGGTAGGTATCGAGGGAAAGGACGGGTTACGCCTCCGTGCGGAGCTGATTTCGCTTCTGGAGGAAATCCTTGCGCCTTCCTCGATGGCAGAGCGTGGTTCCTGGCCATCTCCTGCTCCGGGTGCTTCGTGTGCCATCACCTCAGCTTAATTTTCCTGATGTGCACCAGATATATCATCTGAATGTGCACGGCTGCTCAGTCTGCTTCCAGTAATGAATGTTAGTTAAGATTATCTTGCTTTGCCTCACACACAATTATTTCTGAGAGAAGTTTTAATTATTTCGAAGAAAACGTTGGTTATTACATTCAAGCAAGGAGCATACCTTTGCAGGTTTCGCGTGTTAAAATTTCCGTGCCATTCTGCGTGCTGGATTCAGCTGGCCTGCTCTGCAGCAGTAGCAGAGGGAGTTTGAGAGTTTTAGGTGCTTTCTGGATCGCTCTGACTTCAGAACCCATGTTTCTGTCAGCAGTGATCCTGCTGAACGGATCTGAGCTGAAGGATGCATTCTGTCAACTTGTTTTGCTCGTATGGGAGACTCGTACTCCAGAAGTGGTAAGGGTGGCTTGACTATACCAAGTGCAATGCTGATTTTAATTAAGGTGTTAGTTCCAGTTAAATAAACAAGTGATTGAAGTGTTCAGGATTCAGCATTGATCCAAAGCAGTGTCAGTAGGTCATGTGCACTTGAATGTTTCTGAAAATCTTCACTGACATAAATAAAGTGTTATAACTAAACTACTGCAAATTCCTATCTTTCTGAAATAGAAGTGAAGTTCCTTGTAGTTTACAGTCTTGTACGTGGGAAAATTGCTTCAGCTTGATAACGATATAATCACACTTCTAACGCAAAACAGAAATTCCCTATTTATGGGGAAAAGCCGCAAAATGGGGAAGTCATTTGTGTGCGCGCTTGTTATGCTTTGAGAGAAATGCACCCGGTGAAAAACGGGCTAGGGGAATTTCGGCTGAGCATAGCCATGCTTTGGGGGGAGAAGGCCGGAAACGAGACAGGAAAAATTAAACCTTGTATTGACGTACAGCTGTGCCTTCACCATTGTGAGCACGGACATTTTCATTACCCATGTTCTCATTTGGGGACGCGCTGAACTCACGCGAAGCGGTCCAGTGCCTACGGACGCGTTTCTGCTGGCACGTTTAGATGGCAGAGGCCTGAGCACGTTTGCCCATATGGTGGTAGCTTCTGCCGTTACTCGTCTTAGTGAAGTGATGCAAGTGGATAGGTTGTCGGTGGGGGAGCATCAGCACTAGAGGTGACACCAGTTTTTCCTGCAAATGCCATGAACCGAGTCCAAAATTGTGTAGGTCTTACATGCAGAGAGAGAGGAGGCGTGACCAAGCAGCTTGATTACTGTGTGACGTGTAGTTTTGCAAATCTGGAGATGTCCCAGACACATATCTGTGTATTCACACAGCGATTTGTGATTCAAATAGTATTTTTCTTAAGCTGCATACAGTACTGCTGGACAGTGGTAGCTGGCTGGCTCTGATGGTGAGCCCCAGAAGCCTTGGGGTTGATTACTGTATTTTTTTTGTGGATCTCTTCTCAACCCTCTATTTTTCTGTATTTCCTCTCTTTTTTTTTTTTTTTTTACTTTTCCCCTTTCTGAAAACAGTTGATTCCAAAACTGCTATTTAAGATTCTCATAGCTTCCTGCGTTGAAATGATATCGAAACTGAAGTTACTAGAGAGAACCACACAATCTGCGGTTTTTGCGGTTAAAGGAAATGGTTAAGCCTTTTTTAATAAGAGGAAGTGAGAGGTGAAGTATTCGTAGCTGCCTTACAGATTGCTGTAGATGCTGTCTAGGGCGTAGAGATTTTAAATGATTAAGAGTTTTCTCGACTGTTAGAAACAAGGCAGGAAAATTTTACTTCCCAAGGAGTCACAGAGGCTGTTAAAAGCAGTTAGAAACTTGATATTTATACTTCCTCTGTAAATTTCAGTTTCAATGTCGTTGCGCTTATAGCTGTTAAATGTTCATCGTTTCCTGTTTACTGACCTTCTGTGTTGTAGTCTTCTGAAGTAGTTGGAAGTGTGTTGTTTTTAAAACAGAGTATCTGAGTGTATGTTTTCTTGCCTTTGAGAGTGACATGGAAAATATGAAAAGTGGGCTTACTGAGGTAATAGTGGGTGATGAGACAAAACTCACATTTGATCTGTATAGAGGTGGATTTTTTTGGTGCTGCTGTTGTTTTGACGTATGACCCTTTGCTAGCTTCAGCTGTCTTCTTTATTAGGACCAGTTATTAGTCCTGAACTGGGAAATCTTACCATTACGGTTTCTCTCCTGGTTTGTTCCATCTACTTTTTAAGAATTTATCCTCAGTTATCCAGGCTAGCAATCATATTGTTGTTTTCCTGTAACTCTTTTGTCATTACTTGTCTACAACTAAAAATCTGTAAGTGAAGGACAGCAGGGGTTTTTGATGCCATCCTGGCTCAGGTGAAGCTTGGATTTTGTGGTTGCCTTTCAGAGGGGACTGAGACTGTGCTGGTAAGCTTTGTGTAATCCTGCCAGTACTGTCAAATAAGTGTATTGTTCAAGAGTGGTGGCACAGAAATAATCTTGTTTTCTGTGGGCCCATCTTTTGTTTGTTTATAAAACCCTTGGATACTGGGAAGTATTTACAATAAGAGATTTAATCTTAAAATACCTGAAGTATAGATTTGTCCAGGGGAAGTCAAAAGAGTGTGATTTTTTTTGATGAATGAAGCAGTATACTGTCCACAGAACTGCTAGGGATTAAAAGTTAAGGTTTTGAATTATTTAGAGTATATGTTATTCAAACACAATGAGTCTCTTACTTAGCATTCATTGCTTTGCTAGCAATGTTCTGTTGTTCATCACAGTGCAGGTTTTACATTTGTATGTAAAATTTTTTCTTAAAATGTCATTAGCAAAACAAATTCTTTTGACTTTCACAACTGTGATGATTACATAGTATCTAAAAAATGAGACTCCTCAACCAATTCTTAGATATGAACTGCGTAACCAAACTGAAGTCATAGATAGGGAACAGAATAAATATTTGCAGGGACTTTAGCTGACTTTACTGTTCCAAACTAAAAATGTGGTCCCAATCCTATTGTGAGCACCACATAACTTAGTATGAAGCCAGTTTTAAAATAATTTAGCAGGTGATTAATTGCCAGTTAGTTCTTTAAAGATGCAGTAGTGGGAATATTGGATTTTTACCTGTATTGAGGATGTTACTTGTTAGCTATTTTAAAGACTGAGTATTTTTTGTTTTCCCTATTTATTTTCTCTTCTGCAGCAGTTAAAGTACATACTCTTTTCAAAAGAGCAAGAGAAGGCGTATGCTGCGAGGGAAGGAGGAGGAGTGCATCAAGTCTCCTGTGGTGAAATGACGGCAAGTTCACCAGATCAGCCGAGGCTGAATAGAGCTCATATCTTGCTTTGCCAGCCTTTTACGCTGCTTTGAGATTGGGGTAAAGACAGAGATCCTAAAAGCTCCAAAACTGGGCTGGAGAGGACTTGCCAAAGTCTAAACATTGCAGAGGACAGTTGTACAAGCCAGTCGATTGGTTAATAGAACCAGTCGATAAAGTGTACTGTTTTGCTTAGGCACTGGAGTGGTTCTTCTGGAAAAAGTAGGAGCGATTTTAGGTGAGAACATGGAGAGCTTTGAAGTTTGGAAGAGTGTAGGGTTTGATTACCCGTTTGACACTGAGCTCTGTCCTGGAGTGCAGAGCTGAGAGGAAAAGCTCACAAATAGCCTAGTTTTGAATAGTAAGGCTGGCATTGGAATGAACATATAATGTCTTCAGGTCATCAGGAAGTGTCTTAGGGTGGGGCAGTAGTGCTTCCAGTGCTAGATAGATGTCAGCAGTTCTTTAAAGGTTAAAATGCAGTGTATGTTTGTCTGTGTGTGTCTGTGATCTTGGAGGAATGGCTCAGAGTACTGTCCCACTGATAAGAAGAGGAGGAAGCCCCTAACAAACTCACTGTCAGTGCTGGCAATAAAAAAAAAAAATCTTTTGCTCAGGACACAACCACAAACTGATGATACCGTGTCACATTATTCTTTTAACTCAGAAAAGCAGCCAATTTTGTAAAAAAACAATAAGACTTTCTAATACAATATAAATGATATCTTCTAAAATAAACAAAAGCATTTATCCTTTTGCATCAAGTGTAGATGCCCTGAATTATCTCGCAGTGTTTCTTTGTTTACAAATGCGAATTACCTGCCCTGCCGATTACTGTTCATTTGCCCTGCCATGTGTTGACACAAAACCAAATCCAATTTTAGTTGCAAGAGATTTTTAAGATCGTGTGAGGAAGAGATACAGCTAAAAAGTCATAACAGTTTTCCATTTTAGATTCAGATTAGGCAGGGCATTCCCATTGCATTGCTTTCTTTTATTAAGATGTTACTTTATAAATTGCCTTCAGGGAAAGTTTTGTGGCACTGAAACTTCTCTTCATTTTTTTCTTTCTGTTTCACGTGCCCCGTATTTGATTAATGGAACCAAGTGTTTACTAAACAGGTGCTATGAACACAGGAGGGCAATGTGAATTTATCACTGTACCGATAGTGTCAAACCAAGCATATTTCTTTCATCGGCGAGGTGACAGGTCACTCTAGTATGGACAATGTAGTAGAAATTTTACACGTTGACCTTAGCAAGGCTGCTGACATTACATCATCTGATTGTTCTCACGAACAATCTAAGGAAGTACACTCTGGATGAAGTAGTAACGATGAAAGCAGAAGGATAACCATATTAGGGAACAGTTATGAAGATCTCATTGTCAGATGAGGTTCAGCAGGGTCTCGTTGGATTGTGTCTTACCTCTGGTTCCAGTCACTCTGTGTGGTAACAACCTAGGTGATGACTGCAGCGTGTTTAATAAATTTGTAGGTAGGAAACTGGGAGAAGCTACAGAAATAATGAAGAACCTAATTGGAATTCAGTTCAGGCATAACAAATTGTAGGTATGGTCTTACAAACTTGAAGGTGGCTGAGCAAGTATGATTGTAAGCTATTTTGTGCTTGGTGAAATTTGGAATACAAAATGAAAAGTAATGAGATAGTAAGTCTGAAGAAAATAGCCGGGAAAGGTTAGGGACGTGCCAGGGCAAACATGAGCCAACTAAGTTTCGGTGCAAAAAACCAGGGACGACACGAGGTTTTATAGACGTGTGAGCAAGATAGTCTGAAGACAAGGGAAGTGATTGGTTTTGCTCTACATGGCATGCATTGAGACGCGTCCAAAATGTATCTGATTCAACACACTTTTCAAGAGAGATGTGGGTAAAATGGAGAAAGTCCAGAGCAGAATAATAAGAAAGATCAGTGATGCAAACA
Source organism: Grus americana (assembly GCF_028858705.1). NCBI lineage: Eukaryota > Metazoa > Chordata > Aves > Gruiformes > Gruidae > Grus > Grus americana. Next base: position 37,101,832 of record NC_072857.1, read on the forward strand.
ACTTTACCCATTAAGAAAATGGGAAGATTTTTTTTTGAAGTAAATTAATAAGTGGTACAAGTTTTTAAGTATTTAGGACTGCTGTAGAGAGAAGGGGAATAGTTTGTACAATTCAGTATGGCCACAGAGATCAAGAAGTGATGGATTAAATTGTAGTGAAAAAAAGTTCAGTTTAGGTCTTAGAACTTTCTAATGAAAAAGATTGTTAAATACTGGAAAAGACTGTGAGAATGTTTTTGAATGTAGCCTGTAAGTAAAGATTTGGCAGACATTTCCCAGGAGCAACATAGATACAGTTGATCCTGCTTTGGAACAGGAAAATAGGGTAGGCGATTTCTCAAGGTCCTTTCTAGCCTTTTCTTCTGATTTCACATGAATTTACATTTTAATGGGTTGGACCTCTGAGTAGAGATACACTAGGATTTAAAATAAAGCGTATACGTTGGGGTTCAAGACACACCAAATAATGAATAATGGTGGGGAAGATGTCTTGCTTAGTTCTAGGAAACACTGGACTGACAAAATTTTAACACCTTTAATTGTAATCTTGAGTTAATATGAAAGTGCATTATCTCTCAAACTTTTGAACCTCCGTACATGAAAAGTGCAAGAGCTGTTAAATTTATAATAATTTTGAGCCATATTTTGAATATGTCCAAGGCCTACGGAGACTGTCTGAAAATTAAATACAGACTTTCTTCTCATTCCAGATCCTGGTTGGATCACAGGATCAATACAGTTCTGATTGAATCTACTAGCATAGTTTATATATCAAAATACAAGTTTACCTTTTGTAAGACTATCATTTATGTAAGTGCAAACACCAGTAATGTAACTTACTTGGCACAAGATTATCCAAGTGATACTGGTGTAGGACAGTTACATTTTAGCCATCAAAAGTATTAAACTATACACTAATAATTTGTCCACGCGTGACCGCCTAATTCTTGCATCTGCTTGCGTAGTTATTAAGAGGGACAAGGCTTCATTCACAAAGCTTATCTGGGACCAGCCTGTTTATTATTAAACTTCGGCTTCCATAAAACCTAAAATACAGCAAAGCAGTTGTGGTAGGCTTCATCAGAGCTGTCAAGGCAAATGTAGTGTGAACTGTTCCCTTACGTATTCATCATTCAAAGCAGCTCTTTATTGATTATTCACCTCTTTCTCCTTCTCAGTAGTTTTGCTTTTTCAAAATTGGAGATTGTCAGTTGGTAATCTCATTATTTTCAATGCTTGACAGAAACAAAGGATAAATAATATGTTTTATCCTACAGAAATCCAGAGTTAATGATGAACCTGTCTCTCTGAATGTTTCTTTGCCATGTATTATTTAGTAGGATGCATAGCTGCAAGCCAGGCCTTCAAACTTACAGGTGCATTTTAGGGTGAAGTCTTCAATGCCAGCAGCTATGACAAGGGAAGAAGAACAGTTTTACTATGTGTGCCTTTCTTGCCTGTCAGGAGAATGTACTGTAGTAAACTGTAAATGGTACGTACAAGGAGCTGTTCCCATTTTTTAATACGAGAAATCTTAGTGTCTTTCCATTTACTAATGGAAGTTACTAACTCAGGAGGTGGCATATTTTTTGCTGATGTTGAAATTCCATCAATTTGCTGGTTAAATTTGCAGAGTTTTTTAGTACAGATTCATTTGTAAATGAAACGTGAAGGTGAGGTGATTTGTTGACTAAGATTATTTCAGTATATGTTGTCACAGTCCAGTGGAACTGTGCTTAGCAGTGTTTTATCTCATGTCTGCAGTGACAGTAAATCAAGATCCCTAAGTAATAAAACCATGTTAAATTGCTGCAAAATATGACTTGTTTTACAATCATCTGCTGATGTAGGAGGTTTGGGGGATGAAAATAGGAAATTATTGATTTAAATGGCCCTGTTTCTCTTTTATTGGGAAACAGCCCTGCTAATCATTTCGAATAGGTTGGGCTTAACAACAAAAAGAAGGACATAAAAGATGTTTCCATAATACAGTTAACATATTTAGGCTTTTTTTTTTGTCATCCTACACTGTGGATGATAAAACTCAGGTAATACTTCCCAACGTTCTTACTCAAGGACGCGCGGCAGGCTAACGTGAAAGGCACGAGTGAAGTTTGGGTGTTCTAAGTGCAGGTTTGCACCCTGTATACTGTGCCGTGGCACTGACTCCTGGCAACGATTGTACCTGAACATAAACTTCCCTTTGTTCGTGTCACGTCAGCTGGATGTATGTAGTAATTTTGTTGATAGATGAGGGTTTTTTTGTTCTCCAACATCCTCTGCCCTTAAGTAGGAAGTAAAATGTTAGGCTTTGGTTTTTGCAGTGATAGCTGAAACTATATTGGGGCAAAAGGTCTCTTTGCTGTATCTCTTAATGTTGGTGTGTTCTGGGCCAAAGGCTGTTAGTTGTGCTGGATTCTGTGTTCTTCAGAGGCTCCTTGTATTAAATGTAGACCTTAAGCGGGTTTTTGTTATTGGGTATTTTTTTTGTTGGCCACTTCTGAATGAGGACAACCTAGAAAGTGAAGCTGTATATTTGTCTTCGTTTTCAAAGTGAAAATAATATAGAAGAACCTAATAGCATCAAGTGAAGTATAGTCTGAATTTGGTTTAATAATAATAAACTAGTTATCTAGATTATTAGGGTAGGTGGGAAAACACTGCTTTAATTCCAAACGTATGGCATAGTGAAGCATCTCTAAACAGTACAGGCAGTCTGATCTCTCTGTATTTTGATGACCTGTGCGTATGATAGCAAATGAGTATTCTGAATAATGAATCTCTTAGCTATAGAAATATGTTGTTCTTGTTAAAGAGGTGGATGCACAGAATCAGATCGGGAAAATATGTTCACTTAGTTGAGAGCTTATCATAGCAGGGTACCATTCTAAAGTGCTGTGGAAAGAAATGCTTTGTAACTGGATAGAAATGCAGCGCCTGAGTCCTTTTTATTTTTTTAAATTACTTAGATTAGTCTCTAACGGTAGCTTTGCATCATCTTTTTCAGCATAACTGTTTGGCAGCTGTTTAGTAATGTACAAAGGAATTTAGAGATGACTGCTGAGAGATTCTTTCAGTATAATATTTCGAGGCTGAAGCAGCTGGAATCCCACAGCTTCTCAGAGCTGTATTCCATGAATGCTGCACTAGTAAGAACATTTCAAATTCTTGAATATCTTCTCAATGCTAAAAAAAATGTAGCCTTTGTAGTTTCGGGGTTTTTTGTTGGTGGTTTTTTTTTTTAAAAAAAAGATAAGAAATGAAGAAAGGTTATTGCAGCCCACTTAGGGGAATAAGTGAGTGATATCTAAGGCTGATTGCAAAAGGGCTACTGCATTTGGCTAATTCTCAGAATTCTGTTTGAATGCCAGAGAGCTGTGTATGGCGTACCACTATGTTCCTGCCTATTACAGGACTGATAAGGGATTTTGTCTTGACTAAAACAACTATTAAAAGCAAAAGCTACCTTTCTCATCTGTATTCTAAGCCCATTGCCCTCGATGTCTTTGTTCTTTCTACAGTGTAAAAGTGTGGTTCTGTGCCTTACCACACTTTCACACTTGGTGCAAAAGTGCTAGGGTTGGGTAATGTATTTTCATTCTTTTATGCTTTCTAGAGTAAACCATGGGGAGCTTGAGCTTCATAGGTCTGTTTGCCATTTTAGGAGAGGTTTAGTGTATGTAGACTGCTTTACATATGATGCTGAATGCAGGTAACGCTATGGATGAAAGCTGTATTGATGGAACAACAGCTAGTAATCAAATACTACTAGTTCTTAGAAAGGAGCTGAGCTGCTGTGGCATATGGGCGAGGGAAGGAAAAACCATTCACCCGCTCATTCGGTGGTGTCTGACCTCGTTCTATTCAGTCTGCGTAGGTAGGCTGCTTGTACAGCTTCTTAGAAGCTGGAATTTTGAAATGTATGGAGGATACCTTTAACTTTCTATATCTTGCAGCAATTTTCTTTATGCTTCAATCTTGTGTAGTTTATTAGTAGGAAGAATTACAGTTGCTCGATGTTAGTAAAGAAACAATGGGAAGGAGCAAAGCTCTCTCGCATATTCAGATATATTGGGGGGATAGCCAGTTAGACGGAGGATAATATTCGTCATCTCTGGGAATCGAGTTCCTGAAGCCACGTGAGGATGTGCATGTTAGTGTTTTCAGGCATCTGTTTCCACGCGAATGATCTGCGCGTAAGGGCTTGGGTAGAACATCATTTTTAGTAAACGTTTTGGAGAGCCAATTTATAGGAGGGACAACATCTGTTGCTAGGAAAAATAAGGAGTGTACGTGGAAGTAGTGTTTGAATTCAGACTGAAAAATTCAGGAAGTCCACGGTGGCAGATTTCTTGTCTCCTGTATAAGAGCAACCATACTGGAATTTAACAGGCCACAAATATGTTGTCTGTTAAGCTATTCTCCTAGTTTGTAATCCTCCTTTTAGCAGAGAAGGTTATATAATGTGTGGCAAGGGCAGCAAATGGAAATAAACTGACACAGATTCTGACAAACCCATGACATCTAGTTAATTAAGACTTCATAAGTTTGAAGCGTGCATTGTTTAATGTTTTGACACCTATTTACAGTGTAATTTTTACTTTTGAAATGGTGTAAAGACTTTCAGGTGTGTACAGAATATCTATTCTGTGGCACGTGTTGTTTGCTGCTGCAAGAATATCGAAGCAACTGTTTAACCTCCAACTGATACTGGGCATGTTGCTGAATTTATTTTCATTATAAATTCCTCTTGTAGTATTATAGATGTGATATTTTAATAAAATTTAGTATTTTTGTGGGGAAAATTAGTAAATGTGAGTTTTGGTATTAGAGTAGTACATTAGCATACGTCTTGATGGTCATGTACTGCTGGTAGGAGTTTTAGAAACTTACAATAATGACTCTTTTGTTTTTTTTCTTGGCTACCGTTTCTTTTTCAGGTATGTAAAACTTCACTGAGTTTCTCTCCTTTTTTCCCCTGTAGTTGCATGTGATGTTTGTTAACTCCTTTTTTCTCTCCCTACCTGAACTTAGTTTGGAAATACTATTAGAAGTTACATGTCTCAGTATATACGCAGCACTTTGCACGATAGTAAAAATCTAATAATAAGTACATGTAAAGTGGTTTGTGAGTATTGGAGTAATCACCATCCAGTAGAAGGTATGCTGCCTAGAGTAACAGATGTTCATAACGTTCTCTTGGATGTAGGTAATAGTGTATTAGTTCGCTTAAATGTAACATATTTTAGAATTTAAGAGTAATTTGTTTATATGTAATTTTTCTCTCTTTTTATTACACTGCTTTCCCAGCAAGGACAAGTTTGGAAGGTTTGCAAAGCTTTTCACCTTCCCTTTGCCCGCTTGCCCGCTTTCAGAATCGGTCTCATACTCCATGACTTCTGTCTCTACAGTCCACAACTCGGTCATAGAAATCAATGTGGAAAAGTTTTTAAATGAGCTGTCATTCGAGTTCGCTATGTTGCGTAGAAACGCCTAGCATGTAATTTAGTTTTGCATGAGACACGAAACTCCTTTGCAAATCCCTATGAGTGCTATAAAGCTAAATGAGAGAAAATACAATTTGAGCACAAATTTTGTCATGTAAGTAACGCTGCTTTTAGTATGTTTCTCCAAACGAAATGGTATAGCATGGCTCGCTACTCAGAGTAGTTGAGAAGTCGTGTGTCTGACAGCATGCACTGTAGCTGGCAAAAGTAGGTGCTTCGTCAGTCGTTTGTCCACAGAAGCTGTTCCGATGTGTCTATGTAAGTTATTCAAGAGATCTAACGCTTAGTTGCGACTTCTGTTCAAATCAAAATGGAATGACGCTTCTTGATTGCTACTTTTAAAGCACAGCCTAGGCTACTGTAGGAGTAAAGAAAATGAGCAAAACTTGAGTTCTTAATCTAAGGAAATAGGATACTCTAGGCAAGTACTGGTGGTTTTATTGTGGTATAGAAAATTGTCTTGCAGCTAACAATTTAAACAAAAATTAAATGCAGTTTGGTGGTGGGGCTTTTAGTTCTGTTTCACAAAGGATAGTTGAATCATTTAACGTGCCCAGCACTGTCCTCCACAGATGATGACATGATTGAATTTTCTAACAGTTTATTAACTCCTGATGAACACAACACTACCTCAAACCAGGAATAGCATTAAAAGGAAACCATTTTTTTTTTCTCCTTCTTTTAGGATTGAGTTTTTTCCCTCACTGCTGTTCTGCACTAACTGCTTTGATACTTCCATGCATCTTTTTCAGTAGAAGAGCATCTCTGTACTGTTTCCCATTGCATATTTCAGCTGTGACAGTCCCTGCACTTTGCCTTTCATTTTATCACCTGCTCACTAAAAACAAACAAACAAAGAGTCTTTCTAGTTTGTCTTCAGATTTGCAACTATCGCTTAGCTTTAGATGGATGATTGTGTTTTTACTTCATTTTTTATTGTATTTTTTTATAGGCATGCGGTGACCCCAAAGCCAAACCATCCTATCTTATTGACAAAAACCTGGAATCTGCTGTCAAATTCATAGTCAGGAAGTTTCCAGCAGTAGAAACACGCAACAACAATGTAAGTAACCAAGTGGCTATGTAAGTATTTTTCTCAATACCCTTCGGCACTTGTTGCTCAAATCTGTGAGGTTTTATGCGTTCTTATAAAGCATCTGATGCCAACAGTTGCAGTTGGAATACAGTTGTTGAGTCAAATCTCTGACAGGATACTTTAGAAAGAACCATCTCCAAAGAGAGAATGTTATACTGTAATTCTGGATCGGTTTTGTTAGGGTAGGACACTTTCTGGTTTTCTTTTTGCCTACTCTCTTCTGTTCCATTTCAAAGAATTATCAATGGGAAATAATCCTCAAAAAAGTCATGCTACACTTTGATAGCAGAAATTCTTGGTGACCAGACTAATTGCAGAAGATGAAAGTTGCATAACTTCGTGATGAGACCTGACTGGCAGATCAATAAAAGGCACCTGACTGCAGCGGGGCAAAATGTGTTTGTACTTTACAGGTGCTCGTACCTTGCAGGTGCCCTTGCCTATGGCGTCAGTCCCTGTGGGAATAAAGAGTGCTTTAGTATGCGAGGAGAAACCTTGTGAAGTACAAAGATACAGAAATATAATTGTTTCTTCTGTGGATGCAGTGGGTTCAGTTGCAGTAGGAAATTATTTTTCACCCAGTATTGCTGAATTTGACTTTGTAGTGTTGTAGAGGTAATTAAGATTGTTAGATTACAGGTAGGTGTTTTGGCAGCTGATGTCCAATTGTTTCTCTATTTCAATATGAAAGTCAAGGGAAAGATTTTTGGTTTACCTGCTTATATTTCTTTCCAAAGGTGGAAAGTGGAGGTACGTGTTGGGTTTGCATGTTCCCTGCATGCAGCTACTTGCATGTATGCTTGACAGGTTTAGGCTTGCTTTAAGCATTCAGGTTTCTGCAGAATGGTAGCAGTAATAGCAGTGGGAATAATTTTCCTTTGCAATGCCATCTACAATTTCTGTGTAATGTCTTCAGTAATAGCAATGAAAAAAAAAAAGAGGTAAACTTTCCCTTATGGAGGAAACAATCTCAGTAATGCTGTGCTTTCTCACTTTAAAACTTGTACCTGTTTTGTATTGTTTAATATTGCTCATCTTTGTGTTGAATTTGATTGTGTTAGTAACAAATATGGCAAATTCTTTATCAAATTTATGTGAAAATAGTAAACCCTTTAAACCATGTTTGGTAAGTGCTTCTGTATTCTCTAAACTTCAGTGGTAGATCTATTAAAAGTAAAAGATGATGTACATAGAATTTGTTTCGTGCAGAGTTGCACATATGCTCTATACATCTTCTGGTTGTTGACTATGAATTTGGAGCTTAACTAATGATAGATACTTAAGGATTTGGTACTGTGAAGTTTATGGAAAGAGATCAAAGCTGACTTGATATATTTTGACAATCACAGTTTCTAAAACAGGACATACTCATAATGTTTTGTCATTGCCTTGTGTTTATTTACCGTGAGCCAGCCAGGCCTGTGTTTATTAAGCACAGTTATCAAAAGCCTATCCTCCTTATGTGTGAGCACAGTTTAAAGGAGGGATTCTGAGTTACAGCAATAGGCAGCTGGGGTTTCCCTCCCTGTGGTCAGAGCTGATGGCAGTTTGCTTGTCTTAGTTATTTACAGATGGTTTCCTGTAGAGTGGTGTGTCTTCCAAAAGAAACTTTTGCCCATACTAGATACCTAACAAGACAAAAGCTACGTCATGTGCAGAGGAAGTTCTAGTTTGACGTAAGATAAATTTTGGGTTGTAAACCTTAGCTTCAAAAAGGTGTAAGCATCTAGCTCGTGGTCAGGAAGACGTTCCCCTCCTTGCCCTTTGTCTCCCTCCTCATGCTGGCCAGCAACCAGCTCACCATGTGTTAGGAGGGCACACCAGTGAGTTCCTTCAGTAGGGAAATGGGTCACGAGAGATTTGAAAGGGCAAGAAGCTTATTGGAACAGGGACGTATCAGTTAATGAAATATTACAAAGGATTATGGCAGGGGAAATTCCAGGACGGCCTTCCAGGGAGGGGTTTTGGATTTTGTACCTTCAGCTGCAGCAGTCGCCATTGCTTATCATTGTGCATCTACACAGTAATTACTCTTGGCATGTCAGTAGGTGTTGCCGAACAAGCTTGCATTCCGTTAGGGAATCAGTAGTGCCTGCTTTTTGGATTTTTTTTTTTTTTTTGGCCTATTCTTAGCTGCTAGTTTGTTTTTCTCAGGTGTCATCATTTACATACAGTGCATTGTGTCTCAGAAGTGAACACCTCATTTTATTGAATTATTTTTACTGAGTGTCTACCATAATCAGATGGGTGCCTGAACTTGAAAAGCCTGCATTTTTATTCTTTCAAAACAAGTGATTCTGCTAAGTTTACTATTGATAGCTTTTACATCTTTATTCACAAAAAATATAGCTCCTGGTTTTGTTCCTCCTTCAATGTTTGACATGCTGAGTCAGACTAGAGCAAAGTCTGACAATCGCTGATTTTCAATATTGTACCAAGAGTGAAATTTATGAGCAGTTCAAAGAATGAAGTGCCTGATGAATCCTTGCTGACCGGGCTGAAAGAGAAAATGGAGTAGTTCATCTTCCAAAGGATCGATTATAGATAATTCTGGACCTCATCAGTTCGTAACTCTCTCTCTCCTGGTGCCTGAGGGCAGTCCCTGTGATCTCTTACACCTGCCCTGTCTTCTCCGATCACCATCATGAACCATACAACCTTGGAAATGTGCAGTTTGAAGACCGAGCTCTTAAATCACCTGTTAGTGATGTTGGCCAGCAGTGTAGTATTGCCTAATAGTGTATGAAATACCTGCAAAGGAGGGAGTGTATGTAAACAAAAAAATTGAGGGATTGACAGAGTGAGAAACAAAACATTTGAGAGTCCTATTTGAAAATGAAACTATATTATAATAATAAAAAGTATCTATCTTCTGTGTTTGGGAAACCTTAGTATTTATATTTATTTTAAATTGACTAACTAAAGCTTTGTTTTGAAAAAGTGTTCTAAGTTGGAAAAGCCTTCCAAAAAGCTTTATAGCACCAACGTTCTTGGTCAGATCAGTGATCTGATTATGCCAGTATTGACGCAGGATAACATTTATTTTTACTGAATTTCTTTGACTAGTTTTAAAAGTTCCAAAGTAAGGGATGCAGAAGCAGCCTGATTTTTCTGAAGGTTTTTTAGCCCTCATCCTCTAACAAGGCATACTGGCAAGGTTCTCTCCGCAGAGAAGTCAAAAGGGAACGTACCAAACTCTGAAAAAATTGTAGTGGGACCTAAAAATTACCCTCTTCTCAGTCAACGCTAACATTTAATGCCATTGTGAAACCAGCATAAAATACTTCATGATGAGGAACTGGAGATGCAGGGAGAAAAGATGTAGATTTTCTGTCGATTGTGGCTAGGGTCTGAAAAAATCTGCTGTCTGCACAGGTAAAGCTCTGTGTCTTTGTGTGATGGAGCTAGCCTCCTTTCTGCTTTCCAAAACACCGCATATGGGAAGTAGTGATAATATCTGTCTTCGTTCTTGAACATATGTTTTCCTTTTACTCAGATTGCTCCTCAGCAACTTCCCTGTGGAAAAACTGTATTTTTACATGTCTACTGGAGAAGTTGAGGCTTAGTCATTGCCTAGCAGTAAGCAGTGCACTATTACTCAGAAGTTTGTGAGTGTGTGGTTAGTGGGAGAAACGTCCGTGTTTTCCACATACTGCTGATCTTCATCTTTTACTAGCTATCTTCCCAGTATTGTTCGTATCAACCCCGTTGTGTTTTGTATTGACTACACATTCAATTTCTTAGGAGACAGTATTTTTGGAGGTTATTTCCCTGATTTAATTGTAATAACTTTCTACTCTATTATGTCAGCAGGGACTGGAAATAAAATCATATAAGAGTAGACTATAAGCAGTGCGAGTATTTCCAGCCTACCTGGATTAGCATCTGTAGATATGAAATAGTTCACTTTACATTAAAAACAAATAATCATTTGCTTTTTGAAGTATTTTCAGCCCCTGCAAGGGGTGCAGTGCCAAAAGGGAAAACTCATTTGTTTGCTTGTTTCTAATGAAGCTGTTAATATTGCAGTTTGCATAGTGCTAGTGAAGATAATTTAGAAATTCTCTTCCAAGGAAAAATTGGGGTCTCAGCTGTGCTGCCTCATGTGTTGGTAATTCTTTTTCTCTAAAAAACTTTTGAGGAAATGATAGAGTAATTAATGCCTATGGCAGCAGATTAAGAAATCTTAAGCTAAGTAACTTAAGCCCCCAAATTCAATAAACTTAAATATTTTTCCCCAGCTTTCTGGAGTTCTAGATCTCTTGTCTGGGAGACTCGATTTTTTTCAGATATCTTATTGCTTACTTAAACAACAAGACCCCAACTCTCTATATTCCACCACAAAATTAACTGGCTTGCTGGCCCTGAAGGCTAAAATCTTTTCCAGGTAAGAGGATGCTGTGCTTTCTTTGCAAGGCTGCCCATTCAACTCTGCTCATTACTGCTCAAGGAACTTACAGTGCTGAAGGGACCGCAAATGAGATTGGTTTTCCAGAGCTCACCGAGGCAATAATTTAGTATACAGGAGTTCCCCTGCATGAGTAAAGCCAGCCAATGAGTAACTACTCTCTGTTCAGCTTTGTACGAGCAGTTGAGGTTTCTTACGTTTCAGAATAGGATGCGCTGATGATAGTTTATTACAGAAGAAACTGCAAAATATCTGCAACAAATAAAAATTTATCTACATTTTTGCTAAAAATCATTCAGAGTTGAAATTGCTCTGCTAATGCCTTGCTCTGGTACAACCATACCTACTGTTCTGATTTTGTATGCAGTAGCAGGTCTGATGTCTTCAGCTGTTACCTGCATAAGACTGACTTCGAAGCTTAAAACGACTTAGGCTATGATATAATCAGAGAATAGTCTGTAAAAGTTTTCAACCTAACAATCATTTGAAATTGAGCATTTTTATTTTTTTCATAGCAATTCGAAAAGTTAATGTGAAATCTTGAAATATCTTTAAAATGTTTCACCAAACAGAACGGTCAGTGTAAATTACCTTTTTTAAAATCCTAAATGCAGTCAGCAGCGATGTTTATACTTATGGCTTAACCCTTGATTGCATATGATTTTGAGATGGAGAAGGATCCAAACACCATTTTATTATTTGTAATTAAACATTGTATTATACTGCTATAAGTCAAATCACTTGCCAAGGTAAACCGAACTAGTCACGTGCTCACTCTTGTTGCTTAATAGTGTAGGCAGTACCTGCAAAGGAGTGAATGTGGGTAATACTTAACCTGTTTGCTTCATCCATTAAGATCGAAATCCTCTTCTGATACAATGATCGACAACTTAAGAGCTTGGCAATTTAAAACAAAGAAAGAAAAAACCAAACCCCAAAGCAAAGAGAGAAAGAAGAACCCCCACTCGTTAATACCTAAATGGTATTTTAGTTAAGCGGTGTTACTGAGACAGCAATTCCAAATTAGTTTTCATGCGTTTTGAATGAATGGTTCTTTCATGATTTCGTGACATAAATGTAAGTATGCAAGCAGCTAGAGACATATGTCCAAAACATTTTTGTCTATAGAATAGCACAGACTTTTGTTCTGTAAATCGTTGTCCCAGAGATGTCAAGATCCATGGCCAAGGCTTGGGTGATATGGTAATATGTAATGAGCTTATTGTAGGAATTACCGCATGGATTTATGTAAAAGAAAGTGAGAGCATGGGGAAACTGTTCCCTATGACTGGCTGGTAGATCAGCTCTTAAAGAGGAGCCTCGCTGCTCCGAAAGTAGCTATCAGCCACTATTAATAATATGGTCAACCCTGGGGACGGAAACAGTTGCGGAGGGTCGTGGGTGCCCATTTCCTTTTCAAGAGAGTTAATTTAGTGCTAGAAACTTGAAAACAAACAAAAAAATAGATCTTGCAGTAGAAATACCTTAGTAAACATGCTAAATATTCCGTTACATCTTTTTATTTGCAGCATGTCACTTCAGAGGCTGCTTTTAATTGGAAATAAGAAAACCAAGGACACATCCATCATTCTACAGTTAGTTCACAGAATTTAAAACTCATTTTCTTCATTTGATTAGAACTTTCTCCCCACCATTCTGCTATGGATTTTGTAGGCACAGAACTTTGTTCACATGAGTTGAATTTTTAAAATCTTCATCTAAAGCCTCTACAGGAGGCAAGCATAGTGAGTGTAATAAACAACAGTAAGAATACTGACGGTGATTATTTACCCCCACCTCAGAATTTTCACAGTCAGAATTTGTAATACTGCTTTTGGGGGCTTACATTCCATCTAGTAAGATTAACTCGATGATGTTTTCTCTGAGGACATTGTAATATCTATGGTGTTGGATTGTAGAAAACAAATACGAGTGTTTAATGATCATACTTGCAGGAAAAGTACTGCACCGAGAGAAGAAGGAGAAAATTCCTCTACCTACCATCTATTCCTGGATCATGAAATAAGACACTTATTCACACGCTACTGCTACCAGTCAAATAAATATGATAGAGAACTACAGTTATCCTCTGGTTTTCCACACATAAAACTCTGAGCAACTTTTTCTAGTTGTCTCATATTTTTCCTGTGCCTTCATATTAGATTTGTATTTATTCACATTGTTAATATGCCAGCGTCTGTGTCGTCATTCTCTTGTCGCTGAGCCATTGTGTTCTCTTTAAGTGAGACTGTCTTGCACTTTCTGATTTGTTTTTCACTTCTTTGAATGTACTTTCTCTGTGTACATTATCAGTTGTGTAGAGATTTTTGGGGTTTCATATGAAAGGCACAAGACAACTTGGTAAAGGTCAGTTCCTTCTCTTGTAGATAACGTACTTGATAAAGTGTCAGCTTCACACTCTGGTCCTTAAAATCCTAATTTATAAATAATATTCAAGTATGTTTGGAGATGTGGTATTTTTTTAATAGACTAAATTATTTCAGGTAATTTTTTTTTAAGTTTGCAATATTATGCTAAAATTTCTACAGCTTTTCATATATCTTAAATTCAACTTACCTTGTTCAGTAAAAATACTGTTGTTCTCTTTGGTATAATTTGTACTTCAAATTGTTTAAGAATAAATAGAACACTTATGTCTAACCAATCCATGAGGCATGGTTAGCTATAGTGAAAACAATCTTTTGATGATAGTAATATTTTAAGAGTTATTTCTTCAGCTTACCCTATTATGAAACTTTCCTTGACTATTGGAAGCAAAAATGTTTGCTATTCAATGAGGATTGCAGGCTGAGGAAGACAGCCTCGAACCAAACACAAAATGATACAGCACCAGCTATTTCTAAACAGCTGTTAGGAAGTTAGTAATGGAAAGTGTTGTTGCAGCGGGTGTGGAAAGAGCTACACCCGCATTCCTGAGTGATAAAAATGCAAATAAACATCCAAGACCCTACATGCTGTAAGCTGTACTTTAAACATCGCTGTGCCGGCAGCGCTGTACGCATTGAACTGTTCGCACCATAGCGATTTAACAGTGATTGTGGTTGATACGTTGTTTTACTTTGATATGAATATTTTAAATAAAAGTTTGCTAACACTCAGAGTTCAAAGAATGATCACCTTAACTCCATATGAAAGTGTTAGCATCATTTAAGTGTAAATATTTCTGGGAAGACGGGTAACTAGTTAACAGTGCACAGCAGTGATTCCTTAATTCTTGGTTGAGTGTAATGAATACCTCCATATATTCTCTTATTTCATGTACAGCTTCACAGAATAGAAAAGATTATTTCTTTTGCAAGCATAGTTCCCGGCATCGTCTCCCTTTTTGCTATATCTCCCCACTTCATATACCGTGCTTTGAACTTGTCCTGTCTTCCAGAAGTGGATGCTACTGCTATTTTTTTTTACACGAAACGCGTGTGCTGTACAACAGCCTGTAATCTTGATAGTCTCCCTTAGTATTGCCCCTTGCTTAGCGTGAGTTAGGATTGCGATGGGAAAAAGTCGTTAAGGCTTATGTGCAGTTGTAATGTGAGTTTTGGTTTTGTCTTGTCTCTGCACTAGAATTAGTCTTATTTCTGAATGGTATTGTGGTCTTTTCCTGAAAATTCATGAAACAAGTCCTCAAATTCATCCAATTCACGCTTGTGTTAGTTGCACAGAAACAAACCCTGTTTCTGCTTCGTGTGTTACATCACTTGCAATAAGTACTTGAAACAATAGGGCCAGGGTGAAGGTTAAAACCAAGCCTCTTCGGGGATGAATTCTCATCATGTAACAACAGTTGAGTGACGAAGCAGCCCGGAGCGTACAAAGCGCTCTTTCCTCCGGGGAGATCCCGAGTATAGATGCAAGTTGGCCCGAAGGTTGGCTGGAGCTGTGCCGTACCTGCAAGAGCTCCAGCCTCCGTGTGTGATGATGCTGGATGTGTCGTTCTCTGAGCACGGGGCGGTTAGTTTAAGGTGTACACT
The DNA here is from genome assembly GCF_028858705.1 of Grus americana. Lineage (NCBI taxonomy): Eukaryota > Metazoa > Chordata > Aves > Gruiformes > Gruidae > Grus > Grus americana. The sequence goes on from NC_072857.1 coordinate 37,116,835, forward strand.
GGGAAAGCAAATTCACGCTGGCGGTCAGAATACGGCTCATAGGACTTAGATTTGAAAACTGATTTTGTATGGCAGTAGTTTAAATGGAAATAACCTATTCCCTAGTGCATGAGATGATCCGGAGTTAGAAAATAAACATGTGCTTACACCCATTTTTCATTTAAGTCCCAGCTGATGACTATGTGGAAGACACTTAAATGTTATATAGGGCAGGCATTCAAATTCAGACCTTGAAAGTTAAATCCTTTGCTCTGGTTTAAGAGCAGGCAGGAGTATTTTATAATGTAGCCGTTCCAGTTTGCTCATAACTCTCTACGTGCCTGTCGTCTTGGCTGTATTGGGAGTCTCATGGCTCAGGTCTTCTAAAAATTATAATCACCTCTAAAAATGCAGAGGAAAGAAGCAAAAATTATCTTACGTATGACATGGAGCACTGGTCCAGGCAATTTGTTTTTAGAATTTAGAGGAATTTTAGTGCTTTACATAAAGCTGAGAACACAGCACAGCTTTATAAACAGAGTGAGATAAAGCAGCGTATTCAATTCTAACGTCTCATGAAAATAAGCTAACCAATTTGAAATAATTAATTTAATCTTTCTTATAATTGATTGCTCCTGCTGAGAAGAAAATCCTATTTAACTTGATCAGTCTTTAATTTAAAATCTTGCAGCTTCTCGGAGGGCAGTTTTTATATTGAGTGTTATGACTGCTTTAACTCAATTCGTATATCACGAAAGAGACTTAATGAGTAAGTGAATATTGCAAGTTAAATAATTGGATCCTTGCAGTGCTGTGAAACTGTAATACATAGATAAACAGAATGGCTGTTCAGTAACAGCTTCTTTTTTTGGTGTTCTTAATTACAGTTAAAGTGATCTGTCTTGTTCCTCCAGAAAATCTTGAAAAATATGGAAATTAAATGATATTTCATTGATTTAAAAAAAAAAAATCCATGTGAACTATTTTATGCCTTTGTATTCACATTTGCCTCTTCCATTTTTTCCACCAGTGTCTAATGCTAGTGTTTTGCTTCTTTTTTGTTTCTTTATTTTGTTGCTTTTGTTTGAATGTATTATTGTGTTTATATGGAACTGGTCAAAGAACCGTTACTGTATTTTATGTTTGTATCTACATTTTATTTTGCATGCTTAACGTGGCTTTGCCTGGATATTCTTTTTGGTAAGTTCAGAATTTAAAAGCATAATGTTTTTCTGTAGTAAAGTTTGTAACCTGCCACCTTTTTTTCTCCCACCTCAAGTAACGTCATTATTTTTTTGTCATACCGATTTGTGCTCACGTACTGTTCTGCTTTTGCTAATTATACATATGATAACACTGTTTTCCTAACAACTACCCATTTTCATCTCTAGCTGAGCTAAGCAATATGACTTTGGTACTAATGTGTACTAATTTGACTTTTATCCTCAAAGTATAGTCGGCAGCTGTTAAAACGATCTGTTTTGAGAACTCTGTGTGTATTTGAGACGCACAGAGCCTCAGTCTTAGAAAACCATGTTAAGGCTTCTTTGCATAGTCCGATGGTTACTCTGCGCTTCACAGGTATTATTTTTCAGCAGTCTTCTCAAGATCTTCTCAAAACAGTGTGCATGTTTATGTTTCTCTTTTAGCAACAGCTTGCTCAGCTCCAGAAAGAAAAATCAGAGATTCTGAAGAACCTGGCATTATACTACTTCACATTTGTCGATGTTATGGAATTTAAGGTAAGGTATTGCAAATATGTCAGTTCTCACATTAGGTTTCTGTTTCTTTATTTAAGAAATCATGCTAGGTAATGAAAGAACTGAACTCATGGCTCTGTTTTTTAAAAAATTATAAAATCAATCTCCATCACTAAGCATAGTAAAGTGATTTACTTACATCTTTTTAAACTGAAATTATTCCTTTGTTTTTCAAGGACCATGTTTGTGAGCTGCTGAACACTATCGATGTTTGCCAAGTCTTCTTTGATATTGTAAGTTTCTGTATTTAAACTTTCAAATGCTACTTAAGAATGTTTCTAAAAAGAGTCCTAGAAGGAATTGTTCATGTTAGCCCCAGAAACATGACATCCCTAGTTACAAATGCAAGAGAGAGAAAAATACTGTAGTCTTCAGATCCCTAACTTTATAAATAGCTTAAAATCAAAAGATAGACTATTTTCAACAGTCTACTTCTGTACAGCAGTAACAGCATTGTCCGTTACCTGGCATACAAATCTTTCTGTAACTTTTGCTGTATTGCATCTGCTAGTTCATTCTTAGAGGTTTACTGTCATCTACGTGCTTAAGCCTTGTAGGCTTACAAAACAGGAATATTACTGGTGTCCACCTAAGATATGTGAGCAGGTCACTTCTGGTGCTGGCTAAAACAAGTACAAAAGCAGTTAAAGGTGTTATATTAAAAAAACCCCAACCAACCAATGAAACCCCCCAAACCTCGCAACCAAACACCGAACCGCGCCCCCCCCCCCCAAACCAAAACCTCAAACACCTTTTCCTCTTGGTTTCAGCTTGCTTTCTTAATGTTCATGATGTCATCTTGCTAGTTTTAGTCGTGATTCTAAATTCAGCTTGGCTGACATAGGTTCATAATACGAAAGAGGAGCAGGTATATATCCTATGGAATGATGTTACCAGGCCAGTTGGATATGTGCTAGCTTTTTACATCACAGTGTCTTATTAAAATACAATTTATAGGCAAGGCACTTGCTGATCACTTAGTAACATCCAAGAAAAGTTTTCCTATCTGTCAGCTAACCTGTGACAGTTAAGTTTGGAAAGATTTATTTGCGTGCTTGCTTTCATGAATGCAAACAGTTCTGGGGATTCAAGTGACTAAATTCAGATTATACAAAGTCTGCATGAAACCAGAACAATAACTTTAATCAAGAGAGTCCATTGTATTTTAAAAATGGTGAAAATTGATGGAAAGGTAAGGAAAAAGTTTTATGCTTGTTTCTAAAAGTTTTAGATAGATAATTTACTGTTTTTTATCTCTAGACTGTAAACTTCGATTTAACAAAGAACTACCTAGATTTGATTATAACCTACACAACTCTAATGATATTGCTGTCTCGAATTGAAGAAAGGAAGGCTATCATTGGATTGTATAACTATGCCCATGAAATGACACATGGAGCAAGGTAAAAATCTGTCATGTAAGAAATGTGTACAATAATAATAATAATAGTAATAGTTATACCTGAGTGAATTGTTTGTTGTTGCTTTTAGTGACAGAGAATATCCGCGCCTTGGCCAGATGATTGTGGATTATGAAAATCCTTTAAAGAAAATGATGGAGGAATTTGTACCTCACAGTAAAGTATGTAACTACTTTTCACAGGCACACAGTAACCTTAATTGGGAGAAGCAGAGATAAAAAAGAAAATATGCAAGAGTTTGTTTTGCCAAAAGCCATTAGGTATAAATTTTACAGGAGATTTTACTTACAATGGATATATGGGCTGGGGATTGATGTTAGATAACAGAACCTATAGAAATACAGGAATGCTAAGACCCATTGGTAAGGTTCCATTTTATTCACTAAGGATTAGAAATTGATTAAAAATCAGTTGTGGATCATGTGAGAATAGCTATATCTGTTCTGATTTGGTTTGTAGCTTGAAATAAAGAGATTGCTAATGTTTCTATGAAACCAGTTTTTTAGTGGTTTACCATCCTAGATTTTTTTTTTCTATTTTGTAACCTGAGGGTTTTTGCTTTGGCTGGTCCTTAAACTGGAGATCCTGGGGATCCCCACTGCCTCTTTAATAATAGCTCCTATCCTCAAAAGCTGACACTGTGTACCCTGCTTGGCTGACTTCGCTAACTTAAATGAACCCAATTCCTGAAGCCTTTTCTGTACCAGTGCTTTTAAGCTTGCATCCTTACACAGCTGATTGTGCACCAGTTCTGTGAAGATTTATCTAGGCTGTATTTTCATATAAGACTACCTTGGAAAAGTGACAGAAGCCTCATCAAAGTCAATGTATATCCTGTTTATCACTTCCAGTTGGTCCATTAGTCTTGCTGCTCTGACAAGGGAAACTAGATTTGCTTGATCAATACTGACTGACTGTTATTTATAAAGGTGTTATTTTCTCAGCGCTTGCAATTTGATTGCCTATCAACTTATTTTGGAATCTTTGGCAGGGTTTTTTTTTGCTGTTTAAAGTCTAGATACTGGTTATGTTCTCCTTCTCTAGTCCTCTTGAGATTTTTCTTAATTTCCTTAAAATTTTGAAGATCGTCGCTAGAAGTTCAGAGTTTTTCAGCTACTCCTCGAAGTGCTCTGAAGTGAAATAGTTTTCAATACTTCTCGTTTGTCTGAATAATCTGTAATCTTATTTTTGTTATACTTTCTTCTGCACGATTCCTGTCTTGTTAAGACTTATTTAGCTAAGAATCTCAGTTGCAATTAATCTTTTCTTGGACACATTTTAGCAAAGATGCTTCACTTTTCAGGTTTGGGTTTTTTTATGCTTTCGTGTCAGTGGACTAATGCTTTCTATTGAAACATTTTTGTAAAGCCATTTTTCACTCTGATTTTTGCTCTTCTGCTTATGCTTTCTGCTTGCTTATAACTATTTTATTCCGTGCTAGAGGTATAAATTGGGGTCGGGGATCTTTTCAGGCACCATGCTATAGAAACAGATACGTAGGTTACACTCATGGAACTGCACACTTAAGTTGTCCTTCCATCATCTCTCTACTTTGCAGTAGACCTGGCAGTTGTTTAGTCCTTTAAATTAGCTTCAGCAGATGACTTTTGGGTTTTTTTTGCTTGAGTGACCTTCTTTGGTGGTATAAAGCTTAGACCTGACTCCCTGAGGACTCATATAAGCACCAGTATTGATGCAAAAGACAGGGAGGTGTGGGACAGCACTTACTCCGATAAGCTTAACTTGCAAGAAGATGCTCCTGTAGACAGTATCTGCTCAAAATAATTATAATTTGCTAGCAAAGAGGGAAGGACATACTAAATGAAGTGGCAGAGAAGGGAATAACACGATAATTGGGATGCTTGAATAAATAATGAACAACTTTCAGTTGTACATGACAGATTTGTTGTTCCCTATGGATTTTTTTTGTGTCCTCTGATTCTGAACTCAGAGTTTTATAACTCTGATTAAAAAATAATTTAAAAAAATCAAAACCTCCTGCTTCTCTTCATCCCTCCCTTAGCCTGGAATAGTGTTATATATGTGAAGTAAACTAGATGCAATGCATTTTAACCTCAAGTTTAATTTCAGAACTAGTTCAGTAAAATGTTTTTTATTGTTAGTAATAAGAGAAAACAGCACTACTGATGAAATAGTACTTAGTGTCTTTTGTGCTTGGAGTATGGCAGTGTCAATACGCAGTTCACAAAATGAAGGAAAAAAACTCGGGTATTCATCCAAGACTGAGCCTCGAGGACATCTTCAAACTGATCATTGGTCTCCTTTTTAGTCCCTTTCAGATGCTCTGATTTCACTCCAGATGGTCTATCCTCGAAGAAATCTCTCAGCTGACCAGTGGAGAAATGCACAACTACTGAGCCTCATCAGTGCCCCCAGTACAATGCTTAATCCTGCACAGTCTGACACAGTACGGCCTTTTAATTTGCGTTCTATGATAAGGTTAAGCAAGCTTTTCCGTAAAATAGGGTAGAGATGTTTCATGCTCTGTTTGATTGATTACCTTTATGACACTTCTAATCAGAGAAGTAAACAGGCTGCTTGGGAGAGCTGAATACTTTAGTACAGGGGAAAAGTTTCCTCGTGTTAATTGAAGCTTCTCTTAGGTTAGCTCATGCCTTCATTTCCAGGTTTGATAACGAAAAGATGAAGGGAAGCAATGTTAACTTCTGCAGTGTAGAAGGAAGGAATCATGTGTATGGTCTTAGATGTTTGTGGGCCACAGACTGAAAATCAGAACTGATACTTCCTTTAAAATGCTTACTTGTTTGCATTTGCTCCCTCAGTGTGATACGAATCTTCCTAAAAAAACTCAGGCGTTAACAGCTGTCAGGTTGTGATTAGTGTATATCAAAAGCCTTTAGTTCTTTAATTTTCTTAAATACAATCTCTGTCAAATCTAAACGTTTGTCAAATGTTTTTTCACTGTTTTGTTCAAGGTATTGGAGGGTGTAGAAGCTCATTTAATGTTCAAACCCTCAGTTTCTAGAGGGATGAAACAATGTCCTGTTAGTAATCAGCAGCAGTCTTCCATGACTCATCAGCGTTTGAGGTTTATTTGTCCCTTTTTCTAAAAAGTACTTCTTATGAAATTAGAATTGAATTATTGTCTTCTATATAATTAGTTTGCTACAGATTACTGGGGTTTTTTTTTTTCAACAGATGCCATGTGAATACCTCTCTCTGGATGCAATGGAAAAATGGATCATTTGTGAGTAAAATATTCTGAAACAGCTCATGGTTGTATTAAAAAACCGAACTAGTTAACATTTAAAAGACTACTTGCTTTTCTGCACTGTACAAAAGCTGTTGTATTCAAATTTTAGATTCTAGAGAACTTGGTTAAATCTCATTTGTATGTATCATACTTTTAGATGCAGTGAAGTTAGAATTCAGCATGTGCTGGAATGGAGTTTGTCACCATTTTATTCCAGACTTTGACTAAAAGTGAGAGATTTAGTAACTCTGATGAAAATAACTGAGTAGTATCAGGATTAAGTAATTCAGCTTACAAAAATATTATGAAAATACCTCCACTAGAACAGTGGGGTATTTTTTTATATATGAAACTGTTGTTCGTTAAACAGTTTATCAATGAACTATTTGAAGTATTTAAGAGAAAATGCATAATAATCCCACTATTTTCTTACTGTCTTTGTGCATCTGGTTGGTGACACACATCAATGTGGACTTTTGAAGTTGGGTTTATTTTGTGCCATGGAATCCTCAATAGTGATGCTACGGCTTTGAACCTTTGGAAACTTGCACTTCAAAGCAGCTCTTGTTTGGCTCTGTTTCGGGACGAAGTATTCCATATTCACAAAGCCGCAGAAGACTTGTTTGTAAACATACGAGGGTAAGTTTTGGTTCTCTTTTTCTCCTTTCAGAACCTCTGTCAAAAATGTTTAATTTCTTGAAGGACTGTTTTGAAAATGTTACTACTTCATATAAATTCTACTCAAGGATAGTCAGTGCACAAACATTTTTTGCTTAGTATCTTGACCGTTTGTTTAGTGTATAACTTCCAGGAGCTTGATTTCATAACCATCGTGCCTTTTTTTATCTCAGTTCTGAAAAAGTCTGGTGAATCAGTCTTTAAAATGGCAAAAGTTAAAATTAATGATCTCGCCCACAAATCTTAATCTAGGGAAGAGAAATTATGTCATGAATGCAGAGTTTGCTTGAAAAGTTGCATCTGTCTGCCACTGTTTCTGCAATATATCATACGAAAACTCAGACAGAAACAAAATTGAGACCTCTACCAGCGAACACCAGAGCACTTCAGTAGCGAGTATTTTCGGTTTGGGTAGCCGGTTTTAGCATTTAGCTCTGATCAGGGGAGTGAGTCTTGTGTGAGCTTTTGGCTGTCTCCTGCTTGCTGTGGCATTGCAGCTCCTCACAAGTCCTGCTCAGCTCTTGCTAAACTCTCCTACTGGTACTTCTTACCATATTGGATTGTTTTTCACTTGCAGCTACAACAAGCGTATTAATGACATCAGAGAGTGCAAAGAAGCTGCCGTTTCACACGCGTAAGTGTCTTGCAAAGTTTTCCTGACAGATTTTAGTGTTGGTTTTCTTAACAAAGTTATAAAGACATGTTGAATCCTGAATTAGTTGTGCATTTTCGAATGAGATCATATGGTGATTGTTCTTTTAAATCTGGATTTGCTTAATGCCATTAGCAATTTAACTTCCCAGATTTTAGATTATTTTTTCAAATCTTCAAGATGGAAGCATTTAGTTTACTCTCCAGTTTTTTTTTGTCTAATTACTTAGTGTGAATGTTTTAGTGGAGTCAAATGCAAATCACAGAACAGGGGCAGAGAACTTGGGTTTTAAACTTAACCGTACTTCAGGAATATGCAGCATCGGTGATGGGGATGCCAGTTTTAATTGAACCACATCCTTCGAGATACTGAAGTTGGTATGACATCAGCTGCCTATACTTGGACTTAAGTGTTTGGAAAAATCAAATGTTCTGTGGTTAGCACAGTGGATGATGTTTTGGTTTGTTCTTTTGATGCAGTGGCTCAATGCATAGAGAGAGGCGCAAGTTTTTACGTTCTGCACTCAAAGAACTGGCTACTGTCCTGTCTGATCAGCCAGGCCTGTTGGGTCCCAAGGTAATTACAGTTCTTATATTTTGCATTTATGCAGTCTTACTTTTTGTTTCTCAGTCGTAATGTGCCATTTAGTTTGTTTAGGGGGGGAACAACCCTACACTTTACTCTGAGAGAAAACGTACTTAAGTTTTAAAATTCTTTGGTTTAAGACACTAGTTGCCTCTTAGTGCACAAGATGTCCAGCTGTTGTATATATTTATAAGCTTGTGAATAACTTTTCTTTTTCAGGCACTTTTTGTATTTATGGCGTTATCCTTTGCTCGTGATGAAATTATTTGGCTTCTTCGTCATGCGGATAATATGCCAAAGAAGAGCGCAGATGACTTCATAGATAAGTATGTTAACAATTTTTAGTATGATACCTTCAGTGTTTATGAGAATTTCACAGGTGAAATTCATTGGAAGGCAAGGGAATCTTGGGAAAGGATGGCTACATGAAAGATTTGGGACTGTTCAGAAAATCTTTACCTGGGAATCCCAGAAACTGAAGCACATCAGTGAAAGTTTGTTTTCTCTAGCAAATGTACTTCTAAAAAAAAAAAATTTTTTTTATAAAATTTCTGGGCATTTTTTCCTTTGAGAAAGCAAAACAAAAAAGCTTTATTGTCTCTTCAGTGTTACTGATTTGCATTGAACAAATCAGTGGGGGTGAGGAAACTGTCAGAGCTTGATTTGTTGATCTACAGAATGTCTCCTGTATTATAGCAACACTGTCCTTTAAATCGGGTAACATTTGTTTATATAACACAGCGTTAGTGTCAACATAAACAGAAGTTAAAAATGAGAAATGGGTTTAAGAGCTTTATGAATATGGATAGGTGGAAGGGCACTAGTTGTCTTTGAGATGTTCTCAAGTTTATTAAACACAAGATTGAGCTGAAAGTCTGCATTGACTGCAGGAGTTTAAATGAGAAGTGACAATCACAAGCTGGAGTACAGCTGGAGTGGGAAAAGCTGGGGTTTTCTTCACTGGACTAGGTGCTAGGGATGTGGAGGTCCCACACCCTCTCTGAAACAACCTGAGCAAGTATTTAGCTGTCCTTATGGTTTTAAAAAACAAACCAAAACCATCCCAACAGAAAAGCAGTTATTACAATTGTATTTTTCAGATTTAACCACTTTTTGATAATTTTTTTTTTCAAATTGAGCATTATAGAAGGGCTTCTTCAAAAAATAAGTGGCTAGTTATACAAACCTTTGAGGATTGATGTGAGGGCAGCCTGCTAGTTTATCTCCTGCTCAGTGGATTTTACCTTGCAGAGGAAATTACATGTACAAACTCATTTTACAATGTGAACAAATATTTTCATACAGAAACTACCTGTTAATAATACTTTTTAAAGGAAGGTATCAGAAGAAATCCCCTGGAGAAGTATTCCACTGGTAGAAATTGTTTTTGCTATTTTTGGATGCCTTCTTATTTATAAGTTTTTCCTTGTCCTCTTGCCTAGACACATAGCCGAGCTAATATTCTACATGGAGGAGCTCAGAGCACATGTGCGAAAATACGGACCGGTGATGCAGAGATATTATGTACAGTATCTCTCTGGCTTTGATGCAGTGGTCTTAAATGAGCTTGTTCAGGTATGGCAAGAATCTGGTTTTGAGTTCTCAAATGCAAACTTTAAAAAGGCCTTTTTGTCCAAAATGTCTTATGAAATGCATCCTGTTTTGAGGATTTCGATGAACATTACGGAATAAGGCAAATTAACTTAACTTGCTGTTTAACTCTGGGATTTAGAGTTGTACTTCTGGTTGTTACATGCATACTTAAATGTTATTAAGCAATGTTCGGATTGGAGACAGTAAAACGAGTACTGCCACTGAAGGGGTGTTATACAAACCTTTTTCTTTTTTAGCCTGAGGAAGAGATGATAGGCTTCCTGAACTCCTTTGGTTTTATTCCCTAGTGACCACTAGGTGGAGCCCAAATTTTGTGCCTGGGTCAGCTACTCAAGCTTGGCAAGTCTGTACTGAAGGCTTTTTTGTCATGGTCAAAAAAATAAATTTCACACTTCAAGCATTACATCAATTACCAGAAGGTGGAACTTACATACTCTACTGTTTGTTTAAATGAACTAATTAAACAGTTTAAATACCAGTTTGTATCACTGGTTAAATTATTAAATGTAACTGAATCCTCGGGTTTACTTTCAACACCAGAATACCTGTATTTAGGGCTTTTTGCTTATAACTCTATGTACTTACATGTTAACAGATTTTTTTTTTAGTGACAGAATTAAATATTTTCTGACATTTGTCATCGATTCCTGGGAAATTACTTCCTAGATGACTTCTAAATGCTGTACAAGTGGCACAAACATTCTGTGTTTAGATAAGATAATCCTTAGGATCAAACTGAGATGAGGAAAAAATAAGTTGACCTGAATATTAATTAATTCATAGCAAGTATCAAGCACAAGACTAGACAAATGATTGAGTGAGAATTTGGATTTTTTCAGCCTTTAGGTTAAAATGTCAGTCATAGATGGAAATACAAGAAACTTCTGTATTGTATTATTTAATAGAAATATGATCTTACCAGTTGCTGATACTGCTTTTTCGTGAACTGTTGCATTTTGTAAAATTTGAAAACTCGATAGCCCATCTTTCAGGTGGTATCAATCATTGAAGTCAACATTAGTAAAAAAACTACTGAGAGAGGGTTTTGTGGGCTGCAAAGCGATGCTGATGTGGGCTCCATTATATCCTGCCATGGCCAGATTGTCCATGCAGACAGACCAGATGCCTGTAGAGGTCAGAAAAATGTTGGATGTCTGTTGTATAACAGGAAAATACTTGGTGTCCATTTTGTAAATGACTACAGCCTGAAAATGCGTGGGCACGTTTGCTGACAGATTTTCCCGTATCGAGCAGATGTTAGTTTGGAAGCAAGCTTTTCTATGTATCTGTCGCCAACTAATGAACTAAAAAGTGAAAGCTGTTAAATAGCATTATTTGAAATTTTCCATCGATTAAGTTACCTCTTGTAAATTTTTGTACCTTTCAGACTATAGCTGATAATTGGGCTTGGGTATTAACATTGTTTTATAAATCAAGTTTGAAATAATAATAGCAACAACATTTATTTTAGAATCTTTCAGTGTGCCCAGAGGATGAATCAATCATCATGTCATCTTTTGTAAACACAATGACTTCACTAAGTGTGAAACAAGGTAAGTTTACATGAACTTGGGAAAATGGTTACAGAATGACAGATTCCTCTAGAAAGCTTCATTGCTTTTTCTTTCATGCAATCAGTAGAAGCAGATAACTTGCATAGTCTGAATTTGTTCCCTTCTTTTTCTTTCGTTACGGTATCTGCGTCTTGTTGTGTCTTTTTTCCAGGGCAGCTCTATACAGATAGAGCTTTTGAAGAATGCTATTGGGAAGTAATTCTACCTTTTAATTTAGAAAGCATATTATCCATATTTTCATCTAGATATTTTAATTCCTATTGGCGTGGCTGTGCTGGATTGAAATTCTTAGGTAGAAGCATGAGGTTCAGTACCCAAGTAATTCTTGATTACTTTGGGATTTTTTAGGAGGTGTGATATAATATATCTGAACGTGTAGTTGTTTTCCTAAAGGTTTTATGTTCTGTATTTTCCCCTGATGCAGTCGAAGATGGAGAGGTGTTTGACTTCAGAGGAATGAGATTAGATTGGTTTAGATTGCAGGTAAGACTTTGTAAATATGTGTGATGCTAACTTAAAACCAAAATACTTAGTAAATTAGTGGTCTTCCAGATTACTCTCACACTGTAAGTGGATGACAGGCTATCTAAGGATAACCTACTCTCTTAAAATCAAGCAAATACTTAAGCAGATAATTTGCCATGTTTTGATGTAACTTTGTCTGCATTGCATGCTTTCTGCAAATCATTCTTTGGGGTGTCGATAACAGTTGGGAAATAGAGTATGTTGAGGATGAGCAGTTTGTTGGCGGCTGTGAACTGTCCAGAGTGTGATTCAGCCTGCCCAGCCAGGGAAGGTAGGAACTGTTCCGTGGGAAAATAATGCTCAGTGAGGTCACTTCTGTGCGTTGCAATAATAGTATCCTTAATAATTGACTTAATAAAGGCGAGAGTACTGGTTAGACAGTAAATCAATTCTTTCAAGATTAGACAGACATGTTATTTTTATATTTTTCAAAATCCGCGTTCTTTTTCTTGCTTTCCAAAACTTGATTACTAAAGGGGAGGCTCACAAGTGCGTGTTTGTGTTTTGTCAATGCATTCATTCTGCAGTTTATCTGTGAATTGGTGTCGTATTAAAATGACATTTAGAGACTTCACTGAAAGGCAGTTTGCTTTTCTTAAGCTATAGTGGAAAGATAAAATTGTCTATCCACAGTCTTTAAGCCCCACAGGTGTTCTCCATATAGCATAATCAGTATTGAACCATTATATTGGGCAATGGGAATGGAATTTGCAAAAAATCAGCTGTAGGTACAAAATAATTTCTTTCTTGTGTCTTTCCAGGCCTACACCAGTGTTTCTAAAGCTTCGCTCAGTCTTGCAGACCATAGAGAACTAGGAAAAATGATGAACACAATCATTTTCCACACAAAAATGGTAGATTCTTTGGTGGAGATGTTGGTTGAAACCTCAGATCTTTCTATATTTTGGTAAGTTACTAATCTGACTGTAGAAGCTTTTTATTATTTATTGTTTGATTTGTCCTTGCAAGTGTAATTTCTAAATGGCAAACTTTGTAGGAAGAATCTATTGTAGGATTCTCCAGTGGGAGAATCAATTAGAATTTCAGGTTTATATCTGAATTAGTTTGGTAAAAGTATTTCTGAAGATCTATCAGAGAGATTCTTCAAGCAGTCACACAATTGATCTTCCTCAAGGCATTTTTGCAAAAGGTGCAAGTTTTTGCAGTGCCTAGGTGGCAAACATCAGAATTAAAATACAGTAATAATAATAATAGAGAGATGCAAATAAAATGCATAAGAAGCGAATGCAGAAAACAAACTTCTTTTGAAAGCATGATGCAATTTTTGGTATAAGTTATAACTACAAATCTGACACTAATAGCGTAGACTTTATTTGCAGTGAAATTATGTATGTATTCTATTTAAATGTCTGTTTCTAATCAGTTTTTATAGTCGTGCTTTTGAGAAGATGTTTCAGCAGTGTTTGGAGCTTCCCTCTCAGTCAAGATACTCAATTGCATTCCCACTGCTTTGTACTCATTTTATGAGCTGCACCCATGAACTATGCCCAGAAGAGGTAATTTTTAAATACATTGTCTTAATTATTTTTGTCTCTCATTTAAAGTAGAGAGGACTAGAGCTGAACGCTGCAAGAAGGTGTTTATTATAGCACTTAGGATTCGAGGGAGAAGAGTGGTAAAAAGGGAAGTAAAACAAATGGATACCTTCTTAGGGGATTCTTCACCCATAGATCTCAAAATCCTTTTCTGAAGTGAATATTATTATCTTTGCTTTAGAGAGGGATTAAACTAAGGTACAAAGATTAGATGACTTTTCCAGGGTCATTCAGGCTTAGATGTTAATAAGGCCTGTATGCCTATTAAAATTTACAAGCAACAGTGTTTCTTTCAAATGGTTTATGAACTCATAGTCTTAAAAAAAACCAAAAAAAAAAGTAGGAAGTTGGGAGTTCTGTGTGGCTTGTTAGAAATAGTGCTTCTTCAGTAAGATTAAAAAAAAAAAAATCCAGAGTGATACACAGTATAATGCAGGCATTTGTTTTGGTCAGAACTGGGTAATGCAAGCCCTCTTTGGTTAGAATTAGAAATGAAAAAAATGCAGAATGTTGCTTAAAGAAATGGACCCTTTGTTAAAGGAAGTAGTTTGATTCTGAGCAAATTCTTTCTATTTTTGTTGTAATGAAATAGATCCTTTAGAACACTTCCTGTGCATCCATTGACTTTGGAATTACTCCGGGGGTTAACTTGGTCAACTTTGTGTAGTGCTCATGAAAGTGTATTTTCATTCTTAACAGTGCTCATCTCAAACAATTAGATGAATAAGACCTATTGTAATATGCACAATGTGGGTTTTTCTTATTTAAACATTAAATCCTCTTCTGCTAAACTTCATCTCAGTATATCTATATCATTATTTTCCCTGTATATACTTTACTTTAAACAGCTGCAAACTCTATTTATACTAGACAAACACCAAAAAGCTTCCAGGAAAGCTTCCCTTCGGGACAAGAGATGTCTTTCAGAACAATTATAGTAACAGTAAGGAATCAGTAGCCAAAGTCCGCTGTACAGTAGTTACTGTGAATTCAGCCGCAGCGAGCACATTTTGCCACAGCCAGCAGAACTTTGAATTCAACATCTGAATTGGATGACTCGTTAACTGGTATCATTTTGGAAAAATAATCTTTGCTGTACTGTGTACAATGTGTGGTAGTGTGGCTGTTGGAAAGTAAACGTCAGTGGTGAAAGAAGGATTTCATTGAGACGGAAGGCTGTGCTTGTGCAGATCCAGTGACAAAGGGGCTGAATCCAGAAATTAATGCAGCAGAGCTTCATTATTGGCTTTGGCAGTGGTATGAATGACACTGTGCTTTCTCTATAGCTTGAGTTGCATGCTCTTTTTTTCTTAGATTTAGTAGTGGTACAAAGTAAGGAAGAGGAGATTCACAGAAATCTAGGGTATTGGGCACTTTAAAGTAGATTTATTCCAGAATTAAACACGAAAACCTACTTTTTAAAATTTTTGCCTCCTTTTACAGAAGATGTTTTGCAAAATATTTTTAATTATAATATGCCATTTTGACTTTGAACATTTCATGGTTCGAGTTGCTTCCAAAAAAAAAAAAAAATCCTGGAGCTGAGACTATTAAGGACCAATGAATTTATTATTTCTCATACCCCAGTTCTATGATTTAGTGAACTGTTAACGGCAATACAGTGCGTGTGTTGTCTGAATATTGTAGGACTAACAGGAAATTGAAAGTAAGACTTGGGGTTTTTTTTGCTCTTTAACAGCGACATCATATTGGAGATCGTAGTCTTTCCTTGTGTAACATGTTCTTGGATGAAATGGCTAAGCAAGCTCGAAATCTTATCACAGACATTTGCACAGAACAATGTACGCTGAGTGATCAGGTGAGTGTGGTTGTGTCTATTGTAATTCTCCTTCGAGATTTTTATCTGTTCAACTTTCTGAATTTTTACGGTTCTAATCCTGTTCACCTTCCCCACCCCACTTCCCCTGTTGTGGAGAAGTTTTCTGTTTATTAAATGGAAGGTGATTTGAAGAAGACTTTTTAATACTGGAATTGTGTCATTAGCAGTCAAAGGAAGAATGTGTTACTTGGGTGATGAAGTCTCCACCTGGACCATAAGCTTCTTTTGTATCTGATGGACGCTAAAAAGTTGGATTTTAATTTGGAGGGGCTATTTCTTTTCATTTACTAGCTGCTGCCAAAGCATTGTGCCAAAACCATCAGTCAAGCAGTGAACAAAAAGTCAAAAAAACAGACTGGAAAGAAAGGAGAACCTGAAAGGGAGAAACCAGGAGTAGAAAGCATGAGGAAAAACAGATTGGTTGTGACAAAGTAAGCTGCCTTTTCTGTTCCTTTCACCTTGAATCCCGAGTCAAAATGTGCATTTTACATATTGAATGCAAATAAAAATCAAACCTAAAAACCCACTTGAAAGAGATATGAGGAAAGATTAATAAATACGCTTTGGGGTGTAAGAGATGATAGAGGAGGAAAAGGTAAAAGATAATTGTGAGGAAAGATCACAGGACGAGAGGGTAGTGATAAGAGTAGGAGGAGGAAGGAAGCTAAGCGAAGGAAACAATAAATGCGTTGTGGCTTGAGTGGTTAAACACACACGCTGCTGAAAGGGAAGTGGGTTTGCTACAATTGCAACAACCGAATATCACAAAATGTGGTAAAGATTAGAGAAGTTGAGGCCAAAGAACATACTCGTAGCTTAAGATTCCTTCCCCCAATATTTTTTTTTAATACTGACTAGTACCAAACGTTACTTGTGTTGCTTAGTTCAGTTAGGAAAGAACTTCCTTAAGACTGTCCAAGGGGAAAAAAGAAAGTATATGTATATATAAAAATAGATCTGTTACATCACTGTGTGTGATGCAGATCAGTATGCAGTTGTAGGATGTGTTCTTACCCAAAATACTGTTTTTTTAAATAAGCTAGAAAAGTGTCTCAAAGCAGAAAAAGATAATGAAAGGAAGAGTTAGAGCTGTACCTGCTCTTGAGGCGTCTTCCATCCAGTCCGTGCTTTCCATGATAATACGTATTTATATTACATTAAATGTTTTTCTTAATTTCTTGCTGACTGTTCTTAAAATTTCTTGTTGACTGTTCTTAAAGCCTGGACAAACTGCACACTGCACTTTCTGAGCTCTGCTTCTCAATCAATTACGTACCAAACATGGTGGTTTGGGAACATACGTTTACCCCAAGAGAATATTTAACGTCTCACCTGGAAATCCGCTTTACCAAGTAAGAAATATTGTAAAGATAGATGTATTCATATACAAGATAAGCCTTTGTTGATTTGACATTGGAAGTATTGTATACTTAGTACGGAAAACTAGTTTTTAAAAGGATGGATTGCGAAACTCATAAGTCAAAATCTGACTGAAATGACAAGTTACATATGCAGACATACACAATTGTTCATTCCTACTTTAAAATAAAATCTATTAGAAATTAATGTCACCTATACAATAGCCTGATCGTGCATTCCTAGTCCTGTGTGTTTTCGTAGGAGTTGGCGACGCCTATTTTTAGGCGTTTATAAAGACTGTCTTCCCACTGTTCTTTTGCACAGAGCTGGATTGTTTCAAGTGTTGGAGTTTGCTGGCTTGCTGAAGGGGAAATCTAAAAATCAGAACTCAAGACCTGACAAAGCCAACTGAAAAGATATTTTAATTATCTTTTTTCTTAAAATAAAAAGTATTGCCACTTGATATTCCTGTCTGTCCCTACCTTGATCTTCCCGTCATTGTTTACAGAAATAGCCAAATGGCAACTTCTGGAGAGGACTTCATATTAAAACAGCTAGCTGTCCTGGTTGTATTTTGTGCCAAGGATTGCTAATTATGTATTCCATACAAGGTCTAAAGACTTAATAAAACTTTTACTCATCAAGACATAATATTAGGTCTCTGGAGCCCTCCATCTTTAAAGACAAGGTGGCATAAAAGTAAAGATAACTTCATGACTTTATAGGGAATCAGCTGTAATCTTCAGGTTTATGAACCTAGACCAGTGCAGGTCATATTTGCCTTTTTTTTTTAAATTTTATTTTATTTTTGGGAGGTTTGGCTTGCGTATTGGAGCTGAAGCCACAGGCAGATGACTTTCAGTGTCTGCTTTCCTTTTCCTTGCCTCGTGAAAGAAATGAGACTTGTTAGCCAAATGGAATAAATGTTCAATTTATAATTATTTTTTCAGATATTTAAGTGGTATTTCTTCCAGAGGTTTGCAGTTTAACTTTATTTAAAGTGTTAGTGTTTCAGTGATAGGAGGTTTTTTGTTTACTGTTTTAACCTGCCCTGTTTCGTGTATGATTGGACTAGAGCTTATTATTGTCACTTGTAATAATACCAATTCTGAATTGGTTTTAAAACAAAAGAGAGACTGCCTCAGAAGTTGTGAAAATGGGCTTATTTACACATTTCCAAGCAACAACAACAAAGTTACTTAAGCTGATGTTCTTCTCCAGAATTACTCATTCCATTCACCACTGATGAAGGTAGTAATCTACCAATTTCTTTCTTTGGGGGTTTTTTTGTTGCTGTTCTGCCTTTGAAAAGTACATACCACTCAAAAGCTCAGCTCTGAAAGTCTGACACCGTTAGAACCTAAAATGAATACTACACCAAGTATTTGTTTACTAAGAATACTTTGCTTTAAGGACCCCCTGATACAGTTTGCTTGAGGGCCTGGTGTCGGTGAGAGTCCGAGTCAAGCCCACGTCCATTTGTGTTAAAGGGGAATATACATTCCTTTGTGCGGTTCTCATCCCGCTTGAAAGCGAGCCTGACCTATAGGACATCTATTGTTAGAAGCCTGGTTTTATTTATAGTGAGAATTTGAACAAATCAAAGTATGTTCTGCAATTTCTTGACTTTTTGATTAAAGATAGAAATCACTGTGACAGCTAAAGGGAGATTTGCTTTTCATTGGTAAGATTCGTATTTATTTACTTAACATATACCCATTTTTTTAAAATTGTGTCTAGAAATGTAACTGAAGTTTAGCTACCAAATGATACAAAAATATTTCCTTTTATCTACTTAGACAATAGTTACTGAGAGGCATTAGCTGTTGAAAGCAGAGCTTCTGATAACTTGCAAAGTTATTTAAAACAGTTAAAATGTAATTTTAACAAAGTATGCTCTAGGAAAGCTATCTGTATTGCAAGAGAGATGAGATCTTTCAAGGTAACTTGGAGATTTTTTTAATACTGCGTGAGCTGAGGCAGGAGGAAGAGAGATTAAATGGTATGGTCTGTCTCTTACAAAATTTATGCACTCGAGTACAGTAGGGATAGTTAATATCACAAGATAATCAGGCATGACTTTAAATTCTTAAGCAAAGCAACACAGAATAGAAGTTTTACTTTGAATATTTTCAATTCATACTTAATTATAGCTCTGTGATCTTTTTTTACAGAGATTTCAAACTTTAACTATGACAGCACCTTTTGTTCAAAGACTTTTTGCGTTAGTTAATATGCTTTGAACACTTTTAATACATCATTGCTCTTGCATTCCCCAGAAGTTTTGCATTTTAAAAGACTTTTATATTACAACTATTTTGGTAAATAAATTAACGTTAGTCCTCCGCATTGTGGATTGCCCTCATATATGAGGGGAAAAATGCTTTATTTTGAAAATGCTTGGTGAGTAATCTTAGTCTCATGATATTTTTCCTGGAACCATGAATACAGTTGTCTTTGGCATCTAGAACTATTTTTAAAAGTGCTGATGTAGCACGTGCATTGATTAGAGTTTTATACTTGCAGATTGCAGAAGTATTCAGATAAAAGCTTTGAATATAAAATGATCTTTATAGCTGCATCTTTGTCTCTGTTTTTACTAATAAATGCAATTTATTTGTTTTCAATTTTTTTTTCCCTAAAAGGTCAATTGTTGGAATGACTATGTATAATCAAGCGACACAAGAGATTGCAAAGCCTTCAGAGCTGTTAACCAGTGTAAGAGCCTATATGACAGTCCTCCAGTCAATAGAAAATTATGTACAGATTGACATTACACGAGTATTTAACAATGTTCTGCTTCAGCAAACCCAGCATTTAGATAGTCATGGTGAGCCAACCATTACCAGTCTGTACACAAATTGGTAAGTAATTATATGAACGCTTGTTACAAGATTTTTGTATTGTTTTTTATTTAATTAAAAATCTGAAACTGGAGAAGTGGAGTTGTTTGCAATTTTCTTAAGTTTCTGACTTCACAAGTTTACTTCTCCCAATACCTGTTAAAAGCAATTTAAGGTTTGCCTATTGTGAAATTCTCTTTTTATAGGGGGGAGATGGAGTTGTAGAGTAAGACACAGGTATCAGTTGAACTACGAAAGTAAAACTTAAGTCTATAGGCTTTGCTGTCCTTTGTCACACAAGTATACTTCATCGGTACAGAGTACCTACGAACACATGTCTTTTCATCTAAACCTTTTTCTCTTTCTGATAAGGTATTTGGAAACTTTGCTACGGCAAGTCAGCAATGGTCACATAGCCTATTTTCCAGCCATGAAGGCATTTGTGAATTTGCCTACAGAAAATGAATTGACGTTTAATGCTGAGGAATACTCTGACATATCAGGTAACCATTGATGTTTCTACTGAGTGTTTGCGAGGGGTAGTTATTGTACGCTTGAGTAATTGGCATAACAGCAACTCCTAAAGTGTTCTATTGTAGGCAGCATTTGTTAACTTTCAGTAGTATTTTAAGTACAAGTTCTCATAGCTAAAATTCCATTTTGTGGTAAAATATTTTTGCAATTAAAACACTATTGCTAGATCCATGATGGGCATCAAATAACTGAAGAAGGAATGTTTGAAGTAGAACAACTGTTTTTTTTTTTTCTTCTCAGAAATGAGAGCCCTTTCTGAACTTTTGGGACCATACGGCATGAAGTTCCTGAGTGAAAGCCTGATGTGGCACATTTCTTCACAGGTTGCTGAGCTTAAGGTAACCTTGGGAAACATGTGGGTGGGAAGACGGGTAGTTTTCTGTTGAAGCTTCCTTTAGGATATTTAATAACTACGCTTCTGCATGCCGTCTTTTTGAAATGACTGCATCAAACAAACTGATAAAGCTCAAATTTTACTGTTATTTTGTAGTACATTTGCACGCGTAGTACGTGTGTATCTCACATTCTTCAACAGCTGAACGGGCAGGACTTTATGCAGGCTCTGTTGATTGCTCTGTTAGATACCCTAAGTAAGGAGTCAAGTCTCTCTTTATCATCAATGGGAGGAGAAATGTTTTTCAAGGTCTCCGGATGCTTGCGGGGCGCTTACCCAAGTCTGTTGACTCTCAAAACTTAGCATGAAAATCTGAAATGTATCTTAGTCATCTATAAGGACTTACTTTCTTTACCATGTGTTAGCGTCTATTGTTCAGTTTACGTGGATGGAAGACCTCAGGTCTTTTTTCTTTGTTAGTTTTCCTCATTTTTAGGCATATCCTTTCCTCTAGCTGAACAGTATCCATTTATTGTAAATGTCTGTATTCTGATGAATAAACCTGATAACTACAGCAGCACAAACAAACCGTAAAGTTGATGTCATGAAAAAAAATTGGAAACGTGGGCATGTCACAGAAAGAGTTGCATGTATATTCAAAACAGCGAACAATGACAAGGGAAGCACTTGGTGTGCCTGTGTAATTAACTCTTTCTGGAAAGAGGTTTTAATAAATTTAATAAGGTATATTACTTTCCCAGGATAGTCATACTATTAAAATGCCACTAATTGGCATATATTTGCTTTTCATATGACTTACTCTTTTAGTGTCATTTCCAAATTTAATTCCAAGTTCTTAATACATCTCATCATCTTCAATTTATTTAACCTCTAATTACAGTAAGGAGGGGTTTGTAACTATTCATGTAGGCTGTGTTTGTAAAAATGCACATGAATACTTAAGAGATCTAAGGAACTTTCATTTTTTTCCTGAAACAACAATTTATTATTATTAGCATGCTAGGCCTTTAAAAGTGTGTGGTTTTGATATATTCCATGGTACAATTTCAAAGACCTTCTCCTCTCTGTAAACGTTGTGAATTCCGGTGCTGCTGAGTTGCGAGGCTGTACGATGCCCTAAAAGATTCGAAGCCTTTACTCAGTGTGGCAGCTCAAGGAGAGGGGCTGCTCCTGCTTTCCGAGCTGCCGCAGGAAAACCTGAGTGACCAGCTGGGCAGGGTAATTGATTCCTTATGCCCGTGCCAATTTTTGAGTTTTAGGATGAGCCTTTCCAGGTGAGAATGCTATGATTTTAAGGTTAAACTCTGCAACTCCTGGCTACGCACAAAGCGACATCTGTCACGTTTCAAGTAAAACATAAAGCCATTGGGCAGATGTTTGTTGGTCGCGGCTGTCTTTGTCCGCTGACTGTGGAGTTGCCATACTTCCTCAAAATCAGCACCATTGCTATTGTAGCTCTGTGTATTTTTTTACAAAGCAACTTCAAATTGTCTCTGAGATTTGTTGTTTGCTGATACTGCTAAGGATAAGCAGAACATAATGTAGATCCACATGCACATGACCACATATTTGGAGGAAAGAAATAAAGTAATAAAATGTTCATCTCTTTGGCTGAGGTGCAGTTGGCTTAGCGAGAGAGCACTGAGAAACATCTGTGTTTGGGGGAAGGAAGCAACAAGAGGGATAGAATGGGGAATTTATTAAGAGTAAGGTTCAACACGCTTGCTCTGCTTCCCGCAGTGGGACCAGGTGCTGGTTTTATGTCTGAAGTTTAAGGTTGGGGCAAGGAGGGGAAGTTGGCCTCATCTAAGCAACTATTTGAACTGTATTCCAGCCTGTTCCTTTTAAATCTTAAACTAATATGCCGGTTATTTTTTGTAAAGCTGAAAGCTTGACTCAATAACAATGTGCGTGGGCTATTGCCTTCAGTCTTGCATTCTGGAGAGCTTTGAGGGATTTAAATCAAAATGTCACAAATCTGCCAAGTTCTGATACATCAGTTGGTTTAAAATCGCCCATCTCGATTTCAGCGCAAACCAATCTTGCTTTGGCTTTCAGCATGCAAGTACATCCTGTGTGCTTATGCGTGAGCACGCGTTCTTGGAGGTGGTTAGTTGGCTACATCTCGTACAGCTTCTTTCCTGCTTGCTTCTCACTGAAGATAAGAAGAAAGAAAGTGGGAAGACGGGGTGGATTATGGATAGACTTGAGGTTATGGAAATAGCACAACCATGACACAATGTAATTGAATCTGAGAGGTCTAAGCTGTTGGGCAGATCCGCTTTGCGCAGGATATTTGACTAGGAGGTGGGAGTAAATGCAGACCACCATTTATTTCATAGCAGCATTGTAGTTTAAGTTGTGTTGGGTTTTTTCTCTTCCTGTGGTCACAGGAATACTTACTCTGAAATTTAAATTCCCTGCTTGCCAGTTGCTATGTTTTGCCCTGTTTCCAGTGCGAGTTGAAGCAAAATAAAGTAAAACTATTAAAGCGGTTAGCAGAACTGTCAAAGGTCAAATGTTCTCAGATCCTTAGCAGTAGATTCCTGAAGGTATGTCTCTTAGATTTTTTTTTTTTATATGATATATCTTAAATTACATTCCAGGCTTATAATGGCCTCTGTGTCTGATGAACAGTAGTTCTTCCTGCTCCCTCCTCATTGCCTCTTTTGTTTGTGCTGCCTAGTAATTAAGGTGGATTGGCATGCATCCACTTGAAAAATAAAGCAATTCATAATCACTTTGGAAGACCACCCCCTATCCAGAATATCTTGTTTTCTTCCTCCATCTTTCATCTTTTCTACCTTGATATTGTTTAGTATACAAAACACTAAAGTCTTCTTTAAAAGAAGGGAAACTCTCCTTCATTTAATGTTCTGAAGCACACAAGATAATCTAAATTTTCTTAACTACTGGTTGTCCTCTACCTAAAGAGAGATAATCATATTTTCCATTTCTGAAATAGGGTACTTTGCACTCAGACTGCAAAAAAATTTATTTTTTTTTTGGTAGGAGTAAAGTACCTATTTCTTGCTTGAAGAGAGTCTAAAAATACTACTTGGCACAACCTAAGTTCCTCAGCTAGCAAGAAACACTTTTAGAATTTGACATTTCATAGAGATGATTATGCAATCTCTGTAATTTAAATCTGATACATACTTGGAGAATGATTGCAGGAAAGTTATTACATTTACCCTAATGCTGCAAGTTGCATGTATGAGAGCTGTTACGAATTAGAAACAGACACACATTTTCTTTTTTTTTTTTTTTTTTTTGGTCAAACGGACATGAAAAATACTGAACTTGAGTTCAACTGTTTCAGGCTAAGGTGTTGGGACTTGAATGAATGTCTTTGGTTTTATTTTATATTGTAATGGAAGAAAATTTCAAGTAAACGGCACCAAGGTTTAGCAGTCTGACTCTTACACTCTTCGTTCCATTTTTCAATTTTACCAATGTTAAATTTCTAATCCTTACAGCATAACTAGTGAAAGGAACAACCCAAAAGAATGGATTACTTTGTGAATCTTCATTTTTATTTATATATGTATACTTTTCTGAAAAAAAAAGCTAAATACCATGAGGAGCTATTGTTTGGTTTTGCTGAGTTTCATTCCCTTGTTTTAAGAAGTTGTACACATTGCTGAATATAAAAATCATGTTCCATATAAAAGTCATTTTCCAAGGGGTATCTAACCCTCTGCTTTTTGACTCAGAGCTCGCTTCTGGGTAGAGTAGGGCCCAATGATAACACTGATACTGTAGTCCCATGAAGAACACAGTGGGTACATCTGTATTCCATGAGTTTAATCGCCTCTTTGCGAGACTGAAATATCCTAAGCCGTGCATTTATCCTGTTAACATACTGAAATCAATAGCTGACCTGAATCCTTGCTGCTTTTTAGAAACTTGTGGTGGAGAACGTTGAAGTTCTAACACAAATGAGGACCAGCTTTGACAAGCCAGACCAGATGGCAGCACTCTTTAAAAGATTATCATGTGAGTAACTAGCAAGGTCCTACTAAATATATAGAATTGGTTTTTAACTTTGTTATTGTAAAGAAAATGGGGAAAAAAATAATTTCTCTGTTAAGTATACAGAAGCAGCAAAATATATGTGAGCTCGTATAAACTGATGCATCTTTTCAAAAGTTTCCAGTCTTCTCATGTACAGACAGAATGAGATTTCAGTGTTTCAGGGCACTATAGTGGTGATGAGTTTTGTGCATCTTTTCAGGGATGATAACACACAGCAATAGCAACAGTAATCTGCAAACTGGGTGCGTAGCCGTAGAATAGAAAAATAGAGGCTCTTTTGACGCACATTTCTGATTTGATTCCATGATAGTGTAAATTACTGCATTCTTTGGAAGGATTTTTACATGTAACTAGCATAAGAATTTGTTTTTAACAAAAATAATTATTATAGAGAGACACTTGTGGCCTTAAGAAAACACAGTACTAGTATTACACACAACTGGCAATACTGGATACTAACAGGGTTCATTCCACAAAGTGGTTAACAGGATACTACTTCTACTGAAAATCCTGATGTCAGCTTAGATATAAAAACCTGCTTCAGCGCTATTTATTTTGGCTCTTTTAAGGAATGCCATTGGTTCAGTACCTTGTTTTTTCAGTATTTGGTTGATTTGTTTTCTTTCTCTTTATTGAAGAATTGAGCTTGTAAACAGGTTCTTGTTCATTATTGCTCTTCTCCTTTCTCTTCAGCCGTTGACAGTGTTTTGAAGAGAATGACGATTATTGGTGTTATCTTGTCTTTTCGGTCATTGGCACAGGAAGCACTTAGAGATGTAAGAAATAACTGAATATCTTCCAGATAATTTTCTTTGTATTTAGTTTAATGGAATGATAAGGTATTTGAAGCTTCACTGTTCAGAAATGCTACCTCTTAAAAGGTTGGCATGTGGATAAAATGGCAATACTCAGTCATAACTGAAGTTTGAATTGCAAGTTGGGGGGGATCTACTTTTCTTGAGTACTGTTCAGAGAAATGTTGCATTAAAACATACAGGTTTTAATTTGAGCATGCCTGTTAATGTTTTCTGTGTTTAGCACATTTTAAAAGCTTACATTTCACTTGGTAAACAGCTTGATTTTGAGTATATTAGGCTCTAATGTCTTAAATCTGCAAACAAATTTATATGCATAAAATAAAAACTCTATAAGTCCAGTAAAATAATGGGAAGTATTTTTCCTCATTTTGTATGTGTTTGTGTCTCTTAGGTCTTATCCTACCACATTCCTTTCCTTGTAAGTTCCATCGAGGACTTTAAAGATCACATTCCGCGAGAGACTGACATGAAGGTAATGTTTGGCCCAAAAGGTGATGGAGTAATTTCTGGAGTTTGCTGAAAATATGTAAGGGCAAGACTTTCATAGTGTGAAAAATCAAGAAACAGAGAACACCCTTTTTTGCAGGGTTTGGTTTTTTTTTTCCAAAGAGCTAAGTAGTTGTACATCTGCAGCCTTCTGATGTTTTATCAAGTGTTAAAACAAGAATAAGTGATAAAGGGAAGAATACTGAGCTGCTTCATAGCGTGAGCAGCATAACTGGTAGAACTAAATGTTTCAAGGACTCTGCGTACCTGGTTGGAACTCTATGCATGTAACAGCTACGAGGCTGATTTTTTACCTTAAATTGAGAATTCTCGTGAACCCGCCATCTGAAATGCTTGGAAAAAAGTTAGCAGCTTAAATAAGGTGCCTTGCTTCTCAATGGCAGTATGTTTCCATCCAAAACTCCTTGTCGGTACATCATGTGGCTTCTGGACACATAGGCGCAGTAGCTGCAGCATAGCTGTTTTTTTAATCTCTTATTGCAGCTTGGAGCCCATAAAGATTTGCAAGCTTCTTAATAGTGTTTTGGCAATTTGATTTGCAGAAAATGTGTAGTTGGATATACACTGCACAACTCTGAATTCACTTTTACAGAAACAATTTTTTAGAAATCTGCTCTTGAGCAAAGTATGGTTTTTGAGGGCCGGAATGCGTTGTTATTTCTGAATGTGAAGTTTACATTTTGCTGTTTACTCTTGAGGAAAGAAACTTAAGTTCTGTTGTGTATGAAGATTCACTAAATAAATAAAAATATCCTTCCTGTTTTTAAAAGTACATTACAAGAACAGTTCTGAGTCCGTTACGGTGGGCTTCATGATTTCAGAAGACATGGTTTAGCAGTGTCTAAAAATGTGTCAGAGGTTGCATGAAGAATATAAGTTACTGAAATTTCATATGTATGCTATTTCATTCCAAAATATAATCAAATGCTCTCTGAAACTTGCAATGCTGAGAAACCATGAATGATGTCCCAGAAAACATTGAAATTCATACCACAATAGAGGAATTCTATGGAAATGCTATGGAAAATTAACTTCAAGAGTACTGGCTCATGATAAAAATTGTATAAAAATTATGTATGTTGCCTTAGCACTTCTCAAGAAGAGCCTTTCTAAAAGTCTCACCAATAGTTAGAGAAAATCATTGATCATGAAAGCATCGTGTTCCATTATTGAACTTGAGGAATCAGCACACAGAAGAGATGAGGAGGGAAGTTCGCCACTCACTTTGCCTGATCTTTTCAGACAGCGTCTTACAGCCTCTGGTATCTAAGGGGTGCTGAAAAGTAGGGTAGGATCAAGGCTGCAGCAGTATTTTACCACTGATATTTTTTAAGCTGATGATAATGGATCATTTTAAACATCTCAGTGGATCTCTAAAGACATCACTGAACTTGTGTCAACAGATACAATGAAGCATAGTATTTGCTGCTTCTCTGCTGGAAGTCACTGGAGTAATTTGTAGTCACTGGAATAATTGGATGGCAAAAAAAACTATCTGCTGCTAAATAAAACCATGCTGAGGACTGTTCTCTGGCTCATGCCACATAGCACCACCTAATATTTGGCTGTTGGCCTTCTCTGGGCCTACTGTAGTTCTGCTGTGATTCTCAAATATACCTGGTTTGTGTGTGTTTTTCCTAGCTCAAAGTGTCTGAAATAAATTCTAAGCGCTGTGGTACTGTCTACCATGCTGGTGCTTGCACGATGCCAACCGTAGATGTCACGTCTTGTGGTGTGGCATGACGCCACGTAGGCTTATTTTAGAGCGCATAGCTCACATGGATAATGTTGGAGGACTGTGCGTGGAGAAGGAGCCAAACCTGTGTAGTTTTGCCCATAGTGCCTAGTGGGAATACTGGGAACTCTGGCGTGTGCTACCCCGCAACTCTGCCAGAGCTTTGTCTTGAAACAGCTTGTTGGAAGGGCCAGAACTGTGCTAGAGCCTGCTAACAATTAAGCCCTGTGGACAATCAGCAGCTCATTGTCTGAGCTTTCTCCTGGCCTTGTCACATACAGCGGTGCAATTACAGGCAACAAAGGCTTCTCTTGGGACTGTTCAACCCCAGCCAGGAACTGAACACCAGGCAGCTGCTTGCTCACCCCAGACAGTTTAATAGGATAACAAAGGAAAAGAATAATAATAATAATAAAATTCTATATATACAGTAATAAGATATATAAAACCTATATAAAACAAGTGATGCACAAATGCAATTGGTCACCACATGTGAAAAACCCCAATGCCCAAGTCTGTTTCCGAGCAGCGACCCCACCTCCCGGCTGGCTTCCCCAGTTGCATCCGGACCGCGACGTTCCATGGCAGGGAATGTCCCTTGGCCAGCCTGGGCCAGCTGTCCTGGCTGTGCCCTCCAGCTTCTCCTGCACCTGGCCGGGCGTGAGAGGCTGAACAGTCCTTGACTCAGTGTAGGCACCACAGCTACCCAGCATCGGCTAAAAACATCAGTGTGCTACCAACGTTATTCTCAGCCTAAATCCAAACCACGGCACTGTGCCAGCTACTAGGAAGAGAGTTAACTCTATCTCTGCCAAAACCAGGACAGGGACAATAAGGTAGACTTCTTTTTCTTAAATGAAGGCATGTCAACAGATGGATTTTACAAGGCTTTGTGCAGTTGTCCAATTGGCCATATTTTAGGGCATAACGACATAGTAATTTCCTCTATACTGAGTTTACCAAGCAAAGCATAAATAGCTTTAAAGCTGTTGATGAAATAAATACTTGTTATGGAATGTTATTTTTGTTTTAGTGTCCCTGAAACTTAGGATTTAGGATGACTGGCAAAATGGGGAATTGTTCTCATTTTATTTGGTTATTTTTTAATATTAAATTGTTGGGATGTCTATACAGGCTTTTAGAAGCAGGCTTGCATTTGTTCCACTGTTGCACCTTAACCAGTTTGTAGTGAACCAGCTCCCATCCAGGTGCTCTGTAATTCTTTTAATGCAGGACTGTACAGGAGCTACTGTCATCTGTCCTGCCGACAACATGGCGCTTTGCAAACAAAATTGTATGCTTTTCGTATCAGAACTTGCCGTTGGGTAGCCAGGCTGGAGCACACGAGTAAGAACAATCTGCACGATATCCCCTGTGTGCAGCTGAGCAGCTCTATGTGAGAATTTATGGGCAAAGTGTGAAACTTCTCAATTTTTAATGGCAGTAAGACACATCTTAGCATTTCCCGTAGTCCTCTGTATGTGATATAAACCTGCTTTTGCAGAGATTCATCTGAACTACAGCTTCAGATACGTTGTCCAAAATGTAAACTGGGAAAAGAGGGGACAACCTTGTGGGAAGTTTTTTAATGGCAATAGAAGATACAGCCTGGGACAGGCTGGAAAATGGAATATATTTCAAGATGTTCTTAGTTCCTCCAAGTGCAAGGGAACTTAAAATCTAATTCTTGGCACTTGGAATCACTGCACACTGAATCTGTATCAAATTTGACTGTTGTAAGATTTCTCTTCTGCCTTACTTTAATATTTTGGGACTTTTGGCTTTTGTCTAAAAATGCTGTTTGCAGATGTTAGCTGATACTTTAGAGCTGGTAGAGAAAATCTGTTGATTTATTTTGAACAGTAAAGAAAAATGTAGAAACAGCTAATTGGAAGCCAGGATGTTTGCTTTGGAGGTAATGTAGAAAAGTATACAAACTCTGTTTGGCTTGACAAAAAGAAATTATAATCTAGCACACAAAGTACTGACCCAGCTGTTCAATGGAGGTTAGAAACAAACAAAAATCTAGAGTCTCTTTATCTCGTTTTAGCCAAGTCTCTGAAATTCCTTAGTGCCTCAAACTCTTAATATGAACATTTTAAACATGACAGCAAAGATGCGCTTCATCATGCTGGCACAAAAAGCATTCAATGTTGTCTTTTTTGTAATTGCTTTTCTTCTGGTCCTCAGGTGGCAATGAATGTATATGAACTGTCATCAGCTGCTGGGTTGCCTTGTGAGATTGACCCTGCCTTGGTCGTAGCACTGTCTTCCCAAAAGTCAGGTAAGAAGGTACAATTTAAAAAATATAAGTGTAAAAAAAAAAAAAAAAAAAACCAACCAAAAATGAAAAAACCCACAAAACAACAAAAACCCCCAACCAAAAAGCCCTAAGGGGAGCAAAAAAATAAATGCACCCAGGCATGGAAGTGTTTAAAGTGCTAGGAGGAGACTTCTATATCTAGAGTCCTTTGTATTCCTTCAATAAACTTCATAAACGGCATAAGAACATGAATTATTTGTGCCTGCTGCCTACTGATGTGTTAGCTTGAGAATCTTTTCAACCACATCTGAATTACTTGTTGACCCAGAAAAGAATAACTAGATGTTGGAGGACTTTAATAGCTAATGGTGAAAACTGCTGTAATTTGAGGACAACGAAAATAGGAGTGTATTGTGAACGACTGCGGACATGATCAGTTCTGCTGTACAGGTCTGTAACGAATCTGTGCCACGTAAGTAGGTGTGAGGAGCTGAAATGCCAGCTGAATAATGCACTGCATCATGAATTTCACAACATTGTGTTACCGGTGTGTTATACAAGTGTTAATGTGGAGCTTACAAGGGGAAACACAGTAAAATAAACATGTTAATGTTCTAGCATGTATAGTGCTTTGTCTTAAGTGCTTTAAAGCACCGCTGTCTAAGCTTTTCGCTTTGTTTACTCTGGCAGGTTTGAAGGCATGAATTAGGACTCTTCAGTGCTTTTTGACAGTCCTCAGCTTTATTCCCCATCTTCCTTACTGAGCACCTCATTGCCTTTTTTTTCCCTGTGTGTAATTGGTAGTTAATGTTATAATCAGATTGTGAATACTTTAAATGCTACCTAAGTTGGTTTTTCTTGCTTTAATAGTAGTTATTTTGGGAGCAGAAAATACATTTAATTCCAAGGGGCATTCTAATATTCAAACTTAAAGGTCAAGCACAATTTCTTTATGTACCTTAAAAAAAAAAGTGTATTTGTTTTATAGGCATTATATGTATAATATACGTTGGTATATCTTTGGAAAATAGCTACTATCTGAAATGGCATTTTAAATAGATTTATTATCGTTGTGGTACAGCTGTGAAATGTTTAAGCTGGGTGAACAAGACGGAATTTTTGTCTATTTTCATGATTGGTTAGGATCTTGTATTTTGATCCTTATCCTTGTATTTTGAAGTATTTTGCTTTTAGTAATTCATTTTGCACAGATGTAAGTACTGTATTTCACCAACTTTTGACTTGTTTTTAAACTAATCTTACGCTAAGGTGTGGTGATGCCGCTGTTTTTGAAAACGCAAAGGTTTAGTGTGAATTGAGGTGAGCGCACGTTGCCTTCTGCTCATTTACCAAAGGGCGAGTGCAAGAGAAGCTCTCCTCACCTCAGAGCTAGAACTGGATTTACACCACCACGTAAAAATACTATTCTGCTCAGCATATTAAAGTCTTGGTAACTAAATGGTTCGAAGTGATAGGGTGGCAGTGGCTCGCCTTCATTCTTGTAGATAACAAGCTGGGTATCCTGAAGCTCCACCCTGTGTCTTTTGGCAAGGACTGACATAATAGTCCTCCTTTCACCATACAGACATTGACTTTGTTATTGATGGGTTTAAATTTCAGTTTGGTCAAACACTTCAGATTCTAAGCTACCTGCAGTTGAAAGGAAATACTTTAAGATGACTTCTTTAATTAAAGAACTTTGGTTTTGTTTTTTAGAAAACATAAGTCCAGAGGAAGAATATAAAATTGCTTGCCTTCTCATGGTCTTTGTGGCAGTCTCCTTGCCGACTTTGGCTAGCAATGTGATGTCTCAGTATAGCCCCGCCATTGAAGGTAATGTAAAGTCACCTAAATATTTGCTGTGAATGCTTTCTTCGTAATAGTCCTGGTAGTTTCTTGAATACTTTTGCTTTAAACATTTATTTACTTTTTCTAGTGGACAAAATTTAAAAATCAGTTAGTCCTAATCCAGGAAAGTTCTTCTGATAGTTAGTTACTTTAAAAAGCATTTACTTAACTCTTGTTCGAGATAACTTTCTATGAAAAATGAATCTTCTACTTGAGATTTTAGAACAGTTCAGGTACTGTAGGGGGCAATCTTGTCCTAGTATGTGGAATTGTTAGAGTGTACATTTACATTAATTAGTGAAAGACTTATCTAATAGTATAGATGTTTTAGTAATCTTTACATTGGCTTTGGGCCACACATACAAGGTGTCTTTTCTATATTTAACATGCTGTTTATATTACTAAGCATAAAATTTTGAAAACAGAATCTGGAAGGTGTAAGCTGTGAACAGAATTATATCCTATGCAGTAGTTGAACTTATTTTAAAAAAAAATAAAAATCTTTGCCTCAAGGAAATTCTTTGCATGTAATCCACCAAAAAAAAAAGTTCCTTTCAGACAAAATTAAGTTGGAAAAAAAAGACTGACAAAACTGTTCCAACACACACAAAAGTCACCTTTCAGCTGTTCAAGCTATTCCCTTTGTGAAGTGTAGCATGGCTCATATAAAAGACCGTGTTTATTCTGCATCCATTTACTGGTCCGTTTACTGGTTACACTGGGTTTTTTGTGGGTTTTTTTTAAAGTTGCATTATTTTTAATCCGGTCAAAAATTAACTCACAAAGAATGTCTAAACTGACTTCTGAAAAATTAAAGTACTAGGAAAAGACCAAAGATTCTGAAAGTCTTCTGTATCATTTAGTATAGCATGCAGATCACATCTTTTTAAGAGACTTAAGATTGTTGTTTTGAATTGGGTTAATTAACGTTTTCTTCAGTTTGGAGAGATTAGGGATTTGTTAACTCTAGTTTCATTCGAAACTAATAGTGTAGCCTTTTGCCAATTGTGAAAAAGTTGGATATATCTCTGATGCAACAAGTAGAACTTGAACATTGATTTGAAAAGTTATGAATTTTAATGTTAACAGCTTTTTCTGATGACTAGGGAGAGCAATCTGTAACGTGCAGAGTTGTTTCATGTTATCTGCTCTCATAGCATTTCTACAGCTTTTTGCGAGCGTTTTCAAAGTCATGATGGCTGAATGAAAATCTCAGAATATAGGCAAGAGCAGGGAATATCCAAGGTGATTGGTGAGGGGCATGGGTAGAAACTTGCTTGTTAAAGGACAATCAGGACGGTTCTCTTAACTCAGTCCAAATGAACTTGCTTGTGTGTGCTTAAGACCACATCTCTTAAATATTACTTGTTTATAGTTTTGTAAAAGAAACCCTCTGGAAACACTTTCTGGTACCATTTTCTCCTTCGAAAGCATCTTAGCTACTGCAGAGTCTCAAAACTCGTACTATTTGCCAGGGGGACGGTACTAAAAGTTTTTAACGGTGATTATATTTTCACATTCGCCCCTCTGCACGTTTATTTCTGAGAACATGAGTGAGGCTAGCTAGAGGTTCTCCAGGTTAGATTTCCTGCAGGTTTGCCTTTCTCGAACTCTCCTCTCTTCCAAAGACCCTCTCAGTCCTTAGGTTCTCAGCAAGCTGAAGCAACAGATAATTCTTATCTTCTGCCTGTTCTATATCATGTAGCTTAAATATTCCAGTTTCTGTGAATTCATTTACATTCAGTAACCCTTAACGTGAAGCCAGGCAAAGCCTTGTTTCAAAGTGAGTTCTTGAAGTAAGTACAGTTAATCTCTTAAAACTGTGACTGGAGAGAAATTACACCTAGAACTCAAATAAGCCCGTATTAGGAGTTGCTACTGATTTTATGAGATGTGGCCTCTGTATTATGTAATTCTTTACTGAGTGGGCTCTTTTTTATTGAAAGGAAGAGAGTCTGGCAAAAGGAATACATAAAATGTGTTCACTCTACAAAAATAACTGAACAAACAGAATAGACTTTGTCAATCCTTGCATAATATTACTTTTTCTTGTGTTCTGTCCTTATTGTAGAACATCTGGCTTTAGACGCTTAATATAGATACTATTTCCAGAATGACAACTTAATAAATGCTGGTTTTTAATGAAGTAAATTCCTTGGACAAATCCTGAATTTATCCATCAACAAGTCACAGATTTGAAGGAGTTTCAGCTTTCTAATCTGGCAAGACATACCTGCCAAATACAGACAGTTCTTGGAGAGCTTTCGCAATGTCTGCATTCTCTCTGCCTACTGCAAGATCAAGCCTGTTCCTTCCACTAGCTCCAGATAAAGGCTCAGACTCTAACAGGCCTTTACTTTTGTTCCCAGCAAGAAATCTGAACTGCTAGTCAAATACCAGGCTAGAGGACTGATTTATTGTCTAGAGGCTAGAATAGAAGACTAGTCTGCAAGAGACATAGCCTTTTCTAAATACTTGAAACCCGTCATAGGCTGGAAGACAATTCCGTAGTTGAATTCCCTTGCTGATGCTTTCTCGACAGTCTCTCAGACATAAAAATGAAGTCACTTCAAAAACAAGTATAAACCTAAATCAGCAGAATTAAGGAGAACAGCTGTTCTTGACTGACGTTCAAGGAAAGTGGTGATCTTTTTTTTTTTTTTTTTTTTGACTAGCATATTCATGCAACAATATCTAATTAAAAAAAATAGGAGGTGGAGTATCAGCTCTGGGGGGGCCTGCTGGTGGAGATCCACAGGGATCTTTGCTGGGACCTACTAGTCAGTGTATTCATAGACCACCTAGATGGAGGAGTGAAGAGTGAGGTGAGAAAATGTTCATATCATGCAAAGTTATTGGGGGTATCAGAGGAGTAAAGAACTGCAGATAGGTATCATGACGCTGAGTAAATTGGGCAATAAAATGACAGATAAAATTCATTTTAAGTAAGAAATGAGGGGAAAGTAATTTTTCTCATGTGAAGTGATGGGGTCTAGCTGACCTCATTATTCAGGCATGATCTTGGAGTTATGATAAGTGACTGAAAAAATTACCTCAGTGCTCAGCAATGGGCAAAAAGAATCGGTAAGAATCCGCAGCGTTTGCGTGCTTGAATGCTTGCCAACGCCTTCAAAGACCACCTCCTTTTCATATGCTAGCACTTTCCCAAAGTATTTGCCCACGTTTTCTATTAATTTTGAAGTGGTCCATTTGAGTTAATTTGCCTAGAAGAGATACCGGGCTTACTGAGCAGCGGTTCTTCTGCTCTCTTTGCAGACTGGTGTCATTTAATCACCTTCCAGGCCCCTGAAGCCTAGGCGAATTTTAGGCAAGATGTTATGTACAGCAGTTATTTGTTCTTGAGTTCCTGTAGATGTCTCGGGTGAATGTTGTCTGGGCGTGATGACTTGTTTGTTTACTCAGAGAAGAGAAAAACAGCCAAATAGCTTGAAAAAATCCTGCTTGCACATGTCTTTTTAGCTTAGTCAAGTGGGAATATTCTCAAGTTTTGTAGAAACCAAATAAACTTCCAGTATATTCTTTTTCCTTATTTCCAAAAGCCACGGGGATCTTTGTCAGGTTGTTGTGACCATCACAGCATTCGGAAGGGACATCTGTACTTCTGGTGGCTTCCCTGATACCTAGTTCAGAGGGAAAGAGTGCTTTGCTCCCCTCGTGTAAGATGCTAAAAGTTGATCTTTTATTGTGACAAGTCTGTTTACTCTTTGGTGATATTTTCCCAAGAATACTGTCATTTTCAAAGACGATGCTGAGGTAATTTGTATGTTTTTATTTAGGGCATTGCAACAACATTCATTGCTTGGCAAAAGCTATCAACCAGATTGCTGCAGCTTTATTTACCATCCACAAGGGAAGCATTGAAGACCGTCTTAAAGAATTTTTGGCCGTATGTATAACTTCATTTCTAGAGCCTTTTAGCCTCTAAAAAGAGGGGAACTCTCACCCCCTAATGCCCCTCAATCCATTTGATATACAGTGTGTCTTGTGCAGTGCTGTCATGAAATTATCGATGTGTTTGTCATTGCATTACCTTTTACGGTGGCAATCAGCCATGAGTAACCTTAATCGCAAGGGCATACTATAAAGATTTAGATCAGTATGGATGAGTATTGATTAACCAACACTTACTCCAATAGTAATATTGCTTCATGATGCTTGTAATGTTACTTACTTTCCTGTAGCTATAGATTGCAGAGACACTAGAGTTATTGTATAATACGGTGTTGATTTTGATTAGGAGAAGATCAGGTGTGGGTTAGTTACTTTTTGAAGTCTAGCAATACGTTAAAATTCATACCTTTAACAAGAAAAATATTGATCGACCTCAGGAAGTATTTTCAAATTCAGGTGGAAAATGTAATCTTAATTTGGGATGCAATGCAATTGATTCCATATAAATCTGGTTTTGGTGCCAAGAGAGAAAGCATATTGTTAATACAAGTCTATATGTAGATCAAACTTAGTAGTAGTCCTTTAGCAATAGTCAGCTGTGTGTGACGTTGGAAAGTAACAGTAGTAAATCAGTACACGTGTCATAATTGTTTTTTCAGTATAATCCTTAGTATTTTAGCACATACCCATGACTGGAAAAAGAAATGCGCAATGTATATAGAGCCAAGATTCTGTCTAGCAGACTTTTCCCATGATGTGCTGGACTCTTTAGTTTATCTTTTCAAAGGAGGTAACTCCAGAGTGGCTTTTGAGTTGTACCTTTTGACGTGCCTGTCTTTCTTAAACAGTAACTGCCTGATAGGACTGTGCTGCGGAGATGTTTGGGAAGAGGAATTTTTATGCTGCAGAGTAGGTTGAAGATCAAAGCTTCTCAAATCCTTAGTGATGCTTAGAAAAAAATCAAAAGCCCTTAGGTGGTGGTGATGCATTTTAAATACATTTTTGTTGTTCTGCCTGAGTAGAAATAGAATTTTTGAAGTGGCTTTTAATTAGCCAATAGTTGAAGGGAAACTAAAGGCTAAAATGGCAGCTTTAATTTCTAAAAATTAGTACTGGTTTTGAGTGATTCTTGATTTTTGCTGTTTGGCCTTGAAATGTGAAAAAATACATCCCCCTTCCCCCTTCTGTTAGGTGCCTTACGCATTTATGGGGGTGGGATAATGGGAACTTTCCACAACTGGTAATCCACAGAAACAATTTTTTTTTTCCTTAAAAGGATCTTTCACTTCTGGAAGTTCATTGCATTTTGTAAAACAGAAAAAAACCTTTGGCCGTTGACCTTGTCTAATGCAACTGCTGGCTGTAAAAGATGAAAGAGAAATGGTTGTGTCAAGTTGCATACACTTGACAAGTGAAGGAAACCAGTATGGTTTCATGTGATAAAAACACTTTTGGTATGAGGGTTGCATTTTTTCAGTGTTTACGAACTGGTTTCAGACCATTGCTTTTACTGCACAGACCATGACTTGATGGTTCGGATATTTTGTTAATCTTTCTTTTCTAACACCTTTTATATATCACTTAGTGTTAGCCCAAAAGAAAAACATTTCTCTGAAGAAGAAAATGTACTGCTGGGGATGATCTGCTTTCCGGTCAAAGTTAGCTAAATACAGAAAAAACTTACTAGGTTATTTAATACTGATGAGTATGTGCCAAAATTATTTTGAAGTATGCATGTTCATTTTATATTACAAATTGATTAATGACAGAATTTGTTCAGGAGGAATCTTGATTTAGATTTTAAAGCTAACGTTTTAAGTTAAAATCCGTTTCTGGTAAACGTGCTTTATGCGCATTGTTATTGCTTGGTGTGAGGGCGTAAGTGATGACTGTACATCTGAAAGTTGAAAAGAGGTGTTGCTTTTCAGACTTCTGTAAGGCATGACAACATGGGTTATCATTGCGTCTGCAAATTAAGTATTTTACTGTGTTCTGTCATCCTGAGCTTGTAAAAACCTAAGTATGTGTTACAAGTTTCTAAGGTACCTTTTAAAACTTATATTGTAGGGTTGCTTGTGGTCTGGTAAAATATTATTCATTTGCATTTAGGATGACACTTTTTCAATTAAAAATATAGTTTAGGAAGTAAAACTTAATTTGTCCTTCTATTGCAAAACGGGTATAACTTCAAACAATAAAACTTCCAATCACTTTCAATCTTACCAAAATACATTAAGTTTATATGTGTTTTGGAAAGGACAGAGAAAGTGAGATCTTGAGCCCATGAAAGTTCTGTCATTATTTTTAGTAGATTTTATAATGGTCAACCAATAATTACAGCCAAAAGTTCTTTGCAATAAATTAATTTACTTTCTGTATTAATACAGCACATACCACTTAGAAAACACTACTAGAAATAACCAAAAATGGCTCACTGAGACTGAAGCCTGGTGATGGTTCGTGTGTTCAGGATTACTGGCTTTCCTGTGTCGTTATGTGCGCACGGCAGCGTCTGTTGGCTTGGGATATTGATTCCTTCAGAAGGGTTTTGTGTGTGTGTGTACAACAAAATAGAAGTCGATCGATGCATGGTTTTATTTATTGCTTTGAAATATTCATTTTTATGTAGCTTGCATCGTCTAGTCTACTGAAGATTGGCCAGGAGACGGACAAAACTACTACAAGGAACAGAGAATCTGTTTACCTACTACTAGACATGGTAAGCTTTTGTCTATTTTACGTGTCACTAACTTAAGGAATAGGCTCCACGTTGCGTCCTTCAGCAAGGGGGTTTTGGGTGATGCCTTGTGTGTTGTAGCTCATCAACCAGTGGAAATAATGTTTTTGGTTATCCTTCCTGGCATTCTAATGTCGGAAATGAATTGTTTTCATTCCCCAAAGACATACATGCATTTTGTACCATTGTCCTTCGCTGCCTAGAACATTGGATCGCTTGGTTCAGATCACTTTCATTGATCATTTAGTACATGCCATATTAAAGTGGAATTTCACGTTAAAGAAGCACTGTTCAGAGTGTGCGTGTGAGGAAACCCCTCTGCTCAGAGGGGGGGGTTTTCAGTATTCTGTATCTTTTGGAAGCAGTAGGACTGCTATATGGCTATATATAGGAAAGCTAAATAACTGGCTTTGAGAAGCGGTGAGTTTATAGCAACGTGTTTCTCCCCAACGTTTAAACTTGGCATTATTTCTTTTTGTTATGAAATATGTGAGTGTTGTGGTGGTGCAGACCAGAAGTATCTCCACGGAATAGATGAGCAGCAGCGGGCAGTAGAAGGTGTTCTGCAAAACCTTGTGTTTCTGGTATTTTTCAGATTGTGCAGGAGTCTCCATTCCTGACGATGGATCTCTTGGAGTCTTGTTTCCCTTACGTCTTGCTGAGAAATGCATACCATGCTGTCTACAAACAAAGTGTCACATCCTCTGCCTAAGTATCTACTTACTGGAGATAAGACATAGCACGCATCTATGTGGCCTCAGTTTTATCTGTAAACTGTGGAGCTCTTTTACTTTATGGCCTGATGAACAGTTTTGTGGATTATAAACTTTTTCCATAAAGTTGTATTTCTGATCAGTGGTTTCTTAATATGGTTGTACTACAATATAAGCTTGGTTGATTTTAGGTTGCACATTCATGGAAAAATCTTTTTTTCTCATTTCTTCCTTTTTTTAATTTTATTTTTTACTTTAGAGCATCAGTTATGTTTAAAAATTACTACTTCTGCTATATGTTTTTTGATATTGATCATGCAAAACAAAAATTGCTTGTTTATTTCCCAGAAGAAAAAATGTATTTAGTGATTATTTTAGATAGTGTAGCTTTCATCTGTGTGTAAATTATTTCATATAGGGAGAGTTATAATCTTGTACCTATTGTTCTTACTGAAAACAAATATTGGATGTGCATTTCTGTGAAGTAATTACAGCATTTCTAGTTTTATTTTGAAACATTCACCGATCTACGTACTATGACACTATCTAACATTAAAAATGTTATAGGACTGCTTATCCTTCAGACAGCGATCCTCTCCCGATACTCTTAAACAACAGCAAGTGGTGTTGTTTGTATAAAGCATAGTGGAAATTTTTTTTAAACTAACTTCTGTGGTGCCCTGTTGGCATTAACACTACCATTGTACCCTGCTGTATAATAAACATTCTTACACATTTATCACATGTTGATAAAATGTTAGCCCTTAACCACTTTTTATATGTTTTAAATTTTTGAAATTCAAGTGTACCTTCCATAACATACAATAAACACTAGACTGTATTATCTGTAGGTGAATTATTTTTAATATAAATGTTATCCTAGTATTTTAAGCTTAAACTGTGCTGTTGTGCATTGATTTACATCTCACAGTTCATTAAATATCAATCCTTAGAGCTTTTATGTGAAGACTTCTTTTAATCCTTCACCTTCTGGCTTCTGCGATAGCGAATCTTGTAAAAAGTTGGAAGAAGGAATTAAAAACAATGTAAAAAGTGTCAGTTCAGTGCCATTATCCTTTAAATCTTAATTTTACGTAATACAACCAGAAAAGCGTTTATGTAGTACGCAGCGATGCCAGTTGTACCCATAGAAATAAGCGTGTTGTTAAAGTATAAAACTTGAAATAATCATCAAACAGGAGAGTGTTGCTAAAACCGTAACATCAGACATTACTGAGACAGATATATAATAGGCCTTTTTTATCAGTCGTGCAAATTGGCGTGCAGGATAGCATTGGCTCATTTAGCCTGAAAGCTGACCAGATGGTTGTGCTCTTTAATCCACAGCGTATAAAAGCTATGTGTTTCTTAACAGGCTCTGGACATTGTATAGAGCCCCTGTTCTCGATGCAACTTATGTGCATGCTGGTAACTTTTTCTATTATGAAAGAGCTGTTGTGTGCTCAGTTACAATAGCTTCCTCTGTCCAGAGGAAGAAAGTACTGGAATAAAATTGTCCTAAGGAAGTAAGACAGTACATCTATATTTTTCCTAATTAGGCATTTTACGTTATAACCATCGAACTGGTTTTAAGTGGATAATTTAGTACCGTAACGGATAAGTTTGTTCATAAAGAAGTTAGGGCAAATGTGAGACTTAAGAGTTCTGTTCTGTAATATTTATCATCAAATACGTTCAAATGGCTTGATTTTAATTAAGGTTTTGATTGTAAAGTAGCCTTTTCTGGAAGAACAATGCCGATTTTCAAGAGTGACTCTTGAAAAACTCAAGTTTAAGAAATAACCTATGTTGTGTCTTTAATCTTTTTAAGTACAAAGCAATCACATTTGGTAGTTTACCTCGGATCCCTGTCAGCTTTCCAGTGTCTGAGGTGTGACTGCACTAAGCCTAGAAAATGGGTGATCTCTGACAAACAGCTAACGAGCGCGTTATCTCTGCAAGAAGCTACTTCCGATGCAGCGGGATTAGATTTAGTCGTCAGCCTTTCAGATTCAGCAGTTTGAGTCTGACGCGATTGTGCCGTGCTGTCTGGCGCCCAAACGCCTGAGCTGGTGCCTTCCTAACCACCCTTCCTGCCAGAAGTCAGAGCAACCTCAGAACCGAACCAAACAACGGGGAAATCGGGCAAGAATTACGCGGACTCATCCGTGCATTGGTTGGATTTTGGAGTGGGTTGTTTTGGGTGGGAGTGGGAGGGTATCCTTGCTTTGTTCTTTGTTGTATTTCTGTTACTTCTGGTTTCAGCTGAGCTATCACAAAGCTCTGTAGGGTTCAGCCTGCTTGTGGAAGGCCGAGCACATCGAGCGTGGTCCTCAAGGCAACCTGTGTCCGTGTACGACGCAAAGCGTAATAATAAGCCTGTCGAAGAGTTCGGCGGGGAAGAAGGTAGAGAAGTAATTCCTCCTCTGGAGCTGGCAACACCCGTGTCCACAACTTAGTAAGCTCAACTGTTAATGTTGTATGTTGAGTCATCTCAAGTGGCTTTTTGTGAGTTTCTGGAAGTGTTTGTCATTCCTGGAGGATGAAGCGCAGATGGCTGAGCTGGTCCCATATGGAGCCAGCTTGGAGCAAATGTCTGATCCGCGGAGGAAGGCTCTGCCTCGCGAGAGGGAGAAAGCGTGGAAGAAGAATGTCCTGTTGCTGCCCAGAAAACTATTGTTTTGGGTTTTTTTAATTTAAAAATTGTCTCCATCAGGACAAAAAATTACCATTGAGAATAATGGCTACTGTTAAATCCTTTTTGCTGTAGCAATTTGTTTTCTAGATAGGAACAGGAGTTGGAAACCAAACTGACACTTGGAGCATACTAGTTTTGATGCACTGGAGAATGGCATTCTCCCCCGGAAATGCTGAAATGAGGCCAGTGATCTGAGGAAAGATACGAGCCTTCTTCAGGAGGTCATCATGGGCTTGTGTGACTTCAGAGCTTACTCATTCCAGATTCAAGAACGCTCGATCATAAGTCAATAAGCCTCGCCTCTAAACTGGTTTTTTCCCAAAAGTTTCCCTGGTCCTGGGATTCAGCATTGTGGTTCATATTAAAGAGCGAACTCTCAGTTACTTACCAGTAACTATTAGAAATTCTGTAAGTACGGGTAAGTGTGAACTAATGCTGTAACTTTTAGGTGAATCGCTCCGTCAAGCTGAACCAAACACAAAGCTAGGTTCAAAGTGTAGCCAATCATCCCGTTGAATCAATAAAAGAGGTTGTTACACGTAGGCTTTAAATTGTTTTCGCATTCAAATTCAAGGATCTTTTAACTCCGTAATACATTTTGAATACTGTAGAAGTAATTCGTTGTAGTTGTATTCACTACTAAACTGGGCTGATAAATTACGGACAAATACAGGGAAACTGCTTTCATTTCAATCCTCGTGGCTCGCCCTGAAACGCCGACACGGCTGGCTGTGCAAAGCAAGGCAATTTAAATGACAGCTACGCACGTTTGATTTGGTTTCGTGGATGAGGCTGTCAAATAACCAGTTTTCAAAAATACTAATGTTCTGTCCATTTTTCTCTTTGAGTACAATTTTTGAAGCATTTTTATGATAAAGGTAAATCTTCCCCTGAAATGGCAGAAGTTGTTTTGTTTACTTGAATTGACCGCTATGCTTTTGCTATTTGTCATGTTGTGAAGTCTGTAAATATTTGTACTAACACATAACGACATCAAACCGGCCCCCTGACCCGTGTCCAAAACCTTATCTAATTTGCTGTTAGTCATGCTGTTTCTAGTACTACCAGGTCAAAACGACCTGCTCGCTGGACATAGCGTCAGCGCATCTTTCGCAATTCAGTAACAGAAAATGTTGGTACTGGCATCAAAAGCGTACGTTGAGCTTAGCGTAAAGCAAGGGGCTTTGCATCGTTTCTTGCGTAGACTGTCAGGCCGTTGCCTCATTCGTGATAATAGTAATCTTAAAAAAGTGCCCGCTCCCAAATAATGAATACCCGCACCCGGCTGGGTACGGATGCGAGCTGCAAAGCTATTATAGCTGAATGTTTCAACCCCCGACGCCAGGAAATCCAGTGCGTTGGCCACGAACAAGGTGATTTCATGTCTTGTCGGTACTCCAGGTTGCAGCTGGAAGGTGGGGAAGGCGTGATGGCCCGTTACCTGCAAGGTCTTCTGCTCTTGCGCTCCCTGCCCTTGGCCTTGGCCTTTGAGGTTGGCTGAAGGCGAGGTAAACTCGACGGGCAGCCAGTGCAGAGAACAGAAGCCTTGCGTTTGGCAGGAGCGGTATTATTTCTGAATACCAATTAAATGATGATCTGTGTAATAATAGCAGGGACACGATAGCAACAGTGAAATCATTCCTTGCATAGGCACGCAAAGGAAAGAGAAGTAAAACTAAGAATGCACCGTAAATTAATCTTATGCTAATGGCGATGATACAAAAGAGGAGTGAAAAGAAGAGTGAGGTAAGAGGAGTTGAAAGTGGTGATCACAGAGCGCCCAGCAAAGTGGGAAAGACATTCCTCGGGCACTCTGAGGCCAGTTTGTAACTGAGTTCTTTGACGCTTCAGGGATTAAATCTAGATTGTATTTCGCACGCTTCAGAACTGCATGTAAAAATTTCACCTGAGGCGTCACCTGTTTTCCACTCCGTACGTGAAGCAAACTTGTCCAGCTGCGGCATCACGTGTAAATAAAGGATGCTGCGAAGTGTAAAACTCGGAGGCGTCCCGGCGCGAGCGGAGCCAGCAGAACCGGATGGGAACGTCTCTGGGCCTGGTACAGT
The DNA here is from genome assembly GCF_028858705.1 of Grus americana. Classification (NCBI taxonomy): domain Eukaryota; kingdom Metazoa; phylum Chordata; class Aves; order Gruiformes; family Gruidae; genus Grus; species Grus americana. The sequence continues at coordinate 37,160,680 of NC_072857.1, forward strand.
GAGATGCTGGAGACAGTCTGTGCTGTTGGCTCCGGTTCCATTCCTGTCTTTCAAGTGGAAGATGGCAGGAACGATGGTTAGTGTTACAATGAGATCAGGTAAGCGAAAGAGTTCATCTCGGCCGTTTGGTTTTTGGGTAACAGAGCACTTCAAAGGGCCAAAAAGCCCTAGCTGAGAGAATGGGCTGAGCCTGTGACAGTTGCTTTAGCGGTAACTTCACTGGGGAAATGAACTGCACCACTATTTTCCTAATAGTTTTTGTTCCAATGCCAAGAAAAAAACGTGAACTTTTATCTAGTAAAAGCTCAGAGGGAAACCGTAGCAACAAGACGGTAACCCGCATTTGAATGTTGCGGTACAATACTGCGTGTTTGCTGGCTAATCCGTGGTGGCACGGGCGCCGGTTGGAAGTGGTCACGGTCATTTGCGAAGGGGCGTGAGGCATCAGAGTTCGATTGGGTTTAAATACGTCTCTGCAGCTGGTGGGACCGGGCATCGTCCCGTGGGTTTTGCTGGCCGAGCCGACCCTGAGCGTAGTTGCAGTAGGTATCGGATGCCTTTCGGGAAGGATCCTGGAGCATTTCAAACGCACGTCACCTTGGAGCTTCTCGAAATCCCAGTTACTGGCAGAAGAGCCAAGCAGCAAAAGACGAGAAGCTGCGTATCAATGTTGTAATTTTGCAGGTAGGTGATGGGGACGGAGAACAACGAGCAAGGACGCAGCCTCTGGCACAGCGTTGAGGTGCCCGGACCTCAGCTTCTAGGTCTACGTGCTGTTAAGCGCTCCGCGACCCTCGTGGGAAGGGGGAGAATGAAATTAAAGGCAGCGGTAGCCACCGAGGAGTGTTTTAAACCCCCTGCATCGTGCTGTTTGAATCAAGTGGGACGGGGCCGCGCGGTGCGGGTCGTTTGCAGAAGCGTCGGAGCTGAGGCGCAAAGCAGGCGAAACCCCCGCGGTCGTCATCCCAAGGAGAGCTGCCGATGCAAAAATCCTGGGGTATCGGAAAATGGCTTTTTCTAAACTTGCGTTCTAATGATTCCAGCACAGCGAACGGAGCACGGGCCCGTCGGGTATTTAATTAGCCCTTAATCAGCAGGTAAAACACGCAAGCCACAAAATGTCGATGAAGTTTATTCCTGCCCGGTTAGACTGGCCAATACTTGTGCCAACGCTCGTGAGCTATACTGCTAAAAACGGATTCGTGTTTCCAATTTTAGTAAGCAAGCCCGTGGCTTCGGGGAGAGGAAAAAAGCGGCATTGTTGTACGAACAGTCTACAGACGGGGAAAAAAAACCCAAACCAAACCCAGCTTAGCCTGCAAAAAGCTCGTGGGAGGTTCGTTTTATGGATCTTGCGAAAGCAAGACGAGGGATGGGGCGGCGAAATGGCCACACTTGAAAACTATAAATATTTTCTGGAAAAACGCCACTAGCCTTTTCCCTTGCTATTAGTTAGCTATGGAACTTTGTTGAGAGAAAAGTAAAGCAACTTTTAAAACACTTGGTTCTCAACACCGTCACCCTGTTAGTTAACTTCTTTATTATTTTTTAGTTAAAAAACCCATTCTCGGTATCATCAGGGAACTGCAGGATAATAAACATGTTAATGATTTCCTGGGCTGATTTTTATTCTGCCACCACCAAAGTGTGCGTGGGATTAAGAACTATGATCTGAAAGTCTCAACGTTCCCATAATATCCCCCAAATCAGGTTTGGGTTTGTTTGGGGTTTTTTTGGGGGGGGAAGAGCTTTAGCATGGCCCGGTGCCTATTTTGAAGTGATTGTAAATCGCTGGACGTAGCGAGGGCTGCAAAGGGCTAAAGGATCCGGCGAGCAAGGAAAGGGTCCTGCGGCAAACCGCGATTTTCTGAAGGGGCTGGGCACGCGCTTCAGGCTGTGGATTAAGTTACTGTCCAACGGCTTCACGCTTCAGTAACGTCGTGGTATTTGTGCTTATAGACCACCAGCTCTTCCTTGAGTTTTTTGTGAATCTTTCTATCCCTATTTTCCACCCTCACTGCTGTCTCTCACAGAGGTAAAAACGAAGCGGCAGAACACGGACGCCCTCGCAAAGTCCCGCCAGCGGCCGCCGACTCGGCAACTCTGCCCCAGTTCAAAGCCGCTCAGGAAATCAGAAGCGGGACAAGAAACGGAGTTGTGAAGTTAAAAATCAGCATTGAGGAGCCGCTCATCCGGAAAGCGTCGCCGGCCGTGCACGCGCGCCGCTGCAAGGGCTGCGACGGAGTCAGCGGCGCGACCGAGGCGTACGGGGAATCTTAACCTGCGAGAGCTGAAATCCCCTGTGCGCGTGGGCTGGCTTCTTAAATTGTTTTTACAGGATTCGATTTCACAGTTTTCGGTTTTCTAGAGCACCTGGTGTTAGCCGGGCTCGCGGGTGGGTGGGTTAAAGCGCTCGGGAAAGGCGACGTTTCTTTTCCCGACCTCGCCGAGGTTCCCACACAGAGCCCTTTGTGATCCCACCCGTAACTGCTAAAACCGCGAGTAAAAACACGCACGAGCTGCGCTGGCTTCTATTTATAGGTAATACGGGGTCCTAGGGCACGTCAAACCCAATCAGCTCCCACCGAAATCGGCGGTGAGCCTGGAGTTTCGGCACCTGGCGACACTGGGCTCTTCCTGTAAAGCTCCCCTGTTTGCGCAGGGCTTGTTTTTAGGCAGGGGTGTGATTTGGTACTTAATGCTGCTGGGCGCTGCTAATAAATCTGGGGAAGCGGGAGCAGAGGCGGGCTCGGGCCGCGCAACCGGAGAGGCTGTAAATCTGAAATAGTAAATTTATGGTTTAACAAAATTAAATTCTCAGTGATTATGGCCTTTAGCTAGGCATCTCAAATTATTTCTGCAGGGGCCAGACGAGAAATGCCGCGTAATGTATACGGCATTATAGAGCTTTGCAGGTTTGTTTTGCCTTAAACGCTCCATCTGGAGGCGATTATAACTCGGAGAGGGGTCAGTGGATTCTGTCGTGTCTCCAGTATGGCCCACGGTGGGAGGGAGGGAGGGATGTGCTGTTCGTTATCCACGTGGTCATCGCAATAGCGTAGAGCAATTTGTTGCATTAGGATAATGAATTGAATGCATATTTAAATTGAACATCTGTGCATAACACTACCATGGAGGCTATCTCATATTCATAAATACTCAAGCAATAGTTTGGGGGGAAAAAAAAAAGTAACTAAACGTATGTTGGGAAGTGAAGCAGAGGAGCATCCTGCCCGGTGTCCCCTCCGGTGCAGCAGCAGGTCTCCCCAGCCAGAGCAAAAACTGCCTTCGGGACGCTAATTGCGTTTCAGTCAGTACAGTTAAGTGACTGTACATTGTCGCTCTTCATCTCCGCACGGGGGAATCGCTATATTAACACAGACCAATGAGGAAGAGTGGAATGAAATGGAAATGGAGCTACTCTGCTCTGAAACGCAGGCAAAAGCTCTCCCAGCGTAAAGTCCACGAGCCCCAGTAGTGCTCAGCCGCCTGTCCCTGGGGCGTGGGATCCACTCAGCTCCCTTTTGCCATTTTCTTAACATTTTCCATGATGTAAATTGATTCCGCAAGTATTCAGACAAACCTGGTAGTCTTACAACGCTCTCGGTACTGTTATCTGAAGGGGGACGCTTGTGGGATTGGGGACGACGTTTCTGTTCTTCATGCCTCTGGAAACCAGGCTCTGCTCACGTTTCTCAGTTCTAAGTACCCGTCTGATGGCTTTTGCCTCGTTTTCCTACAGTTTTGGTGATAAAGCGGCATGACTCTGAAAACGCCCAGGCACTTTCATATGAATTCTTCAATGGACACAGGAGCGTATACGGCGCTACGTCAGAAGGGGTACTGGTGCTTTTCTGTATTTTGAAAGGTGAGAACGTTGTTCTGAACGCGATCGCGGGCGCTTTAGGCAACTTACTGACAAAGAAGAGAATTACAGTGGGCGTGATATTTGGATTATTTCATTGTTAAAGATTTGGAACGATAAGAAGCTCTCTGACGCTAATTTTGAATTGTGTGCAGCGGTCACAAATTTGAGCAGCTATAGATTATAGATAGAAAGCGTTTGCTGCCTCCGGATAAGATGCGCTCTCCCAAAGGACCAGATGGAAGTTCCACCCATTGCTTCACTCAAACCCGCGCTTAACCAGCGCTCAACCAAGGGGTGAGGGAAGTTGTGGACTTTGTAATTCCAGCTAAACAAGGAACGGGAGCGTTTCTCCTTCCACCAGGCTCTCTCGTGCTCAGATTTGCACGACCCATCCGCTCTTGGGCTTGCAATGAGCTGGGAGGAGTGTCAGAGGAGGACTGCGGGACGTTCAGCTTTGTCTTCTGCTGTGAGTCCCTTCAGCGTGGCGGAGTGCTTCGAGAAGCACGTAAATAAATAAATCCGGCAGGAACGCTAATACGAGTTCCGATGTCTGGGGAGGGGCGGGGGGGAAATCAGCATTGCCAGTAGCAAACTTCAATATCGAGAAGCTGTAAGCCCTGATGTGGCCACAAAAACCTGGGAAAGTCCCAAGTCAGCAAACAAATCCACCCTGCAAAATGAGACTTCGATGGGAGGTGCGTAAGAGCGCGTGGCTGCGTCGCCAGACTGAAAGCCTGCGCTGGGCAATATTAAATGGGATTGCTCTGGGCGTCGTTTTGTCTTTGAAATGCACGTCAGCTGGTGGTTAAAGATAAAGCGGCATATTTTCCTAGTCATGTTCTTAATTATACTAGTATCAGGATGCAAAGCACTGGGCAAACGGGATTTTTTTTCTGAGACTTCAAGACAGGTAATGCGAGCAAATATTAAAATGAAAAAATTGATTCTAGGAGGCGTGCAGAGCCTGAGGGCACGGGATAGGCAATAGTGAGCCATCCAATAAAAACAGCCCCAAAAATTACAAGTCTGAAAGAGACTGCATTAAAAGAACCTTTTCTTCTTCCTTGTTACTTCCAAGTCATCCATGTAGAGGCTTGAAAGATTATTAAAATAAGTTAATAGTCCCCTGTGTTTTGTCTACCTGAGGGAGCTGAAATAAGACCCTGGCTGGGACAGGAAATGTACAATAAATCCCATTTTTATGACTCTGTAAGTCAATGATTTTATGGTTTTAGTAACAGCTGGGTAAGAAGTATTTTAGGGTTTGGGGTTTGGTGAGTTTCTTGGTTGTTTTTGGTTTGTGGGTTTGTGTTTGTTTTTTTTAAGGCAGCGTATATAAGCAAATTAAATTGTTATAGAAAGGTTCAGGAAAGCAAAAACCTGTTCTGAAGAAGTATTTTTATCTCGGCTAGTTTTCTTCTTCAGGACAGCCTGAATAGGTATGGCCACGCTTGCACTTTCTCATTTTCAGTCGGAACAGGCAGGAGCAGCCCATGAAGCGCAGCACCCGGTTTATAACCGGCAGCCTGAACCAGTGAGACGATGGGAAGCCCCCAAGCACGGGGGCAGCTCGCGTCTTCCCCGGACGCCGTCGCGCGTTGCTGGCCTGAAGGGTCTGGCAGAACCAAGTGCCCTATAATGACATCACCATCGTTCCTCTTAGAAACGTCAGCACAGATCTGCTGACCCCTGCCCCGCGCCGGAGGAGGTGCTGCCTGCCTTGAGCCGGGCTCTCGTCCTCCCGGTGCCTCCTCCGGCTGATAAACACCCCCTGCCTCGGAGAGGCAGCTGCTGGGGTGGACCTGTGGGGGCGTTCCCCGTGCCCAAAGGGGGACTGCAGCACCTGAGGGTAGAACCGATGGTAACAAACGCGCTCGGGAGCGCCTCGGCTACGACCGTTCGTCCTGGCCAAACCTGTATGTGTTTCTTTATTGTCGCAAAGAAGGCTTCGAACTTCAGTTTTATTTTTAATGAGGTAACATTTCTGTTCAGTCATGTAGTTCTTCTAGCTTAAACTTAAAGTACGTACCACTTCTCTATTCTAAGCCGTGAAGTTTTGCTAATGTGCGGCTCTGAGAGCTGAGCAGGACATCGGAGCGTCTCAGCAAGCCGGCTCTTGCTTCCGAAGCCCGTTGCTGCGGATCTGGCTCCCATGAGGGAACAACAAGCGGGGGGTGGGAGGGAAATAGCCACTATGTAAGGAAAAAAAACCAACAAAGGAATAAATGAATGCCAGCCGCCTGGAAGCAGTTCCTTACTCGGCTTCCTTTTGGAGAAGGGTGCAGGAACAAAGCCCTCAATCCCTTTTCATGTTCTCTGCCGCCGTCCTCACGCTGCTCCGTTTCTGTACCCAGACAAAGCCAGCGGGCCATCCCCAGAGCTCGGAGGGGCGTCCGGCCACCTCCCGCCGAAATCCAGCCTCGCGGCACCGCGGGGCCACGCGCTTAGCTGCTTTCATGTGCTTACAGATGAGTCACTGAGGGCAGTTTGGCTCCGGGCTGCGCTTTGCGCTGTTGTGGGTTACCGTGATTCTCGTGGGGTGCAAGAACAATAACAAACTTTTTCTGTGATTTTTCGTATGAGCTACTCCAGGGGCAGATCCTCATCCTGGGCCTCAGCCCCACCGAGGACTTGTTTATTCTAGGAAATGACTGGGTGATACTATGGGCTGTAGGCGTATTCTTTAAATTTCCAGGTCTGTCCCTACCCCTCAAAGCCCACCGGGAAACTGGCAGGCAGTGCTGATCCCAGACCGCTGCCCGGGCACCCTTTTAATAAGGAATTCCTGCTAGTCCTACACGACGTTGAGCTGATATAATGATAATACAGTAATTTGAGTAACCTGGTTTGGAGTTGGACGAGATTAGGAATCTGATTATCGATGCAAGCTGTAAAAAGATTTTGTTTTCTTCCTAAACCTTAAGGCGGCAGCAGGAGAGGAGGGGATGAAATTCCCGATGGCAGCGCGGTGGCGCCCAAAGTTACAGCTACTTTTCTGCTGCACCTTTTTGACTGTATGTGAGCCCTGGGTGACAATCCGCACATCGTTTGTGCGGTCACCTGGAAAACGTGCACCCTCAGGGCCGCGCGGTGCGAGCACAGAGAGCCCGGGGAGGCGCGAGCAAATCTCTTCCCCTCTCCCCGCACGGTTCTCCCTCTGCAAAACGGGGGGGGGGGGGTAGCTTTGACCTCTCTTACGCGGCATTTTGAGACTGGTGGCAAATGCCAGATACCGCTTACTTCGCTGAGCTACCCTACGACCTCCACATTCCTCGTTTTAAGCATTTACGCGTATTTGAGGTTCAATCAGCAGTTTCAGTGGTTTGCAGCAGCTGCACATGAAGACAGAGAGCAGGTTGTTACTTTGCTCTTTTCCTCCAGGCATTTTATTTTCCCTCCAGCGTAACCTCCCCACGTGCAGGCCAAAGCGCTGCGACTGCACTTTTATAGCGTGAAACCGCAGCCCGCCTCTTCCCTCTCCTCCTCCTTTACCAGCCTCCTCACCTGTGCATAAACGGTGCCGAGACTGGCTGGGGTGCTTCCCTACCACAGAAAATAGCTGGGGTATAGCTATTTGGTAAAAATAACAATGTTTCAGGTCGGTCACCAGATTGTGACTTGGGGTTAAAAAAGTAAACTTATTTAATCGATAGCACGCGTAGGAATAATCAACATATCGATGCTTTTTTCTGCAAAGCGTGGGAAATGTTTTTTGAAGCAGTTCTGTGTAATTATCAATTCTATAACAGACTGAATGTGATCTGAAAAATTATTCCCAGAAATAAAATACAGACACTAGAAAACATTGTGTTGAAGGAGAAAATTATGAACCAGAGTTCATTCGTGTCACTGGTTCCTTCGCATCGCTCTGGCCCATCTCGCTTCACCCTGATATCGGGATGTGCCCATCCATCGTCGCTGCCAGGTAAGGTCCGGCGGACAAAGCCAGCCTATTCAGTTCCCAACCAGCTGGGTCAGGTTTTTATTACACCACGTACTTTTTAAACACGTATTTTACGCTACAAGAAGAAATTCAAGCCTCAGACTTTGGGGTGACTAAGTCTGAGGAGCTGAGAGGGTGACTCACACCAGATCTCTCCCTAATTCCCGCCGCAGCCGAACAAGCTCCCCTGCGCCTGCCCTTGCGGTTATTTTGCAAGCCTGGATGCAGGCGCACGGCTCCGGAGGCTGGCACGCGCGTGTGCATGTTTCCACTCATCTCTGAGGCCCTGAGTTTCTTCTGGGAGCGCAGGGAACAATTCAGTCCTTGAAATTAGCGCCTGCCCGCAGAGGTGGGCAAATAAAAGGCCAAATACTCGTGCAGAGAGCCCGAAACATGCACGTGGTACCTCCGCTCCGCTCACTGGCCTCCATACAGCCCCCTGGTTGCTTGACATGTGCTTTTACTGGAGCCAACGGGACTTTTGCAGCCGAGTTAAAGAGATCAAGTTAAAAAAGTGCAAGAAAAGCCCTTCCAGGCTTCGGACCCTGCCTTTCGGAGTCCGTACCCATGGCTGCGTTCACAACCCATCCACGTTTTCGGTCTGGTTTCTGAGCGCTGGCTTCTGGTAGGTGTGTTTCTACTCACAGGTTGGATTTAATGGCAGAGACTGAAATAATAAACCCACTAATGCCACAGTAAAACTAAACCAAAGGCATGTTCGAGCAGTTGCCCCATACCTTTGTAAGGCGGAACTTACTCGGTTAATAAATGTTAGTTTGTTTATATCAGGGCTCTTTTTTCAGATCGAGTTGGGACACCCTTTGTCGTCCCATTGCTTACACATCAATGTATGGCCTTTTTTTAATATATACGTATATATTATAAATAAAGCACTCCAGCAGCCTGGCTGCATCTGCCTCCTTTTTAAGCCTCTAACTTTCAGAGGCTTTGCTCTAACCATGGTCACCCATCACCGTTTCAAGGTGACTTCTAGCACTCGAGACAGGGACAGCAGGGTGTGCAAAACCCGTTCGGCGCTTCCCAAATCCTGGGTGCCTGTAGCTCCGGGGGGTGAGCCGCGATCACGGCATTGGCGCCCATGCTCACCCCAAGGGTTTTAATCTCTTCCCGGAGCAAACGTTCGCCTTTCCGCGGGGACGAAAAGACTTTCCTTCTTGGGTTTCCCCCGCAACCCCCCTAAAAAAATAAACCTTCCCTGTGCTCCCCCCCCCCGCCGGGGCTCTCCTTTGTTCGGGGCCGAACTTCGGGGCGGAGCGGGCGCCCCCGGCCCCGCCGGCAGGGGAGAGGCGGGCCCCGCCGAGCGTCGCGTCCCGTCCCGCCCGGCGGCGGGAGGCGCGGAGGGGCCGGGCGGCGGGCGGGGGCAGGGGCAGCGCGGCCGCCGCCGCCGCCGGAGGAGCCGCCCCCCGCGCCGAGGTCTCGCCGCTCGGCCCCCTCGGCTCGGCGCGGCGCGGCGGGGGCACGCCGGCGGGGGCACGCCGTCGGGGCGGGCGGGCGGGCGGCGGCATGTGGCGGGGGCTGCCGGTGCTGGCCCTGGCCGGGCTGCTGGTGCTGGGGCGGGCGCCGGCGGGGCGGTCGGCGGCCTGCGAGCCGGTGCGCATCCCGCTGTGCAAGCCGCTGCCCTGGAACATGACCAAGATGCCGAACCACCTGCACCACAGCACGCAGGCCAACGCCGTGCTGGCCATGGAGCAGTTCGAGGGGCTGCTGGGCACCAACTGCAGCCCCGACCTCCTCTTCTTCCTCTGCGCCATGTACGCGCCCATCTGCACCATCGACTTCCAGCATGAGCCCATCAAGCCCTGCAAGTCCGTCTGCGAGCGCGCCCGGGCCGGCTGCGAGCCCGTCCTCATCCGCTACCGCCACGCCTGGCCCGAGAGCCTGGCCTGCGACGAGCTGCCGCTCTACGATCGCGGCGTCTGCATCTCCCCCGAGGCCATCGTCACCGCCGAGGGCGCCGGTGAGTGCGCGGGGCCGGGGCCGGGGCCGCTCCGCCCGGACAATGGGCGCCGGCGGAGCGGGGAGGGGAGCCCGCCCCGGGGAGCCCTGCCTTTTCTCCGCTCCTTCGGGCTTCTCTCTAAGCCTCTTTGCTTTCCCTCCGCTTTTTTTTTTTTTTGCTTTTCTCCTTTCCTTCTCTTTTTGCCGCCTTTTATCAGCCGCATCGCCGCCGGAAAAGTTTTGCTGTTGGGAAAGAGGGTGCGTGACAAATGACAGCGCTGCCGTGGCGCTGGGGAACGCGGAAAAGTGTGGGAGCGACAGCCGCGCGTAAGCGGGCAGTTGGTCCCTCACCGGCAGCGGTGGCCCCTGGAGAAGGCAGAGCCACCCGAGGGAGAGGGGCTGGCGCTCGTCCCCAGGCCGGCCTCGCTGCGCATCCCCGGCCGCCCGCTCGCCCGCTCTCCCCAAAGCGGGCTGCCCCCCTCCCACGCAAGGCCATTGCTCCCCTGGGCGCAGCCGGCAGATTTTGGGGCAAGAGCCGTGCCCAGAGGGAGCCCCGGGCAGGAGGCTGTGGTTGCACACAGCCGCACCTCTGTTTGGTATCGAATGCCCGATTACTGCACAGGTTCCCCGCCGGGTCCCTGGGCTCACGAGTTACTGTCGGGAGAGGCGCGCGGCAAAGGTGCAGCCTTCCGCTGCGTTTCATTCCCGGCACCCCTGAGCGAGCCAGAGGCTGCCTCCAGCACACCTCTGATGGGACCTGACCCTCACAGCCATTGGAGCCCCTCGGCTTCCTCGCTGCGTCCCATTTCACCGGCTGCGCTCGCTGTGGTCCCACAGGACGGCTGGCACTGGGTGTCTGGCTGCTGTCCAGGGGTACCGGGGGGGGGGGGGGAGGCAGGAGCATCTCCAGGCGGTCGGGTGAAGACTGCTGACCGCTTTGGCCACCATGATGCTGCTTCACGCCTGGTGTTGCTCAGGGACCGTGCTCTGTTAGGGGCGCGCTCCCGTCACGGCTGCCTTTGGGCTGGAAGAGTTAGCGGGGCGCAGCTCCAGTGCGGGGAGGTGAGCACCGCAGAAACAGGAAATGGAAGGAGCTATTGAATAGGAAATAAAAGCAACCGGTGGGTGGTTATCATCGGTGAGCGCTATCCTTTACGAAATGACCGCGGTTCCTGTCTCACTTGAGGAGGGCGTTTGCTGGTGGTGGAACTAAGCTGTGTTTCCTCACCGCAGGGTTGCAGAGCCGGTGGGTCTGCCAGACCTCTCCCTCGGGGCAGTGGGAGAGCAGAGCTGGGGCAGGGGGGCAGCTGAGAGGGGTCGGAGGCTGAGGCAGGGCAGCACCCACGTGCCCCATGGGCTCCTTGTGCTGCCGTCCAGCTCCTTCGGTGCCCGCAGTCTGGCTGATGGGCAGCGGATCCCACCTCTCTGTCCTCCCCCGGCAGCGTCCTGTGGATGAAAGGGGGTTTTTCGTGCTGTGCTCAGCACAGTATTTGACTGTGTTTCTATCCCGTTACCAAATGCTTTATGTATCCCGCTGCCAGCAATGCCAAACACTGTAATTCCTGTTTTCCTCTCCTAACGAAATCTCATGCTTCGGTTTCCTGACCGTGCTCCCCAGCCTTCCCAGGTAAGCTGCCCTCTCCGCTCATCCCCATTTATTTGTAGGCCAGACTAACCCCGCTCCTTCTCTGACTCCATCGAGTTACCCTCTCCGCCTTTTGAAATCCCGGCTCAATGGCCGTACCCTGATACCTCCAGTCGTTACTACCGTTTCTCTCTAACCCTTCTAATCGCTCCCCTCTCGCCTTTCCTTCCTGCCCCCCGCAGCTGTCCCCAGCCCGTGAACCCAGCCGTCTATTTTTGCCTGCAGATCCCTCGCTGCTGCTGCTGCTGCCGCTGCTCTCTGGGGACTGCAGACCTGCTGGGGTGGGTTGGGGAAGTGCGGTTTCGAACACCGAGCGCCTTTCTCCGCAGCGTTGAGGTGCTTTCAAACCCGCCTTAAAAATGGCTCCGAACTGAGCGAGGCTTGGCAGGTCTGCAGCGATTTGAAAGCAATATCGCATTCAAATCTGGAGGGAGGAAGTTTGGCTAAAATTGCCCCCGAGTTACCTATTTCTGAGGACCTCAGCAGCACAATAACCTCTTTCAGGGATTCCAGCGCCGGATCCATGAAAACTCTCTTTCAGTGAATGAGAACCTGATGACATTCTCATTTCTGGGCTGAAAATTTTGAACTGATGCATTATGCACCAGACTGAAAGAATCCTTCTTGAGGGAATAAAACTGCTCCTTTAGAAAGCAGAGTGAAGGATTCCTGTTCTGGGAAGAGGTAAGGTGAACACTTCCAAATTCAATTCTCCAAATAAAGGATTGCAGCCAAGTAGAAGACACGAATAACCAACTGCCTGATGGGGACCGTGCAGAATACCTGCTCTTATTTTATCTCCTAAGCACTCTCGCCCCTCGTGCTGCCTGCAAACTACATCTAATAGAGCAGGCAGAAATATAAATCCATTTTTTCACGGGCTTCTGTTGTGGAAGAGGATTTTTTTTTTATTCTCCAGAAGAGAAATTTTGATTTTTCTTTCGTGTTTTGCTGCCTGCAAAGTAACAGGATTCTATTGTTTCCCTTGCTCTTGAGATCTCTGCATTATTACTGGTGGGGGTTAGTGGATTTGTCTAGTCCCTTCCGTGAGGTGGCAGCCCGCGGGATGACACGGTCAGGTGTTTGTTGTTTCCAGAGCAGGGACAGGGTTTGGAAAGCCCAATTTCTGTTCCTGTTCCGGTATTAGACCACGCATCTTTCTGAGCGCACGGTTCAGCTGGGTGCAAGGGCTCTTCTGACCCTCAGGACACATTTTCTCCGGGTTGAGCCGCCTGCAAGAGGCTGCAGCAGGCTGACAGCATGCCGGATCAGTTAGCGTCTGCTCATCTGCAGCTGAGGAGAGCTTGTACAGACCCTCGTGAAAATCCCCTGTCACCATTAAAGTAATTGCTCTTGACTCTCATTTCAGTGATGCCAAGCTGAAGATCATTTGAAGTTCATTTGACTTTTTTTCTTCGGTTGACGTTGCAGTAAAAGATGAGAAATTCCTCTCCGATGGGTTGTATTCCCCACGCCTAGCAGACTGTGGCTGTTGCGAAATGTGGAGAAACTCTGGTTGGTAAAATCTGTGGCAAATCCCAGTAAGACGTTCACTTTTGGTTACTGAGGCGCAAGTTATGAGTCCTCCACAAACATCTTGTAGGACCTCTTTCCACGTGCAGCCCAGGTGGTGAGGAAGATCCAGAGACTTTCTCTTTGCAGGAACGAGGGAGGTATTTGGGTCTTTCTCCTGACGTTCTTCAGGGCTGCTGAAGTAGCCGCTGCTGTGTCTGTGATGGAGAAGGCTGATGAGAACGGTAGAAGTGCCTCGTTCGGGGCTCGGTTCGAGGAGGGGCTCCGCAGACCCTCTGGGCTTGTGCTGGTCTCCAAAACCTGAGTGTGAGCTGCAGTGCCACTCTGCTGATTTGGAGGTCTGAGGTCCCTCGGGCTGCAGAGGCCACCTTCAGACAAGCGTCCTGTGGGAAATGTATCTTTCTTGATTTTTCATTGTCTTTGGGAAACACCTGCGTTCCTCTACACCCCGGCAGCAGAGGGGTGCTCTGGGCACGGTGTGGGTGTTCTGGAGGCAGGTGTGATGCAATATTTTGACTTTTTGTTGACGATCCAACAAATCACAGCCCAGGATGGAGGATGGAGAAGTCTCTTGGCAACACGTTTAACATCCCAGAAGTGATACTAGTACCTGCTAATGTCTTCTGTATCCTGTGGCTTTTACCCTGCGCCCCAGTCCTGTGCTTTTTGGGGACAAAAGCGGTTCCGCTCGCAGATGTTGATAGAGGCTGTCTTGCGTACGCAGGAGGTCCCATTCACGTGCTCCAGCTCTTTCAGTCTCCGTGCACATCTGCCGACTCTTCCTCACGTCTGCCGGGTTACCCGCTTCCTTCCTTCAGGGTCCTGTCAAATCTCCTTTAGTCGTTGAAGCAGCGAGAAGTGCAGATAGACAAAAACTCTCTTGAATCTAAAATTTCAGTAGCGGGACTTGTCTTTAATTTTCTACATAACAAATGACCAGCCTGACCGCAGTCGTCGCTGCTGCCGAGATGCTGACTCAGAAGAGCACTTCAGCGCGCGTTTTTGGCTGCTACTGTCTAGCAGACTGTTTATGTCTGAAGTGACGTGTTTATTCCTGTTTTGAAGAGGAAACTGGCAATAAATCCAGAGCGGTATGATGGGTACCATGCGTATCGGAGGACAGACCCGTCAGTTGGCGTTCTGTCTCACCGTATCTTTACTTAGATAGAAAAATAGCTTGAAGGCATCTTGGGTCGTTAATGAGATGTTGGAGAAGAGGGGAGCATCGTCACAAGGCATCAACCAAACTGGTTTGGGTGACTGTCAGAAGGTGGCCGAGGAGAACTCTGAATCTCTTAAAAAAAAAAAAATACCACCTCTTAAACATTAAAGAAAATTAAAGATTTTTCAAGTGACCGAGACATACTTTCTTAAATATTATATGACCCCATGATTTCTCTGTGTAGGTCAAGTCCTCTGTACCTGCCTGTCTGCCCGGATGAATTCATAGTAATCCAGCACAGGAAGTTGGCATTGTATGCTTGAAAGAAAAGCAAAAGAGCCGTTTCCCATGCTTGTTTTTCATATGTTATTAACTTCATTTCCAAAACAGTGGCTTCCAAACTCCGGATCAAACTTGCTGTGACTCAGACTTCGCCGAGCTCTCGTAGTAGCTGAAATGCACAGCGGTGCTAGGGGAGCGTGTCGGACCGTAGCGAGGATGAGCAGTGACGCCCAGGTTATCATTTAGGAAGCGGAGAGCTGGTTTAGGCGTTTGCCTAAAACTTGGAAGCAGCCTCATTTCTCAGTTCAAGAACAAAATCATTGCAAGCTTCAAGCCTTACGGAAGACCGGGAAAGTAAATAAGGGAGTTTAAACCTTATTAATGATGATACCATCGATGGTGTTATATATTATCGGTTCAGTTTGTCTGCCTTTGTAGTCCCCTAGGATGGCTTTTACAGTCCAAGCACCAAGCCAAGACCCAGGCTGTTAAATGTCATCAAAACCCGTCAGGATTCGTTACGTGGAATAATTCGTTATGTGGAGCGGTCGTGGTGCAGGCTGCTCTGCGGCTTGGAGCACGAGTGGTCCGTATTAAATTTGAACTCGGATCAATTTTCGTATTGCATTGCTTTGCGGCGCGTGTTTTTGCAATCGGATTAGCAAAAAGATCCTCCCTGTATTAAAAGCTGAAGTAGATGACGGGCTCTGAATCCAGTGCGTTTTGGAAGGGTTCCTTAATCAGTGGGGCTCACGGATGGCTCCGTCGGAAGAAAGCGCCCCAGCAGCACCCGCTCGCTGTGGTTCTGTTCGTTGGAGCGGAGTGCCAGGAATGGCTTTGGTAATAGCTGGGCAGTGTTCTTTAATTGTAGTGACAATCAGGATTGCGTTACTTTTGGCTCTTTCTCTGCTTTTTTTTTTTTTTTTAATTTAAACTGTGCTATAAGAAGGATGTTTGCTCAGCACTAAGTTTTACCAAATTGCTTTCTTTTTCCAAATGTCTCCTCCAAATCTGTGGTCCAGGCATTGTTATTTTGTACACTTGGTACACAGGCGGCTTTTATTCTCCTCTCCTTGTTAGTGGTTTGAGTTTTTTATATAGCATCCCTCTCAAAAGCCATTAATTACAATGGCTTATTGGAAAAATCAGTTAGGATTTTTTCCCCTGATCTTAAACAAAATTTAATAGGAAGTCTTTGGATTGGAGCTGTGGATAATATTTCCCCTTTGGCAATCCTGCTAATCATCGCTGACAGATACTTCTTTCAAAGGGATTGTTTTGCGTAGACAAAACTTGGCAGAGAGGTCTCTTCTGCGGAGAAATGGAACAATAGGAAGTCAGCTGTTCATTTTTAAAAATAGCGCTTTTTTTTTTTTTTCCCCCTCCCATCTGCATTACAAGTGGAGGTCTATGCAGTGTGCATCTCCTGATGGGGAGAGGTCTCTGCCCGTCGGACTGCTGGGATCAGGGGATGGGGTTTCGCCGTTGCTGACGCCCGCCCGAGGTCTCGCGAGCGGCCGGTGGCACGGCTGGCCCAGACCCTTTTTCCCATGGCTTCCCTGGTAGACGAGAAGGGACCAGGCGGTACGAGCTCGGCTGGGGGAGGGATCGCGGGGATGTGAAGCCTTTCCCGAGCTGTGTCGTACCATGGTGGAGCTCTCCGGTCCCCTCCACAAGCCTTTGCTCCTCTCCCTCAGCGGGAGCTGCTCATCCCTCGAGAAGCATGGGGGCACCGGGAAAGATCAGCATCAGGGCAAGGACGAGACTCGCCGGGCCCAAGCCCTCGCAAGTAGGGAAACGAACCCCGGAGTGACGTTTCGGTACCTGTTTCCTCCTCCTCTGCTCCTTGACAGGCACCGTGCTCTGACCGGCATTGCAGAGCACAAGGCAGGCACGGAAATGGGAGCCGTTTCCGTTAACGGAAAACGTTAGCGCACGACGGCCGAGTTACTCCTGCTGCCCAGCCAGCTGCTGCGTCAGAGACCCCGGTTTGGGGTGGGACGCGTGACCTGGCGAAGGGACGCGGAATTAGGAAATGGGTCGAGGTGGTGGTAATTTGGTAAGAATAGATGAGTTGCGCACCTGGGAGCGGAAGGGAACGTCCGGTGGAAGGCGGTTCGGTCGGCGTTTGTTCGCAGGACCAGGTCTCTCTTGGGCACACCGAGGGTGTAGCGGCCCTCCCCGCGCTGGCGTGAGTTTGAAGGACACGATCCACACGAGTAGGGTCAGAGAAGGCTGCCCTTACTGGGCTCTGGTTTATATTTAGTTGTCATTCCAGAGCAAATTGGACTTGGTTTGCTCAAACACCACGAAATCGTGACTGCTTGGAGCAGCCCTTGGTTTTGGGAGGAAGAGCGCGCTTCGGGGCTTCTTTCTCCTTCCCTCTTCCCCCCGGGGATGCGAGGATGGCAAACGTTTAACCTGGTACTTCCCTTGCCTCCTCTGCTGACCCTTAGCTGATTTAGCCGTATTTCCGTAAACGTGCATTAAGATGGAGATTTTTATTTTTTATTTTTAAATAAGGATGGTCAAGTTAGAAGATTAACTAATATTAGCTCTCTTGCAAACAGGTATTTTAAATACGTGTTTACAGAACTTGTGATGAAGAAATGGCCCCAGCCCTTACGATTTAGTCCATGCATCTAAACCCTTCACCTGTACAGAATATCATCGGTGTCCTGGGCTGTGTCACAGCCAAATCCTTACGGCTTCAGCTGCGGGCGAGGAGCTTCGGTGACACGGTCTCGTATTCGTTTGTTCCCTATCGCAAAAGCAGCGTTGTATCCGTGATAACGTAAGGATGTAAGAACGATGGTGTTTGCGTGATACCAGCGTCCGGAGTTGAAAAAGCTACCTAGACTTTTGGGCATGCAAACTTAAAGAAGGGCTTTTTACTTGAAAGCTTATTTGTTTTTTCCATTTTATGTGTCATTCTAATAAAGCATACTGCCTCTCTCCCAAGTCTTGTCTCTCTTGCGTTTATTTTTTCTTTAACTTGCACAACATTGTATGTATTAACATACTTGGTTTTCGTGATTAAATATATGTATAAAGCCATTAAATCGTGTGATTTAATAAACAATAGGTTTGAAAGGATGCCTTTTACTGCTGTGGGACGCATTCCACTTACAAATGTGTCTAAAAGCAGTTCTTTGGGCATAGTGGCTTTTTTACCTTCTGTTCCTTATCTGTCCTTCAAGCTAATCGGTATGTTTTTAAACTGAGGAGAAGGTCCGAAACATTTGGTTTGGCATTTGCTTCAACGATATGATTATGGTTGGTTGGGTTGATTTCCTCAGTAACCGAAAAAACAAACCAAAAGTAATTTCTCCTTCATCATCTAATTAAATGCAAACAGTACGGGTACTTTCTGTAGATGCTTGTAAGTTCATGCCATAAATTTCCATCCTCATCCTAAACCTGCCAGCCTGCACGCCAGTGGAAACTGGATATTTCATTTGCTTCAGCGTTTAACATGATGTGCCAGTTCCGGGTGAAGTTAAAAATTTAAAAATTATGTCAACTTTTAACGGGCTGGCCTGTAAAACGTTAAAATCTGTGTATTAATTAAGTTATTAAGTTTTAATATACTAAATATTGGAGAAAGAGAAAACATTGTAATGTGGATGTATTGAAACAATTCAGTTTTAAAGATACTAACATTTCTTTACGTGTTTTACAAATCCGTGCCAGATTTCCCTATGGATTCGAATAATGGCAACTGTAGAGGTGCCGGCATCGGTGAGTATGCTTCTGTAAAACTGTGGGATAAGCTATAGTCTTCCAAACCCTTTTTAATACTTAATGAAGTAAGAGGGGCACGATGTGATGCGTAAATCCTCTGTCTTGTCTCGGAATCTTGTAGACTGTGCTTTTGTGTCTGCAAAAAGAGATTTCTGTCGTGGGCAGGTGGGATTTGGGGCTGCTCAGCCTGTGGACTTCTCAGCAGATAACTCCATTAACTCTTTAGCCTGTCTTTTAGTGCTCGGCTCTTCTGCTTTTGTCAGGGCAAAATTTCCATCGAATCAAGAGGGCTCTGCCGATTTCATTGAAAGTTTTGTCTTGAACAGTGGGAACGTTCATTAAATGGATTTGCACTGGGTAAAACCAGTGAAGATAGCGGTTCCTTCTGACTTCAAAGTTTGCAAATTGAATTGTGACCTCTTTGTAGATAATGGCAAAACTCCCATTAACCTGAGGGGCTCAAGGCTGAGACCTTCTGAGATTGGTTTTATTCCAACAGGTCCCCTGTCGCTTTTATTTTTGGTTTGGTTTGGTTTTGCTGGAACTGAGTAAAACCCCTTGAGTGCTGCCACTGGTCGTAGGCAATGCAAAGAAGCAAAGCCCAGATTGGCAGCAAATAGATGATAGAAATATGAATTTGTTGCTTAAGCAAGCCAATGACTGTAGATTTTCTTGGCTTTTATCACCATTCCTTCAGAAGGTTTCTTCTTAGGTCTTAGTCAAAAAGATGACACTTGGAAACCTAACGTTGGCCATCGTGTCTTTCCTTCCTCAGAGGTGTTGACCAGCTCCAGCAGACGCTGTTGCTTAGTGTATTAGTATAAAAGCCCAAGCATGGTTGTGGAACATAAAATTAGATACCTACGTAAAATTCGATAACTTCAGCATTAACCTCTGTGACCAAATCGTAAAAAGGTATTACTAATGCCCAGGTTTAAAATGGGATCAGTAGGTCCCAGGGTGAAAGTAGCTATGTAGGTGCAAAATGTTACTGAAATCGCAGCGTGCGTCCTTCAGAAAGCCAGCTACAATTAGAATAACCTTAACAAGCTTCACTTTGAGTTGCCTTGAGCATGGAACCGTGTCTGAAAGATTTTTCTAAAGATTTTTTTATTACTAATGTTAGTATCTTCTTAGTTTTAAGCCATTTTCAATTGAGCGGCATTGAGAAAGTACGGATTTCGTGCTCTACAGTTACTGTACAAAGAGCGTACAAGCTTCACTTCGAGTGTGAAAGGAAAGCTGGATACCTTCAACGTCATTTTATATCAAAAATATTAAACGTATCTGTAGCACTGCCTGTCTGGAGGGCTGTAGACGGCGTGTAATGCCAGTCAGTGACCCTGCAGTAGAAAAAAGTAAGATTTGGTTATACTGTTGCTGTCATGATGCTTTTCAACTAGTAAAAGCAAAACCAGACCTAAAAAAATCCCGTCCAAAAAAATAGGTGAAGATGCGCAGAAAAATTGCTGATGAAGAGGAAGGGTAATATTTTTATCGCTGCTTGTCGCTGTACAAACCCAGTTTCTGCTTCAATGTGCTACACCTGCTTCAACTGACAGACACAGTTTAGCCACCTGAAAGGCTGTTTCATAATTGCTTGATTTATATGTTCAGTAAAGTAAATTTGTAACTTTGCCATTGTCAATAGAATTTTTTTTTTTTTTTTTTTTTTTGCAAGTAGCAGCCTGATGTGTTTTAAAAAATCCTGGGCAAGGCTCTATGTTTTCTGGAGCATATTTCCCGTGCCGGTGTGTATAGTTGGAGTGTGCAGTACTCGGGGATTACCCCCGTTTGAGGCACCTTTTGTCCGCTGGCAAAACCTTCCCTCTGAGTCTGCATGGGTTGGTTGGGGGTTTTTTTCTGGGGGGGGGGAGCTTTTTACCTCTCTTGGCAGTAAACTACATTGTTGTCTGCTTTATCAGATGTTTTTCAAGTCACTTAGAATGTCTTCCAGAGGTTTTTTTTGGAAGCATTTGCCAGGTTTGAGTGCTTGTAGTGATCAGTATTACAGCCAGGTTTTAGATTGTGCATGCACATATATTTGAGATGGCGCGTTTCTTGGTTCCTAGAACAAGACTAATAAAATATATTCCTCAAATTAATAAAATAAGAATCCAGTACCATCTTAAAATTGAGGGAAATGTGAGGCTATGTGTTCTTGTCCTGTAATTCAGACTATTTTTTCTACTTGTGCCACAGAGCAAAGTACCGTAGAGTGGGAGAATGTTAAAGTGTCAGACTTGTTGGACGTGAACGCTGGGATGTCTGCATGAGTGCAGGTCGTAGGAGCACGTCTTGTATGGCCCGTTTCAAGGCAGCTTGTAAAATGGGCCATAATTTGGCCTAAAGTATGCATGAGCTCCCACAGGCAGAAGGGGAGCCAAAAATCACTTCCCTTCTCTGCCTTTATTATTTTAACACAGTCTCATACAAAAGCTGAAGTCTGTACGTAGATTCCTGAGGATGTGTTTGAAATTCAAGGAAACAATATCCTCTTCTTTTGAAATGTTCTCCTCTTTCCTGTGGGGTTTTTTTTTTTATTTTCAACTACAAAAATTCTTTCAATACAAAATAAATAATAATTTGAGAAGTCCATAACCATATGATGCCATTTCTTTTCTTTTTAATATGCAGAAATCTTATCTAGCAAATAAAAGTTCTTTTTCAGACTCTTCGCATTGGATTTAACTAAATCAGTAGCTATAGGCATTGTTATTTTAGAACGATGGTATATCCAAATAGGCTGCGGTAAGTCAATGTCCACTTAAATGCCAAGTCAAATGTCAAAATAGTTGACCATGTGTACATAATACTGGGACCTGCTGTTTGACACGGGGGCTTGGAGGGGAAGATACCAGGCAGCTGACCTTGACCGTGCGACGCCACCAAGCTCCACTTACACGCTAGCTTGAAATAAGTGAATATTTGCATTTGAACAACCAGCCGTGAGGTATCGGTGGTGTTAATGAACGCATGGGTCTGGGGCTTCAGCCGTGGTTTTACCCCCGTTACTGTGCCCAGCTGTCTGGACGCTGCACCACTGGAAATTTGTGTTGTCTTGTCTTTTGAAGGCCATCCTTACCACCATAAGGGCTAATAATTTCCCTGTTTTAAATTAAACCTGAGGTTCTGGGTCATAATTTTATACGACAAACCCAGAGAGCAGGGTGGCTCTGTGGCTTGTATTTGTTATTCCGCGTGTACAAATTCCACATGCGTGGCGTGGGCTTAAATTATACTCGGGTCTGATGGTCCATGGCAATTTGTCGGGACCATCCCAGAAGAGTTTAGAGCAGGGAGCCCTTGGTCCCACCACCCTCTGACATGCTTCATCTGTTGACTGTAGCTCTTAGACATCTTTAGGTGTAAAAGGGGTCGTGCCACTGTAAGAAATCTTACGGTGTGGTTCAGAGACGGACTGCACGGTGAGAATTAGCCACAAAAATCGTATTGCTTATGGTGAGCTCCTGCTGGCCACAGTATCCCAGTGCGTTAAACTGAGCTGAGACATGTGGTCTCCAATGAAATGCTAAACTGTGCCCCGTCATAGTATTTTCCTTCTGTGTCTCTGTTACGGTCTGTATGATGAAAGGTAAGGAGGACGTTCAGTAAGTGTGGTGCAAAAGAGAGAATGGCGTTGAAGGATATGGAATTGCAGCACTTGTGAGCACAGATGGATAAAACTGGATCCTGAATTGGCTTAAACCGCAAAATTTTGTCAGTTCAGACTCCGAGTCCTTGTAGGTGGAGTCACCATCCCCGGAGGTGTTCAAAAAACGTGTAGACGTCGCACTTCGGGACATGGTGTTGGGTTGACCGTTGGACTTGATGATCTCAGAGGTCTTTTCCAGCCTTAAAGATTCTATGATTCTGTCTTTGTTGTTGTGGGGTTTTTTGTTTGTTGTGGTTTAGTTTAACGTCAGCATGCCAAGTTCTCTCCTAGAAACCTTTGCCGTCTCACGAACAGTTCCACAGCTCCCAGCAGAGCAGACCAGGAATGCCCTGTGGTTTTTAATCTTTAACTTGCCTGTAACAAACAAGTCAATTCAGTGAAATTTTCGTTAGGTGTGAGGTTGGGGTTTCGGGGAGATTGTCACTGAGCATACGCTATTTTGTTTCTAAACAGAAGTTTCTGTTTTTACAGAGCGCTGCAAGTGCAAGCCTATAAAAGCTACCCAGAAGACCTATCTTCGCAACAATTACAACTACGGTAAGGACAGCTGCGTGGCCAGCTCCCAATGTTTTTAAGGCTACAGTAAGGGGAAAATTTTCATTAAAAAAAAAAAGCCTATGGACCCACTTACCAACGGTTAATCGATTAGTACTCATTACAGAAGGAAGACGTGTCCTGAAACATTTCCAAGTTCGGAACCGAGAGTACTTGTAGAAGGATGGAGGGGATTAGCTCAGTATGTTAGTACAAGAGTGTCTTTGTTGACGTCGAGTGTTATTGCAGTGTCAGCGCAGGCGTCTGGGGTTTGTGTGCTCCTTTAGTGTGAAAAGTGATGCGACGAGAACGACGTGGGCTGCTGTGCCTGATCTGCCTCTGATTTCCAGCTCCGCTGTGCTCTGCTTCCACAGGAAAGGGTGGTTTTGCTAACCGTCGTGCCTACAAACTCACCGTGGGATCTCACAGGCATACTAGGTTCTTTCCTTTTTGCGTATCGAAGCCAGCAATGAGCGTCTTGTTACGTTGTCAGTAACCTGTAAAAGCGCGTATTACATCTTCTCTTGTCCAGATCGTCCCGGTCTTCAAGCGTATCACAGGTCCAGTCTGCTACCTTGCTTCACGCCGTTTGTTTTAAGCAGATTCGGCGGATGAAGCCGGTGAATACGTATCACTTACAGGAACTGAACGCTTGGGCCCGTCCTCGCTCCCGTTGTGAATAGCCTTAAACTCACTGAACCCAAAGGCTTCATTTAAATGGTAGCGATTGCATAATATTTATTAAGAATATGCATTTATACAAGTGTTGTCAGAGAAGATTCTTTTAAAAATAGATCCCGTTAAAAGCTAAAAAACTATAATTACATTCAGTCAGACATCGCTGGGGTTTTTTTTTAGGTGACCGGTCAGTTTTATGGTGTTGTTTTGGTGGATTTGTTTGGAAAATCTTCACAGAGTGACTGTTCTCTAGCGGGTACCACACCTGCACGTGGCAGAGCATCGCCGAGCGTGCCGCTGCCCATCTTTTCAAGCTCTTAATTGTTGGCAGCTGTATTTGATGTGGCTGCAGCGCTCGCTGGCTGATTGTCTTTATGGGCAGTGCACGTGAAGAGAGGAGATGTGTACGTCCATGGCTTGCTTTCTTCCATGTTACCTTTTTCACATAGGTTAGAAGAAATTGGGAATCCAGGGAATCTGCTGTCCGTAAGGGAGATTCTTGTTTGTAAGCTGTGGAAGATGTGGCGTTCTCCAGAGCATGACCTCTGGATTGGCTTTGCATTTGCATGTGGTATCCGTTCACTGGTCACCATGAGAGGAATGAAAAAGCATTGCCTTTGAAAGATGACCTTCCCTCCTGCGCAACTTAAGGCAAAGAGAAAGGGTGAGGGAGGAAACAATTAGATGGGTCACCAGGTCAAGATTAGGAGCGTTTGGAGTTCATAAAGAGCAGAGCAGCTTGGTGCTGGGTCACTGGAGAGACAATTAAAAAAGTAAGGGCTCATCATCCGGCAGAAGTAGTGGTACGAGAAGTTTTAATGCACGTTCACGTTTCATGAAAGGTTGAGAGTGACAAATCAAGTTCGGTCATCTGTACAGGTAGGGAAAGAGGGAGCAGTTACAGCTCGAGGGAGAAGGAGAGCGTACAAGGAGTTAATTAAATACATAAAGTGGAAAGCATGAAGAAGAGGGGGTGCTAAAAATAAAGCCTAACTTAAGTAGGGTGCAAATCCAACTGGTACATAACTCTTGCTTGTGACCACGCTATTAGGAGATCTACTGAGCTACCTGCACCCGCCAGGCAGAGGAGGAAGTAATGAGGTGAAGAGATGGGGCAGGGACATTGCTGGAGTTCAGCTAAGCCTTTGATAACAGACCATGCAAAAGACTCATCCCAGAGGTCACAAAGAACGGCTCGGGGGTGACCTGCATTATCTGCCACTGCTAACTACACTCTTTGTGACTCTTCCCAGTCATTCGGGCTAAAGTGAAGGAGGTGAAGACCAAATGTCATGATGTCACTGCGGTGGTGGAAGTAAAGGAGATCCTAAAATCTTCCCTGGTGAACATCCCAAAGGACACTGTAAACCTTCACACGAACTCCGGCTGCCTGTGTCCGCCGCTCAGCGCCAACGAAGAGTACATCATTATGGGCTACGAAGATGAGGAGCGCTCCAGGTAACTCTTTCTGCTTTACCCTTGGAGCACATTTGTTGTTGTTCGTTCCCCTGCCCATAGAGCTGTACATCAGAGCCGCCAGGAAAGGAAGACTTGGTGGGACGCTCTGTACGGCTCCTTAATGGTATTCAGGGGGGACAAGGCTCTGTGCAGGCACGGAGGTCTTAGTCTTGCATGTGTTGGGTTGTGTGGCTTGTGCATGCCTGTGGATGGAGTAACTGGTTGTCTCCGTTGAGTAGGTTACTCTTGGTGGAAGGCTCCATAGCTGAGAAATGGAAGGATCGTCTCGGTAAAAAAGTAAAGGTAAGAAAATATCTCACCGAAAGTCAAACGTTGCAGATAGCGTGAAACAGCTACCTAATCTTTTCAAAATGACAGAAGTAAATACACCTGCTGATCCCAGTTAATTAATATGAAGTATCGGAAATTAACTTCCTGGTTTATTTGCTATGTTACTCAGAAATGCATGGTGAGCAAACTAAAGGGATACATTGAATTTCCCCAAAGTACGCCAGTGTAGCAGCAGTCAAAACCTCTGTCTCAGAGAAGCAAAGAGGAGTTTTAACTCCACAGGCAAATTGGCATTCTGCAACACACGCCTGCTTAATTGGGCTTGTGATACTAATTACAAAAAAAGAAGAGGGCTTTACAAATGCTTTCCAGACTAAGATTTATATTTTTTGGATTTAATATTCTTCAAATATAGTTCTCTTACCAAATTATGTGGATTAGCAAATATTTTAAATTTACCTCTCTGGCGTAGGTGAGGGAGGTACGTGATAAGGAAGTCGTGTCGTGGTGAATTGGAAGCGATGAGCTCAAATACAAGAAATACATGAAAATATATTCTAATGTTTTCTAATTTAAATGTATTCTAATGCCTTCCGAGTTCTGGAAGGATTGCCTTTTTATGTTTTGATGCACCACGAAGTATCAGTGATTTCGACATTGTTAGGAGTGTCATTTTACCCAGAATATTCTTATTTTGACACAATTTCTCAGCCATTGATTTGACATAACGGTTGTGCCTGTGCAAACCAGTCTCCTCTTCCACACAGCGCTTTCTTCAAGAGCACTAAAGGTGACTGGCAGGAAAATACTGTTCTGATTACAAATGCAAGATTTTCTGTGCATGTTTGTCACATCCACAGAGATTACATGAGTGAAAAGCTACGGGGAGGTTGTTCCAAGTTGTGGTTTGATTTGGCAGAACCTTCTGAAGCCCAGTGCCGCAGAGCAAATACCACGTTACCGCCATGGGCCGACTTCTGCTTCGTTCCGGTTCTTGGGTGGCAGTGTCATTTGTTGGGGTGGTGGTTTTTGGGTTTTTTTTGGAACTCACTTATTTTCTTACTTATTTCCTTCTGTCGGACAGGTTTCAATTCAGTTGCTTTTCTGTCAAGCACTGGTTTCAATATGCAGGATGTTTTGTGGTAGCTTTAGAGCATCATTCTGCTGCAGCGTGTAGAGAGCGTGCAGAAGCTGGTGAGAAGGTTGTCCATGGTCAGAGAAGCCTCATGAGGGCGCGACCATCCCCAGAGCTTTACTAGAGTATGGGTCCCAAAACTGGCTTAAAATAACACTTGTCCTCCCGGTGTGTTCTCACGTGCTTCACGTACTTTTTTTTCTCCTTTTCCCCCGCCCCGTGCTCCCACCCACCCGCCGTCGGCATCCTCCCGGTGCGCGGTGCCTGGGGCTGCTGAGGACCACGCCGCCTCACCACCCGCTTCTCGTTGCAATCTCCTTTTCCTAAAGCATCGTCAGTTGCACCAACTATATTTATTACGTCTTTTGGCACTGTGGTTGCTATTACCTGGAAAAGTAAAAATAAGTAATAGTGATTTTAAAAAAATTATTAAAATAACTTGACTGCGTTTTCATCCCACTTCCCCCGAAGACTGCGCAGATAGCTTCATTTACACTGTATTATTTAGAAGGCGAGACACTTTTCTGCTGAAGTCATTATGCCTTGTGTCAGCCCCTTCATTCACAGAGGCTACAAGAAAGCCAGGAAATGGTTTCTCTATTTAAAGTGACTTTACCGATAACCTCACATTCCACCATTTGAACCCAACGCAGGGTAATGTGGTGGAAACAGCGACGGCTTTTTTTTTTTTTTTTTTTTTTCTCTGCTGGTTTGTGAACGTGTGCAGTTGTTTGACATACGACTTATTTCTTCTTCCGTAATCTCTTTTGTAATTTCTTTGCCTTTCGCTACGCAGCGCTGGGATCAGAAACTCCGCCACCTTGGGAAGGGGAAGGGAGAGCCCGGACACGGCGACTCGGCTCCAAAGCCTGGCAAACCCAGCAGTGCCCGGCAAGCGCGTAGTTAGATGTGGGACGCCGTACGTTGACATGCAGCGGACTATCTACCAAGACTTCATTGTTGGAGCAGCAAAGGAGAAATTGCACTATTGCACGTTATATTCTATTGTTTACTACAAAATAATGTTTTAGCTTATATTAGTTTTTATTCTCCCTCTTGTTTTCTGCCTTTTGGTTGTTTTTTTTTTTTTTTTTTCAGATGTGTGCAAGCTCTGGAAATATATTTTATTTTTTCTCTTTTACTAAGAACTGTAGAAAACTGCCCTTATGAGATGGGGAAAGATAAGGACATGCTGAATTTACCATTTTATCTCCTGAGTCGTCCTTGGGAGAAGGTTCTGATGCAGGCGGGACTGAGATCTGGCAAAGACCATCACTTGAAGTCAGGACTCTGACTGGCTTCCCCCTTTCTTTCCTGGTCACTGCTTGCTGCAATTCATTGTGCTGGGTGGAGGTTGTTCATCTGGCTTGAAGCGCTTGATTTTTTTATTCTGAAACGTATCAAGAAGTGATGTTAAGAGAACATCAGTACACCTTTGTTAAGTTTTCTTAACTCATAAATCAACCACTTGCGTAAGCCAAAGTCTAACTTCAGATATTTCCCGCGACAAACGCGGCGTGCTTGTGCACACGGGACCTGGGGTTTCCAGCGCTCTGGACCGCGCGGGAAAGGTGGTATAGTTCTGTTACTGCAGGGCGTAATTTATGATGCGCTTCTTCTCTCGTAACGGCAGTTTTTTCCCCTTTTCTTTCATCCGCTGAGTTGTAGGAGTAGACTGACTTACCAGGCCTGCTTCTCAGTACAGGTCTGCACTTTATCCTTTTGATTTTGTGGTGTTATTCTTAAATCTGTGCCTACATAAACAAGTGTTCAATGCTCAGCAAAATATGTCCAATAAAAGAATTGTAGTTGTCAACACAGACCTTATCTGACTTTTGAACCAACGTCGTATTTTTATATTACTGTTCGAAATACAAAAAGCAAAAAAAAAAAACCCCTTCATTTTTGTGCTTTTATAGAAATCTTTGCAGATAGTGCCAACGTTTGAAATTATCCCTGTGTTTTTTCTATTCGCTCATGCTCAAAAGAAATTAAAATGGCGTAAACAAAATAGCAGTCCTCTTTGTCGTAATATACAGAGGGGAAGCCGCTCTACTCAGGATGCAAATGGCTGCTGCCTTTTCAGCTGTCGGTATTGTCTGAAGCGCAATCGGGCTGCCCTGCGTTAAGAGACCAGTCTTGCAGTTGTTAGGTAGTTTGAAAAATACGATGATAATAAGTAAACGCAGAAATATTGGGGAATAGTTCTAGTAATGTTATGTTTAATAGCCAGAGGTCTCAGGGCAGATGTTCCACTGGGCTGGATACCAAGCAAGTTGAAATGTAGAACGGTTTCCTGCAACGGTCAGAATCTTTTTTTTTTTTTTTTTTTTAATGAAAAAAATAAAGGGGTGATTTAGGGGAGTGGCTGGCTCTGAAGACCAGCAGTGTTTGCTCAGGGTACTGCACGGGCTGGTTTAGAAGCTGCAGTAGGACTTTCACAGAGGAAGCTGAATTAGAAGAAGAATCATTTAACCCACCACCACCACCAAAGCTGTTCCCATTTGAAAACGCGGCTCTGGTGTATTTTGGATATTCTAGTTCGGTGCTTCTGTTCTCATCTGCTCTGTCACTTGGTTCCTGTGTTTTCCAGCCACGCTACCAGCGAGCAGGTCTCTGCCTGTGGTGGTCACAGAAGGTATGGCAAGGTGAACGGCATCACCGAAGCAGCAAGTCCTACGAAGCCCATTGTCAATCAAATTTCATTATTGGGCTTTGGACTGACTTTTTTTTTTAAGAAATCGTGATTAGTAGGCAGTTAACGTGAGAAGGAAAATCTGTTGCACAAAAAGCCAAGAAAACCAAACTCCTGAGTAACCTTGTTTACTGCTGTCCTCCTGTCCCCACCCTCGGAGCTTTCTGAAGAACGCAAAGAAGTTTGTAGTTTTACATCTTGCTTAATTAGGTCTTGGTTCAAGACTCGCCTAGCCTCTCATGTAATTCAGAATTGGGGTCTATGATGTGAAAATACTTTTTTTTTTTTTTGTCTTCCCCAAGTTGTGTTGAGCTTTGCCTTGTGCTTCCCCCTCGCTGTCACCCCAGTCCTGCGCTCACGGCACGTCAGTGTCTGCTAACAGGGTGTGTTTTACTCACTTAAATTGTTTGTAATGGTCCTCCTTTTGATCCAGATACTCTTCCTTCATCTTCTAGTCCCCCTAGCTAGGGTCAAAGGAAAAATAATGTTCTCTGGGGACAAAGAAAAGGATGGAGATCTATTTCATTAATTAATTGAGAACCGGTTTCTGATCATCTTCAAGTCCTTAATGTTTTATTTGCGAGGCTGAAGCTCGTGCCCATTCTTCATGTGATCCACAAGCTGATGACCAGGAAGTGAGGCAGCTGGTTTTGGTGTCATTAGCCGCTGCTGGTTTGCATTTCCAGTGAGGAGAGGAGGCTGTGGTGGCTTCCTTGGAGGGAGAGCAGAGGTGCCGGTGGTGGGTTTGCTCTCCTCTGCGCCCGGCCAGGAGGACTGGTTACCCATCTCTTCCCTCAGCTAAGGGAGCAGTCAAAGAGGTAAGGGGGGAGCTTGCTGAGATGTGTTCACCTCTGGGAGTCTTGGCAGCAGGCACCCACGAGCACCCTCAGATGGCTGAGCAGTAACGCTCGGGGGTGAGGAGCATCTTGGTCTGGCTGGGTCTTCCCGTACCGCAGGCGCTGCGTGGCTGGGAAGCCACGTGAACCAGCGCGCGTTGAGCTGTTCCCTTTAGCTCTCTGGATCCGAGTTTGGTATTGCGAATATCCGTACTGGAGGAGCGCAGTCTGGAGGCAAAGATGCTTCTGCTCCCTGCAGAAATAGCAGCACCCGACCTCGGGTGCCACGGGAGATGAGAGGCAGCTGATTATTTGGTATCCTGCGCTGTTCGGTGTGGCGTTAGTAAGTGACCCCGCAGTCTGTGCGGGGCTCTCTGCTCACTGTATGGCTCTGCCGCTTGCTTCAGGAAAAAAAAAAAGACCTTGGATGGCTGTGGAGCACTGGCTGCACCCAAGCTTCTCGTATGGGCTTTGGCGGTGCAGCCCTTTTCAACGGCCGTCCCCGTGCAGAGGGAAAGCTGGTTCCCCTCTGCTTCCCAAGCTCTCCTATAGCAGCACGGAGACTGTGCGTAGCTTCTCATCTTCCCTTTTTATCTGCAGCGGAACGACTCGAAGGTCATGCCGCATCTATTACACAACCTTTGTAGCCATGGAAAAGGTGCTCTGTAATCGTTAAGGAGTATTTACTTGTTTCACTTGCAAATGCAAAGACGCTTTTTTTTCAGAACTGATTTGTTTGGAGGCAGCACTAAAATCCTTCAAAAGGAGCGCAAACTAAACAGCGTGTGACAGCCAGCTCATTAGTTGTTGTGTACAAGGTGGTTATTTTACTGGGCGATGCACATCCCTACGTCCGCACGTGTGACCAAGTGTCACGGGATGTATAGAAGGACTGATTAAAACCATGCCTTTCCCACATCTGGGTTATATTAGTCCAGAGAGAAAATATGCGGCTTAAACTCTCTGTGGATAATTAGCCTGACATGTTGCTTATCGGAAGGCACCCTTTCCTGGTGCGGCTCAGCAGACGAGACGGCAGGAGGAATAAACACCAAAGTTGCTTATTCACAGGCAACGTCTCCAGTTTCTGGCAGGGCTTGACTCGTGGTTTTAATAAATCTGCTCTGGACATATTAGCATGAAAATAACAGAGCTTAATTTCAGCCTGGGTATTATTATTTTGGTGTGTAATTCCTTCCACTGAAGCCCATAATATGCAGAGTCTCTATGGTGAGAACGACTTTCACGTCCATGCTAATGAGAGTGGCGGAGCTCAGCTGAGCAGGGCTGCGGGGGGAGGCAGCGGTGGCAGTCGGCGGCCGGAGGGCCTCCTGCTTGCACAAAGCCTTTGTTCAGAGAAAAATGCAACATCAGGATCCTTGGGAGGTGTGGCGGTGCGGGGGGGCAAGTGGAAGATGTCGGAGTTTTTAAAGGGAGGATAACGTATCAGGCCATAGGGAAGGACTCAACTGGAATCGGGGTTGTTTTTTTTTTTTAATTTTTATAAGATTCTAGAGTATTGAGCCTGAGAAAAGCATCAGTGAAGTGTAATATCGATGAAGGGACAAAGTATGTCTACTCTGAGTTACACCCCGGGTGAATCCAGCGTCTGCCGCGAGGGTCCCCAGCTTTGGGGGGCTGCCCGTGCCATTTTCTGGTTCCCCTGCACATTGCTGCTATTCCGTAAGATGCCAAACCCCATACTTTTCAGAGTTTGTATATTATAGTTTAGGCAGGTAAGTCAATGAGACAGTAAGGATGAATGAACAAGGGACCGTGGTTCGCTGGGGAGGTAATACAGCTGGGGACGCTTAAATCCAGCTGTGCGGGAGAGATTTACTGGCTCCTATGGTTTCCCTTCACAGCTCTCTGTCCTGCGAAGGACAGCTTTGTAAGTCATTCTGCCATCCTTGGCGGGGGGCGGATCTTCAGTCCCTCCATAACATGGCACAGCTTGTTTGGTCATTATTCCCGCACTTCGGACAGTGGCGTTGGAGCACGGGAAGGTGCAGACTCTGACGACTGCTGTCTTGTTGCACGGGAACCATGGCTAGCATTTTCTTTGCGCTTCTGTGCTTCAGCAGTAAAATGGATCAACAGAGGAAGGAGAGCAAAAATGTAACCGTCCCTGCAACGCGGTCGGCCCTTCCTGAGGATGAACAGCAGAGCCCTGTGCATAAGGTGCATTCCTGAGCGGTCACTGCACCGCACTATTAACGGGGATGACACCAAAAAGTGACACGTCCAGAAAGCTGTCTGCAACTGCGTCACCTGCAGCATCACTGACCAGGCACTGCTGGCACTGAGGTCAGCAGCAAAACTGCTCGGGCTTGACCCTCTTTGTCAAAATGTTCTTGTTCTCTCTCTTTTGGGGGAAAAAAACCCCCACTTTGTTCCCTGTAGGGTTCTTGGGGGAGCTGTATTTGCCCACCTCTCTGACCTGTCCCCCTGGGGATTGCACCCCCCTCCCCTGAGCACGGGGTTAATTAGTGCCTGGTTCTTCCCACGCTTCCCAACGGCTGGAGAGCATCAGGCCGGGCTCCAAACCTGGAGCTGCCTTGCACGAGGCTTCCCAGGCAGGCAGTGAACCTCACTTTTCAGCTGGTGCTGGAGAAAGATGCGTGGACGCAGAATTAGCTAAGCCACGTTAGGAGCAGTAGCTGTTTTGATGGGCAGTTTCTCCACGGTCATGAAATAGGGCAGACGAGGCTGTAGGAACTCCTGAGGCTGAATCACTCCCTCGGTAACTCCCTACGAACGAGCCCACGTTACGCAGTGAAACCCAGGGGAAAGACCCCACGTCGGTGCCAACTGAGCCGCTGTCGTGATCCTCAGTCGGGCACGGAAAGCCAGGTAACTGCTTCAATCCCGGAGCAGCCCTAAATGCCTACGCAGAGCCTGAATAAACCTCGTCACGCAAGAGAGATTATTAGCTTAGAAGTAATCCCATGCTTGCAGACACGGTGTTTTGGGCCAGCCAGCTGCCGTCTCACCCGCTGCGGGGCCTGAAAGCTTTAATGAGCGCTAATGAAGTGAGACGTGGGGAGGGGGGGGGAGTGATGGAGAGGGGGTGTCGGGATGAAGGCAGCAGAAAGTGCTTGTGACTCTGCTCCTGTGCACCTTTCCCATGCGATGCTCTGTGAGAAGCGAGTGACGCAGCACGTTCTCCGTTCCCGGGGCCAGGTGGACACCCGGATGGCAGATGCCGTGTGCTCACAAGCATAAATGGGCAACCCTCCACATCCCATCTCGGCTGGCGTGCATTTCTGGTGGGTTGGGTTTAGCTTTCTGGCTGTAAAATGAGGATGATAATTTCTCATGGAAGACAGACTTGTTCCTTCCTGCGAGTACCTGTGGCAGGGAGAACGCCAGCAAAATGCTGTGCAACAGGCGGCTCTTCGGCAGCTTCCAGAGGTGCTGAGTAGTTAAAAAAAATCAGGATCCCACAGGTGAAATAGCGTATCACTGTAAAACTAAAGGCAGCATCATACCATTGCGGGTCAACAGTGGGGCTGAACACAAGTGTCATCAATAGCTTTCATGTTAGGACTTCCTAAATGTCAAATGCTTCATGTAGCAAACCTGATCTTCCTATGATAAAGATTTGTGTGCGGTTATCTAGGGTTTAAAATGGGTGACTTGTATGGCCCATTGGGAAGACTGAACCTCTTTGTCCCCCATACGGACCTGTTTCTGTCCCAGGTGGTGTGTCTGCTTGCAGCCCTCTCTTTGCACTGCTGAGATAGGGAAATCTGCACCACTGTTTGGGGTTTTTTTTTTTCTCTCCCAGCCTGAGTGTCCATAACTGGACATTGGTCACCAGGTCCCACATCCATAATCCCAGCTTGTTCCAGCTTTTCCTTCTGGGAGGGAGGTTGTCCATGTGACCGTTCCTCCCCACGGCACGGGATAACCAGGCTCTTCCGTCCACACTCCAGTCTCCATTGCCCCATGGAGGTCACAGAGAGGCTCCCAGTCCCTCTGCTCGCTCTTGCCCACGTTGTTTTCCCGCTCCCCCGGGCCTTGCGGAGCCTTTACCCCGGCGGCCTTGCTCCGACATCCCATCTGATGTTTCCTGAGGGCTTCCTTTCCGATACGGGCTTCCCTCCTGTTCGCCGCCGGATGCTGTCTCGGTTTTCCCCTTGCAGCTCTCCCTTTCTCGTGGCTTTCTGCCCTGCTGTCCGCTGCCGGCTTCCTGGCCGCTTATCTCCCTTTCTTCCGCTCATTGTCCCCGTTCCTGCAGCTGGAGCCCAGCCTCCCGCTGCCGGGTACCAGGGACGTTTGCTTCCTCCCATCGCCCCGTGTCCCCTTTTGAGGTGGTCTGTGGGTATCAGTTACAGGGGAATTTGCCCAATCTTTGGAGAATTTCAACTGAAATACCCAAGAGCTCTTGGTACATTGCTGATCCTGCAGCAGCTCTCACGATTTAACGTCAAAATTTCCCCCCCCCACCCCAGGTTGCCAGGAAATGGAAGTGCTGGAGCTGCTGAGAGAGAGGCCTGGCCTCTCCTCGCTTGCGTGGGTGGACGAAGTGTTCTTCCCCAGCTTTGTCCCTGGAAATGACCGCATCTGAAACCAGAGCAAAGCAAAACAACCCCAGCCCCCAAACAGCTGATTTTTCATATTTCAGGCTGTGCAACTACTCACTTGCTAAATATTTCAGCTCAGGGCTTACGGCTTGGCAGCGGAGAGCTGAATGCTATTAGGAGAAGTATTGGGCGGCCTTAAATACCGCGGTGTGAGAAGCCCCTCGGCTGATGTCTAAGTACTGAGTAGCCCGTTGCCCAGCTTGGCCAGTTTCTCCTCGAGTGCAAACACAGCACAGGATGTTCTTAACATACCACTTAAGGGGGGGGGGGGAGAAAAAGGAAAAAAAAAGATGTTAGCGTTTGCCAGTTGAACTTCAGTCCGTGCTTTTAGCACGTTCATTTTTGTTTCATGTCATCGTGCGTCTGCAGCTGTCAGGAAGGCGGGCTCTGGACAGGGCTGGAGGGGCTCTTCAGGCCCCAAGTTTTGCTGCAAAGAGGTTCCCATCCATCCAGCATGTGGCTGCTGTGACAACTGCTCGGTATCAACCAGATCCCAAAATATCCTCATGTGTTCCAGATATTTCTGGGAGTGATTCGGAAAGCCAAGAAGTGCAGTTTTATCTTAAATGGCCCTGAAGATCAGTCAGGCTTTTGGTCCTTCCCCTACTTAAAATCACATAGTAAACGGGAAGCAAATGCTGATGCCCACATTCCTGCCATCATTATCCTGAAAACGGGTTAATTCAAAGGTCTTTAATCCTTGAATTTTCATGCTGAATCCCTGGTAACCCTCTGTTATCCATTGTAAAGTCTCTGTTAATTCCCAGAAGACTGACTCCCTTCAGCTAAAATTCTTTTTTGCTTTTGATGTCCTTCCCCATGATTTGCATCTCCATCTTTTTGAGAATTTAGACGTCTCTGGAGCTTGATTTACATTTGTAACTAAGGCTTTGTGAGGGCTCCCGGGGAATATGCGCGATGAACCCAATGGTGAATAGGTTTCACAGGGCTTTACGGTACCAGCCCGTGTGCTTGGGGGTAGGAGCTTTCTCACCATTCCCTGTTCCTCTGGCACCAGGAGAGTTCATTTGTCTTCCTCGGGCACGGCTTGTCGGAGCAGGGGGAAGCTTCTCCAGTGCTCTGCGAATGGGAGGAATCAAAATAACGGGAAGTCTCTGAGCATCAGCTACACGAGACTGATGGGGATCCTATGCGCTTTCAGGCATTTAATTCATGAGAAAGAAAGGCTGGACTGTGGTGCTCGTCCCAAACACCGCTCGGGCATGTCTGTGAATCACCCTCTACTACAGAGGAAAACCGCCTTCCCCTACTGCTGTGTAATAGTTTACAAGGGATGCCAAGTCCTGTGGTAATCAGTATAGTCAGCAATTAACGTTGAAGAACTCCCCCATTCCAAAAATCAAACCCAATGTGCGCCCTAAAGTCTATCCGAAGCTTTTTTTCCTGCTCCTGGTGACTGACCTGAACATATCTGAAATTCAGTGTGGGGTTTTAAAGGTTGCAGTCTCAGCGAGGAAGGAGTTAACCTTTTCTGCCTGGGAGCAAGGAAATTCTTAGTTTTAGCGCAGACATTTTTGCAGAGTTAGAGGGTTGGATCAGCCACGGGGAGTTAATTCATACCCTCCACACGCTAGAAGGATACACATCGTTGCTAATAAATTTGCAGAAGACGGTTTCCAAAGGCTCCAGGAGACATCTCTCTGCATTCAGCTGGGTTTCAGAGCATTTTGTTCCTGGAAGGTTGAGAGGAAAAGGTAAATGTCAGGGTATTTCTTTCTTTGCCAGCATGGTCATGGAAAACCTATTTGACAAACAGCTTTCCCCTTCCCTGCTCTCAGCCAGTGCTCCCTGCCCGACCAAAGATCTCATTCAGCCCCTCGGGGCTCGCTTAATCTACCAGCCACCAAAGAGTGTCTCGTGACCTTGCAGGCCCTGAAACACCGTTTCCCCCCTCCTTTTTTTGCCACCTCTACCTTCCGCCAATACTTCACGTCTGTCCCCTTAGCTCCACGTGCTCCGCTACATTTTTTTTGGCGATGCATCTTCCATATTGCACCTCTTGTCCGCTCCTGGGTTTTTCCCTCCGTGGTTATTCCCAGGACACATAGGGATTCTCCTCTGCCCCATGCAGCTGCAAGTCACAGCTGGCTCTCCGCTTCTGCTCCTCTGTTCTGCCTGGGTCATGGCTGCATCACGGCCATGAGCAACACCCACCAGCACAGCAGGTTCCCGGCGAAGGAGGACACGGTTGGGCAGGGGAGGGAAGACCAGCAAGTGCTAGTAAAGCTGGGAACTAGAGATACAACCCCCATTTGTGCTGCGTGACACCCTGTCTTTCCAAGGCCGTTCAGCCCAGGAAATGCTGTGCTGAAGGGAGCGGGGAGCAAACGTGGCCGGGAGGCAGGAGTGGGCATGTCCGCGGGCTAGGAAAATCCACTGTGCCTAGGAGGAAAAGCCTGGCAGCGACCTCTCTCTTCCAGAAGAGCTGAAGTGCATAATGCCTTCCCCTTTAACTTGGCTAAGAGTTTTATGTGTGTTGCCATTAAGAAGATGGAAAAATATTTCCTTTCACTTTTCTGATTAGGAAAAAAAATAAAATAAAAAAAAAAAAATCATCCCACAATGCGCATTTTGCAGAGGCATCAAAGGAATTACCTCATTGTGCATCAGATCCTATAGGTGAGGTCATCATTGCCGCTATGTTCCTAATCTTCTTAAACTAGTTCATTAAAAAGATTTTCACCTCCTAGATGTTTCCAAATCTCTTTCTCTCACAATGTCTAAGACACGCAGGTTATGCCTGTAAGAGATAATCGGTTCCTCTAGTATCGCTATCCACATATATCTTCAAATATCGCATGGTCACTTACGGAGAAGGAACCCACTTAACTTTCTGTGGGAAGTGAAACGTGTGCCACTGCCAAGGACATGCTTCTACCAGCTATTGTGGCGTCTGATTCAGCAGCGTGCTGGAGGTCCCCTCAGGTCTGCTGGCACGCTTGCAGTAGGCTTGCCACGCTGACAGATTCTGTTGACTCTCATGTACGTTTTACATCTGATTCCTGTCGGACAGAGATTTTATTTTTTTTTTTTTTCCTATTTGCATCCTGCTTTTAAAAGTAGCCACCGTAGTATCTATTAAAATGATAGATCTCCTTTGATGGCACTTGATAAAACCCTTTTGAATGTCTATTACACTTTTTAAAAGCATTTTGCTAAACCATCTGCCAGCAGGAAACAGGGCAGGAAAGCTGCTGATCCTACACTAAGACCTACCCTGTGTTCAGCTCTCTCGGAAGAGAAGCCTGATTTCCATCTCATGGCAGTGTTTGATGACTTCCACATGCCCTGTATTTTAAACAACTTAATCTGATCATATTCTGAGAGTGTTTGTTTGGACTGTGACTGATTCTGAAACTGTTTCGTATCAGGAGCTATTTGATATGCTTTGGTGGTATGCGGAAGATGGGTATGCGACGCTTCCACCTATGAACTCAACCGACGCAGGCTCATTTCACTCTGTTGTAAATTACACTGCTTGGGTTCATCTCCCCTTAAATCCCTTTGATTCTGATGACAGACTTCAGCTTTTTGCAAACAAATTTGATGTGAAGCTTTGAAAGACCATCTTCGGAAGTCAGTTAAGGAATATACTCTGAATCGCTCAGAAAACTAAATGTGCTTGATTTCCTCAGTACATTAGCCACAGAGCTTTGAGAGTCAACTACATTTTTCAGATGAAGAGTCCATTAATTGTGGAATATATGCTTTTTTTTTGTGGAGATTATAGAAGAAAATTGTGGCTGGAAATGCTGTAGTCCAATCTGAAACCAGAGGAAGGAATTATAAGCCAATATATTATTCCAGGGATGCATGAAACTCCAGCAAACACAAATTCAGACCTGTAAGGGAAGTTTTGACTTTTGCCACTCCATTACTTGAACTGATGTTTTCTTTTTTAAAGAAGGAAAAAAAACCTCAGAAGGGAAAGACTTCTTCTTCACCACCCGTAACAAAAAAAGTGAGTTTCAGCATTGAAGCACATCCGAAACCGCCCACGGCGCCACTGTATGTCAGGTACGTTTTGCAAGGACTTTCGAGTGCAGTAAAGCCGTTGGATTTTGTGTCGTTTTTGTGGAAAAGCCCAGGTTAATGTCTGGCACGGCTCTCCTGGGCTTTAAGCCACGCACAAGCTGAGGGCTGGGGCACTGCGGGAGGTTGGGGAGGAGGTGGACGTGTATCTCGGGGGGCAGAACGGCTTAGGGTGAGCTATGCGCTACGCAGGCGACTTGAAGATAAATGGCAGCCCACGCCAGGTGGGATAAAACCTCGGGGTTGAAGCATAATAAAGTAGGGATTTGTTACGTCGATGTCTCGGTATATCTCGTTCCTTTGCAGGAAGGCGAACAGTAAGTCAACGTAATCAACGCTGGCACCGCGGCCGAACCTCGCTGCCTCAGACTTTGCTTAGGATCTGCAAGGACTGCTGCCAGAAGGTCTAACGTCCTCAATAAACTGCACAGGAATTTCGTCCGTGTCGCTGCGGACCTGTTACGGAGCTCTGCCCCCGCTGCAGGAGAGCGCTAGCAGGGGTCCAAGGAGCACCGGTGCTTCCTCGGGAAAGCGCGAGGAGCGTAAGCATGGCTGCTGCTGGGAGGAGAGCGAAATGATCTCCATATTTCCAGATTATTTTACTATGAACCGTTTGTCTTTCTACA
Source organism: Grus americana (assembly GCF_028858705.1). Classification (NCBI taxonomy): domain Eukaryota; kingdom Metazoa; phylum Chordata; class Aves; order Gruiformes; family Gruidae; genus Grus; species Grus americana. The sequence continues at coordinate 37,199,384 of NC_072857.1, forward strand.
ATGTTCGGGTGCCAAACTGATACAGACAAGAGCTTGATTTAACAAACCTCTTACTCCTCTTGCAGAGGACCCCAGGCAACAGCCCACAGTACCAGGCATGGTTAAAGAGAAACCTCCAGCCTCAAAGACTTTGCGGTCTAATACCAACCTACATTCAAACGTTAGTTGTAGTAATTATAGTTGTATGGGAAACCAATCAAACAACTCGAACAAGTGTGTAAGGACCAGTCTTGTTTAAATAAGCTAGATGATTGGACTGTTTCAAATAGCAGAGCTTAATGAATTTGCGTTGAGTTTTTGACTGGTGCATCCAACTGATGGTGAGGTGGGGCTTGTCTTGAGCAATGAACGCAGACAGAGCCGGATCCAAAGGAGGACGTGGTGTTTAGTGGGACCCCACAATATTCCTTAAAAATATCTGAAGTGTCCTTTTCTTGGCGTTGGCTCTGTAATGGGAAGACACGGTCCCAAGTCGCAGACGGTGTTTCTTGGTGATTTTTATAGATCGGTACTGCAGTCAAGATATACAAACCACAGGAATGGCATTGCAATGTGTGCAAGTGCACATTAAACTGGACATAAGTAAAATGAGTTTGGAAATGGAGTTCCTGTCTGACTAGGCTTTATGTCTTAAACCTCGCCCTCTGAATATGTTATTCTACTGCCCCGAACTCTCCCTTCCCCGGTTATTTCTTTAAAAGGACACCTGTACGTGAGAAGAGGTGATGCTGCTCCTACAAGCAAACACACACACACGCAGAAATTCGTAAAAGTACCCGGTAAGCATCCTCATCTCCATCTGCCTTAGAGGTGTGACTGAAGCTCGTATCTCCTGTTCCAGCCAGGTCCTTTCCCCTCATTTTATTTTTAAGAAATGCAATAAATGCTAAAAAAGATTTCTCTGGTTGTTTTCTATTTTTAGTTTAGTTAGTCCTATCTAAATGGCACCCCTGATCCTTCCTGCGAGGCTATTTCCATCCCGCAGGCTTCCTTGCGCAGGCAATGCTACCCAAAGCAAAGCGGACACCTCAAACTGCCCCCTGAAGCTACGCAGGCTTAGTTGGAGGCTGCCTGCTCTTTCTCCCAAGGACGCCAGAGAACCGGTTAGGAAAATCCCTTCGTAACCCTGCAGGCAGCAAAACCCAGGGAAAACTGAGCTTGTGAACCAGCAAAAAGACACACAGCATCTCTGAAAAGCTGCTGGGGAGAAACCACACGGTTATTCCGGTAACAATGGCTGGCACCGGGAATGGAAAATCACTTGCTAGAGAGTCAAACGGTCTCTTTGCCTTCTGCCGCACGAACTGATGCCCCATCTCTGGCATCTCTGGCTGCTTATTTAACCAAGGCAGAAAGCTAACAGGGGTACGAATGCGCCTGATGCCTTCACCGTTGCTGCGCCAGGTATTAAGGGTGTATTAAATCAATACGTATGCCTGTGCGGTGCTGCTTACCTGGTTAAGTGCAAAGGTTATTACGTTCTCACACGATGCGTTACCGGCTGGTAAACTGCTTTGGGTTGTACGTTACCCATAAGTACAACGGTTTGTTTCATAGCTAAAAGGTTGGATAAATTAAAATGCTAAAAAAAAATAAAATCTTTTCTTGATGCAAGAGTCGCTGATTTTCTTTGGCCTCCTCTGAGTTTTCTGGAGGCTGGGCAGAATAAATGCAAATACAAAATTGGAGTAACAGGGATCAAGCTCTAAGCTATATACAAGCAGTTTAAATATATATCCATAAATGTATATATAAAGTTTGCAGTGTTTGCAAGTGAAGAGTTTCCATTTTCAGTGGAAAAGTTAATAAATATTAGCTCCACGCCATTTTAAATAAAGATGGGCGATGTAACGCAATTCAAATAGGGTATTTAGACGTGTAAAGCAGATGAACTCTGATGAAGACTATGTCTTCATAATGAAGACTGGATTTCTCACATCCAAAATGCGATCTTTGATTTATTTCTGTTGCAATGACGTGGCATGACAAGAAATAGCGATCAGAACAAAGCTAGTAGCCTCAAAAGGAGGCAGTGCTGAATCAAAAGCCGCTAACATCACTTTAAAGGGCATCCAAAGTGAAAAACAGAAGGTGAAGCTGGTAGTATTATTGGATATTAATGCCAGTTCAGCAGCAACGGACGTGCCTGCATTAGACGAAGCCGTGTGCTAACAAATCTCCCTATAAAGATAAGGAATTTTTTTTAATACTGTTTTTAAATATTTATAACCATTTTAGTGAAAATGTTGATGAAATGGAAGTATTTCCAAGCAGCAAACTTTTCACAGGCTATGAGGAGCTGTTATCAGGGAAGACTGTCTCAAAATAAAGTATAATTGGATAATGAGAGAGCATTATATTGAAATGTCAGTAAATTGGATACTTTTTCTGGGTGGTGGTTAGTATTTGGTTGGCAAACTTAACTGATGTTCTCCCGGACAGACCGGACCGGCAGCCTGGAAATAACTATTTCAGACAGCGGCTTCCCAGGCGTCGGTTTAGGAGCCTCAGCGTTGAGTGCTATTTATTAATTCACAGTTCCCTTTACAAAGAAAAAAGTTTGCTTTTTAAGCTTACATGTATTTCAAATACAAAGACACCGGTTTGGTAAAATATTTATGTTAATTAAACTAGAGGTTTGGTTGGAATTTGGATTTTAGGAGGGATGCTATCTCGTGTCAGCGGTACGCTGTTATCTTCTGTCCCTAAAATACAGAATAGCTAATTCACCCTAAAAAGCTTCAGTTACCCGTGCCACGCGCGGGGCTTTAACCTTAGCGTAGGCAGCGGTGTTTTGTGCTCCGTTCACAACAGCCGGCGCAATAATGAGGTGGGAGGTTTTCCTGCACGCTAATATATTTAGTCACAGAAGGATGCGCCCCCGGAGACGGGACGCGCGGTCAGCTCTGCCCCAAGGGACGCAGGCAGGCTGCAGTATCTTGAGCGCGCTTTAACTTATCAGTTAAACAGCAAACCGTTTTGAATGGTAAGGATTATTCAGTGTGGGAAGCGCTTTCTGTACCTCTGCAATGATAACGGAGCCGCTGAAATGCTGTTTTTCAGCGTTTTCAGGCTGGCTTAACAATTACCAGCACGGAGGTTTTCTAAATTGACGTTTTGCCTGTGGGTTTAGCCGGCCAGTACTGCGCGTTTCACCCTTTTGCAAGCCTGTAGAACAGAAGGATATGGAAAACTCCTACTCGAGATTTACACCCTGGACCTCAGGGCTTGTGTCCCGCAACGTCTTCCCGCTTGCACCGTTCCCCGCGGCAGGGACAAGCCCCCGTGCCCTTCACGGGGGTATTTGCCTGCGTAGCACCGTGCGGCGAGAAGCAGCCGAATGGAGCTGGAACCCGCAAACTCTTTGCACCAACTCCCGTGCCGTAAAAATTCTCACAAACCTAGGTATTAAAAATAGTAATCTTCCCGCAACGTAGGCTTTCTTTAGGTTACCCGTCTACCCTTTTTAATACGGCAACTTTAATATTCGCATCCCTTTTCACAGCGAGAGACAAAGAGTATGCCTGGCCGTAATTCTTTAAAAAAAGGAAAAAACCCAAGTCGACTTTAAGCTGTAATTACACCCAAAGTATCACAGCTAATTAAAGCTCTGCCTAAAGTGAAGCCAGGGCTGCAGCTGGTGGGAGCGGTGGCCCATTAAATGCTGCCAGCTGTGGCCCATTACTGGCCCTCCCAGTAGTGGGGGAAGGAAAAGGAGTAATTAAAGGAGTTTGGTAAAGCTGAGCTGGTACGACATGGCTGGCTTTTACCTACTGTGGTAACACGTGATGTATCGTCTTACTTTGGAATGGAATATACTGATTAGTTTCTGTTCGTTTGCTTTTTCAATGGTGTGTTTGGACTGCGTGCTTTAATAACTTTAATCAGCGGCAGAGGTCTGCAGGAACGAGAATCCTCTGCTAGAGGAATTGTAAATGTTTTATGGAGCTTGCCAGTGTTGTTCCTGAAAGTTACCCAGAAATAAATGCCAGTTCCAGCCTTGTAAGAAGGCAGCAGGTTTGCCTATGTAACTTCTTGATTTTTTTAATTTACTTCTGTAATTCTCACCTTCTGTGGTGAGAGCTGTGTTCAGTGTTCAACGGTCTGCGTACGAGCACTGGAGCCAGGCAACCTTCATGGGGTGAACTGAAGATTTTTGCCTTAATGTCATGACGAGGCTTATTTTTACGATTGTGGCTATGAAGTTCTGAACATGCTGAGCTTGCACTTGGGAAATGGTAATTGTACCTTTTTGGGTTTTCAGGGTCACAGCTCTGCGTGGGGTAGGGGTCTGTGAGTTGGTAAAGCAGAAGTTCTGGTTGAAGCAGAAGATATTTCCTAAGAGATACGGCTCTCCCTGATTACCCCTGACCTTAGAGCACTGAAGAGCAGTTTCCTTCTGGCTCTTTAAAAAAAAAAAAAGCTTCTCTATCTGCACTTTTCCAAGTGCAAATACTGATTTTTTTTTAATTTTTTTTTTTTTTTTTTTTAGCAAATGCCACCCAAAACTGCAAGGCATAGGCTTAGCAACTTTCAGCTCTGCATTAACACATGCCAAAAAAATCACAGTGCACTCTCAGTTGTAAGCTTGCACTGATCACTGGGGTGTTTTAGGTGTTGTTGGGACAGCGTGTCTTTATTTCCAAACGGTTTTTGAGTAGGAATCTCAGGGATAATGCAATTTTTTTCCAATAGAAATGTGTTGGTGATAGAGACTTATGCTGGAGGCTTTCACGCAGGAGTTTGTCGACGGTAGAATATTCTTGTGGCGATTTTCATGCAGGAATTTGTTGTTTGCATGGTCTTACTGCAAGAGGAACGATGAGTTTTAAGGCACAGGATGGAAAGGAGGATACTAGGTCAGTGTGAAGGGATGAAAACTGGGCACTCTGTAAGAGGCAGTTGTTGGATGCAGCACGGGGGGGTAACGTCGAATTGGCCGCTCAGTGAAACTGGTGGGGAAAGCTCGTGCCGAGGAGGCTGAGGAGGACTATGCCCGACTCATGTTTCCCAGCATCTCGGACGGTTATAAGCTTGAACCTCAAAAAATTCAAGACAATGTAAAATAATTGTAGAAAAGTCAGGTCTTTAACTGTGCCTTCTGTTAAACAATAGCAAATTGTTTTCTCTCCCCAGAGAAAACCTGAGTAAAAGTGGATCGACAGGGATAAATAGCATTGAAGTTGGTTAATTACTGCGAGTCTTTATTATGGGAACTGATGGGCACCCACATCTCTAACATGGTGGGCATCCTGCCACCACGATTGGTACCAACACCACGCTCCAGAGGATGCGCTCGAAGGTTCTTCAAGACTCTCATTATTCAGGTGGGTTTCGGACCAGGGTCTAAAGGAACTGAATAGATGCTGATAGCTGTTATTATCATCATAGCTTTATGTATAACTGCTTGCTGTTTAATTTTGAAGTGGTATACCCTGGTGATATGATAAATATAGTGACAGCACTGTGGCAAAATATATTCATTTGTTGGGGGGGAAAAAAAAAAGTAAGGCTGTGGGTAAGGAGCCCTGCAAAAATTAACTTGGATAACAACTGCCTTTGGTGAAATTAGAAAACTTTCCTCTCAGTTCACAATTATGTCTGTAAAGGAGAAAAAGAAGGTCCTGTAAGCGCCTCAAAACGTGGAGCAGACTAGGGAATGGTGATGTGAGGAAGTTAAGAATACCCCAGCTGTTTCACAGGGGAGTCTTGGCACCTCGCGCTGAGAACTTTACCTTCATCTGTTTAACACAGAGCATCAGTAATAGCACTCATTATCTAGTGAAAGTGAGGGGACGACACAAGGTCTCTAATTTTGAACGAGTGCTCCCCACTCAAAATTTGTCAGTGGGATACATAATAAAAATGCAACTTTTTAAACAAACTCATATGTTGGTTAAGAATGCATATAAACTACTTAGTCTGCGTTGTAACCTCCGCAGAGGAGAAATATGGACATAAACCAGAAGTGCATCACTTTTGCCAAAGGCTTATGAGATGCTGCTTCTCTTGCCTTCCTTTAATTATATTTTGAAAAAATTATTAGGGCCTTGTGTAGAGACTCTCCCTGACTCAAAGTGGGTTTGAAAATAGCTTGGTCTCTGTGGCTGTAGCACGTCAGGTTGACGAGAGAGCATTTGTTAAGAAAACAAATCTACTTTTAGGCATACAGATTAAAAATACGCAAACTATGCATTCCCAAATGACCTCATTAAAAGTTCTGCCCTTTAGATACGAGGGGAGGGCTGTGGGTTACGCTACAAATTAAAGGCTCTAGTTTGGAGGCAAATTTCTCTTTTTTTTTTTTTTTCCCCTGAACTTCCAAGAAGAATGCCTAGCTTTGTGTTTCCTTTTACACGTCTGAATGGCTGCCTGTTCCTACATGTGCGATTCGTTCTCCGGAGAAGATGTCAGAGCTGTATTATTTGACTAACTCAATGGGACTACGGCCAGATCATCTCGCTTGAGTCATCCGAACGGTAATATTTCATCGGGCAGACAGAGCTCTGGCGTGCGGCTCGCAGCACTGGAAAGAGGTAGGGAAGGGAGAAGAAAGACCCAAGTTGAGCGCTTCCCACCCCGTTGGCCTTCCTGGCACTGTGTAGGAGAAGCGCTCCGGGGAGGTTTTCCCTGCTTTTGCTGTTGGTCATGGAAAAAAACTCACAACAGGGGTTTGTTCCAACATGGAAAGGAGGAATTTTTGTCATCTTGAAGAAATTTATTGGCTAACGGAAACATTTCCTATCAAGCTCTAGCATTGTAACGTTACTGATAGATTACTGATGGAGACAGAGCAAACCACAAAATATCCTTTCTGAACTGAATTATGAGTCCAGTAGCACATGTCAGTGTTTCAGAGCAACGTTATGAAAATGTAGTTAAGTGCCTTTTTCAATTTGAGCTTTGCTTTTCACTTTTTTGTTGGTTTTGTTGTTACATTTGTGTTTAGAAATGAGTTAACTTTTTAAATTTTAGTTTCTTGGTTTCACCACAAGAGCAGGAGTTGACTGGAAGCCAAGGATTTTTGAGCAGTTCTGTGAACTGGGCCATTCCAAACCCAAAAAGCTTCTCATTCTTAACTACCTTCATTCTTTCAAAAATAATGCATACGTATTCCCACTGGCAGCTTGTAAACAGTCCAGAAAGCCCACTCTTGATTACTCAGATAGGATGACTTTAGAAATTTGGACACACCTTGCTGCACAGAGAATCTTTTTTTTTTTTTCTTTTTTTCTTCCAGTGCATTCTACTAGGCAGGCTGAGGGAGCTATCTGAAATGGTAGTTCTGACCTCTTTTATGCTTAATTATCCTCTCACTTAGCTTAGTAAGAGGGTTTAGGTGATGGTGTCCAAACAGAGATGCAGGAATGAGCCTTGCAGGGACTTGAGAAGATCTAGGGTGATTTGGGCTTGCTTACCTGCAGGAGGTGGGTACATAAAGGACTAAGTGCCAGCACTTAGCTCATCTTCCAAGGGAGCGGAGCCTCCAAGAAACTAAGCGCTGCCCCATATTTTGGCTTTTTCTCACTCTCGGGCACTCAATAGCTCAGCTGGCTGCTGCACTCTTACCACAGCTGAGCAGATGGGGAATTACAGTACAGAAACCTAACACAGAAACAAACTTCTGGCTAATCAGGACAATAGGGATTTTTGTGAATTGCTCTCTGGAAGAAAAGGCCACTTGGCTGTTGAGTGAGGCTTCCATCAGAAGCGGTACGGTTCTGCAAATGCGGCAGCAGCAGCTGCTTTGAAGCCGCTGGTGCGGGTGGTCTGCAGCCTGTGGATCGCTTGGCAGGACCATCTACAGCAACCCTGTCCCCTCTGTCAGAGCAAACCTATTCGGAGCCCTTAATCTGAGGTGTTGGACACCATGGGAAGGCTTTTCTAGGGGCGGCATGTTCAGTCGTGCCGGTGTGTATTTCAGTATTCACAAACATTCTGCGTACTGCACCGTGTCACGTAGGGTCCACTAACCTTGTGTAGAGCTTCACCTCTTCAAAACCTCACCTAGCAGGTGGTGGGTTAAGAATTGACCAGCTGTTTGCAATGAGCTAATCCTTTGTAAAACTTTCTCTTATGCTATTTGAGAATTCCTATCAAGGTCTGAAATCAGTAGAAATGTAGAATAGTTCAGGTTTGAAAGGCCCACTGGGAGTCATCTATGATTGGTTAGATCAGGCTGCTCAGGAGCTTGCCCACTGGCGTTGTGCACGCCTCCAGGGATGGAGATTCTGCAATCTGCTCCAGTGTTTGACCACACTCGTGGTGAAAATAATTTTGCTTATCTATCGTATATGTTACAACCCGTGGTGTTCCAAGGCCTGCCAAAGGCCGTATCTCACCTTAATGCTGCGCTTTAACTGGATCTGTAACGAAGAGTGAATGCAAAATATATTTGTGGATATCTTTGTATAGCAAGTGAAGCCAAAAGAAATACTTTCTTCCAGGCCAAGACTTGCATGGGAAAAGTTTTTCTTGTGTTTCTGATGTTCCTTGCAAACCTCGAAGTCCCCCTTCGCCCCCAAAAAGACGAAGCAAACGTGAAACTGGATTGATGCTCTGAAGCAGTGGGGCGGGGGGGGGGGGTCCATCGCTGTGATTCGATGTGAGCGATTACCTTCAACGCCCTAGAGAGCTGCGAAAGCAGCACATGTGGTCCTCCTCCTGCCTCAGCCTAAAATAAGGCCTGAGAAAAGGGTGTGACGGCTCGAGGGCAAGAGCAGTCAGCGGAGCTTTGCTGTACGGTTCCCTTGGCGCTGAGAAGTGACGCGTGGCAGGAGCAGACTGATGCCGCACAGTTGCTGAAGATCTACAGCTTTCCTTATTTATCCAGGCAAGAAAGTGGCATTTTTTTGATCTGACCATTGCTGGGAATTCCAGCTGTTTAAGCAGAGATAGGACATATGATGGGGTCATTAATACTTTTCAGATAACTTTAATTAAGATGCAATAGTGCAGGCAAATAACAGGAACCCAAGGGGAGGAGGGAGGGAGGAAGTCCTTGCAATCCTAGACTTCCCTCCAGCATTTCCCAGATGAATTCTGTATCAGGCTGCTGGAACAGCTTCACCCTTAAAGCAGGATACAGATACACACATACACAAAAAAAAAGCTGAGCACTGGCTATTCAGGAGTTTGCATGAAATATTTACTTCTAAAAAGCTGCTGTTAATGTTACAAATTCCCTTTAGTTGTTAACCTGTAGGTACATCTACATTTTAAGGCGATGGATATAAATGGAGAGACATAGACATGAATACTTTGTGATAATTAATAAAGCTACAGAAGCCTTAAATGCGAATACTTCCTGTACCTCCACAAACCCGATTCTCTCTCAAATACTTTGTCCGCACGGGTGTGCTAACGCTCCAAACTTCCTTAGTTATGGTCCTCCTAAAAGTGAGCAAACAGACCTTCGGTTCCCGCCTACTATCAAAGTCGGAGCATTAACCTTTACAGCCATCGCACCCCCTTCCGAGACGGCCCCTCTCTCTTTGCAGTGAGCTGTGGATCCCTTTCCCTGACGGCTTTCTCACAACCCAGGAAACGTCCCTGCTTTCCTCCGCAAGCTTACGCTTTCCTCTTGCCCAAAAAGATGATGTAGGGAAACTCCCAGCGCCGCTGTAGTTTATCTGTAGCCAGCGGATGCCTAGGTCTGTGGGTGTAAATGACAATTTTCGTGTTTGTTCTAGTGCAAGATTGTTTCCTTAACTTGAAATAGCAGATACTTGCTCTATTGTCATCAAAATATTGAAAAAAAATTTTTGTTGCTGTTTGGTTTTTATTTTGCTTTTTTTTTTTTTTTTTGCTATAGTTCTTATTAGTCTGGTAAAATTTTTGAAAGCTTTCATTAACTGCCCCCCCACCTTTTTTTCCTAATACTCAAACACTAGTTGTCTTTTAGTCCTTGATGTTATAATTTATTTTTTTTTTGCGTGAACTCTATTTTCCTCAGCCTTTCAAGCCAACAGAACTGGATACGTTGCCCAAAACAAGAGTAGCAGTCTACTTGCTTACATGGATAACTTCTAGGGAAAGGCTAGATATATGTACTAATGGGATGTGTGTAACTGTGACCTGTCATCTCCCAGGCTGAATGAAGAAGTGTAAAAAAGGCTATATGGAGCCCATGAAGTTTGGGATGTTTGCACAATTCACGACAAGTTGTGCAGACTCACCAAGTGACGATGAGGACTTGGTTCAGCAGCACGTTGCACACCTTTGTCTCGGTTCCTCTGCTCCTTTTTTGTAAAAATATCTCTTTTTTTTTTTTTTTTTTATTTTCCCATGGAGGTGGGAACAGGGAACGAGAACGGCACTAGCTGCGTGGGACATGACGTCGGCATTAGCTCAGGGTGGAGTTCATGGGTGTCAGTCTGTAGAAAGGGTGCAGAGCTTGGACGGAGCGAAAGGGGACGTGGAGCTGGCAGGGTCTGTCACCAAGTGACGTGCCAGCTAGGGTGCCCACAGCGACTTCGTGAGCAATTGCTGCCATCGTTACTGTTACATCACTTTTTTTTTTTCCCTCCCCATACCTTTAAATGTGCCTTTTGTAAAAAGACTCCTGAGAACTCCTTAACGCTTCTCAAAGGCTCTTCAGAACTAAAACGTGAGCTCTGGGAGCTGTTCTTCCTTCCCCGATGCAGTCAGCGTTTCTGCCCACATCAGCCTCCCCTGGCTTACTGGGTTTTAGGAAATATCAAACTCCTTTTAGAGGACAGGACAACAGATTTTATTTGACCTGTGAACTTAGATGAGGAAATGCAGAACCACTCAGGAAGCTTCCCTTGGCGCTTCTTTAATTTTCTAATTACTGCTTAGCCCATGCAAACCTCGCTGCTACAGTACAAATATTTTGAGGGTTAAAGGCTGATAGTGGGAGCTGAGCTGCCTCCGCTCGGAACAAGCGTGTTATTAAATATGGTTCAGATCTTGAGGATTTAATAACGCAGCTAATGTGTCACAAAGATGATATGATTCCCACTTCAGTTCTGCACGAAAAACTCTCTAGGAGCTCCCTCAGTTTGCTCTCGGGTGCTGTGGGGATGGTGGTGTATAGGGAGGAGGAGGAGTAGCACAAGGATGTCTTCTCCTCCAGGAGGCTGCCTTGCCATCCCACCACCCCCCGCGGCGTTTGGGTCAAACAGACCTTGACCTCTGCTGTTACCACACTTGCCAAAGGGATTTAAAATTTTTTGTTCTAGCAGCTTTACAATTAGAAACAGCATGTTCTTGGTTTCAGGACCCAGGAAAGGAGAAATTAGCTGAGGTCAGTGTGTAACCTGCAACCACCTCCTCTTGCTCCCACCCTTCAGCTCTCGGCTAAGGGGGGACGCTTTCAACTGCGGCCGAGTTTTTCACCGGGAATTGAACCCTGGAGAACATTCCCTTTTCTGTCTTGCAACATCCCAATACATTGTCTTCCTGATTTTGATTTCCAAAATATTATTTATGCGCGTGTAAGAAATAATTAAAATACTGATACTGCTTGAGTGCGCTTTGTGTGTACGGAGAAGTAGCGGTAAATATTTAACGCGGGGATTGAAAAACCAAATTCATGTTCTTCCAGCGCCCTCTATCACCGAGCCTTTGTAGCTGCGCAGGACCGCGGTGCACGTTATTTTTGGGGAAGCATCGTAACTTTTAGAAACACTTAGAGATTACTTCTTTGGGGGGGGGGGGGGAAGGAAAGGTTTCATAGCTTTTATTTTGCAGGGTGTTTGGTAATACCGCATCCGTCTGCGTACGCAGCAAGTCAGCGAGTTCGGTGAAGCGCGCGCGTGCGTGTGGAGACCAGACTCAACGCGGGCTGCGGGGGCTCAGCGCAGGCAGCGGGGACGTACTCAGGCTTGCTCAGGGAGTGGGAACTCTCCACCTTTCCTTACCCGTCCAAGGCCAGAGAGGGCTGGAGATGGGCAGCGCGTACGGAGCTGTGTTCGTGACTTCAGTACGGCGCTACCGACCCCTGCGTCCGTAGAATAAAAAAAAGACGCTTTGGTGGGAGTGCGGGGAGGGATTGAGCACCCATCTCCAGAGCGTCCTGTTCCTTGTACCCTTTTGACCTACGTGTTCAGTCCCAGCCTTAGGCTTGTTCTTATTTGTCCAAATTTTTATCCCAGTTGACTTCTGGGCTCTGAGCACAGGTCTGATGTTTCCAGGGGAGGTGGCCCCGTGTAGGAGCGCAGCGCTTGCCTGCCAGGCATGTGCCTCCTGCGTTTCAGGTGGCTCGGACTAATTCCTGACGGACTTTCCAGAGGTGTTTTCCAAGCAGCTACCTGGGAGGCTTGTTGTCTGCCGGGTGTTCAGCATTGCACGCTTACTAAACGACTGGCATGGGGAAGTCACGGGTGATGTATTAACTCTCTGGTGTTAATCATTCGGTGAGTACAGTGCCAAATGTTTATACCCCACAGTGCTACTGCTGGAACGCTTTGAGCAAATGCTCTGCAACATAAAAATTTACTCATGCCTTTTTTCCAAACTCTTCAAATAAATTTTGCCTACTTCATCGTTATCTGCCAGAAGCCGTGTCAAATCTCAGTTGGATTGGCTTGAACTCAAAACTGGATCAAAACTGGCAATTTTTTTTTTGTTTGTTTCCCACAAGCTTAGAGAGACAAAGAATTAGATGAATCTAAACAAAATGAAACAAAGTGGGCTGAAAGCCCCGTTCACAATAAGAAAGGTAAAAGGTGGGTTGCAGGAGCTGCTTGAGGGTGACCCCGTATTGAGAGCACGACTTAATCACGTGCGTGCGCTTACAGCGTGGTGAGACCCAAACATCACCGGGAGCGTGTCCTGCTCTTCCCCAGCAGCGGAGCCCCAGCATGCGAGAGCAGAGCAGCTCTGCTGCCTGGCAGGAGACGGGCCTCGACACGGAGCGTGCCTGGAAGAACCGCACGCCGCGCGTTTTCTCCCGCTGGAGACTTTCATGCTGTAAGCTTTGCCCGGGACAAAGTTGGTAAGTCTGGCCTTGACCGCTTTATTTCAATTATTTGAGTGATTGTGGAAGGCCAGGAGAAGAAAGGGGCATTGATATTTGCTTAATAGCTATTTGCTTATCAAGAACCGTGCGTATTTGTGTATGCGTGCGCGCGGGCTGGGAAGCAGGGAGGTTTCAGAGTATTTCCTGTTGTTACCTGGTGGTGGTTGTGTTGCTCAACTCATTTCCACGCAGCCAAAGAAATCCAGAATGGGATGGAGAAGCAGCAGGGTTTTTTTAGCCTTATTGCCGCACCCCCACTGGCAGATGTGGCCACGCTGAATGAAGACAGCCCCTTGCATCATCTTTAGAGCTAATTCCCTCTGCTGCAGTCCTTGGGGAAGTGCGAGAGGATGCGTGAGCTGCCTGGTGCAGCTCCTCCACGGAGCCAGCTCCAGAGGTGGGGAACCTGCTCCGCAGGGATCTCCCCCTAACCGCATCACCAAGCCAAGCGGTTTCTTTCCTCCCGTTTCCTCTCGCCCTTTCTCCCACCGGGGTGGAGAACCATCTCCTTGCAGTTAGGAGGTGGCAGCCTCGGGCAGAGCCGCCTGCGCTGCCGTATCCGAATCGTTGGGAACAGCCTTCTCCGTGGGAGGCAAAGGCGGTTCCAGGCGTGGGCAGGGAAGGGTCGTGTTGTGATAAAAGGCAGCAAAGCTTTTAAAACTCATCCGTGCGAGGCAGGTGCTAAACGTGTCACGCATTTCCCAGCCGAGCAATGCTTTTAAACACATGCTGACTTTAAGCAGGTTAATGACACGCTCCCCGATGTGCATCGCAGAGTAGAAATGCGCTTCCTTGCATAAATACAGTTCAGTCTGCCCTTGAGTGCTTCTCTCAGCAAGTCCTTTATGTATTACTGGAAGGCCCACAGATAGCGTGATGTCGTTGGCAAACAAGAACCAGAACTGGGGGGAAAAAAAAAAAAAGGCTTATATGCCAATAATAATGACAGTTACCCCCCACAGTGAATAAATAACGTGGGCTTTACTACCAAGGGCCCCCTTTTTTCCTGTCCAGCTGACTGCAGCATTAAATGCAACAAGGGATTTGTTAGCTTTGCCGGTGAGGGATGGTCCTGAGCAGCGCTGGAGGCTCTTGCAGTGATTTGGGCATTGCCTGTGGTCAGCAGAGGCCAGCACAGACCCCTGCGCTGCCCGGCCGCTGGCTTTGCAGCCACGCACCGGTTTCAGGCTCCTTTCCCAGAGCTGGCGAGGAAGCTGTGATTGCTTTCTCTCTGGAAAAGGGCTTCTGTACATGCGAGAACAGAATTATTATCCAGGCATCTGTAGTTTAAAAGAACAAAATAAATCCCCACATCACCAAAAAGTGTACTGTTTCGGGTTTAACGAAGACTTCTTTCTCCCTCCCGCCCCTATAGTGGATGCTATATAGTTTAAATTATGTATGGTCCTATTACAGAATAATCAGTGCTAAGTACATATGCATACACAGAGCACAATAAATTATGCATCTTCCTTTAACTTTTCATGAATAAGAGGCATGACATGTATTGATTTCATTTAGACCTGAGTTCAAGAGAGCATTTAAACACATTTCTATTTTTAAATCCACGAATCATCGTAACAGGACTGTTCAGATGCTTTCAGTTAGATATATACTTAATAACCTTGCTGAATTTGAGCCATAATGATAATCAGATTAATATTTTGAACCAGTGCCCAAGGAAGCCAGTGGGAGCCATTTAATCAATTTTACTAGGCTCTTGGAGAAGGATCCATTTTTTTTAATATGCGTATATAATATATGTGTGTGCATATATATCTATTTAATGAAGGAAAATTCAAGGTAGAGCTCCACTGAGAAATCAGAGTCTGTCTGAGCCTGGAGTCACCTTATATCATCATGGATTTCGGTAGCACTAAGAGAAATGAGAGGAAGCTATCTCCAAATGCCACCAGCAGCTGCTGACTCATTCCTCCCTTGCCCAGGACACCCACGCTGAAGGCTGAACCCTCCCCCTGCCCTCATGAGTGAGGCAGCATCCTTTGGGTAACAGGAACTCGTTTTTACATAATGAAATTATACGGATTTTTTTTTTTTTTCTGTTCTGCAAGATATGGGGAAAATAAGTTTTTATAGGACAAAACGTTCAAGAGCACTTCCACGACACAAGGGCTTGAAGCTCGCTGACAGCCCAAAAGGCTCGGGGCTCTGCCTAAACGGGGGGATGGCTTAGCCTAGACCAGCTGCTAAGGTTAGGGCTTCCAGCTGTTGCCCTGCGCAGATGTCCGAGCTGCTGGTGAATGAGCTCAAGCACCGTAACAGTTTACATTTGGGGTTTTTTTTCCTTATCCTCAATCTGCAGGTTTCAACTACATGCTTTGTCTTCTCTAAGACAACTGTTGGGATACATGTAGGTCTTTAATGGAGAGGTCAGAAAGGATCAGTGAGTCTGATCAAGAAAGCAGTTGCATTAAGTAGGTCGCTTAATTTGGCCCTGACGGTAACACTAAGGAAGCTGTACTTTCTAGAATGAATCTGCCATACAAACATTGGCACACACCTTATGTTCTTGGTTTTTGTATAAAAAAAAAAATAAATCAGGTCATCACCTCTAACGGATCTTTAACATTGCTGTGCTTTGCCTCCACAAGGCATTTTTTCAGCAAACTGAGAAAATCAGCCCAGACCTTATCTACGGAACTAAAGTTTAGGAGTTGATTGTTTGGGTTTTTTTTTTTTCTGGCTGCTGTAAGCACCAAGTTATATTGGGGTGGTTTGTCGTGTGTTAGGAAAAAAGTAATTTTCAAATTGTGGCCATCAAATTCTGAACTTCTGATGGGTCCCAAGCCTTCTGCCTCAAAGACTCTGCCTTTGTATTGCACAGCTATAACTTTTGAGATCCAAAAGTAATTGAGCTACTGAGACTAAATGTTTTTTCTTTGGATGGGTCATATTAATGTGATTTAAATGATGATATGGCAATGCTTAATCTATTTCCTGTTCTGTATTCTCTTTATTTCCTCAGAAAACCCAGAGAGTGCCACTTATCGTCTCGTCTGGAAAGGGAAGAAAGCTAAAGTGAATTATTTTTCACTTACCTGGAAGGGTTTAGAATTTAGGGAGTTCACTGAGTAGCAAACATTTAGTAGGTCCCCGTATCAAGTCACAAGTTCCTTCAATTCACTTCTGTAAATTAAAAAATTTTGGTTTAGATTTTAAGGATTTATTTTGTATGTCAGTAGCTGTTAAACATCCTGCAGGAGAAAATCTCAGAAGACATCCATTTGTAGATACAGTCCTTCTTACGTGGGGCAAAATACAAAGGCCTGTAAGCAAGCCAATATTTAATTGTATGATCTAATGGCATCAAATTTTAGTTATAGCTCCCCTTAATAAAAGGGGGTTTTTTTTAGCTCTTTCTCATGATTCCTCTTTAGCCTCCAAGTCAGGTGTGGCGTTCTAGGACCAGCTGTGGTTGGATCAGGATTTTCTCCTATTTTGAGTGTTAGGAAAACTTTCCCATCTGCATTTCTTTAACCTTGCTCTTCTGCTTTTCTTTCCCCAGCAAACGGAAGGCCGTGATTTCCCAGCCCTGCAGATCGCTGAGGTTTGTTTCTCAGTGACGGCGAGCGTAGACCTGCTGTCCTAACCTCGCCTGCCGATTCTGATTTTTTTGGGGGGTTGATCTGAGGCCCGTTGAAGTCAGTAGAGGTTTTCCCAGCATGGTTAACACACCCAGCTTCAAAATGATACCTTCCTTATGAATTGTCTCAGCATACACTGCCTGCTGCAGGACACCCCTGCCACATCCTCATCTGTGCACAGGTAGGTTTATTTTCCCCCCCCCCGTGACACCAACCCTCCCCTCTGCAGCACCCATAGCGTTCGCAGGCAGCTCTGCCTGTTCATTGCCTTGTTTCCCGTTTCTTTTCAGCCCGGATTTCTTTAGCCAAGTACGCGCTAAGAGATGTGGTCAACGGTAAGGGTTAGCTGGTGCCAGTGGTGCGGAGCTGGTGGAGAGGACAGGTTTCCTGCAGGATAACTCGCCCTCGCCACATCCTTCGGGCTGCCCAGCTGAGGTTACTGTTGCTTAGCTACCAGATTTTATAATAAGAGCAGAACAGGCACCGAAGCATTTCAAATATGACAAGACCCAAAGGATGCTCATCAATGTATGCGCAGGAGTGTTCCAGGTCCCGAATGCTGAGGTTTTAGCAACCATGGCTGTTAGTTTTTAGCTTACGCGGCTCTGGTTGTCACTGGCTTTTGTTGGGGCTGGGCCGTTTGCAGGCTGTGGCCAGAGATGCTGATTTTAAGGAATGTGTGCGTTTGGGGGGAAATTATTGAATGAAGGCCCTTGAAAGGGGGCAGTGCGGTAGGGGAGGAGCTCCTTGGGGGGTTCTGTGAGGAAAAACGCTGATTGCCAGAGTTAAGCCCTCGTTACTGGGGTCAGGTTACGTGATGTGTTATCGATGTGAACGGCAGAACCGGCCGTATGCATTGTGTATTGATCCGTGTGCCCAACAGTGACACCTCGCAGCTTTTCCCTGCCAGTTTGCATAGGTGATTTATTTTATATCTCTACAAACTGCAATTGCATTTTTGCAGTGTCATGAAAACGAATGCCGCCGATTGTCCAGGACACATTTTTGGTTCCTACGGCAGCTACAGATGAAAGACAACAGCGCTATGCTTCCAGCAACGTTAATTAACAGTCTGGAGGTGAGTGCTCAGCTCGACAGCTGAATTTAACAGCAGTTCATCTGAACTCAGGAGAAGGTTTCTCTGAACCTCCAGCAGAATCTGGTAGGACTCACGCTTCATCTCTGTGGTGACCGTGGCCGGAGTTTGTGTGGCAAGGTAGCCTGGGAAAAGGTTTTCTTGAGGTTCAGCTGCCTTTGGTGTGAGTCAGCAGCGGGAACTAAAGAGAAGAGCCAGCAGCTTGGCAGTGCTGGACCGTCCCCAGAGCCAGACCACAAGGAGAGGCTGGAGTGCTCTAGGAGCTTCCTCAGGGGTACCAGCTGCGTTGGTCCGTAGCTGGAAAGCAACCAAGTCCCTGCTGGCATCTCCAGCATCATGCCAGACCAAGGGGATCTACAGGGAGGGCAAGGATTGCAGTTTTGGCTTTCTGTTGATCTTCCACATCTCCAGAGAATTCTCTTGGTGCTTGCATTACGGATGTGAGCCTGGGAAGAGGCCGTGGCTGACCGCAGAATGGGTCAACTCCGTTTTCTGTTTTATGGCAGGGAAACAACGTGAATGAAACCTGATCAGTTAGGAAATGAGGAGTTCACTGTAAAATATCGAGCACTGGATTTCTGGCTCATACACAGTGACACAGCCCTGCTGAGAAAAGGTACACCGAGGGTGACCTCATGCTGTCATTATTTCTTGTTGTTAACGGTTAAATAACTGTTAACGGCTATTAAGCAGTGAGGAACAAACCTCCCCTGTGAAAGTTTTAGTGCTTTTTCACCCCGACTCAAAACCAAGAAAAGCTCTCGGTGAAAGACACTGTGATGTGCCAAACCTTTGCAGAGCTCCCTTTAGGGCAAAAGCCAAAAACTCGCAATCAACCGGGAGAGCCTGGTGGTGTTGCCTAATAAAATACTGCATTAATATATGGGAATGCAGCTCATGAGGATTTGTGCCATATATATGTGTAACTTATGGGGTTGTTCTAACACCAACAAAAAAGCCAGAGTTTGAAAATAGCCTGGATCGCTGCCCAGGTTTTTTACTTGGTTTCCTGTGTATTCACTTGCCGGTCACTTCTAAACCTGTTTTGCCTCTCACTTAGCAGTGGAGTTGTGCCTGGGTGAAGGCATTACCTGTATACTAGCTAAATAGTAGTTTTATAATGCATATCCATTGCTTGGTCCCGGGGTACTGCTCAAAGCAAGTTATTCTGCTGTGTTACGTTGTCTATTGATCGCTACTTTTTGCCTTGCCTCCTTGTTGTTCTTTTTTTAGGCTCTTATAGAAAGTGATGCCAAGCCATTAGGAAACTGAATTATTAAACTTTCATGTTGATTTTTTTTTTTTTTCTTGACCATATAGCTGAGGTTATCATGTAAGGACCCTTGCCTTGAGCTATGCGGACGGGGTTTTGATAAGCACTTGACAGCTCTCCTTACTCCTTTGCCTCATCACCTTCCCTCTCTTTACCACCCCATCATTTCCAGGAGGAGGAGATTCTGAAAACCAGAATGCGGAGTCATTTTGTTTCGCTGTCAGGCTCCCTTCGCTAGCAGCCACACAAATGATGGGATTTTTCTTTCTTTTCGCTCTGGAGGTACACAAACAGATCAGCCCATTTGCTAACAGCCTCAGCGCTGACACCACGGTATCCATGGCAACACACCAGTCTGCGCAAGCATCCGCAGATGCTTCGAAAATCAGAAATACTGAGTGATGACAAGGAGTCGCTTCAGACAATGGATGTTTATAGGTGTCACAACCACCTGATATACTTCTCTCTCCACCCATCAGCTCCTTGATTATAACGTGCTTGACATTTGACTTGCAGCTCCTTTGTCAGAATACAGCATTCAGGGCAGAATTAATCCTTGTTTTGATTTTTTTTTTCCCCCTCTTTTCATTTAGATCACTGACTGAGGTACCTTATGGGAATGAGCGCCCCAGTCTTCACTGTTGGCTTTCCTTTTTGAAGTGGGTTGGAGTACAGGTTCTTCAAATGATAAAATCCAAAGACGTAATTGAAAAAGCAGTAGCCTGCGTCAACCCAACTAACAGAGGTAGTTGTGCGACTGCTAGGCTGAGTGGTGATTTGTCCCCTTGCATTGCACGAACCACTGCTTTCCCGTAGTGACAACACATTTAATAAGATCTGATCGACCGTTTTTGGGGAATATTTTTACATAACTTCACCCCCCTGTTGGCATGGCAGTGACTATGTTACTGTGTTTACAGCTACTAGTCTTCGCCGATCCTGCGGGTTCTTCAGCTCTGCTTTCAGGAGATAACGTTCAGGTGCTCAGGCTGCATTTCTGAAGCTGGCTGCAGCGAGTGTATCAGTTCATTAAAGCAGGCGCTTACGCGTAATTCAGTTTGGATAACCACACATGAAGTACTGATTTGTGCAGCTACATAACTGTGGGAAAATATCTGGGCATAAGCTAGCATGAATTTACAGACAGCATGTGTGTGCTACCCCGCAGGACTCCACCCCTCATCTTTCATCCACAGAGCAGACTGTAAGAGTTGTGCTGACGATGACATGGGATGAGGAGCAGTTTTATAACATAGCCAACCAACCGGTCGTCTTCAGGCACTCAGGATCACCTTCCTCAGGCTGGGGAAGTATTTCTGCCACGCTAAGATGTGATGGGCGTGCTCATCGACCAGGCTGCGGCTGTTCTCAAACCTAGACCGGACCACTACATCTGTTGTTTGCACAAAAGCTGAGCATGGGGCTGAGTTTGAAGCTTGGTTGTGGGAAAGAGCCCAAGTGTATTGATGCTTAACCTCAAGCCACAGCTTTGGTGAGAAAATAGCCCCTCATTCTGTTTGCAATGTCTCCCCTCTCTGAAGAAGTAACATCAGTGTTTCATTCTTAGGAAGGCAGAGAGAAATACAAAGCCCAAACCCAAGATGAACTATGTTGCCCCATATTGTGGTGCTAACTTGATTAGGCTAATCTGTTTTCAGCTGATAATTTAGGCTTTAGGCTTGGAAAATGCAGTAACATTTACATGCTTGAACATAACAAGAGGAGCATATTAAACAGCCTTATCAAAATTCCACGTTAATAAAACAAGCTATCAGTGCATCAGAGGACCGAAGAGCTTCCATGTGCAAACGTGCAAGCACAGTAATAGATTCCTTCTAAGGTCTCTAATCCTCAGTAGCTGCTGTTGGAGAAATTCAGACTTTTCCCTAGAACAGGAAATTAAATATGAAAAATAGCATATCCCTCATGTTCTGACCAATTTAACTATTCAGTAACTTATATGTCTTATTTATTTTGAAAAGCAACTTTTTCATATAGTTTTGCTATAGACGGGATGTGTAAAGAGATTTCACTGCTTAAACTTTAACGTGTGTTCTGTTCATCTTCTGTTTGATCTTGTAGGTAGTCAGTGGATGTTTATTTTTGTTTCTATTTTATTAGAAGACCTAGTAAGACTGAATGATGAAGTGGTTTTATTCCCTCAGCTTTCAGGACCGATAAAGAAGGCAGTGGTTGTACTAGTGAGAAGCTAGAGATGGCAAAACAAACAACCGAAGCTCAAACTTGCATTTATTACTTCCTGGCAATCATAATTTTCTGTTATAACTAGAAAATGTTAAGAGCAACAAATCTTACTTTCCTAGAGCGTTTGGGGTTTTTTTATTTTTGTGGAGATGGAAACTTAATAGCTGAACTGTTCCTCTGTACCCCAGAAAATAGGTTAAAGCAGGGAAAATTGGTTTAAGTTAAGAACTTTCTACAGCTGAATCCTGCAGGGATCAGTACTCCCCTCGCTTCCTTTTGAATACGTTTTCAAAACCTCCTGTGAGATGTCTCTAACGTGACAGGTCTGACATCCAGCTTTTTCCTCTTCAGCAAAGGAACCAGCCCCATAACCAAGATGTCACAAAGCCTCAAGAGCTGGGAGGAAAAAGTGGCCAGGTTAGGTAAATGACGGAAGAAGGAAGTTCCGCACATAATGGCGTACTCTCTAAGGGACCTCTACCATCTGTTTTTCACATCGACACGTTACCTGGGGACCCTTTGCTTTCAATCGCAGCAGTGAGAAACGGAGATGTCCGCTGGAGCACATTCTCTACTGCAATTCTTGCCTCCTTGTGTTCCCAAGAGCAGGTGGCACCAGTATTTGGTACCCTCTCTCTGCTTTCAAATTATCCTACTTCTCATGCAGAGGCTGGCTTTTGACATCAAAAGCATTTAGAAAATTAGAGTGCAGCTCCCTGAAGCTAATCCTTCCATCATAATTCACATAGGTACCTACAGTCCCTTGGACAAAAAGACCGAAGATGATAAAGGTGTACAAAGGCAGGGTTGCTCTGCCACGAGTCCTTCCACTGTGGCTAGATCTCACCTTTGCTTAAAGCTTTCCTGTTTACAAATAGGTAATATCTCAAAACAATCTTTAAAAGGTAAATGTTACCAAATGGGAGATAGGCAGAAAAAGGGAGGCTTTTACATGGAAATGTTACGATATGAGCTGAGATACAGTTGAGTTTCTGTCCAAAATAGAAACAAACAGAACATAGTTCGTTATGCAAAGCCAAGGATCAGTACATACTATTTTCAGTGGACGCTTTTATTTTGCTTAGTGGATGGTAATCATATGAAGGAGCTTTTCAGCTTACCTTTCTTCCCCATTGCCTCCATCGGGCACTAGAGGGACCCTAGACTTTTCCAACCGACAGAAACATCTCAGCAGTGCTGAAGCAGGAGAGCGGCCTTTCCCGGTCATAGAACGGTTTGGGTTGGAAGGGACCTCAAAGCCCATCTAGTTCCAACCCCCCTGCTGCGGGCAGGGACACCCTCCACTAGCCCAGGTTGCCCAAAGCCCCATCTAGCCTGGCCCTGAACACTTCCAGGGACGGGGCATCCACAGCTTCTCTGGGCAACCTGTGCCAGGGCCTCACCACCCTCATAGAGAAGAATTTCTTTCTAATCTAAATCTCCCCTCCTTCAGCTTAAGGCCATTGCCCCTTGTCCTGTCACTCCATGCCCTTGTAAACAGTCCCCCTCCAGCTTTCTTGCAGACCCCTTTAGGTACTGGAAGGCTGCTGTAAGGTCTCCCCAGAGCCTTCTCTTCTCCAGGCTGAACAACCCCAACTCTCTCAGCCTGTCTTCATAGGAGAGGTGCTCCAGCCCTCTGATCATCTTTGTGGCCTCCTCTGGACTCTCTCCAACAGCTCCATGTCTGTCTTGTACTGGGGACCCCAGTGACCTTAGCCTGGGTGTTTCCAAGGGGAAAGGTGGTAAAAAACTGCTCAACCAGTTGTTCAACGTGCCCAGGGACTGCAAATGTGCCACTGGGGAAAGTGTGTAAAGGGGCCACAGCCATCCTTTCCATTGCTTCGTCATCCTCGTTGGTGCTTGTAGCTCTTCCCATCGTGAATAAATAAGAGTTGGCTTTGCCTCGACTGCTCTGTTCGCTCAGCCAATGTTGTGACATTGGCACCGAGGCTTGAGTCACACCGTGTTTTTGAGAAATTAAATGTTTCCTTCCCCAGTCTGAAGTGAAGCCAAATACCTACGTTGCCAACAATTGCAGCTCGATAAACTGTCAGAGGAGCAGCGGTGGTTTGTTATTATAGCTATATAGTAAGAGAAGTATATGTATTGACACGCAAGTCCCTTTTCAAACGGTATTTCCCAACCACTGTTTCAAATGAATCTGTTCTGAAAAGAGCTATAGACAATGTCATTCCTTTTTCTTTCAGCAGGCAGCAAAAATCCTTTGTATTTGACTTACCAGACCTCCATATAGAGATCTGTAATTCAGCGTGTCAAAGCTGTACTATAAAGCTCATTGCTTCTCAGGTTATGTAAAAATCTCTTTTTCCTTTGTAAAAAAAATCTTTCCCCACTATCTCTTAGTGAGATGATGCTTTTTGATCTCTGCATGAATAGTTCTAATAAAAATATGTGCATGCATTTTAATATATCTAACATAAATTATAAGATTTTTTTCCTGTCTTAAAATGTCTAGTGTCAACACTGTTGCTGAATATTTAATGCAAAGTATAATGTAATTTGACTAGATAATTATATCAGGGAAAATGGCGAATGCACGTTGTTTTTTTCTGTGTTTATTTTTCATCATCTTTGATGATTGTTTAAAGGAGAGCTGCAACCAAATAACTAACTTCCCAGATTCACCTTCCCTCTCTTTCTGCAGGCTGCTGCTGAAAAGACACAGGCTGCTACTGTTCTGCATCCGAGCTAGAGACCTCGATTCCTCCATGGCACATGGAATATTCTGAGTGCTTCTGCGATTAGTTATATCACCCCTCTGATCTCTAGGAACGCTTATAGGCAGTGCACGGTCTATTTATTGTACCTGGTGTCTTTCTGTTAAGACATCTCTTCCATGATATCCATCGCAGTATTTGTTTCCCACAAAAGTATAAACTGTCCTTTCTTTTTTTTTTTTGATATCGTAAGCTTTAAATAAACCTAATTTCCATTTCGATGAAGTGTAGCTGTTTCTCCTTGATCAAGTCAACTGCTCGTTCCCTCTCACGGCTCCTTCTGATTAGGCTTTATGTAAGCC
The DNA here is from genome assembly GCF_028858705.1 of Grus americana. Classification (NCBI taxonomy): domain Eukaryota; kingdom Metazoa; phylum Chordata; class Aves; order Gruiformes; family Gruidae; genus Grus; species Grus americana. The sequence continues at coordinate 37,223,588 of NC_072857.1, forward strand.
CACATTCGCGTTACCTAGGTGGTGCAAGGAAGGACAAAGTCCCTGTGCTTGGGGGAAGAGCTCCATCAAGGTCTTTGCATGGCCACATGGGCCTCCAAGGGGAGACACAGAAGAAGACAGCAGGGAAAAGGCACTGCACATTCCTTCTGCACTGAATCGTGTCTTTGCTCCCGGCAGTCTGGAAGAAAAACTGCCTGCAGGAAATCCATATCCTCTGGAAGCATCTGCTCCAGATGGATATACATCACCGATGGTGAGTAACCAGAGGGGAACATGATGGCTTTGTCCTCTTGGCAAGATCCTGCTCCCTTTGCGTACCACTGATTTACAGATGAAATGCTAGAAGAGGGACGCAGTGGTGGGAAGTTCTCCCAAACAGCCTGAGGAGGGCTCGGGAAAGGGACTGGAAGAGATGTCTGTAGCCTTGACTCACAGACTCAGACGTTTAAAGGACAAGAAAATTTCCTGATCTACGAATACATAAAAATATTTAACAAAGTAGTTTGGCATCCCCAAATCACTTTATTGATGTTAACATGGGACTGGAATATGATCCAATGTAGCAGTTGTTGAGGGATGGCCATCTCTGTATTGCAGCTGAAGAAACAGAAGCAGCGGCGGGGCCCAGATATTCCCGAATGTCGTGATTTAACCCCGGCCAGCAACCAAGCCCCACGCAGCCAATCGCTTAACTCTATCCCAGCCGAAACCAGCACACCGAACCTGCGTTTTGACCACCCGGTCTAAGACACGTAAGGCCCAAATTACAGATATGAAACATTCTAGATCACCGGCTAAATTTCATGAAGAAAACGAGTGCTCAATATCCCTGAAAATCACGCTTGAAATCAAGCTGGGTACCTAAAATCAGTGAGGCTTTGGAAAAAATAGAGTCCTCGCCCAGAGTGGTGCAGCAAAATGAAACAAAACTGAAATTGGCATTTAGAGCTTTTGCACTGCAGTATGGGTTATGCTTAATGTGGATTCTGGGCACCCAAATATAAAGAAGAAAAGCAATATTTATCTTTACTGGATCAAAACACAGTACTTGTTTCAAAAACATTTATTAGGCTAATACATACCCGACATACTCAGAATTGCTGGTTAAGATTCTGACAGACTGGCTTTTGCACATTCAATTTTAACCAACCCATTAGACCGATTTGTTTAGGAAATAGAAAAGGTGAGAGACTACCACTTTACTCTTTCATCTCCAGCAAAAGGAACCGAAACAAAGTGATTCTGACTAGGAAGGGTGAGATGAGCCGATGCTGTAGCTCCACCACAGCCGTGGCATCGCATGAGGGATGACTTTGCCCTTGCCTGCTTTACGGAATACAGAAACAGTAATTGATGTCCTGAGGGGCTGAGGAGGAAAGTTCAGCCTGAGAAGCTGGTAAGTGACAAAGTAACCGGATATCTTTTATCGCTGGATTCTAGGAAATAGCTGGAGAGCTTGGCCCTACAAGAGCAGTCTGTAAGTTAGCAGCAGTGTCGTTTCGGAGGTGCTGTAAAAGTGGGTTTTTAACCTATCTCACCATTATTCATTCTCTTTCTCCAGAGGAAAAGGAGAAACCGGACTGAGCCGAGACTTGCATCGTTGGAAGATCCAAATGAAATCAGGTGAGGGACTTCGGGGATGCTTTTCTACGACCGTGGGGACAATCGACCACGGGCGGAGCCGGGCAGGGGGACACCGGTTCGGCTGAGGGCTGGGTACAGGGCGGGGGCCGGGCCCGGCTGTCACGGCGCACCTCGGCGCCGGTGCGCGACCGTCTCCCTGTAAACCCCGAACAGCTCCCCGCCGGCCGGCACTGCGCGCCCCGCGGCTCTCGGGGACGGCAGCGCGCCCCGCACAGGCACCGGGGCAGCCCGGGGGCCCCCTCCGCAATGCAGGGGCCGCTGCGGGCGGCGGGCAGGGCGCGGGGCGGGGCGGCAGCCCGGGGACCCTGCGGGAGCGGCGCCGGGGCCGGGGCGGGGCCGGGGGCGGAGGAGGGAGGCGGGTCCCGGGGGCTCGCGGCGCGCAGGCGGCCGCGTCCCGGCGACAGCGCCGAGAGCGGCGGGGCGGGCTGAGGCGGGCACGGCGGCGGCGCGCCCTCTCTCTGCCCCTCGGCGCGGCAGCGCGTCCCGGTGTCGGCGGCCGCCGCGGCGCTCAGGTAAGGACCCTCCCGAGCCCCCTCGCCGCCGCCCCGCTGCGGGCGGGCATTGCCGGCCGGGGGTGCCCGTCGGACGAAGAGGAGAAGGAAGGACGTAAACCGCCGTTGGCGGCGGGTGAGGGGTCGGAGGGGCGCGCGGGGCCGGCGCCTCTGGGAGGGGTGCCCGCGCGCTGCCGTCTCGCGGCCGCCGGGAGCCGTTGGGGGCCTCGGGCCCGCGCGTGCCCCCTCAGCCGGGCGCGGTCGCTGACTGAAGGCGGAGTCGGGGCGAAGTTTGAGCGGGTCGCCCCTGCGGACATCCCGGAGCCGTGGTCCGAGGTAGAGGGAGGGGGCGGCTCCCCGGTAACGCCTGTCTTCGTAGGGGCAGTCGGCTTTTGCCAACTGCCTTCAAGGGTTTTGAGCATCTCTAGCCTGTAAAACCCCTTAAGGGATGTAACCTTCTGTCCTCTCCTGCCCCCACCCCTAAGCTCCTCTAAAGGGATCTGTAAGGCTGAACAAAGAACGTTGTGCGAGACAAGGGGGTGCGATGGTTGTGAGCGCTTTTAATTTGCATCGGGGAGGGGAAAAAACTAATAAAATCATGCCCGGTATTGAATGGATCAGCCGTGGAGAGGAAACAACTCTGCACGGGGAGGCTGGTAACCGCAGTGAGGCGATGGAGAACAAAGCCTTTTTATGTAAGAGAAAATTATGCAAAATGTGCCTCACTTGAAGTGCTGCAGGTACAAGCCGTGAGCATATGCAGCTCTGCGGTGCCATAATGTTGCGCCGAATGTGACCTACCAAATAAAGACTGCTTGCCTCAATTTGTTGCGTATATGTCTGAGACACTAATTACGACCTGCCATTTGAATACAATGTGCTTTATGAAACACTTTTGGGAAAGAAGGGGGTGTGCCGCACGCCGGGAGAGTTGCTTTCTGTATGTAAGATACTGACATCATTTATTTCCCCGTGCTAAGCAGGAACTTTCAGGTTTCCTCTGAATAAAGATATTCACCGATCATTGGTGGGTTTTCATGTAGGCTTCTTCCTGATATGAAATAGCAGGTTTTCACATATAAGTGGTCATCAACGTAAAATCATGCGTAGAATGGGATATATTTGTATGTATTTTGTAAGTCTTGCTTACTGTAGTTCTCTAGCATCCCTTTTCATAATTTGTCATGTCTTTGTGCTTGTGTCAATAAATCTTTCTCCATCCTTTCTCTCAAAAATCATTTGCTGTCCAGCATTTGCACTGCTTACAGCTCAGAAAACCTGTCCCTTTTGTTTTCGGAAGGGTTCTTCCTTGCAAGATTGAAGCATATATCCTTTCTGTTTCTTCCCATTTTCTCCCTCAACCTTTGTTTTCACCCTGTGAAAGAACCTGTTTCTTTTCACCTGTGCTGGTTTAGACTTGCAGGGATGTCTAGACTCATCTCATATCCAATACACCCAAGTAGAGGCTCAGCTGCAGAATGTATTTATTTTCTGTAGCTTCTCTCGCTTCCCTCCCGACTGGATGACGTGATCACAGCATCTCAGCCCTTGCTGGGAACAGAGAGAGAGAGAATGTGCTGAGAGCCCATTACCTAGTGAAGTTACCCCTGCCGTTACTTCATAGATCACTAAGAAGTGATTCACCAACAATGAGAGAATGGGCACCTTCCCTGCATGTGCTAAAATCTCTCATCATTTAGCACAGAGACGGTCCAGTTAAGTTTGTGGCTGGGTGTATATTTCTGCTGCTAAGGTTCTGAGTGTGATGTGTAAAATGGAGCCCAAACTCACCCTTGTAGCACCTGGGTCTAGGAACCACTGAATTCCCCACTGCGTATTTAATTTCACCCATTTGCAAAACACTGATGATGCACTCAGCAGTGAGCAAGACCCCAGTCTTAATGTGGTACCAGCCTTCTGGAGCTCAGACATTTACAGGTGAGCTAAACTAACTCTCTGAAAATAACGCCAGTGGCTTAGTACGGAAATGAAACACGCAGGTGAGCCCTGGTGCAGCGGGGCTCTGGGAAGGGGTGATTTCAGCAGTGAGGTGTGGTGGCATAAGTTCAGTCTTCTCATCTTTTACCCAAGGGACAGGATTTGGTTAATGGAACTTTACAATTTGTTGTACCCATATTGCGCATTGCCTGTGGGTGTTTGAGAGAAGCCAAAGAGCTGTCATCGTGAGAATAAAAAGTTGCTATTCTTCTGTGGAGAATTTTAGCACACTTTGAGCATGGAGGGCAGTTCATTGTGCTTATAATGCAGTTTGTTACATAAAGTGGCATTTGCACCCTGGATTTAGAGATCTGATGTAATTGTTACGGTATGTTATGTTGGTACCCACTTAGCTGTGCTCTTTAAATGTGTTCTGACAATAAAGAAGAGTCATCATTTAATGACCCCGAGGTACTGTGCCTGGGCATGAGTGATCTGATCGTAGTAGAACCAAAATAAATTGCTGCAGTCTGGGTTAAGAATTCCCTTGTTGCTAGATGTTTTTTCCAGAAGCATACCTTCCATTTCAGCCTGTGTCATGCTGCTTTCTGTATGAGTTACTGTTTGCTAAATGATATACCTGGATCCATGAGAGGAAACATTTGCTATGTGTGCTGACACCAGAGCGGGCTGTGGCCCCATGGTTATTTAATGGTTGTCTGAGCCCTGGGAATTGCTAGAAATACCTGAACACAGAAATGGGTGGGTGAGGCCCATTGCCGACTCTGCTGGACTATTTCAACTATCACTCCCAAATGTGGTGTGTCATACACATGTGTTGGAGACAGGTTTGTTTTTTTAAAGGGGTGAGAAGAGGGAGAAGTCAAAAAAGAATTGAGGTTGTGAGGACTTTATGATGATGGCTTTCAGAAAGTTACCTCTTTATTAGTGCAAGTTCTACAAAGTCACAAGGTACTAACAGAAATTGTAATGCCGCTGCAGAAATCTGATCTGCCATGATGGGACAAATGACAATTAGCTTAAGAAAGGGGGGGGGGAGCAAAAAAAAAAGCAAGCTCTGATAGTAGTGCTTCTCTATAAATGGTGGGTCAGTCCAAAGGCCTGAGTTCCTTACAAATCTTTGCCTATAGCACAGGCAGTGACTGTAGCGAGAACTGATCTGGTATAACCTCTGGCTCACAGCAAAAGAGAAAAAAATGCACCCCTTGGCTTTATTGGGGTTCCCCAAAGAGGCACTCCTGCCCGCAGGACATTTGTTGCTGAATTGAAGCCTTACCTAGAAAGGGATCTGGGAGTGTTGCAGTTAACATGCACATGAATAAGTAACAGCCAGAAAATTGGAAAGGTGTAATATCCTGGGGTCGTAGGGGTAGGTGACTTTCCAAGGTCCCTTCTAAACTGAATTATCTGATGATCTGGATATCTTCTTTGTGTGCTACCGTAAAGTCCATGTGTGTACTTGATGAAGAAATAAAATTTCTGCTGAGAGGCAGAATTGTTCCCTAAGACTCAAAGATGCTTGTTTTGGACCATTTGGATTTATTCAGTTGTTTAAACACATGCTTAATTGCCCTTGAAAGTGAGCCTTAAGCATGCTTAAAAGTTAAACATGTTTTTAACTGAAAAGGGAATGTTTTTGCTGAAAAGGGAAAGAGGTATGTGGGCTCAGTGGTGGAAGACCCTTGATGATGTTTGGTGGTACTCAGTACCTTGAGACAAAGCATGGAAATGAACAATGTTCCATGAAATCACTACGTTGCTTATCCCTCCCCAAACACACATGTACACACTAAGGCAGAGTATGGGTGGGTCTTGACATATTTAGGGCTGGTGCTTTTTCTTCTGTTCTTTTCGCTTCATGTACAGGTGTGCTTATAAGCAGCAGTTCTGTAGTGCATCTGCGCTAATGAAAAACAGCATGAGACTGATTTCCATAGGGTGGAGCTGATTTAGAGGATTGGTGCTGGAAACAGAGGTGGTTTCTTAAGCCATCTGCCTCAGTAGAGGAAAAAGCTTTTATTTCATGGGTGGCTTTAATCACCCATTATGCTAATAAAATATAGGAAGGTGTTTTAGAAGGAGATGTGATATGACAATTGTAATTGCTTTCTAGGTATTGGAGGGAAAGGACTGATGTATCCATGGGGTTAATGTGGATTGTTCTGGCCACATGGGTGGACTGTGCTAGCTGTTAAGAAGATTTGAGGTCTTGATCGACCCATTTTACTTTAACACTAATTGTTTGCTGCTGTATTAAGGAGAAAAGATGAGCTAATGCTGTTGCTCCTTATGGTTTTATACTTACTGCTGTTTTTCCTTACAGCAGTCTCACAGATGAAACTGATCTTTGTTCTTTTGTCTTGATTGGAGAGGTGGGGGGAGCCTGTCACAATCACTCAAAATGGTAACGAGGCAGCAGTCTCAGAGTGTTGGTGTTTGTACTCAGTATCTAGCATCTTTGTTAGTGTGCTAGTTTGAAAGCAATAACGGTGAAAAGGTGAGGCTTGGGCGACCTCAGTAATACAGAGATTTATCAAATCTCTTTGTTTCCTGTAATCTGCGAGACAGGTTAGTGCTGGTTGATAGTCTTGACCAATATTACAATACGCCGCGTGTTGTTTTTCTAACTTTCTGTGGTGTAATAAGTATTTGCTTATTTTAGCATGTGGTATCCATCTTCCAGATAAAACGTGTATGTTCATATAGTACAAGGGAGACAATGGCCCTATTACAAGCAAGAGTGTTAAGTGGAGAAAATCAATATAACTGTGTTGAATTCATTGATTCTGCACCTGACTTGCACCATCTGGAAAAAGACAATGCCCCTTTCAGCTCTGTTTTCTCATTATTGAAAATCTGGGGTACTTTTCCCCTTCAGAGAAGTAATCAGTTTATACCTGTGAACTCTTAAGTTATGGATTTGTAGGTAGAATTTAGCCCCTCTGGCAAATTCTGCTCCTTGATATACAATTGGCACTCATGGGTACAGGGATCTGAGGAATATTCCTTGTCTCGTGTTGGTCAAGCCCCTGGCAAGAAGTAGGAAGAGTTCTGTTAGTACTTCTACTAGCTGTAATGCGGTTAGATCGCAGTAGCTTCCAGTGAGTTGAGTCTATGAAAACTTACTTTTCTGTTTGTGAAACTTGTCATTTAGTCCCCTGAGGGAGATTTAAATTCAATTTCAATAGCAGTTTGCAAAATTAGCTGTATTTAAAGTGTATGTAACCTCTGGATAAACAACATTAAAAAAAACAAATACCCAAACCAAAAGAAAACCACCAGTCCAATCATGTCAGCTAATTTGGCAGCATTTAATTATAAGACCTATTGATTCAATTAAGCCTATGTTTTCACTTTATTTTCTAGAGAGAATGATAGGGGCTGGTTTCTGGTTTAAATCTAGGAGCTATCAGTTCTATTTTGAGGAATGTACGTTGTCTGTTAGAAGGGCTGCCTCACCATACAAAACCTGCCACTTTCCTTCAGGTTCTGATCTTGGATGAACAAGGCTAGAAAATATCTCAAAATGAGAACATAGGGTAGGAATATTATAAAGGTTCTGAACTGAGTTATGGTTATGCTTTTGAAAACTCCAGCCTTGGTCCAAATTTGATCCAGAGATGGATGGTAGAAAGTGCTGTTGATCTTCAAAAGTGACCTAGGTGCTTCACTGCTGAGCCAGAAACGCAGATCTGCTGGCTGTGAGTGCAGATCTGCCTCCTTCTCTTCATAGCTCAACCACTGTGCTGTCCAGGCTGTGCCCAGAGAAACCCTGGCTGTGTTTGAGGTAAAGTCTCCTCTCTCTCTCTCTCTCTCTCTCTCTCTCTCTCTCTCTCTTTCTCTCTTTTTTGTTCTCCTTATTTTCTGTAGAAGGTATCTCTATAACTTGTTAAGCCAGTGCAGGCAACTGCAAGGTGCCAGACCTTAAGTGCAGGGACCCCCTTAACCTCTGGGAAAGCTCACAGACTGAAGGGGACTGCGAGGAAAGCCTCTCTTCTGTGTTTGCTGTGAAATGGGCTGAAATTGTGCATTCAAAATCCTTTGACTTCAAGGAGGGTTTAGGACTGGATCTGAATTCTAATGTTTTGGGGCTTGCTTTAGGTAACCAGCTCTTTCTGTGCCAAGTTATTCTGTTTTCTGCAGCAGCCTTTCTGTGACGGCTGGGTCTGAGCGGAAAGACCTGATCCCCTCATGGGGAATTTATCTGGACTCTGGACCCGAGGCTGTACACTGCAATGCAATGACGCCCAATGCCGACATCTAACACTTGCTACTGTTAATGTGATTCCACTGTCCCCTGGCCGATTGTGGGACAAAGAGACCCCACAGCCTTTTAAAGCCCCTGTCCCATTCTTGCAGCTGCTTCCACATGACCTGCTAAGGTACGCTTGGGCACCCATTCCTGTTCTGGCCATGTGGTATCACTTGGAAAGCAGAGCTGCTACCTTTGTTTGAGCTACTGTGCCTATGGCTCGATGAACAGCAGCTGTATGTTCACATGCACAGTGCCTCTCACTGACAAATTCCTGTTTGCTGGTGCCTGACGTGCTTTTCAGGTGTCTCAAGCTGCTGTTTGGTGGTTGTGTTGCAGGGCGTGGCAGGCAGGCTGCTGCTCCTGTTTGCAGCAAGACCGTGTTCACGCGGTTAGGCGTTTGTCTGCTTCCCTTGAGTCATGCTGAAATCCATACTAGCTTTTATTTCCCTCAGCAGTTAGAAAATGTTCAAGAAGGCTGAGGAAAAAAATCCCAGGGCTCAAAAAAGAGAGATACAGGGGTGGAGTTGAATGATTTGGAAAGGAAAAGAAGAATAGAGCTTGCTCAAGGGGTGGTCTGGGTGTTCAGTCATTCATATTCCATCCTGCTTGTTGACCTGTAGCTTAGGGTGGGAGGGAATCAGACTGAAGCCAGGTGTGCCAGCCCTAAGATGCTTCCTGATCTGCAGAGCTACCCTACCTTCCCTCAGTGCTCCTCTGCACCTGTATTAGAAAATATGTGGTGCAGGGAGAAAGCCACAAAAATAGGAGGGAGGTTTCTGAATTAGGAGAGTCAGCTCCTCCAGGTTGGTATCAGAGTTGTTCTTGATTTGCACTGATTTGGTCAGGGCAGAGTTTGGCCCTAAGGATGCTCTTCACAGGCTGTCAGCATGCTCAGAACACCCCTGGGAGTTAGTGTCTGTGCTGCTAGGAGTCCAGAGCAGACCTGGCATTTAGGGTTGGGGCTAAGTGTGCCTGGAAGGAAAGTGGCAAGTTAGTTTTTTGTCCCCATCTTTTCTAACATGATTGATTTGATGTCCCATAAAGAAAATCTCCCCCAAGAAAATGATGAAGAAACCCATGAATCAGGAGGAAGGAGACTGTATATACTGAAGTAGTAAAGGGAAAGTTGACAAACATATGTGAGAGAGTAATTAAAAACAAACAAACCTCTGTGTGTGTGTGTGGGAACAGTTAATAACGTGATTCATTCCAAAGAGCAAGGGATCGAGTGTGGTAAATAAGAGCTTTCATTCCATGTTGTTCTGCAAAATTAAGCTTTTCGGTGTGTAGAGAGCTGGTTGTGCTTCTGAATAAGACTTAGCAAAATAGTGAATGTAAGCATTTCATATTAGCCAGTGCTGTCTGTTACAGCATATAATAAATTTATGTCTAAGACTTTAAATAAAAGACATTTTGTAATATGAAAAATTAATATCTATTTTATATTCCCCATAGTTTGCCAAAATTAGCAGCATTGATTTACACATAATACTTACAATCCTTTTGGTTGGATCATTTTAAATGGCATGCTACTAGTATTGCGTAAAACACTGTCAGTATTTTGAATGCAGGATTAAAAATACTCTTAAACATGACTTTCAATATGAATAGTGGAGAACTCTTTTTGTGGAATGCATTTGGAAAAAAAAGTGTAGTCAAATTGCATTCACTTAGAATGACCTCTGGTACAAACCTGTTTCTATGGTCAAAAAAACCCCTGAATTCAGTTAGGCTGGGTTCCCCCCCTGCCTTTGCATGTTTTGGCCCACTTTACACTTGCAGCATCACTGTTAGCAATAAGTGGAATTAATAATATGTTGCAAAGCTTTAATTGATAATTACAGGCACTCGAAGTTAGAAACACCTTTTCTCATTTTACCATATTTATGATATTGATTCTTCAGATGCCTGAATGGTTGTGTGTTTGTTTAGATGGTAAAGCTGGTATCAGGATGCCAGCACTGACCTGCCTTGTTACCTGTAATTACCAACAGGCACAGAGTCAATGAAGCCTTTCCCATCGGCCGTCTCACAGCCCTTGAGTCTATTTAGAGACTGACTTTTGGGTGAGTGCTGACTTGTGCAGGTGCTGGCAGTATTGTGGGGGTTTGCTGTTCTTTGGTTCATTTGGACTAAGCTGTCTTTGAAGCCCTTATCGCAACCTCAGGCTTTGAGACACTGACAGTAAGTCAAGTAGTATCTGCTGAAACAATGCCTCATGCCTTGCTTTGAAATCTCTTTATGAACTTGATTCTACTTATTGTCTTACAGCACAAATGAATATGTAAACTGCTGTTTATAAGAGAGTAGCCCTCGATTGTAACTAATTTTTTCTTTGCAAAGATGCTGACAATAGCAGAGTTTAATTGGTGGAAGGTGTGTACCTTCCTGAGGCAGCAGATAAAAATGCTACTGATTGTTTTCAGGCAGATACTCCTTTTTTTTGGGTGAGGTTATGAATTTTCCATTTTCTTTCAGTGATGGGGACAGAGCAACATGGTGATGGTGAAAGCTGTACTTAAAGTAACTTGTTTACACTTTGAAATAAGTGGTTTAGGAATTTTTTTTTTTTTACAGCCTATTACAAGCAGGAGGAGGGAATAAGTACTTGAAAAAAAATATTGGGCAAACCTAATGTTTTCCGTACTTTAGGACATGAAGCTATGTTTACTACTAGGATGAGAAAGAACTATTTCCTTGAAGACATGGTATTGCAGAGTTGGCGTTGTGGGTTATTCCTCTGAAATACCTCTGTGGTCAGCACTAGGTGATTTGTTTTGCCCTTACTGCCCTGCCATTTTAAGGTGAATTTCAGTTCTGAGGTTTCAGTCACTTGGAAGATCTGAGTTATTCTTTGTTTTTAATTCATTTTATATACTGATAGAAGTAGTAATTTTTTTCTGAAGAGGGTGAAATTTTCTTCTGCATTTTAAGTTATTGCAAGGTCAGCCCCAGTGTCTTTGCTTGTTGCAGTATGCAGTGGAGTTAAGTGATCTTTCAGTGTCCTGGGATGGGCAAGGGAATGAATATTTTAGATGTAGTGTGGTTTTGTGTTTTCTCTGGTAATGTTTTGGTGGCTTTCTCTCACTTGCCTAAGGGAGCGGTAAGGTAAGTGAAAAATCAGTATTCCTCCAGTGGGGGAGTGATCTCTGCATGCATTAAAATGGCAAAAAGAGAGGTCAGAGGCATGTGTTGTGTTTTTATTTGAAAAACTAGCTGTGGAGACTTGTTTCAGCTGTAGCTGGTAGGTTTATTTTCAGAGTTGACCTAGCAGTAGGAATAGAATTTGCCTGTCCAGGATTTCTAGAGACTGAACGACAAAGAAGCAGCTGTCTCCCTGTGTTCCCCTCTTTTCCCCATCCAAACATGACATAAACATAACTTTCTTTTGCATTCTGTGCCCCTCATGCCTTTGCAGTTGGAAAGTCTGGTGTATTTATTGTTTGCTCTACTGCCCTTACCTGCAGGCAAGGCATGATCTAAATTGAAGCCTAATCCTCCTAGATTAGTAAACAAGCCCTGCCCCATGCCTGTGTCACTAAGCAGATGAGTAGCTCTTTGAAGAATGTTTTGAGGCTTGTGAAAATAATTTCTAGCAGAAACTTTCCTTTTAAAAGATATTAAAATATGCAAATAGTCAAATGAGCAAGCAAATGTGCCTCAAGAATAAAGGTGCTCTGTCTCTAATCACTCGTTAATATTTCCCTTTCCATGATGGATTTACTTCGCAGCTGAACTTGAAAATACTTCACAACTGGTAGTGGTACTGGACAGTTTCCCCTTCTGCTGTAGCTCTGGCTGCATTTAAGTGTTTCTCTCTCTCCATTTGTTGCTTTTCAGTTTAATCACTCATTTTGCGTTGAGACGTAGCTCTGGGCAGAGCTCCACATAAATAAGAAACCCACTATATAGATGAAACCATGGAAGAAGAACTTGTGATATTCTCCTGCTGGACCTCGTTTTGAAATGGGGGGTTGCTCCTCTTCTGAGGAGCTTACAGGAGTCTTGCTTGGATCGTGGGCTATAGACAGTGTGTGCTAGCTGGTGGGGCCCTGGGCTAGTGGTGAGAACCTCTGGCATGTTCATCACAGGTATGCCATTGGTTTGGGGTTTAGCTTGTCCTGTTTACTCAGGTCCTGATCCACGGTAGAACTGGAGAAGCTCTTCTTGGCTTGGAAATTATTCCTGTGGGGATTTTATGGGGCAAATTTCAGCCTTGTCTTTGCAAAAATCATCCTCTTTGTATCCACCAATAACTGATGAGGGCCTGACATCCCTGCAGGCAGTGAGGCCTAGCGGACCTACAGACCGCACCAAGGCCTGCGGGCTGCTGGAGCTGCCTGTGAGCAGTGGTTCTGTTGGGTACTGTGTTTATGCCCAGGCCTGGGAACGCAGGTTTTTGGCTGCTGGGGCAGAGCAGACATTTCTGCCCTGTGTGCTGAGCAGCAGCAGTTGCTATTTCTTATCCTACTAATTCCCAAGGCCAGCAGGAGCTTCAAGCCTGACTCTCTGAAGCTCCCCAGCACAGAGTCCTTTTCTGTACACTGGAAGGAGTCACAAGGCCTTTTCTCTTTGCTGTAGCAAAAAACCAAAAATCAGTTTTCCCTACCCTGTTTGAGAAATACTGAGACAATTTTGCTATGCGTGCTGACTCTGGTACTTGTATACAACCAATCTGAAACCATTCCCGAGAACAAGGCAAGTGCCCAAGTGAATGTTTGCTGGGTTTTGCCTGAAATGTGAGATGCTTTATCCAAACTAAATCTTAGCTCGATAGTGGGAACCAGGAGAAGCCTTCCAGTTTGGTAGTCTGGGATGCGGTCTCTTGGCAGCCAAGGCTTATCTCAGCTGGTGCTCTGGAGGTCCTGTGCCTGTTTGCTCCCACGGTGCCTGGTCCTTGCCTGACCCTGTGGGAAACCAGCTCGAGAAGTTGAGCTGGGGCAACGCTAGTACTGTGCAAAAATGACTTACTTTCTACCAGTCTAGATCTCTAAAATGCTTCAGAGCACTGGTGAAGGTGAGGGGCAGAAATGTGTATCTGAAAGCTGGAAGCCCTTTACCTGTCTGAAAGACAGGGATTTTAAGGAAGTTAATGCTCCGTTTTGAAAATAAGGATCACAGAATCTAAAGTCCCTGAACAAGTTGCTCCCTAAAAGACATCAGATTACACTGGTCGTGAATCTTCCCTAGTACTTTTTAAATCACCTGCTTTTTATATGAATGGCCCTGTTCTAAAAGACCTGCTCTCTTCCTTTTTAAGATTTTTATTTTTTTTGATTGTGAGTGAAGGACACAAGACATAGGATTACAGTGAAATGTTGCACTTGGCTCCTTTCCTATTAACAGTCAGAAATACACTTGGCGCAGTCTTTTGCTGTAGTCATAGGGAGATATGTATAGTAATAAACAGCCCTTCTAGGCTTTCTGCTGCAGGTTCTGAATGTTGCTGTGCTGCAGCTGACTTGCTTGCAATAAAGCCCTTGCCTGTGTCTTTAATGAAGGACTGTCCTGAGGTAGAAATTGCCTGCCTTGGAATTAGAGGAGAAGGCATGTGTGTTGTAAGGAAAAGCTAAGCCAGGAAACACCTGGTAACCAGATGGCCCCTAGCATGCTGCATCATACCCACACCTTCATTAAGGATTACTGTGGCTGTCTCTGGGTAATAGATTTAGAGGTTTGGGGTCACAAAGAATTAGAAAATTGTAGCCAGTTGCAATTAAACATGTTATTTTTAGAGAGCAAAGAACTGAGCTGAAAGCTGAATTAGAGCTACTTGAAATGTTAGGGCTCAGATGCTATGGGTGCTATTTTCTAGGTGACCAACAAAAGAGCCCATGCACTTCAGTCACAGCACAAAGCAGCCCAGGGTGGTGGCAGGTGGGCTGGAGACAGCAGAGCTGTGAGCAATGGCAGTAATGTGGAACCGGTATTCTACTTCCTGAGGGCAGCTGGCATTATGTACTTCCCTCTGAATATTTCTGTGTGCTAAGATAAGGGTTGCTCAGACCATTAGTAGGATAGGACTGTGTGGTTTGTGCTGTGATTTATATAAGCCTGACTCAGTATCTTACACTAATGTTTTACCTGTATTTAATGTTGTTTTATATTTCCCCTTCAGTGTGCCTGCAATCCAGAAAGGGCAAACTTGAAGGTTTTTAAATTGTCGAGTGAATTGTGATAATATCAGCAGAGAAATAGAGATTTGGGAAGAACTGTGCTAGCACACAAACCCTTTCTGTGCTGGTGACCAGTCAGCAGCAGCAGTTGGTGGCATGTGGTAGGTCAGTAATTCAGGCTGGCCCTGTGGGGAGAGGGGGGGCACAGAAGTGAGCATTAGGAAACTGCTCTCCCTCCTACATCCCCTGCACTCATCTGCCCACTGCAGCAGGTAAAAGGGGCATGGCAGTACTGAGATGCGTGGGTAGGTTTTGGCTGTCTTCCTGCACTGGAAGATGCCTCTTATTGAGGGAGTTGTTTCTGTGAATTGGCAGCTCTTGTCTCCCAGCTCTTGCGGAATCCATCTTGCACTGCTAGCCTGCTCACTGCCTTGATTTGAAAGGTCTTTAGGTATGTTATGGGAGTAATAGGTGAAGAAGAAACTTTGCTAGTCCAGGGGCTGTGTAAACTCTGATTGCCTTTCTTAGAAATGCTTTGGAGCATCCATAGGAAGCTTGAAGAGGTTGTTCATTACTTCTGATGTCGTGACGTTGATGGACTAATCAGAGCATTGTTGGCTTTTATCCTGTATATTCTTTGAGCAGCTTCTTTGCAGACAGTATATCTCTTGTCACTTTCATATTAAAATGTTGATAAGCACAAGGTGAAAATGCTTATTACTGAAATATCTATTTAATTACTTGTTAGTGTTGATATCAAAGCCTATTGTGAATTTCATGCAGTGAGTTTGAGGAATCCACCTCAAAAAAACTAGTTTTAGGTATCACTTCAGTTTTTAAGGCTGCTACCTGTGGGGTCGGTTCTGTAGCTGAGATCCTTGTTAAAGACGAGCTAACTTGCATTATGCAATGGAAGTGTTTGTATTTTATTAAAGTCAAGCCAATGACACCCTACCACATGATACGGGGCAGCCACATGAATATGGAACAGCTCTTGTCTTGAAAGGGTGGATCAAGTTGTTCAGTAAGTCTTTTCATTTTCTAATCTCTCTGAATCTGAAAGGCTATATGGTATTTCTTATTTTACCCTCAGGAGAGGAAAAATTAATCTTCTCAGTTCTTGAAAGCTACTGCCCCAGGTTAGGCAGTCCTCACATTAACAGTTTGTTACCCAGAGAGGCTAGAATATCCTTTTGTTGTGCATTGATGGTGTCTTCAACCAGTGCAAAACCCCACAGCAGCAACTTGGAAAGAAAAGCAGGGGAAACATGTCTGAAGGATTTACTGTGCTGCTGTTGGTTTTCCCCCGAGAGGAGCCCAGCTGTCTTGAAGCTGAAATTAAAATGTAAATCCTAAAATAGGCATAATTAGGGTACTTCCTTTAGACAATGTCTGGTGCAGGCAGCTTCAGTTTGCTGGGGTATGCAGTTTTCTTCAGTGAAGAAGTGTTTGAGCGGTGAATGAGGGCGGGAACTATTAGCAATTGCACACTCTGGTGGTGCTCTCCAGCTTGGGGAAGCTTTGACAAACAACAAAGCATGTGTTCTTTTCTCCCTACCGTCCTGCTGCTACAGTTTGTAAACTTGATAAAGACTTGTACTTCTGAATGTACAGAATTACTGCTCCAGTAATACATTAGTACTAAACTGAGCAGAAGATGCTGGTATGGATCCTGTCGTAATTTTGTGCAGCATTTTGCAGAGTCAGGATGGAGAGCTCCTGGGGTGCCTTGTCTTATGGGGGACTGCCGTGGGCCTGCTAAAAACTAAAGACCTCTGTGAATTGAGCTGTGAGGTGGCTTGCCTTTGGTCGGAATCTTTATTTTGGCTCTGCTGGAGTTTGGGTTAGTCCTTGAAAGAAGCATATTTTGCAGAAATATTGAAAGCAGAAAACCAGGCACAATAAACTCATTTTTGTCAGGGAGTCTGAGTTAGTTGTAACACTGTGTGGAACTTGCTGGAGGCCTGAGTGTGTATGAAGCAGTAGGGAGGATTGGAGCTAAGTTTCGGTTGGAATGGGCCTGGAGAAGCAGGCTGGGACTTGTTCCTAGCTGGCAACTGAGTGGCTGTGGTGGTTGTTGTTCTTCTATATTAGGGGTTTGGCACCTGCTTTCACACTAAATCAGCTGTTGAGAATGTTGCATGTCTATGTAAAGGTGCTTAGACCTGTGTGTGTCCGTCTGACAACTTTGGCCTGTTTGCCTGATAGGTGTTTAGCTTCTTTTCCTCTCTCTCCCCTGCCCCCCCGCCCTCCCCCCCCCCCCCGAAGACTTGTGATGTAATTAGGGGATGTTAATGACAGAATAGTCAAGACTTCAAACTTATACCCACTTAATAGTGGTAGTTAATGTTTATAATATTACTTTGTCTATGGAATGCCGTGAAGTACTTTGCCTTCTTGATGTAAATGTGATGTGTACATATGTTCATGATCTAAAGAGATCTTAAATGGTCTTGAGTTTTATTGCTAAGGCTAGCTCACAGTTTCAAACCAGAAAAAGACCCCTTCAGCCTGGCTTTTTAACAGTATTACTAAGCGGTGCTGAGTTTGATTTAAACGTGGTCCTGTACATTGATGTTTAATTTTGATGGCTCTGAAACATGAATAATGTTAGAATAGTGCTTTAAAATAGTGGTTTTTTTCACATTGTCTCTCTTAACACATTAAAACTCCCAAGCTAGTGAGGCAGAAAACAGAGCAGATGAACTACTAAAAAACCTGTAGTTCAATTTTGGTTTTGCCATTTGGATTTTTATGGTGACAACTGGTGAAACTGTGCTGTTTGTCAGATGGAAAAGGACATATTTATAAAATGTCATTTGAGATACTGGAAAATGCCTGGCTGGGCTAATACTGTCACTTATTCTAAGCAAATAGCTTTGATACTGGAGTCATATAATCCTACTTTAAATCCTCTATTTGTCAATCTTGAGCTATGACTCAGCATTCTTTTCCCCCTGTCATTTGGGGAAGAGAGTGGAATAGAGGTGACTTTCCACAAGAGCCTAATCCTGAATCTGACAGAATTTTATAGAGAATTACTGCATTTCTGTGAAAGTTTTAAATCAACTCCTGCCCTTTACTAGAGAATTATCCTTGTTTCATAATGCCATCTGTTAGTTACCAAAAATTCTTCAGGAAGAATATTTTTTTTCCAAAGGGCTGAGGATATCAGATTTTCTTATAGAACTGAGTTGCATCCCAGTGAAGTTCCCCAAGGCTTTTCCATACTGATCAGCGTAGGTGCCTTTTATTAACTTTCAGTAAATGTTCCATTGTATATCCTTACTCTTAAAAATATTTATGCATGTGCCTATGTATGTGTGCACATATATATATAACTCCACTGAGCTGAATGGAACTTCTTATACAAATACTACTGGCATCTAATACTCGGACGGTGTGAAATAGAAATAGTGTCAACAATAGGGCCACTAATGTTAATAGATGAGAGTTGTCACCTGGACAGTTTCCAAGTGAAATATGTTTTACCTGCAATCAGTGCCACTTCATTCAGTTTTGTACCGATGCACATGAATGACTGTAAGTCCTTCTGCATACTTCATTCGCATGCTAGAGCAACAGCTCCTCTACATATAGAAAGACTTTAAATAGGAAGCTTTTGTTATGACAGTAATGACTTCTGCAATAAGAATAATGTAATACTGTACCACAGGAAATAAATTGATTTAAAGAACGTCTTTGGATAGTCTGTCAAATACGGTGTGTAATAATGTATATATAATCTCTGTCTATTCAGTGGAAAATTCTAAATATGAAGAATGACAGAATAAACTGTGCATGCGCATTGAAATAAGAACATTTATCTTGTAACTATCTTTATAATCAACTGACAAGAAAAGAGCTATTAATCTTATTCATTTCCTGTTTTGCCCTACTTGCCATGCTGACGCCTGCACAACTTATACAGTGTATATTGATAAGTATGCCCCTTATTTCTCTTCCCTCAGTGGCTTGGTGGCATTTTTGGTTGTACAAATTGTAACTGGACCTTAAATGGAAGGAATAGGTTTTGTTTGTTGCTCTGTGAGAGGGAAGGTTCTGTGAGCTGTTTCTCATTGCAGTGGGAGAAATTATGCAGTTGTAAGCTGATTGTTGAGAGGCTGACGTTAGCTTCAGTTGTGAGTCTCGGCTTCTTGACTGACAGGTTTATTGTCCTTAAGGAAGGTAGCTGTCATGGAGGACTTTACCAGGGGCCCTGGGTAGCAGATCAGGCCTGGAATTTCAGTATGAATTCAACAGGAGAGCAGGAATAAAGGATAGAAAAGAGATGATATGTGATCTAGATCCTGTTTGATTTCAATGAAAAGAACCATGTATTATTAATTAGCCTCTTCCATTGAAAGAATTTGAGAAGGCATATTGTATGTTGTGGGAGAACCCATAATCATCACTAATACAATCTTTGACTCCTACTGAGATATTCCGTACTTCAAAGAATTAAAGGATGTTCTATTTTCAGTTGGTAAAGTTAGTACAGCACCCATTTTATAACAAGCCTATAGCTTTCGTTTATTCTCTACAGAGCATGTGGGAAGGACAATAATAACTTGGATGAGATTGATAGTGATTTGCAGATCTTTTTTCTTTGCTTTTATTCATTACATCTATTAGAAATAGTAAATTTGCCATAATTTTCTAGACTGCCCTATAAATGAGCAGCATATAGACAGTGCTAAAGATTGTGGCTTAATTGCTGATGTATGGGGATCTGTGAAGGGATTCCTTGGAGACCGAGGGCAATGTGTAACAAAATCAGTGGCCTGTCAGCTCTAAAACATCTTTCTTCAAAGGGAGAAAGTGCAGATCCTTCAGTGTCCCTTGCCAATTATTGCGTGTAACTTGCATTGTGACTTTTGGGGAGGAGGAGGGAGGCTTCTAACCTGTTTGGGCCATGAACACAAACAGGCAAATTCATGTAAAAATGTAAGTATGTGCATATGCATGCACAGAGGTAAGCATTCGTGTTTCTTTTCTGTTTTCCACTGAAGTAGCAGGGAGAGAGATTGGTTTGTGCTGGGTCAGAATATAACTACATAATTTCAAAGGTAACTGATATTTCTGTTTGCTCTTTCTTTATATGGTATTCTACGAACTTGATAATAGAACAATTGATCCCAGACTGTAATCTCTGGAAATCATTTTATGAGTGTTATAGAGTTATTTTTCCAGTAAAATACCTAGCAGGCCTTATAAACCTTGATGTGTCAATGAAAAGTCACCTGCTTAAATGCCACTGAGCAGGATGTACTCTTTAGGTATAAGTGAAATCTGTGCCTGAATTACTTGTTGGCCATTAGTTAATTTCTATTTATTGTATCCGAGCTTAATTTTGGCATTTTCCAGTCAGGGCCAAAATCTGGTTTTGGGTGTATTTTCCAGTTGTGATTGAGGACCTAGTCCTCTAGCCACAACCAGGTATCTGTGGCATTAATGCATGCATGTGAGGTCCCAGCCTCTTCATTAGGGATAAAGAGGAGCCTGCTTGTAGGCTACGTTGCAGGATTAGCACCTAAAGTGTGATTATTCCCTTTGCTGCCCTTCAAACATACCCTGCTGTGGCACTGCCCTTAGGCGTTTCAAGCCTTTAGGACAAAATTCATCCTTTGCTCAGAACAGCCTATGTTAGGAGAGAATCTGTGCATATAAATTTGAAATTGTAGGTGTATTAACAAAAAGGCGGGTTTCAATCTGCCCTTGCAGATTTGGCTGGCGTTATGGTGCAATAAGCTGAGGGATGCTCCTAAATGTGTAGGGAGAACCATGTTGATGCCAAGGGATCCAGAGAGGAAAGGCATGCTTGAACTGAGCTTTTTGTCTGTGTTCCCGCTCCCCTGCTCCTGGACTCCTGTGTTACTTCCTAGGTAGGAGTTTGTGTTTGGCTCTTTGGTTGAACTGACAGTTGCCAGTGAATGCTCATGGAAATGGCAGCCACCTCCTCTGCTTTAACTAGTGTGGGCAGGTAGGAGAGTACTGTCTTCTGGGGGAAATGGCACTTCACAATTCCTCTGTCCTGCAAGGATCTCTGGGTGGTTTTGTTATTTCCTTCATAGTTTTGAGCTCAAAAATATTCCTTTTGGTCTAGGTTCTTAAAGCCCTAACACTTTTTCCAGCTGCACTGCTGATAGCACCACGTACTGCCCAGGTAACCATACAGACCTCCCGATTTCTAAACGTTCATCAGTTCATATCATAAACGTTAATCCCATGAGCCAACTCCAATCAGCAGCTGAATTGGGGCCAGACTTATTAGGGGAAACCAACAAGTCTCTCTTTGAATGCAGGGCACACAGAGGAGAAAAGGGCAGGTCTTAAATCAATGTGTAGTTTAATTGTTTTTATTTTCTCAGAGGCCCTGAAGCAATGTAATGCAGGTTTTTCAAAGCTGACATCACAAAATACTGAGACATGCTGCCAAGTCCATGTGGGTGGAGAAGAAAGGAGGTGTTCTTGATTCATATAAACACTTGTACTTCTGTTCTCAAGGAAGAAAAAAGGAACAAACTTTCCTGATGATTCTCTGAGAATGGCAGAAATGACATTAGCCAAAATGCTCATGTGGCATTTACATTTCCTGTGCTGTCTTCACTGCTAAAACTTGTACTAGTTTATGTACGTTGTGTTTTATCAACTGGAGCATATGCATAGAAAACCAGTTGGAGAACTCTACGAGTCATTTATCACCTCCTCACAACTTCAGCAGAATTACTCATAGTTGCTCTGAAAAAAGTGTTCAGGTATTCTGTGTCAAAGCATTGCAGTTGCGTACTTTCACCTGTAAATGAAATATTTTTTTGTCTTATCTGATGATATCTATGTTGCAAAACCTGAAAATTAGCACAAACATGCATCATTTTCCTTAGGAAAGAATCTCAAAAGTTTTTAGCAATTATGCTACTTTTTGATAATGGGAGGATTGTTGGGCTAAATTCATCCTTGATGAAACTTCATTTCTCTTAGTGATTGGAGATAAATGAATTTTCACACTTATTTACACCTTCTGTGGTATGCAGCGTGGGAGGGATGCTTGTCACCAGTTCACACAAATAATTTGCTTTACAACAGTATATTGACCAGCCCAATATAGTGTTTTATTTATGTAACCAAATCTAAAGAAGATGCTTTTCATTCAGACGTTCTATGTATAGAAAATGAATTATGGCACTTGTGTAAATAGTGTTCAGGTCATTGTGAGTTCCTTAAAAGAGCGTGGACAGTAACTTTTTTAATATTTGGCACTGCATAGTATGGCTTGGAAATGGAGACACTCTTTAGAGGCTGTTCAGTTTGATTGATTCCTAGCAGAAGAGGCTTAGAACTTCCTGGACTCTTAGGGCTGTTTGGTTTGAACTCCTTTTATCTGTCGTTAAGAGCTTGTGCTCTTGCTATGCTGATACAAGGTGGCCCTTTAAAGATGCTGTGTAGTTTTTATTAATCTTGTTATCAAGTGCACTCTACATAACGAGTGCTTTGCTGTTTCAGAGCTCTGAGATGCTGCAGGGCTGGGGCAACATTACTTGAAGTAATAATGACCGACTCAGTTCCTGGCAAGCAAAGGAAGGGGATGTGGGAAGAAAACAAATTAAAAAATCTAGCCCCAAATGGAGCAGAGGACACAGTGTTTAGCATAGCTCAGAGTGATTTGGATGTGTGAATCTAGAAGGCTCACCTT
The DNA here is from genome assembly GCF_028858705.1 of Grus americana. NCBI lineage: Eukaryota > Metazoa > Chordata > Aves > Gruiformes > Gruidae > Grus > Grus americana. Next base: position 37,245,746 of record NC_072857.1, read on the forward strand.
ATGTTGTGTGTCTCTGTTTGTGGGAGTGGGGAATTAAATTGCATAGTGACTTTAGCAAAGTGGAATGTGAATGGAGGAACACATTTGGGTTTGCCTCTTTGCATGCCTAGCCTGAATGTGCTTGCAGGTGGAAGCTGTTAGCTGTGGAGCTGTTGATCCCAGCAGGGAAAACAGCTTGCTCTACTAATCATTGGGGCAGGTAGTGGATTGCTAAATCTTATTTGCTTTAATTGGCCTCGTAGTGCCTTTGAATCAGTGGGACTAGGGTGCATAATGCACTCGGGATTCGTCCTGGTATCTTCATCCTAGGCCATAGGTCTTACAATGTAAACTATTAAATTACTGTAGATAAAACACCAGGGAGATTGGTCTTGAAGTCCCCTGGGGACTGCGGAACTGCAAATTAACTCCTCACAATTTACTTAATCAGAGTGTGTATTTTGTCAGAAGACATTCTCTTGTGAGAAAAAGTTGGTGAAGTGGGTAATTGGAACTGAGGTACAGCTGGGACTTCCAGCTTCCTTCTGAGAGCAGCAAGCTCCTTTTGTGTGTTTCTTTGCTTTCTATGATGTACTGATAGGTAAGGACTTTACATTGAACCTCTGGCAGGGGAGGATAGGCACAAAACTCCTCAGCACTCGGTATGGAGGAAAAAAAAATTATTAGCTTCAAATTCTTTCCCAGAAGTCCTGGCAAATGATGACTTAAGATGGCACAAAAATGCACATGGGTCAGAATAACTGTGCCAACACAGTACCGTGTAGATAATGTGGTTTGCTCCTTGCTTCCAATGTGCTCTCTTTGTTCTTCCCACTATGATTAATGCTGCAAGAGATATTTTTTTGTCATTTTCTTCCAAACCAAAAATTTCTACTCTGTTTTGCAATAAAGAGATATATCTCCCAGTCCATTGGATCTGCAGTGTTGACTACAGTTTGCATAGTTTGGATTGTAGAGCAGCTTTTGAGCATAGGATCTTTCTTGTTAGCCTGAAAAATCTAAGTCCTCAAAGAAAATAAGTACAAATGTTTGTTTCTTCTGTGAATTGCTCTGTTGCCTTCTACATGCTTGCAGGTATGGACGTAGGGGCCAAAACTTGTAAGGTTGGCATTTTCAAAAGGATCTAAGGAGTGAAACACTGCGGGAATTGGGATGCACACAAATCCTGAATATCTTTGTACACAGTCCCATTAAATCACATGCAGCTCCTGGGGTTTGCTGCTGAGCGTATAATGTGTTCCCTCGTATGTAATGCAAAGTAAAATGTTTCCCTTCTGAGCAGCTCAGTGTCTGGGTAGGTGACTGCACAGAGCTGCGTGGAGTGGGCATGCGGGTTGCTGGGGTGCCACCTGGCTGAAGACCTTGTGTCTGCAGTGGGCTCTGAGTTGTCCGGGAGGACTTGAGGGGAAGCAGAGTACCTGGGCCTTGATGGAGGTACCATTGATGTTGATTCCCTCCATGCAGTGTAAGACCAAAGGAGGCCTTTAGGTCTTGAGACAGGGACAATATTTCTTCTCAAGAAATATGTCAATATTTCACTCATGAGATGGAATGAGGAAAAAAGCTTTGGTGGTCATAGTTAAGTTTGTATTTTACTAGAGAAGGAGAGAATGTGTGAACTTGTCACTCAGTTTACTTTTCCTAAAGCTCATTAAATTTATCTTCAGTGTATTTGCATTGTGTTCCAATTATCTAATCAGCTTACTCCTTTTTTTCTCCCCCATTTCTCATCTCTGCCATCATCATGAAAGTAAGCATTCTATAGCAATAGGTTTTGCTGCTCAACAAGAAGGGTGTTCTGTTTAATAGAAGTTGATTTAGTGTCTAAAAATAGTAAAGCCCTGGCTTGTCTGCTGGATCAGGTGGTTATAGTGGTGAAGACCACCTGTCACAGGAGTTTTTTGTTTTGTTCATGGGGACAAGTATTTTTCTGACAAAGAAGGATATGCAACTTTAGGAAATTGGGAATTGTAATTACTTTAACATCTGATGTCAACCAAAAAATGAACTGACTGTGCTCAGATATCAGAATTTAATATTTTGTAGTTAAGGCTGTGTCTCCATCATAAGGACTTTCAATATCTTTAGGGATTACAGGATAATAATAACTTGGCAATTAAAATAAAAAAAAAAATAGCATTGAAAGTTGGCTTCAGATGTGTTCTCCTGAGAGTAGATTTCTTTAACCACATCATAAAATAAAAACAAATTGTTATATTTAGATTATATCACATTAAAAAAAATCCTAGCAGTCTATCATCTAGGGTTGGATCTCTTTGGTGAGAACTGCCATGTCAAAAGGAGAAATGCAATTTTGCTGTTGCTGTTTGAAATCTCACTGGTTTGGGTAGAACTTTTTAAAATGCATTGGTGATTTCCAGTTGCATTTTTTAGGTGTGCTTAACCTTCCTGTAGTTGCAAACAATCCTCGTGTCTACCGATCCTAGCTCTTACTGGAAGTGCTTGGAGGTGAGATGTCTGGTTGGTGGTGTAAATCCTAGCATGTACCTGTCTGCCCCTCTAGAGACACAGTTACAGTTAAGGTTGTGTCCCTGCACGCCACTGGCTTTTAGTGGGAGCTGGCTTCTTAATCAAGTGGGCATCCTGTGACAGTGCCGTGTGGATGCACGTTTGTGGATACAGATCCTTATCCTGCAGCACACACTGTAGAGAGCCATTCTGGTTCCTCTGGGGTCCTTTGAAAAGGAACGGTTTGCTCTGGGAAGCCGTGCCTCCACTGTGGCAATCCAGTCTCCCTTCTTCCTGCGCCTGGAGGAGAACCGATGCCTTGGACAAAACCCAAGTGATCTCCAGGAAGTCATTCCAGCCTGCTTTGCAATAATTCTCTCTTCAAGTGGTTTGTTTGGTAAACTAGTAATAGTGTCAGGCATATTGAGTGCAGAGTTTGCTGAAGGAAAAACAAATACGTGCCTTTAATATGAAGAGTTAATTTATGTGTTTCTGTTTTGAAAATGAATTCTTGCACTGTTCTGGAAGCTGAATGGAATAGTCCTGGAAGCACAGAGAAACAGGAACAGCAAACATGCAGCATGAATACAACATCTGAGATACCATCCTCCTGTGCAGAGGCAGACCTGGAGACTCCACCCTGGCACTTTGAAGTGGAGTTGCTGAAACAATCATCTAAATAAGTGTTTGTTTTGCTGTTTTTGTAATAAGCCATTTGTGAATCATTGTTTTCATTATTCATCTAGCCTCAAAGGTGGAGAAATAACAGTTAATGAATTCATGCACTAATAATTTTCCATCAATAACTGAATAAATTAGTGGGAGATGAGCCATCCACTTCCATTTGAGGTGTGTGACCATTCAGTCCTTGGCCTCTTTGCTGATGCTGCCACTGAAGGGCCCAGCTGTGTGGATAATAGATCTTGTGACCTGGATTTCTGTCCATCAGCAGCTGGATTGCACCATCAGTGAATTTCACATAGGCCATTTACATGGGGGTTGGGCGGACCAGCAGAATGAGGCCTAGGGAAGAGAGGTGCAGATGCAGGCAATACTGTGGTACCATCCAAAATAACATTTTCTTGTTTGTTCTCTTCTTAGGGCACCTGTGCTTGTGGCAGAGGTTAATGCTTCAGCTACTGATGCCCATTCCTGGCTGAGCTACCTGGCTTTGCAGGCTCCCTCTCCCAGTTTAATGAACTGAGTTATTGTGTGGTGGTAACTGTGCTAACCTAGCTTGGGTCAACAAATTCATGTGAGTGGCTGAGTTCAAGTTTCATGGAAAGGCAATCTGAAGTAGAACATAGTGTTTATGATGCTTGGGGAGTAGTGACTGGAGAGCTACTGATGCATTTTCTTTTGTAGACAGTATAGGAAGACCAGATTTGTGTTTAATTTAAAAAAAAAAAAAAACAAAAACAAACTTTCTTGCCGTTTATGTCCAGCTCTCCATTTAGAGCAAGTGTTTGCATTTCAGCCTTTGGAACTGCTTGCAGTCAGAGCCACTAGCAGCACTTGCAGGCTGACACCTCAGCTAATACTTGGTCCCTCTTCAGTTCTGTGGCAATTTGGGAAGGGAGATTGAAAGACTTGGGAAAACTAGTATGGATGAGTTGGTAAATCAAAAACAAATTGGATTGGTCCAACCTGAATTGTAGACAGGACAGTTTCAGGGCCTTGCACTTGCTGGCCAGGATTACATGTGTCGGGTGATAATCAAGAGCATTCTCTGCTGACATAAACCAGCAGTGTCTTACAACTGGATGGGTCATCTAAGTTCTTGCTGGCATAGGAATATATGCTGTAATTTGTACCCTCTCATGTCACTAGGCCTTCTCTGCAGACTTAGACCTGCCCATATGCAGTAGATCAGATGCTTGTCAGCAGCAACTGCATAGCTCGTGTGCAAACTTGAGCAGTTGTCCTGAAAAGTCTGATGCAGTCTATTGAGGTTCTTAGGTTTCACTGTGTGTCTGACCAAATGATGCTGGCGATTTGTTAAAGATGTTGCAGCTGCTGAACAATCTACTTTAAGTGACTGCAACCCTCTAAAAAATAGTGAGGGATCAGAAATATGTGAAATGTGTTCCTTTTCCAGACTTACTTAGCTAAATAGATCACATGACACTAGACTAACCTCTTGAGCCATTTAGATGTTCTTGCTGCACAGAGACTCAAGTTTGTTTTCAGAACCTGGTGAGGGTTTTGCCTTTCACTCGAGCTCAGCTTTCTGAGTCACTTAGGGAAGTTTTATTGTGTTTTCTTCTTGGTAGGGAGTTCCTTGGCTGGGAGCTCAAACATTTGCTCCCTTTGGTGTGAGAAGTACAGTCTGTCCCAGCAGGCAGTGCTGATAGACCTGAACTCCACATGTCCCACTGCAGCTCGGGGAAATTCCACAACAGTGGTATAATGTGTCATTGGGAGCTATTGTGCTGTTTCCCAGTAAGATTTAGCTCTAAACTGGAGTTTCTACCCATAAAATATGTGCTTTTGTTGAGATGTAATAGACTGCATCAGGGTGTGTGCAAGTGAATCTCTAAAATGCTTCATGATGGGAGCAGAGGTTTTGGTGCAAAGTGAGTTAAGAGCAAAGGTTTGACAGAACATAAATCTGAATTTCTGGTGGGCATCTTTTACCTGTCTTTGGGAGCTCCACTCTGCAGTTTCTGTAAACAAGCAGAATTATTGTACTTCTGTGTCTCGGTGCACACAAGTGCATAGCTTTTAGCTGAAACATGCTACAGCCCACCCTTCAGGCCGGTGATCTCTAGAATCACAGCTGAGTATGAGAGCTCGCATCTGGAATATTATGTGCAGTTTGAGGTTCCATAGTGTAAGAACAACATTGGTATGTACTGGAATGAACCCAAAAGATGGCCACTAGGGTGATTAAGGGGACAATAAGGTATGAGGAGAGACAGATAGAAATGCTTTTCTTCCATCTGGAAGAGGGGAGGCTATTGGGGGAGTCTCAATGCTGCCTTTTAGCTACCTGGTGGGTAGGGAGGCTATGGAAAAGGTGCTGCCAACCTCTTCTCAGAGGCGCAGGATGAAAGGGCCAGGGAAAAGGATGCAAGTTGCTACAGGGGAAATTCCAGGTAGATACAGGAAAAAGTTTTGTACCCTGAGGGTGGTCACATGGTGGAACAGAGATTGTGAGGGGTGGTAGACTCTTCAGTGCTGGAGGTATTTGGAAGCACAACTGGATGAGGTCTGGGTGACCTGCTTGGGATAGGTGCTTGGACTAGAGACATCCAGAGGCCCTTCCAGCATGTATTGTTCTGTGATTCTAGGTTTGTGTGGAGACCATGGCTGCTTGAATGGAAACTGATGCTGAAGATCAGATGTGCTGAGGGTAGTCAGCTCTGCTGTGACTTGTGCAGCCATCAGTTTGAGTTCTAGCATAGACTTTGAGTTCAACAGAGAGAGCAAAGCAGGTGTGCAGGTGCACCCTCCATCCTGGCTCACTCTCTGCTACCATTCTGTTTTGGGGAGTTTGCTGTAAGTTGTTGAACAATAATAGTATTTACATACAGGTGGAGTTGTAAAGAACAGTGAGGGACCATCAGTGGATGTGCAAAACCAGCAGAGTAGCTTTCTGAAACAGAGTAGGTTTTTTTCCTCTCCTATCTTTGTATGCCGTACCTGCTTGTTAAAAGGGACTCTTCCATGTGATGTTCTTAGCCCAGCAAAGAGTCAATTTTAGGTGCCAGGGAAAGAGCTGTACTGTTTTTGCTGAAGAGACAGGGCACACAGGCCCAAATGGGTCAATAGAAGATAACAGCAAAGATAGGAAGAGGAGGCAGGTTGTGTTTGACGCTTACAGTTTAGCTGCTGAATGACCACAGGGTCCGCATGCAATTTATGACCAAAATAGCTGTTTCTGCACTGCAGCTATTCTCTCTCAGCAGCAGAACACGTCCACTGATCATAGGTTACTTTTTTTTTCTCCTCTGGCCAGTCAGTGGGTGACAAATGTTTTTACCAAGATCAAGCTGCTGGCTGTTGTAGCTTGTGCCAAGGTTAAATCTCTTCTGCATGGTTAAGGCTGACTTTTGCGAGGTAGGACGTGAAAAGTGCATGAGCCTGGGAGAAAAACAGAGGAACGATACCGGCTTCTGGTTTGTATCTTAGTACCTCCTTGGCAATCTGCTATGGAAATGCTTAGACTACAAAATTTATTTCTTTAAATGTTGAAAACGTCTTTCAGAAGCTCTTAAAAAGTACTTGAGCTAAACAACACCTTTAATTTGTGGCTAACGTCAGAATATTATTAAGATTTATTGCTTTCACAATAATCTCTTCATTCCAGTGCATTACTACACTTGGGCTCTCTGCCAGGTCTGAGCTGTGCCCAGTATCCCTTAGCAAATGAACATGGCATGTGAGCATATGAACATGATATTTGTGTGTCCATCACTCTAACAGAGCAGAAATCTTGCTGACCCCTGAAATTATCTGATAGCTTCTGATCAGACAAAATTAGTCTGCATAATTTCTCTGGTGCTGTTCTATGCTTTCTTTTACACTTTGCAGTCTGAGACAGGTTTATAGGCCATGTCAGGCACCATAATGTCACAGCTGTCCATGCCCCTTAGTTCACTTATGTCTCCTCAGGACTGAAACTGGCAGACGATGTAGTTAAAATGACCAAGTTGGCAGGGGCTCTCGCTGGAGTTCAGTCCAACGGATGTGGGCCTTGGAGCCACCTTGTATCACAGCAGACCCGTGTGGCCTGAGCTGAAAGCTTCACATGCACAGCAAAATGGGGTCTTAAAAAATCTACCATAATGTGTTTCCTGAACAAATCACATTGTTTCTCTGTCTTGGGGAAGTATCTCAATGACAATTCTCTAGAAACATTTGTGTCTGATCTGTCTTGGTGAGTGAGAAAGGGAGATGGAGTAGGAGATCTAAACTTTGTTTTAAAGGGCTTCCCACAGGCAACATTGCCTATAGGCAACATGTTGTTTAACTTCTAAGGGTCTGTTTGCTTAAACTACTGGAATTCAGCCAGGAGCACTTTCCTTTTCTCAGTATTAGTACATTCTTTGGGAGTAAAACGTGTGTTTGTTTTTGCTGTACTAGTGTTATTACTACACAAAAAAGATTGATACATCCTTTGCAGTTGTATTTGAATAGATGGATCACACACAATGACAAATAAACATTGAAGAAACAAACCAAAACCAGCCAAACCATCAACAAGAAAACTAACAGAACTGTGTCTGGGTAGAGAGAGATGTTTGTTTAGTTCTTCAGCATGGGCTCTTTCTTATCCTGCTAACATTGCTTGGGTCAGGATTAAAAGTACATATGTTGGTGTTTCCTAAACATGTAGTATTTGGGTATTGCCCCAAGCAGCAGCTGTGGTGTGTGGAGGTGTGCTTGTGCGGGAGGAGAAGTGGGAGGTTTGGGAGGTGCTTGGCTACCAGGACCTCTGCCTTCACCTCTCCCTGTCTTCCCTGCTTAGGTAAGTGCTGCTGGGAGCTGTGCTGCTCCTCTTGGGAGAGTGGGGGTCTGTTTGGTGTCTTTAAATGAGAAACTCTTCAGAACAGAAGTCCTTATAGTATTCATGATGCAGCACATGACTCAAGAGGTCCTGATTTCATCTGTGGCTCCATGATACGTTTGGTATCAAAAAAATTGATAGCATTTTATTTTCACACTTGGTAAGTTGTTGCATACCACTGACCTTTTCTTAACAGGATGATAAGTGTATTTCCACTGATACTAATTATATTATGATAAAAAAAAGTGTACTGCAGACATTAAAAGTAATCTTCTGTGAATGGTGAATGAAACATACTTCTAAGTGTCATGATACTAAATGAATTGCATTTGCATCAAATAATTACTGATTTCAATTAAGATACAGTTGCTTTGTTTTTCTGCCTCTTTACAATGGGTCAGGTTCCCGCAGGAAATAATAACCTATGAGGTCCACTCATTAGCTTTGGGATTTTGTGTTTGTTTGCACAGTTAAATATGTTTCAAAAGGGTGAAACCCCCAAGTATATCCTTGCTGCCACTTACAAAGTCAGAAGAGCTTCTTACTTGTTTGAAAAATCAGTATTCAGGACTGACTAAATGATAGGTTTCTCTCTCCGTACTCTGTAATAGTCTGAAAATATTAGGGGAGGTGCCTGGTAGAACTACTGATTGCCTGGACTTGCAATCCTTTACAGTATTACTGATACCATAAATGCGAACTGTGTGCTGCACAGATAGTCTTCTGCTGATAAACGTATTTGTACGTTTTGATGTTCTTGACTAAGACTGACAGGACCGTGCCAGATGTTTCCCAAGTTTGTAAGAAGATTTATTTTCCAAGGAGATAACTATTTTCCTTTGGGCCTCTGATATTCTGACCTTCTTGGAGCTATAATCCAGGAAACCAATTCTTAATTGGGCTTAAGGGCATAACTGTTACTGTAAAAGAGACAGTAATACAATTCCTGCAAGAGAAGCTGAAGAGGGGTCGATGATAGTTAATCAATACTTTTTTTTTTTCCTTCCTAGAGTGGAAAACAAAGCAGTGTGTCCATCAAATGGGTATGGAAATTATTGTTAATCCTTCTGAAGTGTCTTCTGCTAGTAATGAAAACTGCATACACAGTTAAGAAATAAAAATAAATATTTGCCCTGATGAGAAGGCACAAGGAGGAGATAAGGCAGCAGTAATGGGACTGTCAGAACTGTCTAAAAGCCAAAAGAACAGAGAAGAAAATCAGCTTGGATTTCAGCAACTGATTTAGGACAGAAGGTCACTGATGGCAGCAAAACTCAAACTTTATCAGTATTTAGGGTATGTTCTTATATGTTCGAGGTTATGTACGTATTTATTATTTCTCTTACTGGACTTGGAGATATTATTTACCTCCTAAAGCAGAGCTTTCCCTTTTTTCATTTAGCCACTATAGGAGAAGTGAAGTAGCACTGTGGAAATCTTAGTGCCTGCAGAGAGATGTCAAGTGGACCCTGCTGAGTTGCAGCAAGTCCGAGAAGTGTTTAAGTGACTCTTGAAATTGGGACTTAAATTTTCACATAGCGTACATGGATGCTGGATGCTAAGCGACCTTGCTATAAATCTGTTTGTGCTGTAGCAGCATCTACAAGCTGCAAGGGAGGCTGCCGAGGCTAGACAACATAAAGACTTGTAGGATGTAAATTGTACTTCTGGACAACTGACATCAAAGTAGGACAAGGATGGAGGGGTGCTGGGTGCCGATTCACTCAGAGTTATTTGGGGGTGAGGGATGTATTGTGTATAAGCCAGACCTGCTGACTGCCATGCCCTGCTATCTCCAAGCATCAGTGAAATGTTTACTTTCTGTTGTCCCAAACCTGCACATGTACTCCTTCCCTTGAAGAGGGATAGCTGCCTTTGGTGGGCTGCAGAAGCTGGTTTCTTCCCTGAGCTGGTTAGAGCTATCCCTTACTAGTTTTGCTTTCAGAGGGGCTGAAAATTTTTGTCTTTGGCTAATGGTACTTCTTAAGAATTGGGTTGCAACAGCTCCTGTGTTAATAGCAGAACTGTGAACTCTGCTCCAAAATGACTGAGGACCAGGTGTGAGCTGTTCACATTAGTGTTGGTGGGTAATGAGGTGTGATGTTATACCAGCTGCTCACCACACTGTACCATATCTGGGCTTTCTCTCAAGTTAATCTTTGTGGTGCCTCTTTCTACTGAAAGGAATTTCTTTTCAGAGGATCTGCAGGAGTTGTTTCCCTTCTGCATAAAAATTTTTTACCTTTTCCTTTTTAGATTGTTCTGTTTATTGGTCTTTTGCCATACTCTCTTCCTACTTTGCTTCCCCATCTCCCATAGTGTCGGTTCTTTGGTCCCATCCTGTTGAATAGCCCCATGTCCTGTCATTCCCACAGATCCCCAGCACATTGCTGGGCACACTTGAAAAGAGAGGTCAAAAAGTAATGATGCTCATTAGCCTAAATATGCCAGACAGCCCTGGATACCCAAATAGGATGCTCATGATGTTTTAACCTAACTATTACAGAGTCTAATTAAGTTTATATTAGTTTAAATCAATTTGTATTTTATCTGCATTTGAAAGAGAGAGTAGTTTTCCGCTTCAAGCATTGCGTCTAGTTCTTCATGGTCTTTGAATCACAAACTTGTCTGAAACTCTTGGCATCGCCAGGGGTAGTATATGCTGGCAAACAAGGAATTTTAAAAATTTTTTTCTTGTATAAATCAGGCCAGCCTAATAGTTAGATTTTAAGGGTGAGGAGAGGAAGGCAGCGAGACATCTGTGCTTTAATCCCCTTATGGTTGTTTTCATGGTAGTGAGAGCTAGATGAGGAGTCAGGTTAGCAAGGAGGACTAGTGAGAAGTTCTGTGCGTGACTGGGTTATTGCTGGGCTTGGCTTTGCACTGACGCAACTAGTTTTACTTGTGCACGTGCCACCTAGTTGTGTGCAGCCAAGACCACCTTTTAGCTGAAAACCAACCCAGTTTCAAAGCTGGCAGCAGCAGTAACAAACTTCCTTCCTGTACAGCAGAAGCAGGTCTTAGCAATGTGCAGCAGATGTTGCCCACTGGATGACAGATGCATTTAAAATCAGTTGTAAAACTGGATTTGGGATTTTGCAAATTAAGTTGAACAAGGACAAATGCTATTTAACAGTCTGCATACTTTGACGGAGAACTGTATTCCTGTTACACTGAAGTTCTGTGAAAGAATAAAAGCCGGGTTTGGAGTTCTGCTCTGAGAAATAGGGCACTGAATTGCACCTGGACCCTGGAAAGCTAGGTTTGGTCATTGTTTTGTATATAAACTCAATTTAGGTGACCATATGTAGCCAGCAAAATGGCATGCTTTATGATGCAGAGATCCCTGATGTAGTCCAAGACCCAGAAGTGGGGATATTAAAGGAGATGTGAAGGCAATTAGCCTCTGAGCAAATGCTGCACTATTGCAGCTGTACAGCTTCTGGGATGCAGTGCCAAATGTGGTTCTGGGCTCTGTGGTCAGAGCAGCCACCTTAGCATTCCATCACACAGGACTCCTCTGATCTGTTCTGCTGTGAGAGTGACTTGGTGGCAGTGAGGCAGCTGGGCACAGTTGTGGTAAGGGCTCCAAAAGCCGGTGAGTTATTCTGATTGTGTTTCAGACCCTATATTTGAGGTCATACAGGTGATGGTGCAGTAGCACTGCTTTGCTGCTTTGTTTTTCTTTTAGTTTTGGAGGTGTATGCTGCAGGTACAGGGAGAGGACTAGGCAAACGCCAATGTCAGTGTCATTTTTAGGAAATGAGAGATGAAACAGTTGTACTGGTCCACTTTGAGGCTTTCTCTCAAATAATACCTAAAGTGAAATAAAAATTCATGGAGTAACATGCTGGGAAGACCATTTGAAGGTGTAAACAGTGGCTGAAAACAGGGGATGTGCCATATCCAATGCACTTCTCACACCCAGGAGACAAGATGGAATGGCGGTGTGGCATTGTGCCAGTACCTCTGTTTATTTTTATCTTTTCAAATGTCTGTTACTTTTAAATATTTTTATTGTATACTTCTGAAATATCGTTTTGATCATTCAAGGGTAAATGGAAATAAGATGCTGTAATATACTGTGGCTGCCTGAATGGCTAAGAGTGGCTGTGCCAATGGGAAAACGATGGAAGGATCAAGAAATGTCTACTAAACAGAATATCCCAGCTGTCCCAAGCACTGAGACTGTAGTATATGGTAGTTAGAGGCAAAACCCTTGTGTGTTTTAGAAAAGCACAGAATATAAAAGATGTAGCACTTAAATGTATAAAATATAAATACATGCACTTCTAAGAGATGTCTTACCTTTCCTTATATTGCTTTTCATTTGAGAATGGAAAGGAAAGCTGTGGTCAGGTTCCCAGCTCTGCAGTGATTGCTCTGAGGAGTATCCAGTTTTTCCTGCTGTGTTGTCTGGGTGGAGCGCCCTGCTTTCTCCTCGTCTATTGCCGACCTGATAGAGATGCCATAAAAAAGAAGGTTGAGGAGGAGTTATGACTATCTCTGCCACCCTACCATTGTACCGCATGGAGATTTTTTTCTTTAAGCTGGTGAGGTTTGCTAATGTATAATATACTGCAAAATCTCATAGGGGAAAAAAAAAAACCCCAAACACCCAAGTACTGGTATCTTTTCTAGTTTCAAAACATTTATCTGGGGCAGAGGGCAAGACACTTGTCAAGCATCTATTTGTGGTGAATTAAGTAGCATCAACAACAAAGTAAGAACAACAGAAGGAGTGAATAAAATACATTTTCCCCAGAAGGTTCTATTTGCAAAGGAAGCTCCTTTAATGGTTTGAACATAGAATCTCTTTTTAAAACTTTGGTATGTTCGATAAAGAAATCGAGGGATTTCCATTGGGGAAAATCGAGATTGAAGAAATAATTGTCAGGAGCAGTTTATAAAATAGAAAACAAAGATCCTGAAAACTCTACACGTATTTGACTTTTGTGTGCAAAAAGCAGGCTGAAGGGGAGGATGTGGATAACATTCTTCACTACATCTGTATGCAACGCTGAAATGGCTGGGAATGTTTTCAGTTTGTCATGTTATTATAGGAGCTAATTTAGAAAAATCTGAAACATTTGTGTCTGGACAAGTTTCAAAAATAGTATTTTAAAATTTAGTGATGTAAATTCTTTTTGTGGCAATAGGATCTTATCATTGCTAATAAATATCTTAAAAGATACAGTATAGAATTGTTGCTGAAATTGATTTTATGTACCTTAATGAGGATGGCTTGATTAATATAAACAAGCATTTCTGGTGGGGTCAAAAGAATGGTAAACTTTCACCAGCAAAATTTAGGGGAAATGACTCTTTTTTTTTTTTTTTTTTTTTTTTTTTTTTTTTTTAAAATCTTTCTTTCTTTGAACTACTTGCACATTGTTTGCAAATGGTTTGAAATTCAGAAAATCTGTCCTTTATTGCTGGGCAAAGAAAAACAAGCAACCCTGAAAATTAAGGAGACTTGAGTCAAAATGGAAAGCTTTTTGCTGGTTTTATCTGAGCAATAAAATTTTCCAAGACTTTACCTGTTGTAAGCTGCAGACAAGACATAATCGAAAAAGAGTGTGTTCCTGTGGTTGCTTTTTTTCTATCTGGATAAAACTAGATTTATTAAAAAAATCATCCTCTGGTATTTGCTTGAAAGTTTTAAATGGGTCACAGTGCAGTAAGCCTATCCTGAAGAACAAAAAAAAAAAGTAATATTTTTATGACAGCTGCTGAGACAGCCTCATTAATTAGCCACCTTGGTTACAGCATCACAGGGATGCAGAAGGTACTGAGATACTTCATTTTCTTTTTCCCCATGGCCTTTGCAGAAAAAAAGAGTACATTGTGCACCTTTTCCCAAGGACACTTGCAAGCACAGACATTGTTTTTAATATAATAAATAGAATTAAGCATTTTTCACTGTATATTGCTAGAAAACAACATTGGCGGTTATATTATTGTCAAACAGATTATCGCGTGAAAATTCTTTATTTCCCCTTGTAGCACACAGTTTGAATGAGTATTCTAGTTATTCTGCTTATTCTTCCTTTGCTGTTGTCTAAAAGTTTAATGCTGAATATAATCTGTCTTTTGGAAATCGCACATACAATTTATAGACTGTTCCTCTTCCTGTTATAAAGTATAATTCATGTGTATAAGCTTTCCTGCAACATTGGGTAATTTGAAAGTTTAGCTGCTTGTTATGGAGCATCTACTTTAGTAGGTGGACAAGACTCTGGAAGCTCATGGTGAGGTATTTGCAATGAGGGGAAGAAATCCACTGACTGGTTTTGTTGTGTTAAATACCTTAATAATGATTAAATATTACCAATACCACTCAGTCAATTTTTTTTTTAATTGGAAGATTGCCATTTAGATGAACTTTAAACTTTTGTAAAAGTATATTAAAGAAAAATTGAAATCTTTTTTTTCAAGGTAAAGAAAAGAATAAAATTATCCTCAAAACCCCAGAAGAAAAGCAGATGCAATTTATAATTTTTCACAAGAGCTGTGTAATTCTTCCACAAGCATTACACACCACCAGAGAGCTGTTAAGAGTTTATTTGATTACAGGATTAGTCAGGCCGCAGCCACCTTCTTGCTTTTATTTCTCTTCAGAGGCTGTTGCTGCAAGAGCGGGTTGCGTGCTCAGCAGCCGCCTTTGTACAGGATGCCCTTCTGTGCCGGCTGGGCACTGGCACGGCCACAGGCCAGGCCTGCTCTTGCTGCCCGCCGCATTGTCCTGGAGCAGCTCTGCGCTTACCCACAGCGCGATGGAAGTGGAAAATCTCAGGGTAGGGCAGGGCCCCACACTGTGATTCAGGACAGTTTTCCCTGGCCTGAGTAAAGATGTATTTGGTAGTCATCCAAAGCTGCTGCTGTGTGTTTAGCTGGACAGCTGTGGTTTCTGCTCTTGTAAATCCACAAGGATGTTCCAGGTGTCTGGGGAGGATATCCAGTTTGTGGTTCTGCAGGGAAGCAGCCAGCACTGTATTTTGAGGCGTGTGTGTGTGTGTGTGTGTCTATATAAAACCTCCTCAGTGGATCAGTTGCAAAGTACCCAAACTAGATAGATGCAAGGAAAAGATGCTCTCTGTGCAGCAAGATTTAGCTTTTTCCTTCTTAGTTGCAGAAATCTCTTAGATTCTGCTTGGTGAATTGAGTGTGGTCAAAGAATATGGTTTACCATTCCCATTCTAGATCTTATTTTGGGTATAACTAGTACTGTGGTTCCTATTACCCTCTTCAAAAGGGGCTGAATATTTGAAGATGGGGGGTTTTTTTGAAGGGTGATAAGGCATTTGCATTCTATGGTCTGTCCAGGTGCTACCACGTTTTTAAAATTTTTTTACTGTAAAGCTAAGAAGTCTAAATAAGTGGTGTAACACATGCATTATCTTGTTAAAATTACTCTTGCTTTCCAATTTATTTTCTAATCTGACAAAATAAATCCTTTGCTGAAATAGATTCCATATATACCATGGTTAGCAGATCTTCTCTAAAGAAATCCTTGTTGTAGCAGATTACTGAATAATTAAGGTGATTCAGATATTTACAGGGATAGAGTATATAGACAAATATTTTAAGTGTTGGATAGGAACCAGAACTGCTGTCCTGGACAGGTATGAATGGTAAAAGCAATTGTCATTGGAGTTAACAGTGGGTAAGATGATAATGATTTTCCTGTAAAGAAAAAACATGTGGAAACGAATAAAACCTCCAGCAACCATTGATTGATTCTTTTTTTATTTACCCATCTCTTTTTCTTCAAAAAAAGGAAAAGTGGAAACAGTGTTCACTGATGGGGATGGTGAGGTGCAATCTCCTTGCTTGTCGTTTAGTTTTTGATTTATGGTCTCAGTTGGGATGTTGTACTCTGGTTCTATGCCTTGTCTTAAGGCTGACGTTTGCGGAGTAAATGTGAATGGAAGAAAATACACAGGCTGTGACCACACAACCAAGTCTTGTGTGCCGAATATGTGGTTGGTGGTTGTGCTTGCCTGCAGTACTGCTTTGTTCTGCTGCAGCAATGTTAGACCTGCCATGCTGTTCTGATGGTTTCCTCTGCTGCGCCTGGACAATGTGCGTCATCTGGGTTGAACAGGATCTATTCACAGTGCTCGAGTGACTTGCAGGTAACAGCAGGTGCTGAAGGCATCTCTTACTGGGGATGCTCTGGCTTTTGATTCAACCTTTACCACGTGTTCTCTCCTTAGGGCAGAATTATTCAGTTCTTTGGTTCAATTACCATTACTGCTGGCATATTTGCCTTTGAGCTGGGGGCAGTGCAAAATAGCCTCTAGCCTTAAAGACATCATCAACTCAATGTGCTCATGTATGTAACCATGATTGCATTTGACTTGAGTGCTGTTTGCTGATTGTTGCTTGGTAATTTGCTCTATTGAATGCTCTTTCTTCGACGGTCAAGTGCAGGAGAGTCCTATGTGAGGTAATTACGGCTATGCAGTGTTATGTGTAGGGCTTTAGAACAGAAATTCTGCCTCTCAAGTGCACAGATCCCATGTCTGCCTGAGAGCCATGGATGGCAGGACTTTGTTGCATTCAGCTGATGGGGAAAGTAATCTTTGTATTGAACTATGAGTGTTTGTATCTTGAACTTTGTAAGGTGGAACAGTTGGGATGTCGGTGCTAAGAAGAGAAATCGTGGGGATTGTGAGGAAAATAACTCAGGAGATCTTGTGCCTTATCTGTTTAGTGGTGATGGTGGTACCCCTCTGCTGTTACAGCACTTGGCTTAACTGGCCTCACACCAGCACATTGCTACAGTTAAGCGTTGTATGGAAAAGGTACTTGAGGATTGCAAGTAGACTGGAAAAAGTGTTACATTTGCAGAGCAACCTATTGAGGATTGAAACCTGAGGGAGAAATTCTGGAACAGTGTAGTTTGCCCAAGTGGGTGATGACAAGTACTTGAGGACTGAGTATCCTAGCCAAAGACAGCTGATTTTAAACACTGGCATGAAGTGGTGGAGTAAACACCCGTATCAGGGTTACCTGACAGCACACATGCCTCCTGATGTGTTCCGTGACTTTACGCTGGGGCCATGTATCCTACAGTATTCCTGGGGTCAGTGTGTGTGAGTAAGATCACACTCAACACGAGAGGAGGAGATGGGGGAAAAAAACCTGAGACCTGGACAGAAGAGCATACACTTATTTGCTGTATGTAATTTTCAAATATATTGGCACCCCGAAGATTCTTGCCCGAGTGTCCTAGAGAGTGTCTGCCTCAATTTGTTTAGGCCAAAGGTGTCCAGCCACCCGAAGCCAGTGTATGTCTCACTAATGTTAATCAAGAAGAGTGATGGAAGGACAAAGGTAGGAAGTGACTTGTCTGCATTGCTGAGAGATTGCAAAATGCTGCATAGTAAATTGGGAGAGGTGAATGGGAGAGAAAGCCTAAAACGTAGAGCCAGTATAGCGCAGACAGAAACTGAAAATTGAATGATGGGACTTACCAGTAAGAGGTGACAAATTCTTTTCTGAAGAATTGTATGCTCACTGTACATAGAGAAAAACTAGCTGCAAGTGTGGAAGGGTGCAGTGAGACTGCAGTCATTAAGTCAAGCTTCCTGCAAGTCCCGTATGTTCCGGTGCCTGCTCAGCAGGTCAGAGCAGGTTGGTGGAGGCAGAGGTGAGCAGCGGAACTGGGTCCCTGCCTCAAATGTTCAGCGACTGAATGGTCAGCAGTGGAGTTTCTGGACTCAACCTTTGTAATATGAGGTGCCTGTACTTAAATTTAGGGAGTAGTATTGCACCTGGGAAATGGTTTATGCTTGCAGTATGCTCTTGCAGCTTGTTGGCTTACTATACCTCTGTGGACCACATACAGGTAATTCTGCCTGTGGTTTGACATTTCATGAGTATGAGGAGATAGCAGCCATTAGTGCAGGCTTTGCATAGAAATGACTTGGCATCTGAAGGCCTTTTCTTCTTGTGCTGTCCTCTGCATTGCTCTGTTAATAATCTTATTGGTGCTTTTTGAAACCTGCAATTACAGTGAGCTCTGTGATTGATGGGAAGTGGCATTAAAAGATTAATGAGTTGAACTGAATATTTTGTGATTCCTTGAAGTGTCAACATCAGCATGTAACAGCGCACAGCTGATTAGCTTGATTCAATCTTTGGCAGCCAGCACAGAGCATTATCCTGACATAGTGTATGCTTCAGCCACTGCAGAAGGACTCAGTGTCAGAGTTACTGTGATACAGGATTAAAAAAAAATAAAAATTAAACCTCTTTAAAAGTGGGACCATGGCTACATGCTTTGCAGGTATAAATTCACGTGGCATGAAGGCTCAGATCAGGTGTGCTCTTGGTTTCACCTCAGAGGGTGGAAGTGGTCATTCTGGTTCAGTGGCAGTCTTGTGCTTATAGGAGCCAGTGTTCAGAAAATACTTGTAGAACCTACTATAATTGAATAGAATGTTTAATTTTCAATATATTTGCTCTTCAGATGTTTGTGTCCTGGCTGCCTTGCCTTTTCCATGTGCTTTCCCTTCCTATCTCTCCTTCTAAAAAAAAAAGTTTATGTAATTGCACTGTGTATATATACACATACACACATACATACATATGTGCGCACCCAAATGTTGAGGACCAGAAGATGTGCAGCTTTCATAAACCCTCAGCTCTCTTTGATGTGGGTCCTGAATATAATTACTTGAAGTGGCTTCTGCCTGTGTGATTAGGTTAACATTGCATGCACCTTCTGTATCTCAAATCAACACATGGTCTAGAGTTTCGACAAATGTATTGTAATTTATTTAATGCTGCAGCTGTACTTGCTTGCTCCCAAGTGCTTTCCTTGTATCTTTGGAAAAAAATATGCTGTCAAAGAGACTGTTCTAGAACCAAAAAGCGTCAGTGGAAATGTTGCATGGGATTCCTTGAGCCCTATGCTCAGTACGTCTTGGTTTTACAAATGGTTATGTGGTAGGACCCACTGAGGTTACCAGGGCTGCTTGCATGATTAAGAACTACTTTCATGAATCACAGCTTGCTGGTTTGGACCTCCGTTTCCTTTTTTGCTCATGTGAATAGTTGCCACAGTGTTCAGCTTAGGGCTATTGGAGCAGTTTTCTGAGAATCTGCTTTGAGTGACCAGCCTCTGTTAGATCAAACCCTTCCATTCTGAAAGCCCCTTGAACCTTTGAAAATCTCTACCTTAAAAAAAAAAAAAAAAAAAAAAAAGCTGGAGATGAATTATATATGTAGCACTTTGAAATGTACCAAGACAAGCTCTTTGCTCATCACCTATAATTACAAACAGCATTCTGATCTTGAATAGAGGGTTTTAAAAGAACATCACATTCAAAGCTGCTCATTAATTATGTTACTGTCAGCCCTTTTAATAAAAGAAAAAGTGCATTCTTCCTGGGCTGAAATACAAACACAGTAGAGATAATGTCACTTCCCAAGGAAGGATTATTTAAAACTAGAGTGATGCTTGTGCCTACTAATTAAAAGTTAATAAATCTGGAAAAAAATGGGATTTCTAAGCCAGATTTGAATCAGCTTGCCATTGTTACTTGTGACTGAGGTCTCTGGGTGAGGCACCCAGAAAGCCCTGCTATGTGTCCTTGTCTTCCCCAATTAACCTTTAGACTGGGTACTGTTGTTAATGTGCTGTTTCTGTGATGCCACTGTCATTCATACAGGGACTAGGAGGCCACCAAAGACTTAAATATTTATATATTTTATTCAGAATAAAAAAAAAACTTATTTAAAAAGTTTTTTTAATAAATTCCAAGTTCTGTACACTTCCACGTATGTTTCTAGTATGGCAGTAGAAATAGATTGAGTGCTAGTCAGCCCTTGCAGCTCAGACAGTGCCTCTTTTGTCATGTTGCAGCACAAAATGTTACTCAGATTCTTAATGCACTTGACCTCTAGATGATGTATTGCAGACTGAAAAAGCTGTTAAAGGAACCTTTTAACATTGCCGAGTCAAATGGCTCATTTCAGGAAATACTAGAATAAAGGGTGTTTGTGCAGTCTTTGTGGCAGCCTTCTGCATACGTATTATAAAGCAGTCTTTAATTATGGGATCACATTATTACTTGTTTCCACAGAACTCCTGCCTCATTAAGTTCATGGTATGGATGTTGCTCCATTTGGGAACAGCCACTTGGTGTTTTCTTTTTTTCTCCTGTATTTTCAGTGCATGTCTTCATTCTTTTTGTTTTCTGCAAACTGTTTAAGACTCTTGAAAATACTGACTTTTCTGTATCTGTTGTACTTCCATTATCTTGCTGTGTCACATGTTTAGGAATTTGAAAAGTTCGTAAGGTTCTGAAATATAAAGTTGTGCTGTGGCTGTGAGCCTGTTTAACAAGTACCATTAGCATCAGCTGAGGCTGTGTGACAGATGTCATCTGAATTGAGGTCTGTGTGTGTTTTCAAAGGTTTGCTTGGGAACTTGCGGTAAATAATCTCTCTGTGCCTCGGTTGCTCTTCTGTACTGGGATAACTAATCCTTTCCTATATCATAGAAGAATTGGGAAGAAGACTGTAGGCTGGGAGGTGTTTGAACATTAAAATAGTAGGAGCCTGTAAGACAGAGGGAAACTGTTCATTTAATGCTTCCTCTTGAAAAAGTTGTGATTGGCAGGGCTGAGCGTGGTAATGTGACTGGCAAGCAGTGGTCAGTGGTGAAGTTCCAATTGACTTTGTGGGCTCAGGACCAGATGTTGTAAGAGTAACAGGAGCAATGCTCAAGGATTTGTTTTAGGGAGAGAAGGGGAACGTGTAGTTTCTCTGGCAGCTGAAGAAAGCAAAGATAATTTACAGGCATGTTTTCATCACTACAGAGACAGAAACAACTCACGTTGTGGTTCCCCAAGACATGCGTCCAAGACTGATCTTCAGCCACCATGAATCAGTGACATTCTCTGGCATTTTGGTAGAGCTGTGCTGATCTTTCCTAGCTAGGCGTCAGGCTTTTCAGTAGGAAATCTCATGGAAGAAGAAGAAAGTTTCAGGTAATTTTTTCCTCACAGAAAGCTTCCAACCATGTTATCTCTTATAGTGTTGATGTCAATAAATTGAAAATTGGCTAAGGAGGTAATAAAAGGTTTAATTTTACTTGCAACTGTACAGATCCTGGATAAAGTCCCTGGAAATCAGAATTGCTGAGAGGAAGATATTGTCTGGGAATGAGAATAGGAAGCAATTCAGAACTTGCAGGTTCATACTAACAGAAGTGCTTTGTCCTGAGAGAATAAAGAATTTACTTGAATAGGAGCAGTGTTAGAGCAACACCGATTGCTCTTGAAAGTCAATTATATTTTTTTGTTACATATTTTCTTGCACTGTTGGTACCCTTGCAGTGTGTCAAGTTGCACCTTTGAAAATGTTTTTAAGCATTAAAAAATGGCAAAAGGATAACAGGATCAGTCAAAGAACCAAACAGAAGCTTTGAGGTTCTGTCACTGCAGAAGTACCAACAGTGTGCTATGTAGTTTTGGTGTGAATTCCTGTCCCTGAAACTGGGAGATTAAAGTTGAAAGGGTATGCGCTCCGTATAGCTCCTGGGAAACTAGGTTCTCAGCTTCCATTAATTATATTGAATGTGTATCTGCTGCTTTTTTGCACAGCAGGGAAGATGCACCACAGATCTGTTACGTTACTCCCTCTTCAGCTCTGAGCCATAGATCGTTTTTCGTGTGTAAACAATCTGAAATATCCTGGGGTTTTTAGAACTCATTAAACTTTTCATTTCACAAGATATGGTAAGAGACACTATCAAAAGTACCATAGCAGATGAGGAACAGTCTTACTCCAATTAAAGTGGGTTTTGAAATTTCTGGCTTTTTAAAGAAACAGAAGATTCATTTGTTCTTCCTTCACACAGACTGCTGTGAATGGGCTACAGCAGTAGGCTTCAAATGTGAACCTCAGTTCAAAATGTGAATTAGCCTAGTGTATTTTCAGGGTATATTCACAGGTCCTGCTGCTCACCTTCATCACATGCAGACAGGCAAACATCCAAAAATCTTGGACTGTCCATTATCTGCAGTGGGCAGATCAAAGAAAGGTAAATGCACAAGGCTGGAAGGAATCGCAAGAGATAAAATGCAGACCTTGGTTGTGGAGGCAGGTTCCCTGAGATATCCCCATCCTGTTTACCTGGTTCTTTTTAACTGTCCAGTGAAGGTGGTGTACAGCTTCAGTAGGTTCCTAATTTAGTTAGATTAGCCTAAATCTCCTTTGCAAGTCTTTCAGACATGCTGAGCAACTGCTAGCTTTATACTTTGGGGGATTATCTCCTGTGTTAAGGCATGTCTGTTGCAGACAACAGTTAACAGTACTGGGTTGATGGCTCTGACAGAGCAGCTCTGGAAACTCTGTGGAAGCTGAATATCCAGTTGTTCACTTTGCTTTTCTGTGGGGTGTGACTTGCCTCCACCTAAGTGTCAGCACAGCAAAGAAGAATGTGGGTTTGCACGCCAGCTCCTGCTGTGCAAAGTTGTGTACCTGGGCTCAGCCCCTTGGGCTTCATCTGAGATGTTGGTGGATGAAACTATGCTGAAACATTTCTTTTTGCTGCTTCTGCAGCAGCACTGCTATAGCCTTTGCATCATTGAGTTTCAAGGTGATGATTTTGGACTTAGTGAAATACTTGTAAACTGACTCGGCTCAGTGCTTTCTTCTGGCTAGTCACACAAAACATTGCAAAGAAGTGAGCCTCAGACTCACCCGTTTGAGAACTCATTCAAACCCCTGAAGAGCATAGCATGTCTGTGCTGCTCTTTGTCCAGTAAATATGCTGTACTGTAAGAGAAAACTAGATTAGACGAGTTTGTGTTGGTTGGTTCTTTACAGAAGCAGATTTGCTGATTTTGATCATCTAACCATCTTTTGGGTATTTATAATTGATTCATGATTTGTTTCAGGAATCCGAGTTAGACTGACAGGTCTCTAGTTCCCTGTGGTTGTCATCATCCTCTTTCCTTTTTATGGTGGTCCCGTGCTTGCCTTTGGGCAGCACTTTAGGACTTCCCCTATCTCCCATGAGTTGCAGTGTCAGTGGTTTCATCTATTAGTGTGTGGCTGGTTTGTTTTGGGGTTGGTATGGTTTTTTGGTTTTTGGGCGGGTTTTGGTTTTTTTCCATATAAAATTGTAGTTTAATTTCGTCTGTTTCAGCTGACTTACCTACATGAGTCTCTTCTTAATATTCTTTAAACATATCTCTCTGTTTTGGTCAGCACTGTAGTTACTCAATGTCCCAGCTTTCTTTTACCAGAGTAGTTCACCTTTGTATCTTTTTTCTCTCTCCAGCACTTGTAGCTTTCCCGCACTCTACTGGCCTCCCATGAAGCCCCGCTGACCTGTGCAGAGTTACTTGAAATCTGTTTCTCTGAGATTCACCACCTTGAATCTGCTGCACTCGTTCCTTCCCTCTGTTGGAATAGCTGGTGTTGTCATTTCATGATCACCATTACCCAATCCATCTCCTGCCTTCAGATTTTTCAAACAGTTTCTCCCTTTTAGCCAAACCAACTCCGTCTTCTGAAATGAAACGTACCCAGGGTGTTAGAAAATATGGATGTGTCCCGCTGTGCCAATGGATATTTTGGACAAGCATAGCTGTCTTCGTAGCACGTGCCCCTCTCTTGGGGCTGTTGTAGGCTGAAAGATTGGAAATACTGGACAACTTTATTTTCCTCCCGTGTGTTACTGGAGCGCTGTTAGTGAAAGACTTTGCTAACCAGATCTGTCAGTGTGACTCTTTGCAGGAACACCAACTTCACATAAAAGCTGACAGCATTAGCAAATGCCACTGTAGTTACAGGAAAGGGGTAGATAAATTATTCCATATAGGCGTGTTCTTGAAAAACAACTCCAGATTTTATTAGCCAACAAGTATTCAGAAGACAAAATGCCAACATGTAGCAGTGCTAATTGTGTTTTCTCCGAGACGAGCAATTGGCATGGTACTTTATTTATTAGTAGTCTTTTCCTAAACATGTCCTGGGTGTTCACCACAGGCTGCATGAGTCAGGGCTGTGATTCTGAGAATCCTGAGGTTCCTGAAGCAGACTTAACTGAGTGTAACTGTAGCAGAAAAGTAAATGGGTGTCTGATCGGTGTTTCACAGCCGTATTATCTTGCTAGCATCAAGTCTGTTTCCCTTTTATCATGACCCAAGATATTAGGATGTATGTACAGTCTCTCAAGGAGTACACATTGTGGACTTAAAGATGCTGGAAGTTCTGCTTGCTGGAGGTGCCAGGGTTGTGTGCTTGTCTATCATATGCTCCTCAGAAGCTTTATAAAAGGGATCCTGCTGGTACATCCCTACTCATCTCTTGCTTTGGATATGGACTGGGAGCTCCTCAGAGATTAGGAGGTGCTGAGTGGGGTTTTGCTCAAGAGGGGAATCTTACATATGACTTGTTAGATGGTTGGGTTTTGCTGACCATAAACAGCAGTGTCTGGACAAGTAGCATCTTCCTAGAGAATGCCAAATCTTTGGTGCATGACACTGCACCCTGGGGGTGGGGCCTTAGACAAATCTCATTTAGCAAGTCTAACCGGCTTAGAGCTGATTTCCTTCTCAGACATATGGAATTAACCAAAGATAATAGGGACCACGCCTGGCCAGCATATTATAAGAACTGACTTTTCATTTTCTGGTATTGGGAGGAAAGAATAAATAGTTGAGCTTGAGTTTTCTTCTGCTTTTCTCCTGGTTACACCTCCATCTTTTTCCTCAGTTATGACAGCAATGTGCAATACAGACTTAGTCTTTTTTTCCTTACAGAAAGTTGCCCCATGCTTAAAAGCAGGAGGTAGAGATGGGGTCCTTGCTTTCTGCTCCCTGCCTCATGTTAACTTTGGCAAGACACTGAATCTGCCCTTCACTACCTTTCTGTGAAATGAAATGCTTAATTTCTAAGTTTGATAGTCAGAGACAAGACTCCCATTCCTTTCAGTGGCAATCCCTATGTTCATGGGTACAGTGGGACATAGCAAAGTTGACTAAAAATACAAAGTGTTTTTATTCCTGCTAGCATTTATCTTCTCCACACCCTTCCCCTGTCAAGCAGTGAATATCTTATATAGCTTTTTTCAGCTGTGATTTTTTTGTTTGTTTGTTTTGGGGGTTTTTTTTGTTTTGTTTTTTGTTACCCATGTTCTGGCAGAAGTTAATTCTGTGGGTAGGGTGCATGCTGATTAAGGGTGATAGTACTGGAAAATGGTCCATTTGCTGGCTATTGGCTTGAAGCTGGGAAGGGAAGTCTGTCCTCTCTCCTTCAATGCAATTCATAAATACCAACAATTTACACTTTACAGGTGCTTCTCCCCTGCCCCAGCCCTTCCCAGGATTTGCAAAGCAGTAATTAATCCTCATTTATGCTGTTGCGATGATATTATACTCATTGTAAGATACGGTAGTAACTAGAGCACAGAGTAGTTAAGGATACAACCAAGGTCATGCAATAAGCAGCTGTAGCACCAGAGAGAGTTCTGCTCTGTGACTGCTCAGCACTATTTCCCCACTGTAACTTTTCCATGGTACATGATACTCAATTACATGATATTCAATTTATAGGTCCCATCAGTCTAGTCTGCAGCTTGTAAGCACATCATTTTCTACTGTGTGGTATAACTGTGGGATTCCTGGAAACAAGGAAGCTTTTGGTAAATTGAGGTCATATTATCATGTTCTTTGTTTGCTGGCTCCTTGTACTTTTGGTTGTTGCTGTTACCATCTTCTGTAACTTTTAGTGAATCATCCACAGTGAATGTGGATATGTGAAAGGTCTTCTGCCTGCAGATCTTATCCTTTCTGAAGAGGAAGAAGAAGAGGTTTAGTTGTTTCTGTGAAATTCTGATCCTAACAGAAACCATCAGTGTAGCCCATGTTTCAGTGGAATCTGCTTTTCTGTGGATATCCACTTTATATGAGACCAGGCATTCTGAAGGCCCAAGTTCTTCAGTGGGACACGGTCTGATGCATACAAAGGGATGCGAGCTATGATGGCAGGAGAGGTTCTAGGCACTGGAAAGGAGAGCCTGGTGTGACTTTGCACATGTTACCAAAAGCAGAGAAGGAAGATACTTTGTTAATCCCATGCTGCAATTTGTGACTCTTTAATTCATGTAATAAAATGAGAACCTTTTCCCTGAATAGCTGCCACTAACGGAGACCTTTTGCTTTGTTTCAGATTGTGGAAACCTGAACTAAAATATCCCGTGACTGACAACGTGACAACGACACAAGGTGGGTTTTCTGGTTTTGTCAGTCTCGTATCAGTCATTCCAGAGCACTGGAAATGCTGTACATCTCGACTTTACTAGGATGAATTGCCTAATGAATCTCTGTGGCTTGTTCAAACAAAACTAGATAGTTGGACAGGACTCCTCCTATCTCCACATGTACGCGTGTTATGTGTTTTGGTGGTGTTTTAAACAAAGAGAATACATACATTTCCTGGGCTGTATAGTGAAGGTGTTTATGGCACAGAGGTGGAAACAGGTGAAAATAAAAGCGCATTGGGATTTTTCCCAGCTGTTTTGTGCAGGTATCTGTTTTCTGTAGGAAACGTCCTATTGGCAGTACAAGCTCAGCTATCCAAAAGCTGGTGCTGCTGAGTGCAAGCACTGCCAGCTGAATCTGTGATGTGGCATTTTCCTCTTCTCACACTTCAAACTTAGGGTTCATGGTTGCCAAAAATATTCTCCGCAACATGTGCTGAGTACTCGTCTTATCAGTCACCACATGCTCACCTTGTTTGAGGGTTCGTTGCTCTGCTTTGTTGAAATGTTTTATTGAGGTTGTTTACAGAATACGGAAACTTGCAATGCAGCACAGATGCAAAGAAATGCTGATCCCTGGATTTCCCACTGCACCCTGGCATTATCTATTCAGAGGAGGGTTTGTGTAACGGGTGTAGACAGCTTTTGGTTATTTGATTGGCTCAAGTGAAAAACAAGACAAAGAGAGCCAGTCAATACCATTTTCACTTTATCCAGTGGTTGTTGTAAGAACAATTATTTGATCATTCCCCTTCAGCCAGGAAGTGTGCTGATCTCAGCTACTTAGAGTTTTCAAGCACCAGGTTTATCTGGTGACACTGCACAGCCACGATGAAGTCATAGGTTTTGTTTTTTTCTTTCCTGGAGCTGATTCTTGTCCTCCTCCTTTCTAGGGTGGGGAATGCAGTAAAAAACAGGAGATCCGTCGTCTGTGTGCTGGGGGGCAGTTTCTTCCGGCCACAGCATTGCTGCTTTTACTGCAGCCTGTCATTTTTCTCTTGGAGGTGATAGTTCTTTTTTCCTGTGTCCGAAGGCATGAGTCTTTCTAGAGTACATGTCCACAGCAGGAGAGTAAGCAGGAGTATTTCAGTGCAGAGCAGCAGTATCTCTGCTAGGTGTTTCAGAGTGCAGAGATTGTTGCCAGCTCTGAAATACTGCATTATAACTGTGAAGGGCTGCAGTGCAGATGTACTGTTTGTATTTTCAAGATGCTAAAAAGAATTGCCATAGTCTTGTAAGCCTTGTCTCATGTATTTGTGGAAGGCAGTGAAATAGGTGAGGTGTGAAAATTTATGAGGAAGCCTCCAGTTGTCAACATACTTGAAATGAAACTGCCAGGGTCCTGCTTGTGGTATTAATCCTTGTCTGGCAAGAAAAGGTCTAGCTTTTATTTCAGTGAGTGCAAGACGCTTCTTCTAGTTGCTCCTTGTCAGCCTCTGTGTGTCATTGAACATGACTCATTAGGCAAAAAGTTAAGTGGTCAGGAAGAGCTGGGTCTTTCAAAGCTGTAATGAGGCCAAGCCCAATAACTAATAAAAGAGAGCGATTTGAGGACCTGAGCTTAAAGCGTAGAGGAAGCTGTTTGGTGGATGCTCTTTGCAAAGAACAACGGTGAAGTTGAGGAGAGTTCATTCTGCATTTTAATTCACTGGTGCAAGTCTGAGCTTCAAAAGTTTTGATGGCAGGTGTTGGATGTGCTGTGTGGTCTCACCAAAGGCTCATCACAAACAGCGATGCATGTAACCAAGAAAGTCAGTGCAGGCTGAGCGGTTAGCTGAAAGGGGTAGGCAAACTCCTGTCCGCTCTTCGAAGTGAGTCGTAATCCAATACTCTCTCTGCCCAGAATAGGGGTACTTTCAGCTGTGTGTGAGCTGCTCGATTTATCATGTGGAGATGAGATGTTCTTGCATAAATGGAGAGAGCAAAAAAGCTTCTCTTTAATTAAATAATTGGTTGCCTAAATCCCATTTTAGTAAGCTGATCAAACAGTGAGTGCAGGCTGCAAGAACAGCCCCAGACCAAGGCTGAATAAACACTTTAAACTTTGAATCTTGTTAGTTCTTCTATATGATACTATTTTCTTTCCCTCTTCTGCGTGAATCTAAGGCATGTTGAAATCACAGCACGCTAAACGTCCCTTTTGTCTTGATAGCCCTCCTTTATAACCTTCTCTTAACCTTGTACACAGCCCACATAATGGCACAGAAAAAATCTTCACGCATTTCTTGGTCTGATTTGGTTGCATTGCTTTCTTGGCTGCACCAAAGCACCTTCCCTCTCCTCCTTGCTCATCATGTACAGCAGTTGTGTATCTTGCACAAAGGAATGAAAGCAAGACCATTTGTCTCAGGCCTGTCTCTGCAAACTCAGGCACGTGTTCAACCTAAATATTACCTAATTTTTCACACTTGCTGGGTAATAAAACCAAATCATCAAAACAAAACATGACATGTAAGCGCAACAGTTGTGTTTTACTGAGAATCTGAAAAAAAAAAAGCAACAAAACCATGTTTTAAACCTTATCAGAATATTTCACGGGAAGAACATGAGTGTATGTAGGAAATAGTTCCCAGACCTGTATTAATTCATGGTGAATTTCCATGTGGTAGGAACAAAAAAAATGGAGAGAATCTTATCAAAAGCCCAAAGGCCTGCATTGCCTAGCTAAACACTAGGCCCTTGGGTGGCTACTGCTCACAAGAAGCGTGCTTGCCCTGCTCTCCTCCTGCAGAGTCTGTAGATTAGCATCTGAGGAGGCCCATGAAGGTCACATATGGTTGAGCCATTTTCTCCACATATGTTGGAGCCATTTTTCACCTCTCTCTCTACTGAATCTAGAAAAAGCTTTTAGTTTTTTGGATGCCTCTGTTCTGTGTTGAATGTGAGGTATGAAGAAACTGAGTGAGCTGATGTTCTTACAAGCCCTATAAACAGATCTAGCTGAGCATTTACCTCTACACTGTTAAAAGAGTGATATGAGAACTGTGATCACTACTTATACTATGGAGTCTTTTGTGCTTCTT
This sequence comes from Grus americana, assembly GCF_028858705.1. Lineage (NCBI taxonomy): Eukaryota > Metazoa > Chordata > Aves > Gruiformes > Gruidae > Grus > Grus americana. The sequence continues at coordinate 37,275,042 of NC_072857.1, forward strand.
TCTTCAAAACTGCTGCTCTTTTGGGCCATTTATCTTGTAAAAGTGGTCTGCTATAGCATAACAAATAAATGATTGTAACAAGGCACCTGATCTCTTAGAGAAATCGAAGTGTCATTGCACCAGGGTGTACTGGTTCTCTAGTTTCCAGATTATGCACTTCAAGTTGTTTTCTGGAGCTGCTCACATGCTCATCACTACTAGTCTCTTTCTCTGCTTCTGGGAACAGGAAGTGTAAAGGGATTCGGAATGCAAAGAGATCCCACAGCAGAGGTTCCTAAGGAGGAAGGCAATGCCATGTGTGTGGTACAGGGGAGTGAGGACGGCCCATGTGGCCAAAAACCCAAGGATGTTATCCTTAGGTCCATTCCCTTCTCTGTTACAGATTTCCTGTGTGATATTCTTCTCGTTGTGATAAAATAAAAAAGGAAAAGAGAAAGCCAGACCTGCTTCTCTGTTGAAGGCATTGACATCACATCCAGCATCCTTTGGTTTGATACTCAAGGTTGTGAAATACCTTAGAGGGTCACGTGAGGCAGAAGCTATTTAGGCTGAGCCTTGGCTGTTCATGTTGAAGTCACAAGGAACTTGAGCTTACCAAAAAAAAAAAAAAATCCAGCTGTTTGGAAGTGCTCCTTGTATTGTTGTTCCAAGTGCTCCTCTCATGCGGGGTAGAGAGGGGCAGAGTTTCTCCATCTAGAGATCTCTTGTGGTGGTCGCCCCCAGTAGTGCTTTGCCAGGATGTACAGCGTGCTGCCTCGCGCTCTCAGTGGGGCACTCCTGTTAGCCTTGGGTGGCAGGATGGCTGTGGTCTGGCCAGTATGCTGAAGAGTTAGAAAAACACGTGTCCTGGGCTGCATCCAACAGTTTAGAATGGGGGCCATCAAACTGCGATGTTAACCAGCCCTGTCTGGTGGACCAAGAGCACGCCTTGCAGACCTGTGTTCGTACATGGAAAAGCAGGAAGGGTGCCTGCGTGACGCCCTCCTCTCCAGAAGCCTGTGGGTTGGATGGGGACCAGGGAAGCCCGTCTGCCCTAGGACCCATGCCAGGAAGGAAACGAAGTGGGACGTGTTGAATGAGGGTTGTGGCTGTAGTATCTTTTCTCCAGTAGTGCAGGCAAGCCAGCTGGCACCCATATGACTCTGAACCAGCTATACTTGCAGTATTAAGTCTAATGGACTGGATTTGTAATTGTCATGGCTCTACTGAAGTCAGCACAAGTATGTCGATACTGCACAGCAGCAGAACTGGCTTGTTTTTTTTGTTCTTTCAAGTGCATCTGGGCATTTGGACTACGTGTCCAAACCCCACTCACTGAATTCAAAGCCCAAGATTACGAATGTACAAAAATAGGTGCTCTTTTTAAGGGCCACTTTGTTTTTCATTGAGATTGTATATAGTGTATAAAGATGCAGAGTTAAAAAAACGGCAATTTTCTGAGCAGTAGCAAATGCTTGAGTTAATGTTCTACCAAAGACCAGGTGTGAAACCCAGAGGGAGGGCTAGAAAAATATTTATTGGGGGAGTATCTGAGGAAGTTGTTCTTATTGGCGCCAGCAGCTCCCGAGTGCTAGTTAGTTAACCAAGTAAGTGTTTGTGGGTTGTTTTTCGATGACTAATTTCATTGCCAGCAATGTCTTCAGGAAAAAACAGCAAATGGAAGGAACAGGTGGTACACAACTCTTTTAAAAAGGAAACAACATATTGTAGAACTGCAAGTGTCTGCTTCTACTTAATACTCAATCTTCAAACACTCCGATGTAGTTCATTTATGTGGAATAAATTGCTAGACCAGCCAGTAGGCCCTTACAATATTTTTTTTTATTTTATTCTTTAGTAATTCAGTACGGTAAAAACATATCCCTTGTTACCTCCTGCATGCTATACTAGGAAGCTGAGCGCCAGTAGGATAATAACAATTTTGATAAGATCCTTTTCTGTAGCAATGAGTGGGAGTTTTGCTCTTGACTTCAATGGGAGTAGGAGCCAGGCCCTTTCTTTGTAATACAGCAGTGACGTCTTCCGAGACAGTATTAAAGAAGAGACGTTATGCCCTTTAATTCTAACCTGAAAAGTTTAAATTAAGCAAGATAAGTCTCTTTGGAGAGAGAAAACATCTTTTATGAGATTATCTGATGCAGCAGGAAAAACAGGCAAGTTTGCAGGTGAGTGGTAAAGACATGGATAAAAGTGTCTATTCCCGAAAGCTTAGCTTGGTGGGTTTTTTTTTTCTTCCCCCCAGCTGTAGGAGATGTTATCTCTATCTGCAAGGTTTGCTTCACTTACAGTCTTTGAGCATAGTGGCTATAATGCCTTTATGACTTGAATATCCTTTGTTATTGGTGGGGAGAAAGCACTTCAGTGTGTAGCACTCAGAAATAGAAGCTTTTCAGTTACTTACAGTACCGACTCATATCCTGTTCATAGATTTTTATCTCCATTCCTTATGTCTTCACACATTTCTGGAACTGTTACCACTCAACAGGCAATATGTTAAGAGTCTTTCCTTTCTCCCATAAAGTCACTTGTAGGTTTTTTTTTTTTTTTTTTTCCCCCACCTGGTACCAGTAACAACAGAACCAGAGTTAAAGCTATTTGATCTGATAGGGCAGTATGAAGGGTCTCAGTGCAGCTCTGCCTAAAGGGAATGTCAGATTTGCCATGTGGCCAGGTGTGTAGGACAAGGGATGACATCCTGAGAGAGGAGAAATTACAGTCATAGGAAGAATTGGTGGTTTTTCTTCCAGCTCTTGACTACTGCAAGCATAAACTTGCCTCATTATCTAAAGGCATTATAGTATCTCTTTTAATGTCACTTCTTGCCTTGGAAGCATGTAGGATTAACGGAAGCCATTCACCAAATTCTCGATTTTCAGACTTTGAAAGGTGAATTGTAGAATTCATCTGTCTGAGCTTCAATTCATTTGTCTGAACAATGTATAAAGTCAAGAGTTATTTCACTTTAAAACTTTTCCCAAGTCCCCACTGCTTTTGCTTGGAACTGATTTGCATTTTTACTATTATAATGATCTGGTTATTTTACTGTATGAACTAAACACGTAATGCTTTTCAGGATACACAAATCATATGTCTTCTGTTACCTCTCCTCTGGGTATTTGTGTGTAGCTGAAATAACTTTGTCAAGTCATTAGGTTTATAATTCCTAGCCTGCTTAGGACTGGTGTCTTGCATCCTGATGAAATCAAGTCAGCCCTATGCTTCTAGGGAGCGCAGTCTGAGTCAGTATGGGGAACGTTAGCCTAGGAGTTGAGAGTTGGGCATGAATGGGACCTCATAGAGTTTTTGACCCTAACCAAAAAAGAGGAAAACACTTGTGTAGAGGTCCATGCATTGTCATTCTTATTTAACCATTATTGCACAAGAGGCTATTTACACTTTGCTGGTACACCTGCTTTACCATCTCAGGTAGGGCTACAATCAAAATGCTGTACAACACAGTGCTTTGCATTGCTAGCCATGATATAAATGCTGTTATCTCACACTTTGATGCTGCAGTGGTGATTGCTTTGAGCTAAGGCTTCCAAAGGCCCTTCTTCTCAACAAGAGTCGAGTGGAATTGTGTGGCTGAAAATGTGAAAATCCCAATCCTCAGTTTTTAAGTGCAGTCCTAGGAGAGATTTCGCTGTGGCACAGAATTTTAGGCAAGAATTCAACTCATTCATGTGCTTATGGTTGAGCTGTTGCACTTAGACTACTCTTTGCAGCTACTTGAATGAAAAGGTCAGAGCTAGGGAAGATACAGCGCAGCACAGTGGTGCTGCTTTTTTTTTTTTTTCTTCTTTTTTCTTCTTTTCTTTGAGATACCTGCTGAACTAAATTATGATCTTCCTTTAGAAAAGGTTCTGGGAATACATGCAGTGGGGATAGGAGCCAGATGGGAGGCAAGATTCTGTGTGGTTAAATGCTTGCATTGGGGAAGGGCTTTTGGACTTGAGGCTGGTTTGGAAAAATACCAGTCAGGGAATAGTGTCTGCCCCAAAATCCTTGCCATGGAGTGGGATGGGGAGGTGAATGGAAAGGTGCAGGGGTTGACTGTTTCCAAAACCAAACCTGCACTGAGTCATAAATGAGTTTGAACTCATGGTACAAGACTGTGGGTAGAGGGAAGCCTATGTTCCCCAGCAGCATGCAGCTCCTTACGGAGCCAGAAAAATGCTACGTTACTCTTTCATGAGGGTGTTTAGTTCCAGAGCTGAGGCAGACAGAGGGTTAAAGAGGAGCGAGCCTCCTTGGAGATCCATTTCTGAAGTACAAAGGAGCATTAGTATCTCCAGTTTGCATGCAAGGAAATGAGGCACGTCTCAAGACATTAATATTATCTGCAGACAGTAGGCAAGTCTGCAGCCCAGCCGGGATCAGACTCCAATCTCCTGAGCCCCATGCAGTGCTTTGTTGTCTCTTCCATCAAAGTGTCTGTTTCCACTGTACATCTTAATTAACAGCTTATCCTCATCTAACAACTAAGAAATAGCTCCATAGTGCTAAAGTAACAGTATGGACAGATACATGTATACATTTTTATTTTGTTTCTAATTAGAACAGGGATGCATGCATCTGAGACATATTATGCTGTGCTCAGAAGGAGAAAATATGGACCCCAACCCATCAACCAGGAAACTGTTGCTTTTCTCAAGCAAATACAAAGGCAAGTTTCATATGTTAGCTGTGGGAGCTGACCTGGAAAGCTTGAACTTTTAAATACAATTCTGACTGATTCTACTAGTATTTTTGTATTAACAATTACGCATTTTCATAATAAGCAAGAGCTGAAACTGAAGATGGCTGTGCTTAAGCTCTTCATATCAGAATGCAATTGTGCATGTTGTGTTTGTGCTAGAAAGCTCGAAGCATCAGGGCCAGATGCTTATTTATCTCTGAAATTGCTGTAGCTCCATTGATTTCAACAGACTTGCACCCACATGCATTTGTAACAGCCAGGAAACAGGCTCTTGAGTCTCAGAAATGCACCATGAAGATACCAAGCAACATCTGTAACATAGCAACAGGAAAGCCTTTATGCTGTTCTCATTATTGCGGGTCTCAGAGGCTGGCGGTAGTGGTGAGCATATGGTGGAGGGTTTGCTTTCTTTTTGGTCAGGCTAGTCAAATTGCCTCGGAGTGTAATGCCTACCAAATTTAAAGCAATAGCCAGTTACGGTAGCGGTGTGAGGACTCATCTTTGAGGAACCTCAGCTTTGGTTCAGTGTGAAGGGCTGGGAAGACATCACACAGCAACGTGTCTCCATGATTATTTCTTGCTTTCCATGGGATTAACGTTTCCCCTGTGTGAAGTCTGGCCTTCCTGAATCCATCAGAAACTCTGCCAGCAGGGTCTAGCGTCTTTGTTTTGCCTTTCCAGGCCGTCTGGAGCGCTGTTGTAGGCTGTGTGGGCAGCAGAAGCCCCAGGCTGCCATCCCATGGCAGGCCCTTTAGTTTTGCTGTGTTGTCTGGGGCTGAAAAAGAAGTGCCTGTGTGCAAGCTACCAGGGCTAGGAAAACAGTCGCGGGCCATGAGCAGCGATTATGTATTCCTCAGGATCAGTATCTCTGCCGGTGTTAATCAGCACCGAGGCCTGAGATCAGTGCAGCACCTGCTGCTGTGGCTGCTTTTTGCCTGCTGTCAGGTGTCTCGCAGTCTTATGCAAATAAACCATTTAAGAAAATGAATTACTTGGATCAAGCCATTCGGGAAAGAATAGCACTGGATCCTGTACGAGCCAGACAGATGCCTGAAGGATGTCCTATATTTACACAAAACGTAGCAATTAGGTTTTCCCCTGGTATCTTTTGTATTTTTCACATTGTTTGCCTATTATTTCTGCAAGGGCAGAAGGGGCGGTAGCATGAATATAGTAACTATTGCCTGTAATAATGCAGCCAAAAGAAACAGGAAAAAAAAGGCCTTCTGGGTGTTTTCTACATCTTGGGATTTATTAGGTGTCTCGTGTGCTGATGGAACAAGATGTAAGATTGCTTTCAGTATTCATCTGTCACAGTGTGAGATGAAGAAGTAAGTCTCATAAAAGTACTGTTGCACGGGAACTTGACTTGTTTGTTTCTGCCTGCCATGGGCAATTCCCTCCCTTTTTAAAATAGTTTTCTGGTCTCTCAGTGAATAGATAAAAGTGATTCTGTTTTTACAAGTGCAGTACAGGGGAGAACACCTTTCATTTAAAGGATATTTCAAAACAAAATCTAGAGCTGAGTTTGAAGTGTTTAGTCTGTCTCTACAGCACTGCTAATCCTTAACAAATAATAAAATAATTTGCAGTTTGGAGAAATCCTGTAGTCTATTTGTCTCTGCGCAGAAATGTTACTTTTTTCACTGTGTTCTTTGGGGTAACTGCAAACATTTGAAAGAAAAAAGGTAAAGGAAAAGAAAGTGTGTTCTGCTGTACCTCAGTCGAAGCAACTCTGTATTTTCTTGGCTACTGTAATGAAGCAAACCCCCCCCACTCAGGAAGATGATAAAAACCAATGTGCAAACAGAAGCTGCTTACCCGTTGTCGTACCCAGCTCCCCGCTCGGACCTGATTGATGAACTCCCACTGCCTAAGTCCTTGTATCGCTCCTGGCTGGAAAGGCCAGAGAGCAATCAAAAATAAATGGGGGGAGTCCCCAGCTCCTCTTGGTGGGAGGGCACCACTGTTGCGACCCCTGAAGTCAACTCTCTTCTGTATCGTGTGGCTGCAATGAAAGCAGCAGGTGTAAAGCTGGGTGGACCTTGCAGCCTGTTCTCTGAGGCAAGAAGGCTCAAATTCAGCTGAGCAGTATGTGGAGGGGCTGCCTGGTTGGAGACCCATGGGTTTCACAGGGGATGTGCCATTTAGACCCCACAGGTTGCCTGGACAAGTTGTGTGGTCAATAAATTTACTTGGGGTAGAGGCAAACTCTGATTATTTTTTTTTTTTTTTAGATGGAAGTCAGGAGCAGGATGTCTGTTTCCTTCATGCTGACTTCACTCACCCTTCTTCAGTGAGTCCTTATGCCTGTGAGAAGAGTGAAAGCTCTTACTGGCACTGGGGGGCTGCTGTTGTGTGTGTAAGCATCTCCTGTATTCCCAGCTGAAAAGGTGAATTTTGAAGATACATCACTCCTTTTTGGAAGCAGTATTTTTTTGACAGATCACAGACACTGGCCACTGACGTAGTTGGTGCAGTCTTTTTTTTAAACTGTAATCTCTTTGGTCATATTCAAATGTGAACGTCATGCTGTCTGCAGCTTTAGCTGAAGGATATCAGACGGTTGTGACCAGCCTTATTGTAGGCTCTTGGAGTGCTTCTTTGCTGCTCTGTAACCTGAGTGAGTATCTGTCCATAAGCAACAGGTTAAGGGCTGCCTTAAGAAGGCTTCTGTTCCGTGTGGTGTTTCCAGAAGCTACTTTCTCCAGCCTGTGTCTGGAGACACTGATGTTACAAAAATGTATGATCTTGGAGCTCTTCTCTGAGTGTGAATGAGTTTTGTATTTTGCTGTAATTCAGCTTAATGATGGAGAGAAGAGATGCATGGGAGATGCTAAGGGTAGTAACTTACCTGTATGGTACATGTTTTGCAGGTAAAGAATGAAGCTGAGACTGAAGGTTACCCAGCTCTCATGAAGGTTACAGAGTATATTTGCACAAGAAGCAATCTGCATCTCATTTTTAATCTTTAGAATTAGTGTCAGTGCAGAAGAGAGTAGGCAAGCCTCAGACAATTTTATTGTAGTTATGAATCATGTGCCTGGGCACAGCAACTGTGATTTGTGGGTTCAGGACATTTTTAAAGTGCATGACTTTGTGGATAGAACTTGGTCTTGCAAGGGGAAAAAAAGAAAAAAGGCAGAGGGACATTTAGACAAAACGGACTGACTGAGAGCTGGTCCAGAAGTTTTCAAAAAGCAGTGGGGTATTTTTCAGTTTTAAACATCGGTTTAGAGTCTTTGAGCAGGGAAACCTAAGCTTAGCCCTACAGGTCTGGAAATACTGCTGGCCTATGTGCAAATCCTCTATTTCCCCTTTGTGCAGAGCCCTTAGGAGCCAGAGCAGGGGGTGGCATTTTGCTGAACCTTCTACCAGAAAGGGCAATGTGGCTCAGCCCTGTAGCCAGGTTGGTGTAGCTGAACCCTTGCTGTAAGGCTAAGGGGTGGTCAGTATGTCCTTGTCTGTAATGGTGCAGAGTAGACACTGTCCTGCCTCTGTTAGGTTGTCTGCCTTCATCAGGAAGCAGTATTAACTTCCTAATTAGCTTTATACGGCAGTTGGAAGTTGGGATTCAGGTATAGGTTCAGCAGTGCCATGTGTAGAATTGGAAGACACGGGGAAGTGGGGTGAAATTCTGAGTTTTGTGTTTGCAGATGCATACATAATGAAGAGATTCTCAGGAGATGTTAGCCCACAGTGTGGTTTTCATATCAACTTTCACAAGAGCAACAGATCTCAGGAAGCTGTCATCTACCTTAGGAGTCTGAAAATAGACCCCTTTGAGCAGGGGATAAACAAAGGTGAAGCTGCTGTGCTAATGAAAGGGCTTGGGACCTGGTCTGGTCAGATTGTTCCTGGCCTGTTCCGCAGGCAGATTGGACAAAATATTTTGACTATGAAATAAATCCATGTTCCTAAGAAGCAGCCTGTAAAATGTCAGTGCTTGCATTTCTAGAAAAGCTGCTTTGTTCAGCTCCAATTGATTTCTTCTGCAAATAGGCTGCCTAGTTTTGTAGGATTACATGAACTCTGCGTATCTCAATATGTGTGCCGATAGACTCTTTGCGTGGGAATCATCACGTTTGCCACTTTGATTTAAAACTGTCTTTGATTCTCTTGTTTAAATCTTGCCCTCCTGTAGAGATGTTTTCTGATCTCCACTTGATTAAAAAGTATGCTGCAGACCCTCTTCACTGGTGGCCAGTGGACAGGTGTGTTGGTGAGTTCTTGGGAGATGGCGGCTATGCTTGTCCCTGTGTGCAGAGACCAGTCTGTATTTTATGGGGTGCTGTGTCTCTCCACAGATCCCCTGTGATTGTGTATCTCGTCAGGGTCTTGCATAATGCATGGGTGCTGCATTGTGCCAGGATGTGCTTTTAAACTGCAGGACCTTTGAGCGGTGATCGCAAATTGAACAGGAAAGATTGCTTGGATTATCAGCAGGAAAACAGTAGAAGGCGTGACCTTTCTTCTGCTCCTCAGGGCAGAGCAGAGATTTTTATAGGATTCTGCTTTGAAACAAATTGGTAAATAGCAGGGGTGTTCTTATCTATAACAGGTTAGCTGCTCAGGTGTCCGTAGGCTTCCTGGGTACTGAAGGAGATGGGGTGGAAAAGACATTAAATAGAGATAAGAACCTTAAAAAAAAATCATGCAGAGATGAGGAAATAGCTTATTCAGGCAGAAATAACAAAATCCAGGAAAATTATGCCAGATGAAGCAGTGCAGATGAAAATTTTGCCTGAGCGCAGAACACAGGCTGTGACTATTTACCATCATGAGGTTAGACTGGGGATGGTGTAAGCTGCAGGGAGTGCAGCAGCTAGGAAATAAAAAAGACCATAAGGTCAGTGCTCAGAGCCAGGTAAATGAGCCGTGCTGTAGGACAGGACAGGGGCAGTGCCAGAGCTCCCTGTAGATGTGATTCCAGAGGTGATGTATGCTGGTGTCGTCCTTGACAAGGAGAACAGGCCTGACAGTGAGTGGCTATTCCTTACGTATTTGTTTGAGTTGATGGGGAATTTGCTGTGATAAAGTTCGTACAGCACAGCCAGCGTGTAAAGAACTAGTGAAAAACTTCATGATCTTTTTTCACAGTTTTTATACTTTACAATACCTTGTAGATTCTCGACAGCCATGCGTTTGGGGAAGAAGGTGGTAGTTGGTATGTGTATGGGGGGCAGAATGTGGTCCTTAAGAAATATAGAAAAAAGATGCTGGGGATAGTGGAATTACCTAGTCCAAACTGGTGAATGGCTCTTCTAGGAATGACAATTTTGAGCCACGTAATGGAAATACTAGAATCGGCCTTAAAAAAAAAAAGTCAGTGAGGTGATGGAAGCTCAGCAAGTGGTAGAAAACGGTCTTGGCTTTTCTCGCTCTTTAGTAATGCGATAGCAGGATTGATCCAAAGCTTGCTGTGTATGTAGAAGGAATCTTTGTGACCATGACTGGTTTTGGACAGTGATACAGGCAGAGCACCGTATGGTATTACTGTGCATGTCGGTCTCATGGCCAACAAAAAGGGAGAGTAGCGTTCAGGTGGGCTGTGTTCAAAACCCAGCTCTGCTGTTGACTTCCCAGGTGACCTCAAGCAATATAAAAATGGGGCTAATGATACACTTAACCATGCTGCAGAACTGTGGAGCAAGCGTGCTGTTGTTACATGTGTATTAGCAGCATTGCTGTTTGGAGAACTGGTTTCATAAACAAAACCAAATTGTCAGTGAATAGTTTGGCATTTTTTTGAGAGAAGCCTACAGTTTACTGCCTGCAGAGCACCGAGGAGTAACTAGTAAAAGCTGCTTGAAGTCCCAGCCAGACGATAGAGCCAAATTGTGATTATGATTGCACATCACAAAAGCTGTCTGTTTGGGAGGAGATTTAGCTATTTGTTCATTCATGGCTTAGAACCCATCATGCAACAGCAGCCACATTTGTGCAAACACTTGCTCATTCTGTGACAAAGCCACTTGTATTGGCAAGTTAGGAAATGTAGCATTTTTGTATTAAAAGGCAATAGGTAAGCTTTGCCTGTAGCTCTTGCTAAGTAATATGCTATTAAGCTCAATTAGAGTGGCACAGTGAAAACTGGAGTAATACTTCTGCAATGAAACAGCATGTAAAGACCTGAACAAATGAGACATTATTACTATGAATAATACTCCCTCATAGGAGTAGAAACACTGAAGTCAGGGTCTCTACACCTCTGTTTCATGGTGTATCTGTTACTGTTTTGTAGAGTTTGTTGATGCTTTATGTTGGCCGAAACGTTTAAGTGTTCTTATTTTAAGTCACTGACACTTGCTACTGCAATGGACAAAGCGTCTTCTGGGATTCTTTCAGCTTTGCTGGTATGGACAGAAAAGGAACAGCCTCTCCATTCCCCTTCTCCCCAACCATACAAGATGGCAAGCTAGGTCATCCTGAGATAATACACTTTTTTGAGTGTGTGTAAAACCATCCTGTCTCTGCATGATCCGTGTAATACATGGGAAAAAATTTCCCATCTAGTAACTGATGAGGGCAATTTCCTGTAAGCCAGCTCCTCTTGTGGTCTCTGGTTTCCAGCCAGTTCTATTTTTACCACCTTTTTCTTCTTTTTTTTTTTCTCCCCCCAGTTTCTTTCCTTTTTTTATTAAAAAAAAAAAAAAAAAAAAGGATGTTTCCATTTGGCAATCTGTTACTATAATGGTTCTTACACCCAGCCAGGCTACAGTTTTAAAAGGCACCAACAAAATCTGTGAAGATAATGTGTATCCTGATGATGTTTAATTAAAGCTTTTGAGCCACATCATAAAGTCAGCATCAGCTGATGGGAGCAGATGAGAGCGAAGCCTTTGCTGTGCTGGTTATTGTTGCCAAGCTAAAGCCAGGTCCAAGTAATTCTGTATTACTATAGCCAAAATTGTTTTGTTCCTGACACTGCAAACACTTAGATTGATGTACCATGTTACGTGAATAAGGGTCTGTGAACATGTAAGTAGTTGCAGTAGCAGGCTTGATAATTCACCTGGCTCTAGTGAATAAAGCTGGGGGACTTACACCGAGGGTGAAAAAGGAATCCAGTAATCTAAAGCACTGTGTCAGTGAAAGAGGTCTGAACGTATGGGCAGAGTGAGGAAATGAAAGGAGATCCAAGTAGGAGGGCAGGAGGGTAGAAGATGTGAGAGAGGAGTCATTTAGAACAGTCACTTTTCATTAAAGTAAAGGGAAATCTTGGCTGCAGTTATAGAAACGTCATGCTGCAAGGCATGTGTGTATTTAAAACCAATCTCAGATTGTTTGAACGTTTTCCCAAGACTTTAGGAATCTGGGAACCTTTCAAAAAACAGTTAACGTCATGCAGGAGAGTGGGTTGGAGATACGACTTTATGATGTTAGAAATTGTGCTTGAAAGGCATTCTGATAGCCAGACTCCTAGAAATACAAGAGGAGGAAAGCAGGGTAATGCCGTGACAGTTACTGTTCCACAGATGATACTGTCAGCGTTGGAGTGCTGTGGCCTTACTTGGAAAAGATTTGGTCCTTCTTCAGGCATGCTTCGCCCCTGCCCCCCCCCCCCCCCCAGTTCTGCACATCGCATCTTTGGACAGGATCAAGAAAGCTGCATATTCTGCAAGCAAAATGCCAGAAGAATGCAGCATATGCGCAGGGCAAAGGGTGGGTTTCCTAACCAAAGGACAGAGGATGATGTGTGTTTTGGTGCTTGCAAACAGTTACACTGGTTTGTGCCCACAATAGGGTAATCAGATACTTAATTAGGAAGATGAACATCCCTGCTTTCTCATAGATAGAAACAGTTGACAAAAGATGCTGAGAACTTAGTCCTAGGTGTCATTTGACATCTGAAGCACAGTTTGTACAAGTCGGATCTAGCAACAGTTGCATTTTCTTCCCATTACATTTGTGTCTTGAACAGTTGTTGATTATGTTTTAAATGTTTATTAACCCGGCTGCTCTGGGATGAACACATCTGGTCCTCTGATCTTGGAAAGAGGAAGTATTTGTCAAATTGCCTTCAGGTTTTTCCTGTGGTTTCTGGGTACCGGTCCTTCAAGCCACTAAGACACTTGTTAGTTTTCAGTGAACAAATGCTTCCATGTATTTTGAAGAAATAAATTACATCCAGAAAAGTGTGTGCTGAAATGGCCCTTTTTAACATGAAAAGTTGGCAAATTTTTTGTGCTACAATGGCAAGAAATCATCAGAGTGGCAGATTTGAGAAGAGGTGTGACTTCTGCCCTCTTGACAAGGTGCCACCTTTGCTTTGAAGCATTGCTGGGGAGCAGGGGGAGTGTTTCTGGTCTTCGTTAGGCACAGCTGCAGCCTTCACAGCAAGAGCAATGGACTCGGGGCTGACATTGCATTGCAGGAAATAATATGGTTATTGCATGTTATTTCTGAGAGCTGCAACATCATTTTGACTAAGTACTGCTGGGGAGAGGCTGGCAGGGGTGTTTGCTGTGAATCATCCTCACTAATGGAAAAACTATTCAATAGAGAAACAATAGTTATTAGCAAGATGACACTTCTGTTCTGAATCCCTTTTTTCTTTTTTTTTTCTTCCATGAACTGTTTTGTAAATCACCTTTGGGCTGGAAGGGCCTCATTCACTTTCATTCTAGCAACAAATACTTTGGTATGAGTGGAAAATATCTTAAAGAACAGGAGGGGCTTTTTGTTATTTCTGAACTCCAGAGGTGTTTGCTTCTGTTGTGTTTTTGTTCTGATTTCATTTTGCACTTAAATAACCATGGATGACTGGAACATACTGAATCAATTGTATAGCTAGTGCTGCAGGTGGACTGTTTAAAGGCATTTATTTTTTGAAGTGCTAAACTGAGGAATGTGGACATTAAATAATAAAGTAAATAGTTGCCTTGGAACGCTGCTATTTCCCATCACTTTAGGAAATCATAGGGTTCCTCCCTCCAGAAAAATAATCAAGTACAGTCTTAATTTTCAAGCCCATAAATAGACTCTAGGGGATTGCATACATGATTAAAGTTATACTCCAACATAAGACCTTTTTTTCTAGGCTGTGGCCAGAACTGTTAGGTGTGAATGTTGCTGTCTGTTTAAACATCCTTCTGCTCTGGGTTTCTGGTTGTGCAGAAGGGATGTTACTGAATTCCACTGCTGTCCTGAGAACATCAACCTCACAGTCAGTGAACCTGCAGAGTGAATGGAACAAAATGTGCAAAAAAAAAAAAAAAAATTAAATGGAGATGATCTGTTACAGTGTCTGGAGTACACTATGTCTGGGGATGGGATACAAGCTTGGAGGAAACACAGGTCCATTCCAATCTGGCAATGTCTACATCCCAAACATCATCCACATAGTGCATTGAGAGCATAGGAAGGACACTACTTTTTTTTTTTTTTTTTTAAAATCTCTCCTGCGTAACCCAAATTACATCTCTCTAAAGAAAAAGTATGTTTATACTACCAGAGGAGGAACTCTACAGCTGTTTAACAACACACCAGATGAGAGAGACAATTCCTTCCTAATTGCAGCTCAGACACTTGAAGCTTCAGATGGTACAGGCTTGGTGTGTGTGCATGTTAACCTGCACAGCTTTTTCCTTGGCAAAACTGAACTGCTCACTATTACCCCCATCTTTGGAAATGCACAGATTTCTTGTTTGACTTTAGACTGATTTGAACTGTAGAATTCTGTCCCCCTCCCTGCTCTGATTTTAAATGTTCTCCATGGGGCAGGGGAATAAGTGCTGTAAGTGAGGCGTACAGGATCCATCCAGGAGATATCTGTGAATGCAGATGTGGACCAGACAGTTGAGGCAGGTTCTTCAGGAGCTTGAAAATTCTCAGAGGAGGGAAAGAGGTTTTGTGCTTCTGTAGGTGGAAGCCAGTTTGTGCCAATACTTCCAGAGCTGTCCTAGTGTTGATTCAGCTAATTGAGAAACATCAAAGGCCTTGAGTGGTTGATTTCTCCAAAGCTCCTGCTGCCTTTCAAAAGTAGAAAACCATTATCAAAGTGATGCCACAAGGACTCATGCAAATAGGTGGTTTTATCTACCCAGTTTCTGGCCTTTAGGCAGCTGCCCTTCCAGTTTAACAATACTGAGTACTACCTTTCATTTCTACCCTTCAAGTCACCAAGGCATCTCTCTTGTCTTCTACTCATGCAAAGCATCAAAGGATACAAGATGCTTTACAGGCAGGGGAGTGGTGAGCCTCAGAGAGGCTTTCCCCAAGTGTCAGCAAGGGGCTGCTCCAGCTTGATGCAGGGTCTCATAGCAAGGAATGCAGTGATGAGACCTCTGTGAGGAGCTGAGATTCTCAGCAAGGATGCCAGCCATAGCCTTGCTTTCCTGGCATGTGTGTGGCGGTTGGCAAAGGGGTGGCTTTGCTGGCAATTACTTTGGAGACTTTTCTGCTAAAGCAAGTGCTCTGTGCGCCCCCATCGGACTGCCCAGGCATGAAGCTGGCACTGAGAACTGATCCCTGGATTTCTAAAAATCACAATCCTTGATGTATGCTTTTTATTTCCTTACCTGCTATGCATCTCAGAGTTCTGTCTTGGATCCTTTTCCATTTCTTTTTTTTTTTCTTTCAGTTTCTTTTTCTCCTAATCCTTTTAACGGAAGGGGGGTGTGTGTTAGTGTAAGCTTTAGCAGGACTTCAGAAAGCACACAGGCTTGCATTTGTATGGAAGACTTTTACCTGGTTTTGTGTTGCTCTTGTATTAGGACAGCAAGTATGGTTTAATAAATAGTACATAAACCACTCATGGTTTTGTGAGCCTATAATGACGTGCGGTGTTTTATGCAAGCTATAAAACATGATACTGCGTCTTCCATTTGGAAGGCTGTGTGCACTTTCTTTGACATAATTCAGTTGACAGCAGTGGGGTTGTTCTTGACTTACACCTACATAAATGAACAGGGAGTAAAGAACAATGCAAGTTCACACCCAGTGCATGCTGACTCATTTGCTCATACTCTTATGTGTAACAGAAAGTGCTTTTAGGGTACTCCTGAGGAATACATCAAAGTAGTGTCCCAGATATTAAGTTCAAGACTAGGTACAAGTTTAGCTAAGGGCTGTGTAAAGCCAAGGGCTTGTGATACGATTCATAATGAAGGTGGAAATCATTGTTTTCAAGTGGGAAGGGACTAACATCCACTGGCCTGACCAATTAACATGCAGGACTGTGATTTTATTTTTTTTTTAATTGCATTTCTAATTGAACTGGACCAAAGGGTTATTTTAAATGGGTTGCTTCTGGACAAATAGTTGCTGATATGAACAAATGCAACCGTGCTTGTGCAGAGAGGGTTGGACTTAGACGATCTCTGGAGGTCCCTGCTTAGCCTCAACTAGTCTGAGATTCTGTTCTGGGAATGCACAAGGACTCTTGCTTTTTATAAAGTAGTTTGCTTTGTGCTCTCCTTAGTTTTCTGACTGTGTGTTTCATTTGGCATGTTTCCAGTCTGTGAGTTACCTCATCTCAAATTGCCTTCTCCTTCCCTCCACTGGGGGGGCCCGATCTCAGATGTTGATGTTTCATCATGGTGGTCTAGGAAAGTGTTGCCTTTTCATGGTAGTTCTTGGACCTGTCTTAGCTCTGGGTGGTTTTGCAATGTGAAATAAGAAGCAGGCTCCAGCACATCAGGCCTCACTGTGGCTGGCCAGAGCCTGGCTTTATGTCTGGATCAAAGCATCTAAAATGTGCTTAGGTGGAGCCATCTTCTCCAATGTGCTGGTGGGCCGTCAGTAGCTTGCTTTGCCTTTCCCATACCAAAGCCATCCAGATCACATCAATAGTCTGGGCCTGTGCTAAGATGCTGAATATGACTAATCTCTCTGTCCAAAGAGCTTGGGTTGAAGCATCCTCTTAGCGTGAACCAGGGATTTACAATATGGATGGTGGGTGAGTCTGATCTGACAGCAGGCTCTTAACTGATGGTGTAGCCATGTGCTTAGTGTCCTCTGTTCCTTTGGGGCTTTCCGAGGACGGCTTGGTCCTGCCTGTGCATCTTGCTGGCTCAGTTTTCTCTTCAGCCAATGCTCTCTTGTGTCCTAGCTAGCTTCTGTGTACAGAAAATCTGGGTTGCTCTCCTGTCTACAGCATTTCTAGGTTAAAAAATAGAGATTTTACCATTGCTCATCTGGGGAAAGAAAAAGTATTATAACTGGTGAAGATAAGTCGTCATCATTAAGGACTCTGTTGCCACTTCCAAACCTAGGTGATAAAGGATCAGTACACCAGACTGATGCCTGGGAGTTCAGAGCCAATTTTTATTTTTTAAAATAAGGATTATTTTGTTTGATTACTAGATGAATGGGAACAGCAGTAACTAAATCAGCAGCAGGCCTGCCAATGACTCTGGTGGGTTCGTGATGAAAACTGTTAAGTAGTTGACACACAGCTCCAATGGTGTGCAGAAATCAATGCCAGAAGTAAATCATATAGACCATTAACCTTGGGACCTGCAGAGGGCAAAATACAGAGCCTTGCTGTTTGGAGCACCTGTAGTAACTCAGTGTTTGGAGATGTGCATGTGGGGGAGATGTCTAAATAAAAGCCATGTAAACAACTCCAAAGCTGTTTCAAGTTGGCTGCAGGAAGGGAGAGGGGTAAGTATCTGGTAGTTTTAGATGTGTTGCCATGGTGACAAGAGCCAGTAAACTAGAGCAAAACCAGGACTAATCTATGATTGAAAAGTGTAGCAGACAAAGATGCATTGCTGTTTGCAGAGATTCAGGTACATAGTAGTGAATTTGCTGCTACATCCATCGTGCTATGTCCATTGTGCCCATCCTGAAGAGTACTTTTATTTACTGCTGATTTCCAAAGGTTCCTTGTCACTTTAAACACATATATTTATTTCTTTTAACAGCGAGTTAATGACACATGCCAACATCTAATCCCAATCAGAGCTTTTTATGTACTGCACATAATAGATTTATGGCATGCATACGCTGTTAACCATACTGTCTTCAAAAAGCAAAGCCATCTTTGGTCTGTAAAATCTGGAGCTGTTAGCTCTATTTCAGTCACACTATGGAAGCTGGATAGTCCTGTAAAGATGTAACATTAAAGCCTTGAGTCAGAGAAGCCACCAAGCACATGATTTACTGTAAGTGCTTTAAGTGATCTGCTAAGTGAGGATGTATTGCCCAAGCGCCTAAGTTACACAGATGCTTAAATGCTTTGTAAACTCAGTGTTTAAGGACTTTATCCCAAAGGATGCTGTAGGAACTTTCACTGAAGTAAGTGAGGATGAAGGGGACCTCACGCAGTGCTCAGCAGCTACAAGAATTGTGTGAAAGGAAGGATGTTATTGCTGTTATGCTCTTGCGTATTTTCCCATGGAGGAAAAAAAATCACCAAAAGGCATGATTTCTGCATTTGAGTGTGTTTGTTTTATTTTTTTTTGTGTGTGTAGTATGGTAAGAGTTTGGATAATTTGCTCAGTATTAAAACCTGCCCGGAGTATAAAACCAGTATAGGTGGGGGAAACAGGACAGAATTCCCTAGACAATCCTTTCGAAGTTGTGAATAGTCCTTTTCATTTCCAGAGACATTTTAAAAAAATGTTAAAAGGGAGAAATCATTCCATTCAAAATCATGTTTTTGACCCATCCCTTGCAGCAATTTTCAAACTGATGCTAAACACACTGGGGTACTTGTCTCTTAACGTTATTTAGGAAGTGTGTACTTTGTTTTACTTGTGTTTGAAACGAGAGATACTTTAACAACAAACACACACAACATCCTGGTATAAAATGCTAACTCTCTGCCGTATCTAGGATTTTACCCTCTAGCCCAAGTAATCTAAAATAATAAAACAATCTGCTGTTTTAAACAGAAGTTGCGGCAGTTATAGTTTCTTTCTAGAGAAACTGTGTATTTATGCCATATAAATGCAGTTGTGTTGTTTTGTGGTGTCCCATCCCCCCCCCCCCTCCTGCCTTGATATTTAATGATGACTGAGATAGCAAAATCTTTGGACAGAGGTCTTCCTCTGTCTTTCAATAATACCAACGTTTTCAAGATATGAAATCTTTTCTGCAACACAAGTTCCCACCAAATAAAAATAGGTGCATATAACTTCATGCAAAATAGCATTTTTACCCCACCAA
The DNA here is from genome assembly GCF_028858705.1 of Grus americana. Lineage (NCBI taxonomy): Eukaryota > Metazoa > Chordata > Aves > Gruiformes > Gruidae > Grus > Grus americana. The sequence goes on from NC_072857.1 coordinate 37,293,859, forward strand.
AGAAGAGGTCCTGGAGTTGCTAGAAAATCTGTTTGTGATATGCTTTTACTGCTCATTTTCCACAAAAGCACTGACACTATGCAACAACTACATATCTATATAAATAATCTTTCTGTGTGTTTGTACAGTACCTGGTACGATGCAGCCCCATTTTCAGCTGTTTCCTAAATGCTGTTGCAATCAAAATAAGCAGTAGTAATGTTTGGCTTAACAGGTGTAACCTACCATACACTTGGTCACAAAAGTGCTCAGGTGGAATGCTGTTGTGCCAAGGGAGCAATGCAAGCGTAGATGGAAAGGAGCGTTTCCTTTGTGGGAAAACAGGAGAACTAAGAGCAGCTATTCAGAGCAGTGCCTGCTGGTTGAGCTTCATGAGTCAATACACAAGCAGAGTGCAGAGAGGGCAGACTGGCAGCATTGTGCACTGCCACAGCCCTTGTTTGGTGCAGGGTAGGGTGGCAGCATGCAGGACAGAGCTGTAGCATCGTTTGTTTTCTGCTTATTAGGCCAAGTTGGTGCCGAGACATTAATCCCTTTTAGAAAGGTGTCTGCTTTGCCTTGCCGCAGCCATGGCAGGCGCTGGCGGGGAAGAGAGCTACTGAAGCGGAGCAGCTCCTGGGAAGCAGCCCTGCGAGCCAGATGGTGCTCGAGTGGCTGCGCTTGCTCTGGCAGTGTCCTCTCAACAGGGCACCACAGCATCCCGTCTGGCCTTGCAACAAGTGAGCAAAACATGGGGAGAGGGCTGCACCTCCACAGAGCAGTGCTGGTAAGAAGCCCAGTCCTGGGTGAGCATAAGGCTGGGAGAAGCTGTACTTGTGAAGAGATGATAGAGAATGTAAGGTTATGAGTCGATAACTTCTGCAGAACAAGTGAGCACCATCATGAGTTTGGTGGTTGAAAGGTTGAATTTTTTTGGGTACTGCTAGTGAGGCATGTAAGCTGTGCCAAGCCTTGGTGTGAAGGAGGCAAATTAAATCCTTCCCTGTTGAGCAAATCATTAACTCCACGTTCCCTACAAGGATGTTTTTCATGTTGGCCTGACTAGTTCACTATTAGAAATTTCAGGAAAGAAAAATTTTGTGATTGGACAGAAAGTTTCAGTTTCATTGCAATTTCTCTTTGATTGGGGGATGGGAGTGGCAAAACCCAAATAAACCTGCTAAATAGTCAAGAAAAAAGGCTGGAAGGTTTTGTGGATGTTTTTATTGCACTTTCTTTTCATATTTTTCTAGTTCAGATACTGTGCATCCCTTGAACTCAAGTATTTACCCCAGTACTTCTAAGGCTCTTGAGCTACAGGCAGGAGGAGGAAAAAGGCCATGTATTCTCTTTCCCTTCTGCCCACTCCTCCATGCTCTGCTCAATTACTTTCTGTGTTCATACAAATAAAAAAGATAATTGTTTTCCTCCTAACCTTGCTTGAAAACAGCCCTCATTAAACTCTTTGCTGGGAGGAGGATTGGATGGGACACCAGTGTGTTAAAGGGCTTCTCTGTCCAGCTTGGGAAGCGCCTTACGTAAGGAGCAGTCCCACTGTGGCAGAGATGAGGGCACAGGGACAGATGGCGCCTTTTAACGTGACCCTGACTGGGATCCCTGACAGAGATCTTGCAGCACTGGGGGTGGCCCTGAGACAACAACGTGGTGGTTTTTCTCCATCAGCCAAAGTGCCTCTGTGCTCCACCAGATCTGTCTTGGCGTAGCCCTGCTGCTGCCTGCTGGGGTGAAATCGGCACAGAGCTGCCTCTAGCCTTTTTGCTACAGACAGACATTGCAAGGGAGACAAGACTTTGTCATCTAATAGCACCCTGCTGCTTGAAGAAATGATTGGTCTTTTTGTGGCATATATAGTGTTTTTCTTATGCTTTCCTAGCTGCTTTTTCTCACCAAATGACCCAGCTAGTGCCAAGAAGGTGTTCATGGGATTGCTTCTGAATTAAAACTTTCTGCAGTGTAGCAATATGCACCCCGTGGTGCATTGCACATCACAGAAAATGGAAGGTTAAAATCTAGGAGAAAGGCTCTTTGCTGCCCCTAGCAGCAGGATATTAGCTCAGAGGGAATGTAGCAGCACGGTGAAATGATGATGTTTTAAATTGAAAATCACAATAATGGCGAGGAGCAGCAGCTGTGTTGGGAGCTGTCAAAGCTGCAAATAAAAGTATTTGGGTGGGTGAAGGAAGTTGGTTAGCCAGAAGTTAGAGCTTGTTCCCCAGTTACCTTGCTGCAGTGCACACACTGGTGCTAGTCCTGCTTTACTTTTGATTCGCTGTCCTTACTGATAGAAAATTTCTTCCGATACTACCTGGATTCTTGGTGCTCTGGTAGACCTATTTTTCATATCCACTGCACGTGTTCTCTGTTCTGCACAGTAATCCCATAGGTGTTTGGATATGATACTTAACATCTCTTCAGTATTGTCTGAACTTAACTCCTGTTAATTTAGTCTTTCTGTATAGGCCTTGCTTTATTGAAGTAGAGTTATTTTCATTGCTGCAGTAAACTGGATAGCTAAAGGGAACAAACTCCAAATAATCCTCACAGAGAAATGGCTATCAGTCCATAGCATTTACAGAGGAGCTGCATTGGCTTTGACAGCTCTGCAGGCAGCTGTATGACACAGGTGAGGAGGGGGATGCTGCTGATGCACAAATGAAACTAAAATGTGTCTTGCAATGTTCTGCAGTCCTATCCACAGTTGTATTCGGTTCAGCGGCTCAGCAATTGATTGCTTAAATCTGAGCTTTTTTTCTGCCCTGTCAGCTTTATCCTTGGCCACATCAAGTACTCAGAGCAAGTTGCCTTGGAGAATTCAGCCTTTGGCTGCTTCTAATTCAGAAGACAGATTTTCTGGATTGTGAATAACATGTTTGTGTCCTTGCGTTTCCCTGCGGTTCTGTCAAACTGGAGTTTATATATTTCAGCTTAGAGGGACAATGAGAGGTGGAAAGGGAAGTTGAAAAAGGGCAGAACTGCATTTGATTCAGGAACAAATGTGGTGCTTTGCACCATCCTGGCCTGCCGTGTGGCTGCCCTAATCCTTATCATGCAGCCTGGCACTGGCTCTGCTGGGCATGTAAATGAATGAACACCCAGCTGCCATTGAGAGACTCGTCTTTCTGTAACACAAGTACAGCACTTCTGCCATATAGCAAACCTACTTGGATTCAGGCATTAGGACTTTCGCACCAGCCCACAATCCTGTAGATATTTATGGGGTTTTTTTATACATGTAGATGTGCCTCAACTCTACCACAGAGGTAAAGGAATGGTGATTTAACAGTGAGTAGGCTGTGTGACAATGTGGTGACTACTTAAGCAAGTTACTTTGTGCTCTGTATTAGTTTACTCTTTGCATGTGAATTTCTTACAGCCCTTCACGGTCCTATGCAGGGTTGTGGGGACATAGCAGAGGGAATCACAGGGCCACTTCAGCATGCTGCTTATGGTGGTGTCTCTTCTGGGCTAAAGGCTTCGCTGGGGCATGTGTACATGGCTGTAGCAGCATCGCTGTGAACATTTGTGTTTGTGAGAGTCTGGGCTTCAAGAGCAAACCTTATCATCTGTAAGTGAGAGGAAGCACTTGTCCTAGAGTGAGCAAGCAGGGGGAGCTGTCTGGTGCTGATGCGTTTGCACAAGTGTGACACCTAAGTGTAGGGTGGAAAAGGCTGCTACAACAAAATGGTCCATGTTTATTTAGCAAGTGCTCCTGAGTAATTTGGTAGGCTTGACACCAGTTTGTGACAATACGCTTTGAATGGTTATTGGTATCATCAAACAACTTGTGCCTGGCTTTTTTGTGGCTTCTCTTGCCCTATTTCTTCTTGAAGAACTGGGTAGGTGGTGTGATTTAAGTTTTATCTTTCGGCTAACCACAGGAGCTACACACAACATGGTAGCTATTACGATGCATCAGGCTGCCTTGGTTGGTTCACTGGCTGCTCATTTGGTTTAGTAGTGACTATAAATCTAGCAATTCCTGCTTCCATATAGAGCCTGTACCTGCGGTTTCTGTAGCCATGCCTATGAGAAAATGCGTAGGTGAGGCCAAGATGTGAAATAGGAATATGCAAATGGCTGGTTACCAGAGCTGTGATTCTGTCAAGAATTTATGGTGGTATAAGAATGAACGACAATGAATTTTGTGCGGTTTGTAAAACATTAGAACAGAGCCGATTCAGGCATGTAGCCTCGTAAAGCACATAATGCCATCTCTGAAATAACAGTGGTTTCTTAAACACTCATGCATAAGAGCTGCTTCTGAAGCAGCTATTTATACAGGATGTTTAAGAAACTGTTTCAGGTATGTTCCTCAGGAAGTGCATTTCATGTTTCTTGTGCCCAGGTTCTATTGTTTGCATCTGCTACAGGTTTAGTTAAGTAAGGACAGTTTTCAGTAAGTTTAGTTTTGCATTTAAAGTCACAGGTATTATGCTGATAATGCTCTTGAAGGACCTTGTTCCTTCAGTAACCTAATATGTTATGAAATAGTCTTCTATGCAGTGATGTAAACAGCCGTCAGCTTTTAGTAGTTGTTAGAAAGGAGAGGTAACATGCATCTTTGCAAATTAGGACAAGCACAGATGAATGAGTTAAGTTGAATGTTGATTTATTGAAAGTGGCCAGTGCAATGTGCTGGGTGGAGAGTGCTGGTGTCCCATTCAGCCTGGGTAGATAACTAGTACAAGCACCTATAGAGGCTCTCTGTCGTTTGAGATGGCAGAAGTCCTGTTCTTTCAAGGACTTAGTCATGGTTTTCCAACATCGTGTGAGTGAAACATTCACAGTAATTATATTTATCTGAATATTTATTATGTTGATTCATGACATTGGCATCAGGCTGTTGGATTAAAGGTTGCTTGACCCTAGAAACTGTTTGTGCTCAGGAGAGTACAAAATGCTACTTTGCATGTGATTGTGCAAATGGGACCCTGTTGTGATGCGGTGAAACATAAGCGTACAGCTTCTTTCTACCAGCAGCCAGACTTCTGAAAAAAGCTCAACTTGCAGACATGGAGAAATCTGATCCTGGGGTCCACCCAGGAGAAGCATCCAACTGCTTTTTGATAAGATGTTGAAGATACAGCATTTGGCGGCACAGCCTGGTGCGAGGAAGTGCTGCTGCGGGAAGTGTGGTGAGTCTCTTGGCAGTGGCACAGGAGACTGTGGCTACAAACTCTGGAGAGGAGGAAGAAAGCTGGCCAAAGTCACGTGTCAGTGTTTTGAGGGTCCCTTTAGGTAAAGTTTATTTAGCTTTCTAGAAAGCTGCAGTTAATCTGACCTGAAGCAGCAAACAGATGGACGGGTATGTTCTGTCAAAGGGAGCACTGTATTTTTGGCTTTCACTTCAAGCAAGAGGTTTGTAGGTGGCTTGCTTAGTGTTCTATGAATTTGATACTCTATATATTGCTAAACTGGGCCTTTTTGGTAAGTAACATACATATTTTTCATCCTCCTTAAGCTTAAACTTCTTTGCGCAGAGGTTAAAAAGAGGTTCCTTCAAAATTAGATGCCCTGTTAGACCATACGTTCTGCTGCTGCAGGGAGCAAGTCATTCACATTGGCTTAACTGGGAGTTATTTATATCCTGCAGTGAGACAGTGTATTTCATTTTTCAGATGAACCAGTGAATTCTAGTTTTGTGTTTACATATCTGAAAGACAGGATTCTTTCAGGATTCTTTTCTTTATAAGGCTTTTAAGTGAACACAGGCTTTTTCCTGTTAGTTTGAACTTGACTTTCACCAGTGTGTGTTGGGAAATTTTCCTCTCTCCCTGAGACCGTGTCCAGTTAATAGAGGAGAAAAAAAAAAAAAAAAAGAATATTCTTGGGAAGATTTGTTCTCATCATGTAATAACTTAGAAAATAAAAGCACAAATAAAATTATTGCAATGCTACTTAAATAAATGGCAGTAGAAGTCAGGGGCTCGGAAATAGCGTGGTTCTCCCTTTTTCAGGGTAAGCTATTCAGCATTCCAAACTAGCTTGTGCTGGGAGAAGCAGACATCACCAGCAAGGTATTTCCTGACTCCTTTTGCCAAATGCTAATAATAATAACAACAATAATAATTTTTTTTAAAAGACTCAAATCTGAACTAAGCCGCTTGTGACTTCATTTGGCAGTGCAGGTCTGCTCTACATAACTTCTGGCTTTATTTTGTTACTCATGTGCCTGCCAAAAGCTTCTGAATTGATTTGCCCCCTTCTCTCTCCCCCTGTGCCCCCCGCCAAAGGGGAGGCATAGCATATCACACTTTGTGAGCCAGAGGAACATACGGGCTGGGGGAGCTTCAGCGACCAGACCGGGGGCTCTGCTGCGATGTGAGGCATCGCTCTGAGTGAAGGCAATGCCTTAGCCGCGGAGACCAGGTGTCTTTCTCCTTGGGCTCTGTCTCAGGCACACTGCCTCTCCTGAGCCCTGCTGCTTCTTGAGGGCTTCATTTCTTACTGGCTTTTCCTGGTGACTGTCTCTCAGCTTGGGCCTCCTTCCCAATCGAGTTTGGCCACATTGACCATAAGAGATAAGTGCCCACCTTTTTCCTCCCTACCTCCTCTGGAGAAGGAGGAATAGAAACCTGCTTTTTTATATGCACCAGTCCGATGAGAAGACAACTTTTCTTGGAGCACAAGATCTCTCTATTTCTTTACATGGATGCCTAATCCACGTCTGATCCTGGCCCTGCTTTAAAATGCTTTGGATCCTTTGATCTGTGGTTATATCAGGGAAAGCGAAATAAATGTCTATAAGTGCAGAGTGGTGGAGAGGAAGGGGAGTTTGTACCTAAAGGGTGAAAGCCCTGATCTGCTGCAGATACACAAGAAAGCACAGGCTTGCCAAGAAATTTCAGTGTCGCAGGGAAAGATGTGAAAGCATTTCTGAAGTTTCAGAGTCCTGCAGAGAGTAACCAGGAAGGAATGACTGGGAGTTTCTTTCTCATTGATGGAAAAGGAAACCTGTGAAAACATTTTTAAGTGTGAGGCTCTAAGCTGCCTCTGCTTATGAAATGGTGGTACCCTGGAGAGGCATGCTTAGATTTGTGGTACATTAAAATGAAGTAACAGTTTCATGGTAATTGATAGTGGTTTATGACACATCAGTTCCAGTTTCTGCTTTGTTAAACACTTTTAAAGCTGCTTCGGTGCACCCCGCTTCTCTTCCCTAACTGCTGGGAACTCTGTGAACCACTGGCTTGTTCATCTCCAGCCAGAGCTGGAAATGCTGGATTGGTCCTAGCCTCCTATTTTGCCTAGGCAGCACCTGCATTTCCTCAGGTAAAATCTAATATGCAAAAGTGAGCATCGTTTCTGGAATCAGTTAGAAACTGTGCATCCACATGGTCCTCTGTGTGTGTGAGTTGCTCTTCTCAGAATTGTTAAATTCATTGTGGAAGAAAATGCTTCCAGTGGAGCTTGATTCTGATGAGGCTAAAAGGAAAGGAGGAGTTACTGTCCAGAAATCACTTTCTTTTGGCACATGTTCCCTCTAATTCTGTATGACCTCACCTGAAAACTTTTATCTGACATTGGGTTTGGATTGAGTCTGCACTGCTGATGGTGCATTTGGCTGTAAAGATGAGATTGGTAATGATTTAATTGGTTTTCAAGGGTAGGAGAAAAAGCAGTTCTTGATAACCATTGCAATTTCAGGTAATGTATGCTAACACTGAGGTAGCATGGGCCACTCAGAGCTAATAAATACCTGGCTGACCTGACCTGCCTTGGCTTTAAAATGCCTGCTAGAGCTTGCTGTGGCCTTGTAAAGAGATTTTGTACTTTTGTGTCTGTCTGCTGGATCTTTACTGTGAGTCTGCTTAGCTTTGCATCAGGATTTAATTATCAGCATACAAACAAACCAGGTTGCTCCAGTTATTTGTCCTGCCAAGACTTTGACCTTGTTGTGGCTCCTTAGAGTGGAGGGGCTTTCAAAGAGGGAATAAAAAAGCTGTACCCTCTCAGCTTGTACCAGAGGACAAAAAAATGTATGGACTCTTCTCCAGCTATTTCTTGGGGCAGCACATGATTTGTGTGTCTCTGACTTTTCACACAAGCTCAGGTTAACAGCCCTACACATTTGATTAATAGATACCTTGCTAGCTTTGACAGTGAAAACTGGGCATCCTTGTTAAGCATCTCATGGGTGCTTCAGAAGGGCAGCAGCAGGCTGGAAAAACTGCAGTGCACTAACTCTCACCTGACCTGCTATTCCTGCAAAATTCCTGCCAAGGAACTTAGAAGGAAACTGAGTTTTATTCTGGAGCACTGAGGAAAAATATTTAAGAGTTTGGAGATTAGTTGTCAGTGCTGGAAGTGGGGCTTGCCAGAAGTAGTGACAGACCAAGCTTGTAAGGCAAACAATGCTGCACCACGGACTGACAATATCCCCCCGTAATCTGTATCAAAAATAGATTTTACATGCTCTGGTTTTAGCATGATCCATTCAGTAATTCATATGGCATTCCATATGTTAGGGTGAGAGGAAGGTGGAAATAGTGGGAGTCAGGGAAAAAGACACTGACTGATCCAGATCCTTATGCCATTTCAGTTCAGTTAATTGCATGCGTTAAGTGTTGTAACGTGAGCAGATGGGGTGTTTCACAGTTATGTGGGGGGTGTGTGTATATATATACACACATACATACATATATATATGAAGTTCTCTAGCATTTGATTCTACAGGGCTTCACTGAGGCATTACCAACCACTCAAACTGGGCGTGTATGTGGGAGAGGATGGCAGTAGTCAGTGGTGGGATGGGATGAGTGATTGATCTAATATTGGGATCCCCAAAACCACACGAGATGTGCACATGTTCAGTGAACACTCCTGTAGCTTACAGCTTTGTTGCATTTGGTGGCAACCTCAAGGCGCCCTTTCTAAGGCTGTCATGTCTCCTCATTTGAAGCCACCTAGCTCTGAAATCAGTAAAGAAACTTCTTCAGTGACCTGGGCCTCAATCTTACTTAATGCTTTGACACCAAGGTAGTTTTCCTCAGTCTGGGGAACAACCCTTTTAGAAGAAGGAGAATCGGCCCTGGAAGCAGTGACTTTCTATCCTGCAAATGTTGCAGTTCCCTTCTCTTGCCAAGGTTGCTGGAGCAGCCAGACTGCTGCACACCAGTAAGCACTGTCCAGCTCGGGCAACGCTCCAGTTACAGCCAGGATAATGGGTGTTCTCCTGAGCACGGCCGAAATCTCACTTCCCTCCTGACTCTGAAGTATACTCATTCCCCTCGCTGGCAGTGCCAGTGCACAGCCTACAGTGGGACCTGTGAGATGAGTGCTCTGCTGTTCTCAGCCGTTTTCTGTTCTTGTTCCCCTGGCTCTGTCCCTCCCTGCCTGCTCAGCACCCTGACCCCTTCACCGTGGGTGCTCTCGGGGAAGGGGCAGCCTACCCTCCATACAGAGCAGCCTGCCTTGCCCATGCTGTGCAGCAGGAGGATGGCAAACAGGCTGCCTTGCTCCTCGCTGCTACAGCCTTTTGAAGGATATAGTGAAGCAGGTGGCGCCGTGCTTTATACATAATAAACAGCAAGTAAACGAATAAGCCTGTCTGTCAGCTTGGGCTTTGCTCTGTGCCATCTATCCCTTGTTGGTGAATGCTGGGCCTTTCGTGGAAGCTCGCCGGGGAGAGGTTTGCCTGGAGGGGCTTCTCCTCTGTCTTCCCAGACTCTGGTCCCTGAGGTCAGGCTTTGCTCAGACCAGCTTTTCCCTGAGAGCAGCCAGACTGTCAGCAGTGTATTGATGTAGGGTTGGGCTTCACTTAGTGCAGCGTCATTTCTCTGAATCTTCAGGTAAGACAGAATTATTTTTTTTAAATCCCTTTTTCTTTTCTGTTTTTCTTATCTTAAAGAATTCTGTGGGCTAGTCATCTTTGGTTTTTAAGATCTTGAAGGGACCTGGCTATATCAGGGGTTTGGCTTTCACTTAGAGAGACCACTAGAGACATTAGACTTGTTTGGCCAAGGTCAGTGTGAACTGTAAGTGGTTTGGACCTGACTGCTCTTTGCTCACAGGGGTTCTGTGTGCATGTTAGTCCTGTTCCCAGACCATACAGAACTTGCTGCTGATTTTCAAGCTGCGTCCTCTTTGCTTTCTTTCCTGCCTCCCTTCCACGTGGACTGGGAGGTGTGAGGAAGCATCTTATGGCAGCCAAGCCACCTTGCTGTCCCCAGAGGATTCCTGCGTCATGCAGTGCCAGCTGAAAGTGCACTGCCAGCGCCCAGCTGAGATGCCACCTCATCCTGCAGCTGGCAGGTGTTGTCCATCTGTATATACATTGTCATTTGTTTACTGTGCAGCTGATAAGCTTGGTGCAAGCGGATGCAGCACCTTGTACTCTGGGGCTGGTTTGGGACTGAGGCCTCAAGCTGCTGCAGTGTAAATAAAATGTAAACAATACAATAATCTCTTGCCCTGCTAGTGGGTAAGGAAGCCTAAACATGGGGAAAAGCTAGGTTACAGGAATCTTTTCTCGCAGTTTCTGGAAGTCAGGGCAGCAATGCAGGAGCTGGACTGGGCTCTTGCCTCTGGTTCCAGCGAGCCACTGTGCCCCTTACATCCTCTCTCCTCCCACCCATTATCTCATCTCATACATTCAGTTCTTAGCAGGTGTTTGGACAGTGCCCTTGCACTTAGAGCTTTCACTCCTGAAGAGTCTTTGTGGCTTCAGAAGGAAAATAACAACAACTGACTGGGCCGTGCAGGCAAGGATCAGCTGTCACTACCCCTGGTGTACCCAGGGGGAAATAAAGAGATTCAGTCCAGTGCTTTTCAGGAGTGAAAGATTATTTCAGGATGAGAGAGTCTTTTGGTCTTCTAAAGGGGCAAAACCGTGAGCCACAGAAATGAAATAGCGACATGTGGAGTGGTAGTTAAATAAAAATAAAATGAGGTAGCAAAAAAAGCCTTAAGTTTTTTAGCTTATCTTGTTCTCCAAGCTCTCTATCAGATGGCAAGCACCTGCTCAGTGCATGGATGTTAGGGGCATGCTGTCAGGAGATTTTTATCAAGTGATACCTGCCTTTTGCACTCTGCCTTCTGCTCATCAGTTTGCATGTTGCGGGGTAGAAGGCATTTGCTGGTCACAGTGACTTGTTTTTCAAGTTACTGAAGTGTAAAATCATTTCTACCAAGGCATAACAAAATAAAATAGTGTTCAGTTATTTCTGTCTTGGCTATATGTTGGAGTCAATCTGAACCAATGCATGTGTGTGTTCTTATCAATAAAATAAAGGTTTATATAGAGAAAGCTCCTACACTTGGTTTCTCCCTTGTTGAAGGGGATGTAAGGAGACGAGGTAAAAGGCTTTAAGGTTAGGTGGGGAAAAAGGAGAGAAAACACTGCTCCATTTTGCTGGCCCCAATGGCATGCTTATGGAAATTTTGCAAGCAGTTTGACAACGAGGTCTAGCACATGTACTAAACAGCTTTCTCTTGAGGATTGAGGTATGTGCTACAAAACATCATTTGGGTCTCATGACACTGCTGTGAGATGATTAAGCAGCACTTGGTCTGCTTAGGGTGAAGTGGGGCAGAGGATGAGGGGGAATGAGAGTGAGAGCGTGGAGGAGAGCGGCGAAGGATGCACCGAGGGCACTGTGTGGGTTTAGGGCATGGTGGGGAGTGAGCATTTCTGCCACGTGCAGGATGACCTGGCTGGGGCCACGTGTTGAGCATGTCTCTTGTCCTGTGAAAGCGCCGTCAGGCAGAAGAGTGTAAGCAATGAAATGTTGCAGAAAGATGTTGCCAGTTATCCAAATTCTGAGGCTTTTGGTTTGCATTGACTGGAAAGCAATTAAAAAATATTAATGAGGGCAGTACAAAATATTAGGCAATTTGCAAGTCCTGTGAATAAGGGCTACTATTAAGTGAGGTGAATCCCAAGTTTAATGTACTTGAGCTCTCTTGGGGTTCAGTTTCTAGTCTGAGCTAGAGTGAAGGCTCTGCAGTTGTGGGAGGTAAGTGTGTGTCTTTGTGGGAGACTTGTACTGAGGTAGGTGGGGTGAATTGGCCTCTGGAGCTCCCTCTCTGCTCACTGAAATGCTGCTGAGCCATGGCACAGCAGGCTAAGTGTTCCAAGCTTGCAGCAAGATCTGCAAAGAGTGATGATCCCAGGGAGTCTCAGGAAAATAACATAGTGCCCAAAAGCCTGGAGATACAAAGGTGAGTATACGTGTTACAGATCCTCAGCAGCTGAAAGAAGATAATGCAAATAAAACCCCACTGTCCTCATAAACTGGATTCTGTCTGTATCGCATCTGTGGCTCCATGCTTGTACGTGCAGTGTGCAGCCAAGAACAGGCTCTGTAGAGTCTGTCCGGCCACACTTACCTGGGTTGAGTAGCTGTTACAGCTCCAGTCATCCTGCTGATTGCAGTGGGGATGCTCAGAGGACAGCAGAAGGTGACTTGAGCAAAGCTAGTAGACCAAAAAATGTAATCTTTATGTGGAGTTAGGAAGAAGTCCTTTGAGTGTGAACAGCTGCAAGAGGGCCACCCTCCTCATTTACGGCTTTTGTTCAGGTGGGACTCCAGACAGGTTGTGTGATGTTGTGGTGCTCTGTTGCATTTTCTGTCTTAACTTCTTGCAGAGTAGCGGATTGGTTGTTTCCCGTTGACTTAGCTGTGGTGAGTGATGATGTTATAGTGTAATTCTGAGAATGCCTTTGTGGTTTGCACTACTGTATTCCTGGGACTTGGAAAGGTTTGCAAGAATAGCTTTTTGGGCGAATATATCAATACTTAATTTGGAGTTGGTTACCCTGATGGTGTGCGCTTTTGGTTCATGACAGGTTGCTAGTAGTCCTTTCTGCAGATGATGCAGAGTTGTGGGTTGGGTTTTGGTTTTTTCTTTTTCTTTTCCCTCCTCCAAGGAAACTTATCTGATCTTTTCTATACTGTTTTTCAAGGTGTAGCTTTTTATTCTTTATAATAAAAACAATGCATTTCAGTCGTACTGAGTTTCATGAACATCTTTCCCCCCAAATATGGCAGCGAGCCAGTAAAATTAATGTGCTCTTTGTTTGTGTCTCTGCACAGTTTGGTTGCTCAGAAACTGTCTTGTGCAAAACTCAAGGCTTTGAACCAGAGGCAGATGTGAGTGTGCCTGACTCCACTGCTGATGGCCTTTAAAAGGTATTGGTGGAAATTCCTCTGTCCAAGACTGGGCTCCCAAAAAGGGATGCCAGTGCGTTTCGCTAGTAAGGTTGGTCCTTACTTGGTCTGCAGGGCCAACTTCCAAAAGCCATGAAAGCTCAAGCTTTGCAGAGAATCGCCAGTTAAGAAAAGCTCAGAAGGCTGGATGCTTGTTAATATTCCTCCCTTAATGATTTATGAGGCTAAAAAATATAAACAAGTGACACTTTATATTTTGCTACAGCAGTCTCCTATCCTTGTTTAATATTGTTAGTGGAGAGCTTGTGTCCAAAAGGGTGTTCAGTGACACCATCAGCTGAATAAGGTCTTTCAGATGTATCTGTCTGCATTAGTAATGAGAATGCTTGCTCTCATTTTACAAAGGAACTATTTCTTTTAAATATAACCCCCTCCTTCCCAGCCCCCCAAATGATACCATCGTCAGAATTCTCATTACAGCCCTCTTTCATCCCTTTATCTAGTGCTGGCTAAAAATGCCTTTGTCTTCAAGTTCCTTCAATTATTAATGATTCAGTTGTATTCTTTTTGCCAATTGGTGCAGAGAGAACCTTGGAGCAAATGTGTATTAGTTATTCCATTTATTCTCTCCTCTTCGTTCCTTCAGCAGTCTTTTTTAATAGTGTTGCGCTCCTGTTTTTTCACTCACAGGTTCTGCATTGTTGATTGGGGTTTTTGCTCAAAGATAAGAGCCATCATGCCCCAAGGACTGATTTTGATTTTTGAACCCTTTTAAAAAGAGGCAGGGAGCCTTCTTGCAAATGCTAGGAGCATCTGTGTTCATCTGTCTTTACTTTCATGTTAACAAGTGGACAAACACCTTCCTCTGAACCAGTCCCATTCTGTGGAGCAGCTGGAAGTCTGGGGGATGGCAGGACCCGGTAAAACTGGTTGCTCCCAGGCCCTAACTTACGATCTCAATGGCACTGTGGAGAGGCAAGGGCTAGGCATGGTGCCCTCCCCACCTCACCCCACTGAGGTGCTCCAGCAGCAAAGAGGGCAGCGGTAGGTGGGATTCACATGGAAGAGCTGCAGGGCTTGTCACACCTGTCTCCTCCTCTGAGAGCCCATGTCAATGTAGTGGGAGCAATGTTGGTGCAGTGCCGTGCTCCCTTTGGCATGTCTTTTCCAGCCCCAGTGTCCCTGGAGCTGTAGGCTTTGTGGCTTTCTAAACCGTAGCGGCTGAGGTCCCCAGCACCATAGCGGGCCGGATTAAAAAGGTGCAGAGGGAGCAGTGTTGGTGCAGTGCCATGCTCTGCACCAGTGATCCTGATTTGGCTTGTCAGGAAGCTCGCCGAAGGATGGAGAGAAGGCAATATAAGTCAGTCCTGTGGCCCAGGTGAATTTTGCTGGGGGCTGGGGTTATAGAAACCAGGCACCGGTAGGATAGGACAACAGGATCCTCATACACTCCCAGGAAGATGCCAGGGTGTCTAGGCACTGTCCTTGGTGCTCTTTTTCTAAAAATAAATACATAAATAGTTTGACCTTCCTTAGTAGCAGGTTTTTTTTAAATACCTCACCAAAAAAATCATCTTTGCTCTTAATTAGCCCTGTGAATTCCTCTTTTATTCCCCCATCCCTCCCTGTTTATTTAGAGTGTAAATGCTTGCTAGCTTTATCTTCACAAATTATATACCCTGGAAGATTTTTATTACTGTTTGTTTTTCTGTACTTTAGAGAAACTTATCTGAAAACATGTGCTTTACAAGGAAAGATTAGAACATTTTCCCAAACACTCCCTTTTGCTTATATCTGGACTCTTCCCATTTTGCCAATATCTTTCTTACTGTGCAAACCCCAAATTTTGGCACTTCTCCAGCTGAGACATCACCATCGACAAAGAAAATGGAATAATTATCCCAGTGTTTTAGGGACAGCATCCCCATTAGGGTAAATAAAACCACGATTTGTCTTTTTTTTTTTTTTTTTCCCCCACAGTAAGCCTTTTTCTGCCAAGCTACTGCCTAGCTACTTACTCCTGATTTGTCTAATATGTGTTTGAGGCTTCATCTCTCAATATGCTGTTCAGTCCTTTTCTGTCTTTATTTCCTGCTTTTAGATTTGGGAGATGCTCTGCAGTATGCAACAATGATCTTAGTTTTTGATGATGCTTTCCTAAGTGTGACAAGCTCATCCCAACTTGAGGTCAAACCCAAATTTTATAAATGCAAAATCAGGAGGGAATGAGATTAATTTGTTGGGATTTGTTATTGACAAACTCATATTGCCAGCAGTATTTTTTTCAGTCGTGCTCTTGTCCTGTAGGTGCTTGTAAACAACTTGTTTATTTTTTCCAAAGTCTTTGCAAGGATGAGGTTTAACTGACTGGTTTGTACTTTCCCATGGCTTCCTTTCAAGAGAGAGTGCAATGTTTAATCTTCTCTGGGATCTGTTCTGAAACCTTAAATACTCTGCTTGAGTCAAGGAGGTTTCACAAAATTTTCTGAGCTGCATCTAACTTGTTTTGAGTGTTTCTTAAGCTGTTCTTTCCTATTCTGACCCAAGGTTCTGCTTCTTTTTAAAATTAATTGCATGCAATATTTGCTCACTGTTGATCTTACTTGTGAAAATTGAGGCAAATGTTGAATATGTTGAATCGTACCCTTCTGTGCATCATCTTTGCTGTGCCTCTCTGCTGAACTGTGACTTGCCCTGTCTGCTTTTCAGACCGTATTGAATCTTTTTTGGTTGCCTTTTATGTTCCTTGCTAATTGTAATTCATTTTGTTCTTTAGCTTTTCTGATTATATTCCTGTGCTTTTGCTGTCCCTTAATTACATGATGTTTGTCTCTGGTTTTTGTATGATTTTTATTTGAGTGTTCAGGCTCTTAAAATGCTTAGTATATTCTTCTTCTGTACTGGTAGAGTTTGTTGTTAAAGCAGCTAAACTCTCCTATTTCTGTCTTTCCTTTCTTGTTCTGTATATCTTGGGAGCCTTCCACAGAGCATAAATGCTTATCTTTTGAGCTATTTGTGCTTTCTTCTGTTGCCTGCCAATCTGAATGGAAATCTTCCAAATAAACCCAGGGAGGATGATAGAGGAGCCGAGACCGACAATTTCTCTCTCAGTCCTCACCTCTGCCTTCTCCCCTTTTAATTCTGGATAGTATTTTTATTGGTGCCCTAGTGTTACTGTGAGATCTCTCCTCTGCTAAACAGCACCGTCCTTTGAATGCAGCATAAACCAGTGTCTGTATGGCTTACAGTAGCAAGAAATCCCGTGGCAGTTGTTGAAACAGGAGAAGTTCCCTGACTTACTGGCAGTGCAGCCATTCAGGCCTGTCATCTAAAATGCCGTTGATCAAACTACTACTTCATCTAAAAGAAGGTCATGTCCCTTGAGGTATATCAGATAAGTTCCAAAGTCCTTCATTTATCTGAAATTCTGTTTTTGCCTAATGACTTTCTTGTTTTCCATCCCATTCTGATAAACCAGATTTGACTATAATCACGTTACACCTCCCAAAAGTCTCTCTGGTGATGGTGATTGGATCTGGCACTCTTTGCTTCATACCCTGAGCTCATGGGCAGTATAACTGAACGCTGTTAAACAGCTGCTGCTTTTCACCCTCGAGGTAACTACCTGGTAGAGATGAGGGAAGTAATTCTCATGTACAAAGAGCTTAAAAATCATTTTGGACAGCGCTGTGAGACCAGGGTGAATGAAACCTATGTTTAAGTTACCCAATCCAAGTCTCCAGTCATTAAAGCCATTTTAGTCTTGATGTAGCAACTGCTGTGGACTCAGTGGAACTATGGCTGACTTAAATGTGTGTAAGCAAAGAGGGACTCGCGATCATTATGTTAACCACAGGAAATCTGCTTTTATGGTGATGAAAACAAGAATCAATCACAAGTAGCTAATGAATTAGCCTGCAGTATCTGCTATGTTCATTTCACAGTAAATACAACAGTCAAAATCCATTAAGAAGCCCTTTGCAACGGGGTCCTCTGCAAAGAGGGTATCTGTAACGCGCAGTGCACACGCTGCCAGCCCTTGCCTTTATCTGGAGTGCTTCAAGAGTGCACGTGAAATACAAGTTCTGATCCAAATGCACTGAAGTCAAGGGAGGGCTTCTGGTGGTTTTAGCTGGGCTTTGTCTTAGAGGTCAAAGTGGCTATTAATTATAGGTTGGTTTTACTGGAAATCTGCAGTCTGTGAAGGACAGCTATTGGACGGGCTCATCTCTGCGCAAAGGACCTGGATGCCCACGCGAAGAGGGAGTAAGCTGTTGCATCATGCTGGCAGCATCACATCTGCGCCCATGTGGGTCAGGCTGACTAGTCAGCAGAGTTCTCATAAGGCAGCTTTTGTTGTCTCTCCTTTGCAGTGGGGACAGAGCTGCCTCCCCTCCGCGCGGCTCAGCTGCTGGTAGCTCTTCCATGGGTTTCTGCCTGACTGCCTTTGTTACATAAAGCGCTGCTAAGTGAGAAGCTGTTCAAACCAATTCTGCTACATGTTACTACATGTTACTGCAATTCTACTGCTGTCTGGTTGGTTTTGCTGTCGAGGAAAAGCAGTGAGTTATTAGGGCTAACCATTTTTTTTTTTTTTTTAATTTCCTGAAGGAAAGCGTGGACATGGGAGAAAAATAACTAGCTGGCAGCTTTTAGGATGGCAGTACTTAGCTGCTAGGGAAGATATTTCTGGAAAAAAATTGATCTTTAAATTGACTTATGAAAATGAAGGAGCAAATACCTTTTCTCTGAAATACAGACCCATTTCAGGAAAACCTGTTTTCAGTACTGCATTTCACTACATGCCAATATCCCACTGACTGAAACAGAACTTAAACGTTTGCTTACACATTGTCCTAAATATAAATGGGATTTAAATTGAAATACAGCCCAAACCCTATGATTAGAAAAAACAGATAAATTTCTGTATTTTACATGGCAGTTATTGCTTTACATATGTTTAAGGCCATGCCAGCTTTGAGTTTATATTTTGATTGCATGTCATGCAAAATCTGATTCAACAAATGATTCATGAATTTAAAATATTTTATTTATAAATTTAAGACAGAATAATAACTAAAGCTTCTGTTACGAGGTATGACATAGTTAATTGAAAAACTTTAGGTTACATGGTTAAGTGAAGTACAAACTGACATTTGAATAAATTCTGGCACAGTAGCTGTGATATTTTACTGTAAGCAAGTTTTTGTCTTCATTCATCACCCCATTCAGTAGGCCAGGAGAGAGAAAAGATGAGAAGTGGTAGGGTTTGTATATGCAGTATTTTCTTAGTCGTAAGCCATGTGATAGGATGGAGAAACACTTATTGTGTCTCTAAGATGCACATGGTATGACAGGCTTTCACGTGGACACCCACCGGGACAAGGGCTGTGTGTACTCAAGGCTACCAGAGCACCTACGGCCCAGGTGAGGTTAAGGCTGAGGTTGAACCAGGTGGTACCCACTGTTACATGCTCTCAGGAGTGTCTCTTGGTCTAGGCAGAGGTGTAATGGGAAGTCGACTGTGGTTTTCAGCATTAACTGGTGAGTTTGGATCATACAGCTTTAGGAGCCTGGTTTAAGCATCTCTCTGAAGCAGGAATTTATGTGAGTGTGTTGGGCAATCACTTCCCTTTCTTCTGCAAGCTTGAGAGCAAAGGGCAGAATTGCCCCTAAAGACAGGATGAAGCTGTGGAAGAAGGACTGATGCAAGCAAGCAGAATAAGCAACGCAATGCTCAACAGATGTCATGCAGCACACGTTATTCAGGCTTTTGACTTTTCTGTGTCCATTACCCGTTGGGGGGAGTCAAGGGTTGTTGGGAGGAGATATCAGAAAGAGGGAGGTAAAGGAGGGATGCCTGAAGGAGAGAGGGCAGTGATGGAAGCAGAGGGGGAAGAGGAGGAGTGAGTGTGAAGCAGCCTGTGGAAGAGAGCTGGAAGGAGGTTTTGGAGCAGAGAGCCAGGTAGTGGCAAGGGGGATTTTGAGAACTGGAATTGCAAAAAGCAGTCGGTTACCTTGTAACAGTCAAGGCAACACCACAAGCATTGTTTTTTAACTATATCAGTCTATCTTTGCCTTTTTCTGACAACCTTAACTCTTCATTTTCATTCAGAAGAAACTCAGTTTCTGAGAGATTGACAAACCATCATCCTCCCGTTTATCTCGGAGGTGGTCGTGAATCCTGAGTCCCTCACAGGGCTTGATGCTTATGTGGCTGCAGGAGTTGCCTCCATCTCTTGTTGGCGTGTGAGGGAGGATTTGTAGGAAAGATGGTAGACCAGAGGATTAATTATCATTTGTCTTTTGACTGCTGTGTGCACCAGCACCACTCTGATAAAAGCAAATACTATTCCCTGAAAACTTGCCTTCTGTTATGACCCTAGCTTGTTGTGGCTATACTACTACAGCTACTACTGTAGGTGGTAATGAAAAATGATGCACTTTAGCTCCCTGCAGGAAGTGGAATTAAAGAAAAATAAAAATGGTAATGAAGAATAAACCTCCCTCTTTCACCTATGTATTTTAAACAGTAATGAGTCTATTGTAGACACTCCAGTGGCTCGGGACTCTCAGGAGCTTTGTGTTAGCCCGTATAAGCTTTGAGCTTCCTAATAATTCCAGGTCGACTGCACAGGTCTGTCTCGCAGCCTCCAAAGACATTGTGCTTATAGATGTGTGTGCTTTAGTGATCTGGTTTTGTGGAAAGTCATGGCACTCTCAAGTGGTGTTGATTTCTGCTGGAGTGTTGGTGCTATGAATTATTTCTGATATTGCAGGCTCAAGGAACCAACTGAAAATTGAAATCATCTTCCAGGCATAGTGGGGAAATCACGGGGCCCAGCATGTTGGTGACAAGGAGCTTGCAGGCTGTGCCGATGGGAACACACGGATGAGTTTAGTGATCTCTCAGTGGTTCTCTGGTCTCTAAGCTAGAAACTAACAATTTCCTAAGAAAGCCCAACAGTGCATTTATCTGGTAGCTTCAAAGGGTTTGTGCAGAATGGGTTGTTCTGAAAAGCAGACTGGGAAGGATTTGAATATCCTACATCTTCTGCCTTGATTTCAGTGACATGCTGGCACAGGGTGAAATGGAAGTAGGAGATCCCTTTCTAGGTATTCCTCATATTTATTATTTAGTTGAGGAGAGTCAGCTTGGATTCACTAAAGAGAGATCATAACTGAAAATATCTGACAGGTTTAAAACAAATAAGCTGAGATAGGGGAAAGACAGGACATAATTTGCCTGGGTTTTGAAGGCTCATTTATGTAACCATGCTGCACCAAAGTCCGTGTTGTGTCAGCTGGTGGGTTAATGAGTGCAAGAGAGCTGGCTGTGATACTTGGCGTGAAGGGATGCCTTTGCATGGATGCTGGGGAAGGGCAGTGTCACCAGTACAGACCCGTTTTATTGGTAGCCTGGAAGGAAGGACAGGTAAGTCCCATAAAGATGTTGAAATCTGCTCTGGATACAAAGCTGGGGGCAGCACTAATGTAAAGGAAATAGTGCAATTGAAAAAGGCTCTCGAGAGGTTGGCTGCACGAGGTGGGTAGATCAGCTCTTGCACACTCGTTCTTTGAGGGAGGAGAATAAAACCAAACCCAGGGTCCCCCTGCATCCTGAAACTTTCTAACCTGCCTTGAAATCCTTTGCGCCTTGTTACCCACAGAAGCTGCTACCTCAGCCTGCAGCTTTTCCTAACTCCTCCCCACCCTTCATCTTCTCCGTTATCAGTAACCATAGAGATACAGACGGTGACTCCAGCCTCAGCCTTTCTTACCGTGTAGCCCTGGTGAAAAGGCTAGTGTGTTATACTGCATGTGTTTTTCCAGAATTAATTAATGCCCTTCTATTCTGTTTTTCTTCCCTCATGGAGGGAAAAAAAGAAAAGCAAGGTTGTTTCTTCAAATGGCTGGTGAAATAGGATAGTCTGATGTTTATTACTACTGCAGAAGAGCAGGCAATATTTACAGAGTCTGGTGAAGCATCTGTCTTCTCTCAACCTCTCCAGCAGGCAACCATCTCAGCACTGTTATAAGTGGTAAGACAATAGCAAATAAAAAGAAAATTCCCTGTTCCAGGGCTATTTTTACCAGAGTGGTGCAGTTTCTGTTCAGTAGGCTTATTCCTCTTAATCTACATCACTGATGATATTGGATGCTATTTTAGGCATTGCATAAAATGTTCACCCAGTCTTTGCTAAAAAAGAAGCAAGCAACCCCCAAGTCCTTTGGTAAAGGCTGGTTGCAAGATTTCGGCAGTAGTTTGGGTAGAAAAATCTTAGGCTGAGGTTCTGGAAGGGTCTTCCAGCCTGGTTTGGCAACAGAGGTTGTGTGTGACGGGCCCAAGCCCATTAATTGTTCTTTTTTCATTATCCTGAAAATGAGAATGCTACCACTATCCCCTTTTGTGTTGTGGCTCTTGAAGTAATCTAACAGCAGCTGTCTCGTGTTTTGCCCAGCACCTTTCACAGAGGAACTCAGTATGCAGCTGGATTTTCTAAGCTCTCCTAGAGTACAGTGATGAAACTGAGAGCACTGTCTTGCATGAATGTCAGAATTAAAGAGAAAAACCAACCTGAGCATGCCAGATCTTTTAGAGTTTAGACCAGGCTTCAGTCACAGTCTCATCACCTCCTTTACTGAGACTGTAAATGTTTTTATTCCTGTTTGAGATGTATGGTGCTGAAAATGCATGCTACATAGCAAGAGTTCATAATTTAAACATTTCCAGGACCTTAACTTGTCAACTTACTAATGTTTGCATTTTCTATTTGCTCACAAGTGTTCCTGTTTCACTGTGTTGGGGTGCATTAATCTTATGTGATGAGGTTGTTTCGTGGCTGATCCTGCTTTCCTGGCTGAGCAGGAAAACGTGAGGTTAAATCTCAGACAGGGCTGAGTGTTCTCTGTGTTCCAGCATCTACCTGGATTTGGCTCTTCATCCCTGTCTCCCTCCTGTGCCTTTTGTCTTGTCAAAAATGCTTTTATAGCAATATGAAAAGACATATCGCAGGGCAGCCAGAACAAACTTGATTATTAAGATTGTCTCTTATTTGCGGTACCTTATGATGAAACCATTTGCCATGGGTGGTTTTGGCAGATTGGGTCCCTGGAAATGCTTGCATGGGCAGAAAGAAAGTGATTTGGATGGCTGGTTGAAGATTCAGCCACGGGCTCCAGCATGTAGAGGACAGCCCGGCAGTATGTATCAGTCCCTTGTGAACCCACGTGAGGTCAGGTCCATCAGGAACAGCTGAGAGAAATTACAGGACAGTTTTCAGGACTTCTTGCTATCCCTCCACCATCTCAACTCTATGGTGGTGTTTCTGGGACCTCCCAGAGCTCCTGATTGCTTTGGGAGAAGAGTGGCTGGTGGAGGGGAGCTGTAGAATTGAGGGAGGGATGGTAGCAATGCTGTGAACAAGCACCAACTGTCAAATGGTGATGAGGAAGACGAGGACAGGATTAGAGTTTCCTTGGTTTCTGCAGAGGATGAGCTCTGCAGTGGGAGGTTTGGCAGCAGCAGGCACCCCTTCCGATGAGTCACAGGAGGCTTTCTCAGAGGAAAGGTCTAAGAATTGCGCTAGTGCTGCTCTTGTTCGTGTTTTCCGTTCCTTCTGAAGGCCTTTTTGCCGCCATGCGGTACCTGCTCCACCATCATCCTTGTCCCATATAGGTTGTCTTTGGGGGCTACCTTCCTCTATTTCCTCATCTTCCTCACTGCTGTGGTGATTTAGAGAGCGGGGGAAAACTGTCAGGTCAGGACAGATGCTTTTAAGACAGTAGGATCTGTTTATAGCAATGAGGGTGGAACTTCTGGTTAACGCAAAGTTTGGATGTGTGAAAAGTCATCTTGTCGTGGTTGTAAGGGAAGACAGAAGGGAATCAATTCCCTTTGCAGCCCTCTACCTGAAAGTTTTGGGAGAGAAGCCCTGGAAATCTGTGGGAGACTTGTTACTCCACTCCTGCAGGCCCCTTGTCCTTCCCAAAGGTAAATGCGGTTTGTTGGACCTCTCCCAAACTTTTGGTAGGGAGGTGTTACCTTCTCCTGTTGACATCCTTCCCTTTCAAGGGCTCTGTTGTCACAGGACTCAGAAACACCAGCGTGCTGTTGGGAAGTGGGTCTAGTTGGCTTGTGTGTCCTGACTGCAGAGAAATTTAAGCTTGTCTTCAGCCCTTGAGTGTGGTTGGGCTCATTGGTTTCTCTTGACTGCTCCTTTGCTGTTTATGCCATTTCATTACAAGCTTACAATGCTCAAAACCAAACCAGTTCATCTTTCAACTTTTTCTCACTCTTTTTTTTTTTTTTAAAAACACCCCAAAACAACCACATTCCTTCCTGTTCCTCTACCCCTTCTCTGCTGCCCCTCCCCAGTTGTGCCATGTCTCCTCTGAAAACACTGGGTGGTTTCCCAATTCACAGGTCCCTTGTCCTACTCAGGTTAATGTTTTTCTGGAGAAAGCCTTGGAATAGGGAGGTGAGATCAAGGCAGACACGATGGCTGAATAGTGGCAGTAAAACTGGACCCCTCACAGCAACTCATTTGTGAGCTGAACGATGCAGTGAGCTCTGTTCCTCCGTTCTATTAGTCCTGAAGGGTCCCTGCTTGTTCCTACAGTCCTGCAGCGCTTCTGCGTTTTCCCTGGGTTTATTTCCTGTTGGTGTGAATATGCAAATGCAAGGCTCAAATAACAGCATAGATGAGCTGGTTCCAACACGTGAAAAGAAGCACTAGATCGAAAAATAAAGGGGGAGAGCAAATCGCCCTCCTAATCCATAATGCAGAGAATGCTAAATCCCTCAAGACCTCCTTTTCACTGTGTACTGTCCGTAAAACCTGTTTAGGATTTGGATCGGCATCGCAGTGGAAACCGAGCGAACTACTGCCTGTGTGCAGTGCGTGCCTGTGTGTGTTTGGCAGCAGCACAAAAGAAACCAGTTGATGATATTCATAGGATTAAAGGCCCGATTCCTGGGGACACACTTGGTTGGATGCAATTAAAATGCCTGTCAGGCATTTGATGCCAGCAACCCCTTGACAAACTGCTTCAGCAGCCGCGAGGTGCAGCATCCTATTGTAAGTGGATGATGGCGGAGCCGGCTGGTTTGTCATCATTCTCGAAATTTCTGTGGCCAGTGAACTCCCTCTTCCTCTCCCACTCACCCTCTTTTCCTTTTCACCACTGCGGGGACTTCTTCTAATTTGCAGTTTTCCTTTTCCTGACGTACACATGGTAGATACAAGCTGGTGGCTTGCAGACTGCGTCTGTCTGGAGATAGGCAGCGAGCCGATGGATAACAACACTCCAGGAGAATGATTATGCAGCAGTTATTTAAGGATAGGCTTTTGTGGTATGGCAGCATATGAGCTGGTAATGATTTTCTTTTAAAAATGTCAGCTTTGTTTGCTTGTTGAGGATTTGAAAGAGTTATACTTTTATGCTGTAGCTTTTTGGATTTAATCTGCTGTAGATTAAATTCTGTAGCGGTGCACCCTGGATGAATTAAAATGTATAGGTAATAAACTTCTGTGGTTTTGTTTATAAATATATTTGATGCATACATAATGTATATTTATATGCGCACACACACACACAACTTCATACACACGTACCTGTATGGATATGTTTATGCATCGATGTCTTTGTATAATAGAAAAAAACTTTTTTCTTAGCTGAAAGCTGTTTTTCAGCACAAATTAAGTATTTTTGGTTTTTTTTCCCCACCTTTGTTTTATATTAACAGATTTTCCAGTATATAGTCTTGGACGTGACGCACTGATCGGAATCTGCTTGTTCACAAATCGGAAAGGTAGGACATGTCTGTATTTGAATGTGATTGTGGGAATGAATGTGAGACAGGGTATGGACTGTTCTTTGGTTTGGTTTTTTTTATTATTTTATTTAAACAATAGTTGTTATTTTTCATTTTGTCAAACTATGTTTTGTTGCAGCTTTGCATAGATTTTCAAATTGTTTTGGCAGGCACTGTAAAGTTATTTTTGATGTGTACGCATATGCTCTAGCTATTAGTGCTTTCAGCTGCAGCTACCAAAGGGCGAGATACAAACCTGAGTGCTTGTCTATTGTCTTGTGTTAGTATAGCGAGGGTGCAGAACTGTCTCCAGTCATATTGGATGTGGGGTAATCTTGATTTTGGCATCAGCAAGAAGAGGGTTAAACTTACTGGCTTTCTCAGAGCAGGTACAATCTATCAGGCACAGGGCAGAAAGCATAGCGGTGGTTTCATACTGTATCGCTTTCATGGAGGAGGGAAACTTCTTTTAACCCATTCACTGCCGCCAAAACCCGCGTGTGTCTCAGCCCCGGGTTTTTATGTATAGCGTTCCAGTAGCCTGGCAGGGCGGGGCAGTGCTGGAAGAGCATCTGTCTGATGGCTTTTTGACATATTACTGGCGCTTCAGAAATTATTTCTATGCATCAAAAAGAAGCAGACTGGTTTTTTGACAGTGTCATTGCTAGTTCCCAAGAGAAGTAGTGTATTATCCTCTTCCCCCTAATACCCTTTGGTTTTGGTTGCTTTAACCCCTTGATGCTGTAAAGAAAATGATGAGATAAAACCCTGCGGAAGAAAAAACATTAAGTGACTTACTTTGTATTGAACTTTCAGATGTGTTAAGTGATTAAGGAATACAGATCTCATAGATTTGCAGTGGGGACTGTGCCCTTAAGAAAAAAAAAAACAACCAACCAACCAAACAAAAAACCTAGGCAGGATTGAAAATCTGCTCCCTCCACCTTTGATAGAGAGGGGAAAAGATACATCCATATTGCATTAACTTCTCGGGTGCCAGTTCTCACCCAATACCTTCCAAACTAGACTTTATCATGTGTTGTTTTTCCCCAGTGTCCTACAGCTGATCATACTTCTTAAGTCTGCATTTAGACCTGGAAGGGAATATGTGTGTTTGTACAGCAGCAATCAAAATCTGCATGTGTCTTTAGTCTGAAGTTTCAGAGGGTCTTTTGAAAACCAAAATAAACAAAGGTGAGAAATTCTTCAGGAAAGGCAGTTGTGTTTCTAGCCTGGGTAAATGAGGAATAGTGATAACTCTGTGAGAAAGCCTGGTCTCCTGAAATGTCCAGTTTGGCTCCCCAGACAGGCAGGAACCCCAAGCCAGAACATCAGTGCTGGCAAGGACGTGGGCCACTGCTAGCAGCAATGTGATGAATAATCAGTTTATTTGCAATAAATTGCTAGGGCTGATTGATAGATGCTGTTTCCTGGGGGGAAAGCATTTGTGAATTTTTCAGGATATTCTCTCTCCTGTTTTTCTTACGTATAATTCTATTCCTTGTTTTCCTCTTCTACAAATCTTTCTGTTCTCTTGGCCCTTGTGTTTTTTCTGTCTTTGGCAGAAGGCTTCTTACCTAATAGGTTTTCCTGGCTAAATAAAATTCTTCAAAGGAATACTTTACTTGTTAGTTTTTCTTAGTTGCTTTTCATACTATTTCCTCCTGGTATCAATTATCACTAGACTCATTGAAACAGAAAAACCTGAAGTAAATAGTGTATAAAATGCTTTAATTCTTGAAAAAGTGCATTCAGTGATCTGTTTTTAGCTATGAGTAAGTCCCTTCTCTTCCCTCTACTTTTAATTTCACTTCCATTATCCAAGGGCAGCAAGCCAAACTGCAGTCTCATCCTGATTTCATTAATGTTTTGCAAACTCTGTCTCAAGGACTAACGCTGCTTGCTGGGCTTGATGTCAAAATCCAAGGTTTTGCTGCAGCACTGGAGAAGGGGAAAGGAAGGAGATCTCACGAATAGAAGCGATGGCATTGTTAGCAGATGAGTATAACTGCCTAGTTTTTACAGTATCTGCAGATAATGAGTCAAATTTGTTGACAATGTGATCCCCTTGGATGAATGGTTTTCATCTCCTATGAAAATGTCTCTTATCTCCTGTGCACAGCATCTTATCAGTCCTCTATGGTCTCCTGAAAACAAAGAAAGGGTGTCAGCTATTTTGTTAATAAATCAGTTAGTGGGGAGAGTCGTGGGGTTTTTTTATTTATTAAATAAACAATACATATAAATTTCTTACACCTCTGATTTATCAGTCATTTTAACCTACTCCTTTGATCTGGGTTTTTAAGATTCACGTTACAAATCATTCCTTCTGGCTGCAAAGAAGAACATGAGATGTTATGCTGGCAAAAATGGGAATTATTTCAAACAATATAATTTTCTCGAAGTAGAAGTAAGGGGCATTTACTCTGTAAGGAGAGAATTAATTCTAGATTGACAGGATTTAAAAATCCTATAGCCTCAGGGGTAGCATAACTTGGCTTGGAATATCAAAAGAGAAACATCGAGTTAGGTGATACAAAAAGGCAACAGAAGCCAGAGTGTGCACTGGCAATGAGGTGTGTTGGATTACAGTTTGTGGACTCCAGGGCATGCACCCAGAATGACGTGATGTTTGGCACTCACTTTCATTTAAACAAATGGCATGGTGACCAAATGCGCTACAGGCATTCAGCAGCAACCCGTGGCGTCAGTTCCTCCCCAGGGCTCTCTTGCAGGGAGCAGCATCAGGAGCGAGCTTGGGCCTCAGTGTCTGCCTCTGTCCTGAGACTGTCATCCGTTTTTTAACCCCACTTGTTAGACGACCCTCTCTTAGCACGAGGTAAGGAGGAGGTCTGCTTATGGCTGTTCTAGGCTGGGTCTCAACACCCTCAGTTTGTTTGCTAGGGTTAGGGTTAGATTACCAGTATTAATGTTGTCTTGTCCTATGATTACATGAAACAAGTTTTGGATTTTTTTTGAGCATTGGAGTTAATGATGCTGACTTTCCTGTTGATTTGTGTCTTGTGCTTGATGATGCTTCTCAGTGAAGATTTTCTTGCTGGTTTACCAATTAGAAAGACTGTCTTCTAGGCAAATTTTTATTGGCAAATAAGGTTCTTATGTTATGGCTTTCCTTTCAGTTGGGACATTGAGAGGGGTCACTTGCAGGGTCTGTCTCTTCTACTTGGATATCTGTTTTATGTGACTTGTAGGAGGACAGTTATCTCTGCTTCGGCACCAAAGCAGGCTGAAATTGGTCAACGGATTCAAAAATTATGAGCTGGGGAGAACATAATCCACATGAAACTGGTTTTCTGTGGGTAAGACTGGAGCTAACGGCTCATCGTGATCCGCATGAAAGTTGTTTTCCTATGGGTTTACATCTTTGTAAAGTGCCCCTCCTCCCTTGCCACATTTTCCATTTGCACCAAAGTGCCCCAGTTTCCCTGTGGCCCTGTGCTGTGAGTGGGGCAGGACATGGTGTGCACTAGAGCTGCTCCAGGGTGCTGGCTGGCCATCCTGTGCGTGTACTGCCTGCCTGGAAAGTCAGGGGCAGCAACTGGTGAGGTTATGTCAGTGCTTTCTTCATCTGAGGGAAGGGAGGACTCGTTTCAGCTTTGTTTTCCTTTTCTAGGAAGAAAATAGATTTCTGTCCTTCACTCTCTGTTTAGCTGTGTTTAAATATTAAGAGTTAAGGACAGTTAGATAGCAGAAGTTCGATTTAGTAACTTTAGGGAGGACCCTATGTAACCTGTCAAGAAAATAGCTATCAAAGCACAGAAATCCAGTGGAGGATGGACTGGAGCGCAGCTGACATGGCCTCAGCTGGAGGAAGAAGTGATTAGGTGCAGGCCTGCAGTTGCTGAGAAGGACTGTAGGCTGCCAGGTTAATTTCTGGGAGCTTGTGTTGTCCTCCTCTTCCTTATTTTCTTTGTCTGTTTTACAGACAAAGAAATACCAATGTATTCCTTAGTAGGGGTATTCATCAACTCTGCATAATGATTGAGATCCTTGGTTAGAGGAAGCTGCGTATGTGCAAGATTTGATCATGAAACTTAGTATGATGGCTTTTGTCTTGGCTGCAGAAACAAAGGTCGTTGTGGTATTACTGTAATAGCAGTACCAATGAAAAGGTTACATTACGTTTAGTAAAAGACTTCATTTCTCCCACCTTCACTCATCAACTTAACTCATTCTTCCTGTAGAGCTCTTTGCTGTAGAATTATATTGTGATCATACAGATCTGTGATGACTTGTAACATGATAATGAATAATGGCAATCAATCCACCTGTCTCATTTTATACAAAAGGTGGCTATTTCCTGACAGACACTGACGCTAGCATACCAAAGCTGGGAAAAGCAGAAGAGACTCTGTTGCCATTAACATGCTAGGAAAAAACCTCTATAGCAGCAATGCTGCTGACTCATGCCTAACAAACCTGGAACATTCCCTGAAAGGCTGCAGATGCAGATTAACTTTCTTTCCCTGTCCTGGTCAGGGGACAATTCATTGTATTATTTGCCACCAAGTGAAGCCTCTAGATAGTTATGCACTGCTGCGTTTTCACTGACGTTTTATGGAGTACATTAGCATGGAGCTTGCGAGAAATCATGGGCAATTTATTTTAATACATTGGGTGTCAGTCAGTGCTAAATCACAGAAGCTATTTACATTTGTTTTCTGAGTCATCCTGGTTCTTGCGATAAGGTGATTTTTTTCAGTATGTGCGACTAGTAAATTGGGTTCATCTTTTCTTTTTTTGGCTTCGTGTGTATATTTGCTCTTAAATGCAAAGGTATGCCTTAATTGGCTGTAAGAAAATGAGTCACATTTAAGAAAGCACCTTTCTTTAGCCTTTTCATCATCAAGGGAAAGAGGTTCATGACTGCTAGAGACAGGAACAGAGAGCAATGCGGGAGAGATCAGAACACTGTGTATTTAAATGTCAGTGTAAAACTCCCTGTATCGTCCAGTTGCCTGGGTCTCTGTGGTTCCTAATTCGCTTCCATCCACATGCCCAAAGGGACTTGCGTACCGTGCTGCTCAGCATCTGTGGTAGTTTGAGCCTGTCTGGATGCCAAGCGCCCACCAAAGCACCTCAGTCACTCCCCTCCTCAGCTAGGCAGGGGAGAGAAAATATAACAAAAGGCTTGTGGGTCGAGATAAGGGTAGGGAGATCACTCACCAATTATCATCATTGGCTCTATCGGACACGGGGGAAGCTTCTAGCAGCTTCTCACAGAAGCCACCCCTGTAGTGCCCCTGCTACCAAAACCTTGCCACACAAACCCAATACAGCATTGTAGCATTTAATACTGAAAAACTTCATCTTATTGTGGAATCCATAGCTCAGAGTTTGGCTGGGGAGAGAAAGGTATGCGTGACAGCTCTGGGGACTTAACGTGCAGCACATCCTGAAACACTCATTCCAGGTTTTTGAGTTACAGATGTGGAAACAAATACACAACACATCTCTGAAAAGTTCCTCGACAAATCCCTGCCAACTCCATGTACAGGGCAGCACAGTCCACTGCATAGGTAGTATGGCAGAGAGGAAATCGTGCTAAACTGGTGCCTTGTTTTTGCACTGGGGAAGGCACCTAGTTCTGCCCGGTAGCTAAGAGCAATGTTCACCTGCTCGATATATCCTAATGCTGCCAGGCCTCATGTGTGCTTCTGGCAGTAATGCATGAGCTGGTCACTGCTGCTGTCTTGCAACTTTATTATACATCGTCTGTGAGTGTTGAGAAGAGCGTTAGGGTTTTATTGGCATTTCTGTGCTGGTAATTTCCAAGTCAAGATGTCAGTAGAGTCAATTTGGAGTTTCACAGGCATATAGGTCTCTCTTCCCAGTGTGGATTTTCCAAATTCCCCTGCTATTTTTTAAAATATTTGAGACTGAGATATTGTGGAGAAAGGGCAGTGGGAGTGGAAAACACAGGGCTGTAAGGATCTGGAGATTGATTCAGTTCTGCCTTTGGACACTCTAGCCCTGGAAACCAGGATGCCCTGTCCAGGATTCAGTACTTCTGCACCTTTCTTCCCTTGTATCTAGCCCTGAGCACACCGGGGAGCAGTCGCATCGGTAGCACTGGCTTGCTTTCATTTCTGTCTGAAAGCAAAGGCGTAAAAACCCAGTTTGCAGTCACAGTCCACCTGAAGTGGTCTCTGACTGGGGTCAGAGGAGGGAAAAACCTAGTAATGTTTAATAATTTCAGACAGAACTACCTGCTTTAGGATTTCTATAGTCGCAGCATTTTAACTGAAATCTGTTTAATGGTGGATTTACTTGCATCAGCCCAAAACCCTTCTCAGCACTTCTTAATGTGATTGCGGTGGCCTGGCTGATGGATTGCTGTTGGGCTGCTCCATATTAACTTAATGCAGTATAAATCAAGGTTATAATGATTCAAGATGGCTGATACCTGTATTGATAACTTGATGTTAGATCAAGGCTTAGTTACTGCTGCATATTAAGTGTATGCCAGTAAGTTTGTGTTGCCAGGCCTCATCCTGATGCTACAGCGGGGTGTAATCCTGGCCAGCCACGGAGGTGCTCAGCCACTCTCAGGATCAGCTGTCCAGTGAGGACAGATCCCCGACCCAATGACATACTGCTCCGGTGACTTCCCCATGCTCCTGGCAAAGTTGACTGTAGTCTGACTGTTGATCTTGTCTATTTCTAAAGTTTATAGGAAATGTGAAACATGCATGCTTCATTTTTAAGTGAAACAAAGTGCAGCTGAATGTGCTGTGCAGTGAGCTCCTTACTCATAACACATGTTCTGCTAGAGCCGGTGTGCAGCTCCTACACTGTATGCTCTGAATATCTAAAGGACAAGACAACAGTTGAGTAATCTTTTCTTGGGTTTAGCAACATGATGATAAAGCTAAAGGAACATTAGATGCCAAATAATGAGTCAAGATTGCACTGATAATGTTTTTTTTATAGTCATGATAAGATAGAAGTTAAAGCAACAAATTGGGATGCTCAGTAGTGTGCTGAATGCCCTCAGAGAAGATGGAAATCTGAGATAGAAAACTCTGTGATCTCTCCTTCACCCCATAGTCCTATACATGTACCAAAGGGGCCCCTGTCTCTCTTCAAAACCTGCTGGGATCTGCAGAGGTTTGTGCTTTCAGTGCCTGGTGCTGTGGGCTCACTGTACTCAGAACTGCTGTTGCTGTCCTCCTGAGCAGGAGCTTGCTTTCTCCTTGGATGGATGTGCAGTGCCTAGGAGACTTGAATCCTTTTACTTGGAAAGTTGCCACGAAGTACTGCTGCAATACAACTGAGCATATTAATGGTCATTAAAGTAAGAATTGGTGCTATTATTTGTAGTGGCAGTGTTACGTAATGAATGATAAGAACAGCAGTATTTGTAACAGCAGCCGTGAGACACGGACAGAATTGCTTACTGCAGCAACCTTTCCTGCAAAATACACAAAATGCCTCTCAGTATTTAAATGAATGTGCTTATTCTTGGGTTTGTTGTATTTAGTGTCCATTAGTAAAAATGTCTTTCGGTGAACGCTTGTAGAAGTAATTATGAAAAGGTAAATTCAAGACTAATGTGTATACGACTACTAAAAGTAGTTTTACATTTGTATAACTAGCCAGCATGTGTAAAATCTTTCAATGCAATTGTGTGCATTACAAGCAGGAAACTTGAGCACTTCAGTGATTAATTATAGAACAGAAGGGATGGAAACCATGCTCCATGATACAAGCAACTCATCCATGTGGCTCGCAAACAGTATACAAACCAAGAATAACTCCCAGAAAGAACTTACTAAAGAATATTTGAATTTTTTTTCAAAGAAAAAAGGGTTCTCCGTGGCTATATCACAGACAAAAGGAGACAGAGTGTGTCGTTCTGAACTGTGTGCATCTCACTGGTCCCCACTCAGTCTGCTGTGTGCCCTCAGTGTTGTGTTTGCCAAGGGAGGGTGTAAGAGCAGGGTAGTCAGAGATTTTGATCTTCATAGACCTTTTAGTGTGATGTGGCTGTATGGCCCTGAGTACAATGGGACTGGCTAGGAAGGATTCTTGGGAGGTTTTTTTGTGAGCATATTGTTATTATGGCAGAATCCTGTTATTTTTATTACTGTCGTCCTGTAACTGTTTCACCTCAGAGTGATATTTACAGATCTACCAACACTTAGACCCTGCCTTTTTTGTGTGCTGTCATTCCTCGTTCATGTATTTTTGCAGGAGATGCAATGTGTTTAGTTTCATCTAGCATACTGAACTCAGGGCAGCAGCAGCAGAAGGGTGCTTCAAGTGTAACAACCCATGCTCCTGGGAGTTTGTGCTCAGCCCAGGTGCAGGTCAAGATCCTCCAGGCAGAAGGCTCCATGCAGCTGCATTGCTGCAGTTAGACTATGCAAGCTGTATACATGGATGCCTTTAGGGAGCAGGGTCTGCATGTGGCCAGGAGGTGCCTTCCAACTCTGCTGTCTCCATGCTGGTGACATCGTTCTTCACTGCATGTGAAGGCCACCATTACTGCTGCCAGCTGTGTCACTCCGGGACTGGGACACCAGCCCTCCTGCAATGGCAATCGCACCTTTTGGTGAAGACCTTGCAGCACTCCTGAGTAAAACTTGGGCCCAAGTCTTTTCCTGACGCCAATTTGAGAGATGTAGCAACAAGACTGTCTGTCTTGTCCTTTTTTCTTTTTTTTCCTTTTTTCTTTTTTCCTGTTCCAGAGACATCTTGAGCACTGGAGCCACTTCACTTACCTTTTGGATTGCCATTTGATACCGTCGCGTCTGCGCTACAAAATACTTCTTGACTGCACAATCCAAAAGCTATTTTTTGTTCTTCATTTGTTAAAGGTTAATCTGTGCCCAGCAGGCAAGCATAAGTATTCAGCTGTGGTGTCAGCTTTGCAAAATATTTGTGATTTTTTTCCCCCTAAAATACCAACATGTAATTAGAAATGGAGAAAAGCAGTGAGACATAAGGAAGGGGATACAGGCAAATCATTGCATCTGTGTCCACATGTTCACTTACTTTTTGTTAGTGTTTGCATTTACATTTTCCAGAGCTCTATTTATTATGAGGATTCCTGGTAATAACATTGTCTTGACCCATAAAATGCCTTTCTGCAGTATCCAAATAGGCAGGAGAAATACCAAACCAAACTCTTCTTCCTAATATTGGTGAAGGAGTGCTGGAGTTAGAAGTATTTTTAGGAGGTCTGTTGGAATAAGTATTGTGGACAAACTAATTCCTGGAACAAATCTGCTTCCTTCTGTAACCAAATATGAATTTGGCCTGTGTGTGTAAATAATACAGAAAAGCAGACTTTAAATTCGTAATGTTAGGGGAAAAAAGGAGCATACCTTCTTTCACTCACTCAGAATTCCACTCAGTTTATAAAAACCCAGTGTTTGGGATGTTGGGGTTTTTTGGTGGTGTGGTGTTGTGTGGGGGTTTTTTGTTTGTTTTGGTTTTTGTTTTTTTTTTAGCTTTCCCCATCTGTCAAAGGGGAGATAGTTGTTTCTCTCTTGTCAGGCAAAAGGTTATTTAGGTGTTCTGAAATACAAATTGATAAAATAATTTTAAAAATACTCTTACTGGGCCTAATCTAGCATCTATGGAATTGGCTGTTGACTTGAAAAGCCTTAGGCTAGACTTGTAGGGAAGGGTAGTCCCAGATGTGGGCATCTCCTTTCTGCCCGTAGTTCTGTTTGTATAGTTTACTAAATGTAATGAGGGGCCCAAACTGCTCATATGCATTCTGCCAAAAAAATGTTATCACCTTTGGATTCAATTCATGTTACAGTGCTAATACACTTCCTTGCGGTTATGTCCCCTTTCCTCTTAAAACAAGGGAAAAATAGCTGTACAATAAACTATGTGATGGGAAAGAAAGTCATATGTTATGACAGAGCTTAAAAAGGCTTTTGAGGATTTACAGCCGTGAGTGTTTTTGAGAACTGAATCCAGAGCACTTTTGTTTCCCACCAATGCTGCTTGCAGAGATCATCTGAAGACGGACGTTATGTAAAGAGGAAGCAGTGCAGGATGTCTGTCAGGTGGGAACCAGAGGCACTCGGCCCTGCAAGAAGCTGTAGCTGCTGGCCGCACCTGAAATGCTGACTGGCCAGGCTGCATTGATAGACTGCCTTCCAGCAGAAAGACAGTGGCACTCTGTCTCTGTGCAGGTTTGCTGTAGGAAGGTTAAGCCCATGGATTGGAATAATCCTTGCAATATTAAAAGCCCCAGTCTTGCAGTGTCTGAGGGGGAAGCGCCCACAGACTTCACAGAAACTTGCTGAGCTGGCCTGTCTCCCCAGCACTCCGATGTCTCCCCTCCAGCTTTTCTGCTTGTCTCTGGCTCCTGGTTTCTCAGGCTCATCAGCACCTTTTGCTTTTGGTAAAATGCTCCCCATAACAGAAATTGGCCTTGGATCTGAGGCCCTTGGCTGCTTAGTGGAATTAAGTCTTTCACCAATCCATGTCATTCAAAATTCACTGCAGCCTGCCTGCTCTGGCTGCCCCAGCTGACACTGGTTTTCTGTTCCTTTTTCCCTGTATCTGTCACTGGTTCTCTCTCTCTATAGACAAAGTCTTCCTGGGGACAGCCTGCATCTCTGAAGTTAAATGGGCGTCACTTGTGTATCCCTCTGCTATCTGTGGTAGGTCGTCTCTGCCAGGGCTCAGAAATCTGATGAAGCGCTGGAATTGCCAGACCGGCCACTGCGTTTCCGATGCAGCGCTCCTCTGCCTTTCCCAGAGCTGTGCTGCTTTGTCCCAGGGTCCTGTGCATGTGTTTGCAAGACACAGAGGCGTAGCTTATCACTGCTGGGCAGGAGCATCTGTCCCGGGCTTTGCTTATTTTGTGCTTGATGGAGAGAATGGGCAAATTTGTAAATGAGAGCGTGGAAGGAAAAACCGTGACCTCTGCACCTGTTTCAGGTTAGAGGGCTCCATGCGATGAGAGTCGGTCTTTGAATCAACGTGTCTCAAGCTGGGGTGGGCGTAGGAGGACTACTTATCTGTTTAAATAGACTTGATGGCTATTGTGTGGCTGCCATCTGTCCTCTTTCACACAGGATAACTTTGGTTTATTATTATCTTTAACCTTATCTTACTAGGTCTCTAAACTGCTGGTCAGTCTGCATTCATTGTCAGATAAAGGAGCTGTCACTTTTCTTAACAGAAAATAATCTTACTACAATAGTGGTAAA
Source organism: Grus americana (assembly GCF_028858705.1). Taxonomy (NCBI): domain Eukaryota; kingdom Metazoa; phylum Chordata; class Aves; order Gruiformes; family Gruidae; genus Grus; species Grus americana. The sequence continues at coordinate 37,329,993 of NC_072857.1, forward strand.
TGAGCCTTTCCCCCCCCCTTTTTGGCATGAGTGCTTCTCTGCAAGAAACGTGATTGATAGCAGGGGCCTTACTGCAGCATTTATCATCCTGATTAATCACTACACTTTAGTAGAGCGCTTTGGTTTAAACAGGAGACGGTAACCATATAAACAATAGCTGGAGCACTAAGCATTGAAAGCCGAAACACGTTTTATGATTTAATGTATTAGGAGGGAAATAAATGCAAGATTTGGAGAAGAACAAGTGTCAGACATGGAAGATGCTTCAGGGAACTCTGTAAAAAATTTTGCTAGCAAGAGTTGAGAGACTTGAAGAAGGAGTTTTACTGGCTTACAGTAATAAAAATTTAATGGCAAATGTGTAACATATTGTAGACACTGTTCATTGTGCCAGTTTGTATCCAAGTCAGTCTGCTTACCTGCTGTCAGGAGATAGTACTGATTCATAAGCCGGCGGCTGGTTCTGCTGTCTGCATGGCAGTGCTGAGCAGACTGAAGGTCTTTGCGTCTCTGGACCAAGTCCAAAGCCAGTTACGTGCAGCAGCTGCAGAAGGTCTGCAGCACTGCATGCGAGTGGGAACAGGAGTAGGTCCGCAGTTCATGTTTTATTGATCTGTTCTATCCAGGTGTTCTCAACATCAGCACTGAAGACTTTTTAAAGGGCTGCAAACATTGAAGTGCCTAAGTGAAATTCTTCCCTTTGACAAACTGTGCAAGTCATGAGAATTTTAGAAAGTGCAAGAAAGCGGGAATATTCTGGAAGATTTCTGAAGGTGTTTGTCATCCCCAGACAGAGGTTAACCCGTGCAAGTTCAGAATCCCCTGAACTGTGTATGTAAAATGTAACGGTCAGGAACTCAGGTGTTCCCAGGGCTTGCAGCACACTGATCACAGCACTGCTATGGGGGCCTGCTGCCGCATCTCTTGGGTGCCTGCGGAAACAGATGCTTGGAGTTTGTCCAGCAGCAATTGCTTGTTTGCCGACTGTTGCTCAGGTCATCTTGCCTTTAGGATTTTCCTCACTTCAGTGTTTCAGGTCTGTATTTTGTCTTTCTAGGCTCCATTCATGCAGCTGGTGATCCTTGCAAACCCCAGTGATTTCATCCTGCTTACCTGGGATCAGTTGCAGTTTCTGGGAGGGGGAGAGGAGGAGGATGGAAATGAAGGAGCAATCCACAAACTTTAAGTAGCTCATGTGACGGGGCAAGTCTACAGTGCTGATCATAAAGAGTTCTCTAGATGTTACACAAAATTGCTTGCATGAAGGCAGTTTTCTCCTAGATCTTTCACTGATGGCTCTGTAACTTGGGATGAGTCATTTAATTCCTGCCTTCACACCTGACTACATTACTTGGTTTTCTTACCTAGAAAATGTGTGGAAAACCCCAAAACCTTCATGTATCTGGAGGCTATGAGGTAGATAACTGTATAAATGCATATATTTTAGGTACCTGAAGCCTGTACATGCCCTATATTAGCTTGAAACTAGAATGACTAGGTCAGTCACTTGTCAAGATTGGACCTAGATCTTGCAAAAGGATTGCAGACCTCCCAGGGGATTTGCAGGTTGCAGGCATTGCTGTGAGAATGCGCTGTTGATGGGGTAAGTGCAAATTGGTAAGTGACAGTGCTTTGTTTTTTGGAGCAAGCAAAACACTGCAGTCCGTAGCATGGGAGGGCACTAGCCTAGCAAGCGCTTGTATAAGCAGAAATGGCAAATGCTTTTACTGTGATATTTAAAACACCAGAAATGAACACTTTTTACTGTCAAAAAAACTTGATATTGGGGCCAAAGCTGTATTGAACAGCATCTCTTATATGAAACTCCTGTGGGCCCCTTGGGTCTTGAAACTGCCAGGAAAGCCACTTCAAGGGTGAATCCTATTTGATTGTATTGAGGCAGAGCTATCCAAAGGCCTGGGTTTAGTTGTTTTCTGGCCTAATAAAGACCCAGTTGTTGATACTGAAGGCCCTACAAAGAGAAATGCTCCTGGACTCAAGGCAATGAACTCCATACTACTGTTTTCTGTACTCCCTCAGAGAGTTGAGATCTAATAACTGATCTTAGCACTTTAATCATAGAATCATTTTGGTTGGAAAAGGCTGTAAAGCTCATCAGGTCCAACCGTTAACCTAGCACTGCCAAGTCCAACCACTAAACCATGTCCCTAAGCACCACGTCTTTTAAATACCTCCAGGGGTGGTGACTCAACCACTTTCCTGGGCAGGCTGTTCCAATGCTTGACAACCCTTTCGGTGAATATGCAGCTTCACCTTCCTGCTGTTTGTTCTCCTTCTTGAATCATCTAACCTTGCTGTGGCATGAGGTGAATTTGTGTGTGTTTGTATGCAGTCGGTTCTTCTAGGCTTGTCTGTGTGCAAAACTGTACCATTTGACCCAAGCATACATTAAGGGGCTATGGATAAATAAACGCACATTTTTTTTGTTACACAATCTAAGAAACTCTGAAGTTTCCTTCATTCTGAGACCACGCCCCTCCTTTTCAGTCCATCTGTTTCTTATGTCTGTAGAGATTTTGATGTGATGTGGGTACTTGTTTGGTATCGTAATCACACAGATAACGACGCTCTGTGTGGTCTCAGCCTTGATGTATGAGTTCCCTTTTGGGAGAGAACTCTCTCCCTGGGAGCGGGAAAGGGACTGGAGGTGATGTCCACAGGGGCAAATTCTCAGCTCCTAGAAACAGCCTCTGTGCACAACTGCATCCAAAAGGAAAACAGATTTGCTTCCTCTGAGGATATTCACCACATTGGCACTGGGTTGGTGTCTTCAGCTGGTAGCTGTCACTGCACCATGCACCACAGCTGTGAAATCAGCTTGTGATGGACTCCTGAAATCACCTCTTAGGTCCTAGGCACACTTGATGTAACAGTGGTCCTTTTGAACGCTCTTTCCTTAAGGTCAGGAGAATGTGGGATTAGATTAAAACAGATTCTCCCCCTCTTCCCCTTGTGTGTCTTGTGGGAAGTGTATGATGGTATCAGCAGAACTTGGTTCAAAGCCTTTGAAACCAAAGTAAAGACTTTTACCAGCTTCAGTGGGTTTTGTATTGGGCCTCCCAGGAGCTGCTTTAATCAGTGAAGAGAGTATACTGGGCTAATTTAGATACTGGCATGAGAAAGGCTGCTCTTGCTAGTGGGAGCTCTTTTTGCTGAGGTCTGTAGGTGCAGACAGTGGCTCTTTGGGTCCCTTTTCACTGCTAAGGGAAGGAGAGGCAGCCTGTCTGCAGGGCACAAGGCAGCTCAGCCTGGAAGCTGGGGAGGAAGGCATGTCAAATGACAGTGTGCACAAGATGCAGAGTGACTTGTACAAAGCAGAGCTGAGACTGCCTGACCTACTTGACTTAGAAGAACACTTCACTTCCGCTGCAGTCAGTCTTGTTCTGAGAGAAGACGGAGTAAACATGCATTTTTTAACAGGTGACCTGTGAGATAAAGATGAGGAAAGTTAATTGGAATTGTCACCACAGAGTCTCTTGTCAGAGGCTGTCATTATGCTGAAAAAGTGATGTTAATGATGTTGGCAGAATGGGAAAATTTATTGTTTAATATTAACTACTAAAATACACCTTCTAGTTACTCATGGTGAGCTGGTAGAGCTTTGGTTTGCTTTCGTTCACAAATTGCCATTTCCTCTAAAATGCGCATGGCTGCTACAGATACACTTGTAATACAACCCTTACATCTAAAAAGCTCTAGACCTCTGCATTTTCTGGTGGTGTCTTATTTTCTGGTTGATCATCTTTAGTAAATTGGTATAATGACATCCCATACATTGCTGGTTAAGGTGTAGTTGTGGTGTGAATGTGGAGGTGTTTAGATATATGCTATGCTTATACAAATTAAGATGTTTTAATTTTCATATCTACGTAATTGTAATGAATATGTAGGCAGTAATTGTGATGGACTTAGTTGAATGTTTAAAGGTAAGAATGGTGGGGGGAAATACCAAAAAGGCTGTTTAAAATAAATTATATTTCTTCCAAGTGGTTTACTAACAACACATGCCGCTGTGTGGGCTCAACCTTAAAAATTAAACTTACATTGAAATGCTTTCATTTCCATATTCAAACAGATTTGTGTGATTTTATTGACTGGTTTGCAAACAGTACATTAAAGCATATGCCGTCAAAATTAGGGCACTGTTTCCTACAGTGTAGTTCCTTTCTGTGTGTTATTTACTCTTTCCATCTATGGAAATCCCAGTGGCAGAAGTCCCTACATATGTTCTCCATAAACCCACCAAGGATGTGTGTTTATGCAGAATGGGGCTTATTAACAATGTGAAAATGGTGCAGACTTTTGAGAAGGCTTTTAGCTGTCTTGTAAATGTTTCAGGATTTCAGAATATGTTAGAAGTGATTAGTCCCCATTTGTGCATCTTCTCAGCTGTTGGAGAATGCTGGAAGTTGGACACAAGATTTGAACTCAGGGCTTTCATAGGACAGACCACAGTGAATATCCCCTTTCACTCCCTCGTGAGCTCCTTTAACTGTTGCCAGTTGATGCTGGTTTCCTGTTAAACTGTCTCACTTTTGGAAATTATTTTCCATCAGTTCGATCTATTAATAATCAGTAGTAAAAACTAATGTTATGGAAACAACTTCTAGCAGAGGGGATCCTTCTGGCTCAGTTATAATCAAGAAGTTCTTCCCTTTGGAACCGGTGTGATAGTGTTAGATTGGGGGGCAAAAAGGTAATTGGTACATCATGCTCCTCAGGATTGTCCTGTGGTACCAGGTGGGACGGTTGCAAGCAGCTTGGGAGCCACACGGAGAGATGCATCTTTCTGCTGCTGTGATTTCACCTGTGAGTAGCAGGAGGGGAGTTGGGACTTAGCTGTCCCCTGATACGTAGGTGTAGGGAGGCAAGCCTCATTCTCAGAGGGGTCCGCGAGGCCACAGTTGCCCTTGTGCAAAGGCAATTACCCTTTTGCTTATGCATAAGCTGCAATAGGAAATAAGCCTTTTGTGCCTTTGTGGCTCTTAATTTATCTCTGGAAGCCAAGACACACACCAGCCCTCACCATGCAAGGCATTGCCTCATGTGCAGCGTAGTTCAATTAATAGTTCAGATGATAAAATATCTTCTGCAAGATTTTTTCTATTGGCGGCAAGATTAGGGTAGATTGATTGTTTCTTTGAACCAGTTACTTTATTTTTCTTAGGAATAATAGGATTGGAACAAGTAATTTGCAACATGCAGTTTATCTGAAAGAACAAGTCTCCTCTTCTAACCTCTTGAGGCATATAAGCACCCATTAGTCTCTTAGTATTAAACCAGCCACATGGAGTAGTGTTAGTGAGACTGTGTTTCTTCATTGATTGGTAATCAACAACTGAAGATAGCTGAAGCAAATTTATTACAAGGACACACATAAATACAGGTAATTGTTTAGTAGTAGTATTTTCTTGCTTTAAACTTATTTTCATACCAAGTGTGTACTCAGTCTTTATTTCAGCATTTCTCTCCTCCTGTTTCCTTGGAGTTTGTGCTGGTTGGTTAAATCCTCTTCACGTATCCAAGCTCTTCCTTGTGAAGCTATGAGTAAGGTATGCCATCTCCTATATCCGTCTGAATTGAAAATACCATGGCTAGCTCTTCAGAGTGAGCCGCTGAGATATAGAATATAGCAAAATTAAACTTTTACCCAGTAATTACTGATACATAAGGGCTTGGTTTCACCTAGCTGTGCAGTTGTCAAGTAGAGGTTGCAGGACAGCAGGCGAATGTAGTGTAATTAAGGCAAATCGATTATTTATCTTGTTACACCAAGCACATGTACTGGGTTACAGGAGATTCATTCTGTCTTCTGTTTCCCAGACTTTATGGCCCACTGTCACACGTGTTCAGGATGAGTTGTGTCCGTATTTACTTCTGGTGGAGCCTGTTACTGGGACACCATATGTCTCTACAGAATTCAGACACAAATTTTTGGTAGTGTTATTTTGGTGGCAGCCTCTCCTCTCTTTATGCTTTTATTTTTCCTGAGTGAAGAGCACCATGCTGTAGTTCTACCTTTTCTAAGTCAGACTGGACTTAGCAGATGTTGGTAGTAGGCCTTTGAACTTTAATTCCTGTCTTCCACTATCCCCATCATTAAACTGGGATGGGGTACAGCCTGCAGCACTCACCTTCTCTGGGCTCTTTGGCCACAGGAGGGAACACTGTAGTTTCCCTCAAGTAATTTCAGGCTAATGCCCCCATGACTGGGGTATAGCAAGGGCACGAAAAAACATGACAGTCAATAAGGAGAGCAAAATACAGCTTCACAAAAATATGCTCAGCCAAAAGGCAATTCATTTCTAAACCAGTTTTAATTGTTTTGGAGTGATTTGGGGTGAGCCGCTTCACATGGCATATGTTTTCTGGGAAATAAGCCAGCTCAGTAATGAGGGGTCATCAGAAAATTGGCCCTATACATGTGGATGCAATGGAGTTGAAGGAATGAAACCTTAATAAAGGCGGATACTACCTCAATAACCTCAAGGGGGCTCAGTTTAGATGCTGTGTAGTTTCCAGGAGCACTGACAGTTCTGCTGCTGTGACCAGGTATTATACTGGTGATCGAACTTTGAAGTGTACCTAAACTAGCTTCTGCTTTGAGACCGTACCCTTGGCTGGTGCGATCTAGAGTTGTGCTATTTAGGTCACTGTGGCTGTTTTGAGTTGGGTCAAGTGACAATATACCTCTTTAGGCAGAGATACAGTTCTGACCAGGTAAGTGTAGAGGATCGCAAGTGTGATTGTTAGGTGCAATTGTATTAATAAGGCACAGTTTTATCTTTCTGACATCTGGTGATGCCTTTACCAGATAAGGTATCATCCTTTCATTGGCAGATCCGACCCAGCCCTGTTCCCGTAGTCTTATGGCATCATCCCCAAAGCACACTTAAAACTGGGGAGACCATCTCCTCAAAGGAGGGAGCATGTGTGCTGCATATCTGTTACTGGATATCCTCCTTCCTTACACAGTTGGGTCCTCATCCAGCAGGAGAGAGAAAACATTACCACATCATGGCCAGTCTGATGAAGAGGCAGATGATCATTCTTTTTGCGGGGGGGGGGGGGGGGGGGGGGGGAAGCTCTTGTTCAGCAAAATGTCCTAGTCCATGCTCAGAGGGACAGGTTGGAATAAGGAGTGGCTGTCCATTTGTAATAGCTGACTGAGCAAGGTTTTCATTCCTTCCACACCTCTGGTTTGGCCATTGCTTCCTCCAGTCTCCAGGCAACTTTTTCTGATCAGTATGTGGCTGGAGAGTGCCCTTCAGCAGAAGAGTGAGACTTCAAGCAGCGAGAAGAAGGAGGGGCCAGACAAAGCTCCCTGCTACTCCGTTGCTTCTTTCCTGTTTTCATATATTTCCTCAATTCCTGCAAAACCCAGAGAAATCTATTTCTTAATGCCTGAGAATAAGAAGCAGCGGAGCACTGGGATTTCTTAGTTTGCATTCAAAATACCATGTCTTCTAATCATCTCAGAGCAACAGACATGAAAGCTCCTTCCAGAGAGATGTCACAAAAGGTCACACGTTTTCCTTTGACTGATGAGTAGTGCTGTTAAAGGAGCTTAAGATAAACTTCAGGCCTATGGCTCACATGACCTGTTTACTGCACACAGAGACTGCAGCCCTTAGCTAAGTGGGAGTGGTGATTCTGTTGTTAGAGCTCAGATTGAAACTCAGAAAAATCTTGCATCCCCTTCCCTGATGTGCTATAGATCCTGTGCATGTTTTCAGGCAAGGCATTTTATATTCGTTGCCTCAATTCATAATCTTTAAAAAAAAAAAAATGGGCACAATACAACACAGTTCTTAAAACTATTTTCCTTGAAAATGAATCCACAGATAATCCACAAAAGTCAGAGGCAGGGAGCAGGCGATAGAGCGACACCTGAGGAACAAGAGACAGGTTATGGAATTCCAAAGGCAGATAACTTTCCTGTTGTATAACTTATATATGAACATAGTCTGCACTGATGCTGAATTACAAGTTGTTTGTTTACTATAGAGAGCCTCTGTGTCATAAATACAAGTACATGGTAATAACTGGGGTTTCCTTTTCTATTTTCTGTCTATATTGGGCTATAAACTCTTCAAGGACCAACACTTTTTCCCAGTGTGTGCACTGTCTACTGTAATGGGTCCTACTCTCAGCCAAAGCCTGAATGTGTTAAGGATGTATTTAGCACGTAGGTATAAACTAGAAATAAGTAGGATCGGATCCTGCAAGGTTGTTGGTACTTGCTCGGATGATTAGAGCTGAGGGAACCATAGGATACAGAGCTCAATGGCAGTCTGCTGAAAAAAATGAAGTCTTTCAGGTCCTGTGGTTGAAAAGAAAATCTTTTTCTCAGAGTTCAGGCCCCTTACTCCTTGGTCCTGATCTGCAAGACGACAGCTAGAAAAGCTTGAGCTGGCTTAGTTCCACCTGAGGGAGCTCCGTAAGCTGCAGTGCAGGGCTGACTCCGTAAGTGAGATGGGGCTCATCCTGAGCTCAGGAGACACAGGGTTGTACGAACTGACTCTGGCAGCTGCTCTCCAACAGCGCGTGGCTCTGTGCTCCTGACAAAGGGAACCTGTGGCTATAGTATCTGGCAGCACTGAGAGGTGTCTGACTAATCACCTTGCTGGGAATCTGGTAGTATCCTCCGTGTGTACAGAAAAAGCCACCTCTTTTAGCTCTGGGAGCATGTGCCAGGGCTTTCTGCCTTTGCACAGCCACCATGGAAGTTTGCTGTTCCTCTTGGCTAAGGAGGCTTTGATCTATGACTCACCTTGCTTATCCTTTTCTAGCGCAGAAGTTTGTCCTCAGCAGAGTTCATTGCCTGACATGCTCCACCAGGAGCAATCCCTGAATGTTGGACCAAGGACTGCAAGTGTTGCATGTGATGGGCAGAACATGATTGTAGAAATGAAAGTAAGACCTTTACTTGTGGCATCATGTTATATCTCTAAGTAGTATGGTTCATCTTCTTCTAAGTAGATCTAGTATCTCTTTACATTTATGGAAATAGTTTTTGAGCTATAGAGTGGTTTTTTAAATTGTAATATCCTCAAAATAGAAAGTAAAGGTTTTGTTAGCAAATGCATCAATGCAGAAATTGAGATTCTCCTTATTGTGTTTTTTTTTGCTGTACACGAGTGGTTTTAAACAGAAAATGGGATTTCTATTGTTCCATAATGTTGTCTCCAGATCTGTGAATCCATTTTCAAATGTGTGATTGAAAGTGGATCAGGAATGTAAAGTACCTGCCAGGTGGGCAGAAGTGCGAGTCTCTATATAACTGAGTTTTCTTTAGGACTTTCCATACTATGTGTGACTCATTTAGCATGAGGCCTAAATTGTGCTAAAGTACCTGAAATTCTCTGTCACAGAAGGCTGCAGCCCTTGTGGTCAAATGGGTCGGTAACCTTTGGTTTTCAGTCACTTTAATCTTTATCAAGGTATTTCTGTAACACAGCGTAGTGTTTTAAGGAAGCTATCACGCACTTCTGAGTAATGAGCTTCTGTTTTGAAAGTTTCCAAAGTTTTACATGCTAGCTCTGAAAAAGGGACAAGTTCACCAAGTAAATTAGGTAATAAAATACTTGTTTTTAAAATTGTTCCAACAAGTGTTTGGTGTTAATGGCTTTGCTATGACCCATAAAGTGTGAAATCTTAAGGTGAAAACACTATTTTTGACTTGTTCTGTCTTCATGAAAGTAATTGCAATCAGTGTTGTCTTTTGTTAGAGAAAGTGTGGTGCTGTGAATAACCGGTGCAGCCTGGTACTTATGTAGTCTCCAGCAAGTGAAGCACAGCTTTCAGCCTGTAAATCATTTCCTGAGATTGGTCAGCTTAGGAAAAGGCATTGTTATTTTAATGCATTTTGATACTATCAGAAGCATGTGGTGCTGAGAGAGAATAATAATTTTCTTCACAGGGATTTAGTTTCAAGAGGGTAGAAATCTGTATTTGCCCTGCTTTTCTTGTTGGCTTGCCACTTGCTGTTTTCAGATGCACCATACAGTTCTTTTTGAGGGAGGAAATAAGGCATCTAATGCTTTCTACTGTGTTGCACCATGGTTTCTCATCTCCTTAGCACTGCCTGCTTGCTTAATCATAAGCCAATTAAAGTATAATAATGGAACACACTATTGAACTGCTCATAAATAAAGGGAATTATCAGAGAAAGGGTGATAGAAAATAGTGAGGAGGAACTGTTAGCATTTTGGCCAGCAGTACGGTCTGTGCCTCCTGCAGTGCTGGCTATTGAGGCTCATGGTGAGTTTGTCTCATTTTGTCCAGTCAGTGGCACCAGGATTTTCAGAGGAGGGATGGGGATATACTGTGGGGATTTGAGACAGCACCAGGACCCTTTGAACTTCATCTGGTTTCTATTTCACTGCTTCGTCTTGCACTAGTCTCATGTCACAATGCTATCAGCTGTTAATTAGTTCTCTGTTGGGCAGTGTTGATATCAAACAGGATCCGAGGCTGCTCTCGCTGAATCCACGTGGTAGAGACCCCTGCCTGCCCTGGGGCAGCTGCAGGCGAAGCCTGTGGTGAGGTGCAGAGCTTCACCCTGGAAGCCACAACAGATCAGTGCTCACCAGTCCATCTCTTAAACTTATTGTGGAACCAAGGCCTTTCACATTAACCTGATCTCAGCTGATGCTCAAAACCTCCATAATTTGCAAAAAGTTGCCTGTGGATTTGCAGATTCCTGGTCTTAAAAGCCAAATCCCATGTTAGGTTAGCAGTGAGGTGGTGGGCAGTAACAGGCAGTGATGATTACTCCTTCGTCTGGTGATTTCTCTGTGTGACCCACAGTGGCCAGGAAGCGCAGTCTTCAGCACCAGGTATCGACCACTTGAGCTTTGTGAAGCAGTAAATGATGACAGATCTGCAGCTAGAGGCGGTCGCTGTCACAGGCTCATCTTAGCTGAGCAGATGGCTGTAAAAGAGGAGGCGGTACTGATTTCTATAGGATTTCTAGACCCTGAGCCACAGGAAGTCTGCCCAAAATGCAGGATCTTCAACACAGCTTCTGTCTTCTAACAAAAAGTAGTTACAAGTTAGCATTATTTTTTAATTATGTGAAGAAAAAAGGTGCAGCAGTTCCTGTGAAACCATAGTACATTGATCTCCCACTTCTGGCAGCTTCTAGTTATTTTAAACTTTGTGAAAGATGTAGGGTATTTTATTAAACAAAATTATCTGAAATGAGTGCTCCAAAAGGAGAACACTCCTGTTTTTACTAAATCCCTAAACTTTAATAAGGACACACAAGTGTGTATTCTTTATGGGTATGCTGGCCTCAGCTTGACCTTAGCTGGCCATCTGGATCCTTATTTCTTAATAACATATAGTCTGCTGAATTTGGCTTTTATGACTTATAGCTTAAGCTATTGAATACAGCACATTTGGTTTCACAGGAACTACATAATTTTCAAATAAACAAGTGCTTTGAATATATGAGAGAGTCCTCACAGCAAACTCTTCTCCCAGATGAAAGCAGGTCAGTTTTTCCTGTCTTATCTTTGGGCAAAGTAACAAGGGACTTGTTTCCCAGACTTAGGTTTGGAGTTGATGTTGAAGCTAGGAAGTTGAGCTAAATGAAGTTTTTCTAATCAAACTTTTTTTTTTTTAGCAGAAAAAAACAGTGCATAAAATGAATAGCTCAAATTCATGAAGGAAAACTGAACTCAAAAATCCCTAAGTAAAACACAGTTGAAACATTTCAGTTGACCTACTCTGAAATGTGCAGTGATGAGATTTTTTTTTTTTTTTTATGCTGTTGAGCTTGGATTGAGAAAACATTTCAAAAACCTTGTGGGACCTGGCAAGGTGATCCCTGCCAGGTCTGGGCATTGGTAAGCAGTGCTGATCTATCCCGGAGAATTCCTACCTGGTTCAGTGCAGCTCAGTAAGGAAACACTCAGATTTCAAAAGCAGCGTAACTGCTGTGCCTGGCACCTCAGCCCAGCTGAAAATCCTCTTTCTTCAGCAAGGCTGATCCACTTATGTTGTGGGGTGCTGGCTCAGCCTGGGCTTCTGCTGCTGCTGGAGCTGAGAAGGTCCCCATAGTGTGGGAGGGCCATGCCAATATTTGCCCGTTTACCAGCATGTGGAGAAGGCCAGTCCGCAGTTTCTTTAGAAGCAAAAGAATCAGCAATTTAAAATAAAAAAATGAGAGAGAGGAGGGAAAAAAGTTATTAATCAAGTGGGTAGCAGCAAGACTTGTGTCATTAGCTTTATTTATGGGCACAGTGTTTCATTCCAGCCCTGCTGCCCACATCCTAGGCAGAAAGAACCTGAAAATGAAGTAGGATTTCTTGCAAGACCAAACAGGTAGAGTGGATTTATGACAGGATGTGCTTCCAAGTGCCCACAAACCGCAAACACAGCTGGGAAGTGTGATCGCCACTCCCAGCTGAGAGGCTGGCCCTTTGTGCCCGCTTGTTATAGAGATGGTATGTTGATGCTGGTTAGCATTGAGCCTGGCTGGGGACTTGGGTGAGTGGCAGGAGGTTGTGTGGGACTGCATCTCCCAGGGCCTGTGGAGGATAAAGGAGCTGGGGAGTGGGTGTTCGTGGGCCCCGGGGGAATGGAGGAGTCAGAGGTTTCTGCTGCGAGTTGGGCTCCAGACTTTTTACTAATTGCATAATGGAGGGTGACAGACTTGCTGAGTATAATGGTCTAAACTCTGTGACTAGAAATTGTTTACGTGTCCATTTTGGAGAGAAGATGTGAAGCTGGCCTTGACAGCCTCTCAGGAAGCACCCACACTCTGTTTTGGAGCCTGCACTCCGGCTCAAAATCCCGTTTTATGACAGCCCTCTGCCTAGTCCCATCAGTATATTTACAGATTTCTTACCTGCATACAGTGAAATGGCTATGCCTGAATTCTTATCAACTGAACCCACCTGTACTCTACTGCAAACAGGCAAGGCCTTTCAATATTTTGCCAATATTTTTTTAATTTCTTTATTAGATACAAAAGTAAGAGCTTTTGGTTTTAGGGAATTCAGGGACGGAGACTCTTAGGGACTGGAGAACTATTGTTCTTCAGTGTCTTTGGACAATTTTCCTACTGTCACACCTCTGGGGACCGTTCAGCTGTGGCACTTGTGGGACCTGTGTTTCATAAGCATCACTGATCTTCTAATAAAATTGGCATTTCTTACCAAATGCCTGATGTTAGGCAAATGTCATTTGAGTTTGCTGCTCTTAAGAGTTTAGCAAGGAGGAGGTAAAAGACAGGTGGGCAGTGGAATGAGGGGAACGCAGGAGAAAGGGGCAAGGCTGGATGTGGATGTGCTGGTTCCAACCACCCTGTGTTCTGGGGCTGAATATGCAACTGCTGGCGAGTCCTGTTTCACAATGGAAACTTCTCTTCCTGGCTGATCATGGGATCATATTCTCTCTGGCATTGAACATTGCTCATTTACTTAAGTCATCAGCAGGTTACTAGTTTTTCCACAAAGCAGGAACCAGATGCATGTTAAGAGGAATTTTATGGCAGGTGCGGTTGCTTCAGCAGTCCCTGGCCTGGGAGAAACAGTCCACTCTCGTGAGCATTGATGCTGGTCAAGCAGAAAATAAAGTGATGCTGTGTTTCAGATTTGGGGATAGATGTCCGAGTGAAAAGGAGACGATTTTTTTTTTTCAAAGACTGTTACTTCTTATAGAAAAACTTCCATGCTTCTTACTGAATTACAGGAAGTCATGCATATGCGCAAGTCTTTGTCTCCTTCCACTACAGGTGGCTTCATGGAGGGTACAGTTCCTAGTGGCTGTGTCTGGCTGTTTGTGCAGTGGTTCTCCCATGACTGACAGACAAAACCCGGCAGCATTCACTGTAATGACTTCAGATGTTCCTCACACACGATGTCTCCATCCCTCTGGCTACCAGGCAGGGCGCTTCCTGCAGCAGAGTTAAGCAGTTGGCCTGGGACAACTGCGACTTAACCAGGACAACTGCCTTGGTTAGACTGTGTCTATCCAGAGCAGGGGGATGGTGGTGATTCTGTCCTCAAGGGCTGCTGTCAGCCCCTGCCCTCTCCTAAGTCACCTCTCTGTGCATTCTCACTGCAGACCCCGGTGAGGTCTTGGTCATGGTTTCTGGTTCCCCCGGTGAGCTCTACCCTGGCACAAAAGGGAGGTTGGCACTCACCAGGGTTGAAGTCCAGTCTGTGGATGTCTTTTTGTGAAAGCATCTGGCACCTCACGGGCTTCCCCAGAACCTCTGAAGCTGAACGAGGAAGTAGTTTGCTGGGCTGTCCCGCTTAGCAGCTTCCAAGCTGGTGTGATATGTCCTAATTAGACTGATAACAATTTCTAGATGCTGTCCATGGGGTGCCTGGCTGGGATGTGCAGGAGGTGGCGGCGGATGTTTCTTGTGACTCCTGAGGTGCAGACATTCAGGTGAGAAATGACGGCGAGGATGTCCAGAAAATCCCCAGCGAAGCAAGCAAAAAGCTTCCAGTTCTCTACTACCGGAAGACTTTGCTTTACTTAATTCCCCTTCACCCTCTGACAGGTGACTTGTGCATTCCAGATTGCTAATGGAGATAAGCGGTTTAGAGGTGATTTAGAAGATAAAAGATTTAAAGCCTCTTTTGCGCTGCAGTTGTATGGTGCATGGTAAGCGTGTGTATTAGTGGGATGCGTGTGAAATGGGTCTGTCAATACGATCACAAGCAAAGTGATGTGGTTCCTTCCAAAATAGTGCCAGTAAAACTTCCAGAATGCGCCCTGGGATGTGATCAGCACTGCCACACCGCTGCTTGGCTGGGATGCTCTAAACTGGGGAAAAGGAAGAAGCAGAAACCCAAAGTATGGTACTAAAATTTCTGCAAAAGAAGGCTTGGAATGCCTGCTAACCTGTAGCACATCCGCTGTCACGTTTGTTCCCAGGTGGAGGTCTTCAGGCAATGTTTTTATGCCATTTGTGTTTATCTTGGGCATCTCTGGTGGCACATATGCCACAACATTGGAGCTGTGCCTTCGAGGATGTGTTCTAGCCAATGTCTTGTGTCCCTTCCTTATTTAATCTCGTGCTTTGGGCCTTATTATCTCAAATATATCCATCTCAGTGCAAAGCCACAGCTTAAACTCAGTTACCATGGGTACCACACAATTTGCACAGCCTGCTCTCCACTCCTTAAAGTTAACTTCAGAGCATTTAAAATTAGAGATAACATACAGCCAGCTGATTACAGGAACCTGTGGACTAGCTGTAGGCTAACATGACTTCCCCATACAGCCCCAGAGCAGCCCTGAATCCTGAGCTGTTGCTCTTCTGGCATCATGTAGTTTGTGTTAACAGGCACGCTGCGAAAAGGCTGCACTTGGTTACTATGGGAGTACGGAGTTACACACTGTGTTACGTTGGGGCGATGCTGAGAATCTATATTTGACCATATTATTAGAGGCAGGAGCTAAGACACCTTGGGTTTCTCTCTGTCTCAGGCAGTAACCTACCCTGCTACCCACAGGAAATCTCTCAGTCTACAAACCTGTAGAATGAGATTTTATTACTTTTTCATCAGAATCATCTTCTGAAGTTTAATTGACACAATGTATAATATCACAGTGACAACAAAAGTAAACCCGACCCAAGCCAAAAAGTAGTGACATGACTTTGCATTTCCACCACACCTCTAAAATACTGTTGACTTGAGTATAGGATGTATTGAGGAAATTTTCTGTCTGCCTAGTATATCACAGGAAAATCTGCAGGATGAACAGAACTGGTATGTTAGAAAAGGATCCTCAAGCAAGAGGATCTCATTGCGGTGCTTTGTCTCAGTTCCTCAGGCCCTCTTCTTCCCTCCTCTCCTCCCTCCCCTTCTCCTCCCCCTGAATTACCGTGATGTCTGAGGGAAAGACTCCTATACTGTTGGTTTGCAACAGCTTGGCTGTCGAGGCTTTTGTAAGGAGATGAAAGGCAATGGCTGATTTTTTCTGTTGATGGTGTCTGTCACTCATGACTGAGACAGAAAGCCCTCTGCAATCTTGGCACGTCCTGGCTTTATTCACTGCAAGAGCTCTGCTTGGGAACAGTCCCATTTCAACACACACTTTGGTTTTGCATCCATAAGCTTACTGAAGGCTATGGCTTGTTTCAGAAAGTGCTGATAGTCCAAAGGCAGATTAAATGTAGTGTTTAATAAGATGCATGTAATATAGTACCCTTATTCTGAAGTAGGTTATTTTATTTTCCTGTTCATTAAAAAAAAAAAAGAAATCGCAGTCACTTCCTACAAACTTACTATTAGCGTTTGGCAAGGTCTTGGCCCCAAGAGATAGAGGAGATGTAATGTCCCAAATGGAAAAGTCTCCAGTTTCCAATGGGAGCTCTGTGTGTGTGGTGCTAGACCAAAGTGTGGAAACATGTCTTCTGGTGCGTGATATTAAGGTGCGGACAGTGTGCCCCTAACAGGTGAAAGGTTTCACTTTATCTTGGCTACTAACACACAGGGTGGCTGGCTTCCGTTTCACTAAATGACTGTAGCAGGCAATCCTTGTCCGGAAAGGAGTCTCTCGTGAGCTTTTCCTTTCCAGCATGTGAAGACTTAGCTTGTGTCCGTACAATAGTTTAATGGGTGTCTGAAATAGCTGAGGCTTCTTCAAGCAAATGGCAAAAACTGTGGTACATTTGCTATGGCAGTATCTCTCAGTGTTAGCAGCGAGAGTCTTATAACAGCCCTTTTCCTGAGGCCAGATTCTTCTGTGGAGGAAGCCAGAGCTGCGGCTGAAGGGGGTGTCTGGAGGAACTCAAAGTGACCTGAGCTCTTTCTGCTTTGCTGACGAACTGAGAAAAAAATAGGCCAGCAATTCATTTTACAAGTCTCTTAAGCTATCATAAGAATTTATAGGAACTCATTATACAATAAATTATAGATATAAAATAGCAGGTGGCACATCTTTCAAGCAGCATGCATTAAAATTCATCTTGACAAGACCAGGAAAACAGCCCCCAGACCTATCCTCACTGAGCAACTACAAAGGAAGTAAGCTGTAGTTAAGAGAAATGGAGTGTTGATGACAGGTCTATGCCAGTAAACAGGGCAAAATGCCTCAAATGCCTCAGCAGTAATTGTCGTCAGAACAGTTTCTTTCCCTGCTAGTTATAAAATCAGATACACTATTAGAGACAGCATTTGTAAAACCCAGACACCGTATATTTTCATCAACTGTAGCAATTGTCTCTGTCTCCGAGGTTCCTGAAACATAAACCCCCTTGGGGTCCTAGCTGGGCTGCTGTATGCAAGCTGTGAAAATATTGATGTACTCATTTTATCCTTTGCTTTCCTTGTCCTTCTCTGTTTCCTTTCTTTATTCCTTACTTACTGGCAGCTACTAATGTAGCCAAGTTACTTCTGTGCCAAGAGGGTGAGGAAACTCTTTCCTCCCAAGCCAACTATGCTGACACTGCTAACCTTGATTTCCATAAATGATTGAACAGTGTCTCCTGTCTGCAGCGTATTTCAGGCTCCAGTTACCCAAGATTCTTGGATGCTGAGAGAGCTTTTAATCTCTCCCATCTCTTCCTCACAGTCATAACCAAGCCTGACTCTGACTCTACCTTCACGGCTGTGAGCTGCTCAGACTAGCAGTTACAGCCCCAAGATGCTTTTCCCCATGAGTAGACTTTTCTCAAGTTGAAGGGTTTTTTAAATTTCTTTTAACCTGCTGAAAAATTTGAAGTGGATATTACAGTGAAAAGGAAATTTCTGTAGTCACTGGACAAGCAGCGCTACTTTAGCGGGTGGGCAGTAATCCAGTCATTTGTAATACAGAAGCAATTTAATAGCTTTAAAATAAATAAATTTGTGATGGCAAGGTCAGCATTGCTTGTTTTTTGCAGCATTAAAACTTTTTCTAGATCAGCTGGATCAAAAGGGAATACTTCCTAACAGTGCTGCTAAGCCAGCTGTCAGAGGTAGACATGTTCTAGGAGAGTACCGAGTTATCTTGCTGCTTAACGCCCATTCAAACTGATGGTGAAAATTTGGTACGGGTTTTTCTTGGTCAGGGTGGCACTGGACTCTCGATTCTCCAGTTGAGGCACCATCCAACTGCAGTCCTTTCTGAATTTCTAGGCCACATCTCCAGCCAGGGTAAGCCGCTGACTTCTGCTGATTGTCAGCAGTTTACACCAGCATAACCTGGACTCTGGATCGCCTCCTTTAGCTGCAGTGCTTTAAAGGCATTCGCTATCCACATCAGCACCAGCTGAAATTCGGATATATTTGACCTTCAGTCCCTAGCACTTTGGAAACTGAATAATAAATGTGTTGTGAATTCTGCCCTCCAGATATCAGATTATTTTTCTTTGCATCCCTTTGAAAGATGTTTGTTATCTTATTTTAAGCCTCTGCTGCCAAGGGGAAAGCATGAGGGGGGTGGGAAATAGAAGGAAGGAGAAGAGTGTACTCTAAAAGGAAAAAGCTATGTAGAAAGCTTTTTGGTGCTAATGGATCGGATCCATTTGCAGCCTTAGTGTTTGCAGACTAACGTGTATAATGCGTTGTTGGGCAAAACACTAAATGCTTAAAAGTAATTTGTGGTAATTTAGGTTTTTATCATTGCTTGCGTGCTGCTCTGGGGGAATATGTATCTCCCAGACTGAAGAGTTTATGGTCTTAAATGTGCAATTCTGCAGGCGGCTCGGTGAAGCAAACAGATCTGTGCAAGGCCGAGTCAGGGCCTCGGGTGGATGGTCTAACCCCTCAAGATGAGAGCACAGCTCCTTTCTGAGGGGAAGAAGTGGAACAGCTTAGGAAGTGTATGCACTTTCAGTCCTTATCATTTTCATCACAGATAACTAAACAGGTGCATGGTTTGGTAGGAGTCTTTGAAACACCCCCCAAAATTAAAGAAAGAGAAATGGCTCCTGTAAGAGATACATTTTTTTTTTCTCTTGAATAAAATGTATAAATCTATCAAGCCAGTTGGTTTTGAAAATTTAATAAAAGGAGAAGCCAGGAGTGGGTGCACATTAGTGAAGAATAGTTACAAATACCTTGTGCATAGAAGAGAGCCTTAGTCCTCTGTTGTGCATGTGTATGTATATGCACCTTGGTTTTTTCCTATCAATTTTATAGGTAGATGTCAAAGCGCTTAACAAAAAGAAGGAAATGCAATCCCTAATGTGTACAACAGGGGAAGTAAGATGCAGTCGGTGACGTGCTCTACCCACAGGCGAATGGCAGAGCCAGAATAAATGGGTATCCCTATCTATTTTATGCTAGTTTGGAGTGCATCCAGCCTAGAGCTGTCTAGACTTGTGTTAGTCTGCATCAACAGAAAATCTGTACAATGTACTTAAGTGCATTTAGCATGCACTTTCACTTACCAGACTGTATCTGTGAACAAGACTTAAGCAAGGTTTCTTCACTATGATAAGCTTGCATGATCTGATAAAGGCTTCCATATCCAAGATTGAAGGGTCTCCTAATGGCAGCTTCCATTAGGAGTGAAAAAGAACTCATCTGTTTTGTGCCCTGTCCCTTGGGAAAGGTGACGTTTAGAGCAGCCAAGACGCCGTCCCCTGTGGTTCTGGCTCCAGGGCATCGACAAGCCAGCATGTCCCTTCATCAAAGCACGAAGCTTTTCTAAAGACTGTGCCAATTTCAATGAATTCCTTATTGGGACAGGTTCTTCAGGGATTTCTGTCTGAAGCAAGAGGGTCAGGGAGAAAACAAAAAAGAAACCCTTCCTAACACGTTCTGAGCTGTGATTATTAGAAGATGCTCATAGGAAGTGGAAAATCCCATTCATACCTGTGGTGCCGGGTGCTGACCAGGCACTTAATATTTAACTTGTTCCTTTCTAAATAACTGCCCTGAATATGTAGTTGTTGGCTCCTCTGTGTGGGTGGGGGTCTCTCCTGTTTTCTAGGTGAAGAATCTTTGAAACATCTCATTTTCTTCCTCGTCAGCAAGAGGTAGAAATGCTGATTACAGCCTATCCCCAGCAAATTCCTGGGGTAGCAAAAGTGCTGCCCGCTTCTGGCATCTTGTACTTCGATTGTCTGGTATTTTGGTATTCTGCTGCTGGCACACATTTAGTGTGATAAACCACCTTTAGCAGAGAGGTGATTGAGGGTTTCAGTTCAGACTACTCAATGCTGCTATAGTAGACAATGTGAAAGTACTAACCTAATCTTTTTTTTTTTTTTTTAAAATTAATTGAAAATTCCATCTGGTCACCTGGGATTTGTTGTAGGTATGTCCCTCCTTCTGTTAATGTCCCTGTCGAATGCCTCTGTCTTCTGCATTTACCTCTCAGGAGACATGCATCCACCTCCTCTGATTCTGACTACGTGGCATTATTTTGCATCGGTGACACATCAGAGGGCTATTGGGACGCTGAGTGCTGAACACTCAGCTGTCGAGAACATCGATCTTTCTGCTGAGCCAGAGCAAATTTAATTAGCTTATTTTAACATTCCTCTTCATCCTGCGGGTGGATAGAATTGATGCTGGCTGGAGCCTCATTTCCACATAGCTCATTTAGGGTAACTATTGCATGTAAGTGAATGCTACACTCTGCTGACAGTCTCTGCAGTAAGGTGGAGCGATCGCTTCCATTTATTTGCTGTCAGAACCGTCTGAAACCTTCCCCTTTCAAGGCAGCAAAATCTTTCAGTTCTTGCTGGGTGTTAACTGGGCAAACTGGTGAAAAGCTGTAGTTAGCACCGCCCCATGCCAGTGACATCGTGCAGGTAAGGAGACTAACTCAGTGTTGAAGAATGAGAGTCCAGGCTTGGAAATAGGAAAAGCTTGAGCTGTTCTCCAGCTTAAGGTTCGTCCCCTTTGTATGTATGCACTATGATTCTCTTTAATTGCATACTTGCATCTTGGTTTGGTTTACTGTTACCTTAATACTATCCTTCTTTTTAACTAGGTTTTAGTCACGTATTTCTCACTAATGTAGTTCTTAGAAATGCCTGGCCCATTCTTGCTGAAGCGTTAAAACAAAGACCTCCCAAACCAGAGATTTAGCTTGAGTCAGGTATCATATATAGGAAATTAACTTCTGAACAATTAAAATCACAAAGTTACAAGAATCTGAGAGGCAAGGAACGGGGCAACCTTAAATGTAGGTGATAGTACTGGCTGTCCCCATAATACTTAGGGGATACTCCAAGACACACGTGGCAAGGAGGCCCCTTTCTCCCTGTTTGCAGTTGCTGCAGCGTCCATTTGCTGCTCACATCTGTAATGTTTTCCCACTGTGCTCTGATCAAATAAGGAGAGAGAGTGTGTACCAGGACGTGCAGAGGAGGTTATTTCAACAGGCTAACTACATTTAGTGTCTAAGCATTTCTCACAGAGTAAAGAGGGTCACAGAAGGGGTAGTAACATCTGTGTTGACCTTTACTATCTCAGATAAACTGATGAAACCTTAAGATACTCTGCTATACAAGTGAGGCCAGAAAAACAGTTTTAAGAAGTAATTGGAGGAGTACCCTGCATTGGTATTTTCAGCTGCTCTGAAGTGTCATACTGGGAAGTCAGCGGGGGGGCTCTTGCTCTTCTTCCTTTCTGGGCATCTTTGTAAACACTTTCCTTGTTTCCTGCTTGAGATCCTTCCACAGCAGAGATGATGCATGTAGCAGCCCCGCCAGATCTCCCTGTGGACGAGCATCTTATAGTCCTTACAGTGTTGTTTATTCTAAATTCACTGAATAGAGACTAAATAGAGTGCGTATTTCTCTCTATTTCTTCATAGGAACAGTGAGTTTCCCTTGTTTAACAACCAGACACAGCATCCTATCATCTACTTAAACAGGTATGACCTTTTTACTTGTTAGCATAGTTGCACAAGGAGGCTGCTTCAACAGGCCAGGGAGGCTTGAGAAAAGAGGGAAAAAAACAGACTAAACAACTCCTTTAGCTCCTGGAACACTTTATTTTTCTGGGGTTAGTTCCCGCTTCTGTAATTCTTCTTGTTTTTTATTTTGAAAGCCTCCTGTGTCTGATGGGAGCCACCTTACCCATTGTCAAAGCAGCTGTCGTCTTGCTTTTGGCTTAGCAAGTACCTGCTTACAACTATGGGTGGCAAGGGCCTAAGATGACGTTGATACAAAGGCAAAGCATATGAGAGAGGTGATGGTATTGCTGCACACTGCTCTGGTTTGTCATGGCCTTCTGCTGCAGCGAGTCGTACCACAAAAAACAGGAGAACAGTTTGGCAGAGTATGGGCAAGCATAATACTGCCTCATCTCCAGAATCAAAAATGGTTGGGTTAGATCAAAGAACCACACTTTTCCTCCTCTTTGGGAAAGAGAAAACTTTCAAGAGATCTGAAAACAAGCGTTAGAGAGAGCCTGTGCTGCCTCTGTCATGTGGATGAGCAGATTGTATTGCCAATATTTCCTTATACAAATGTATTTATTTCAGTTTAATTTACAAGTGAGCATAGTTTCTGTTCTCGCAAGCATCAGTTTGAAATGCTAAAGGCATAATACTGAACTTCAGGGAATGGGTTTCAATTGAAAGGCTTGCTATGAAGCATAAAGATGAAATGCAGGAGGGCAGGGTAAGGTGGCAAAGTGCCCAAGTTTCTGCTGTTGTGACTTCACTTGGGCAGGGCAGGGTGAAATACTGCCATTCTTTTGGGGTGAAGTGTTGTGTTCGCTCTGGCCTTACAACACAAGCTAAACAACAGGGTTTCAGTGAGCTCAGGAGATGCCTGTGGATGCTCATGGAGGGTGAAATGTAAGGCATACTGGGATGGTGGTCCCCTTCCCAGGATCTCCTCTCAGCTCAGCGACTGGAGAAGGTTTAAGCTCTGCATCCTTTGAGGACTAGCACAAACACACACACAAAAGTTTTATTCAGCTGGTAAAAATTACCTCCTCTGCATTGTTGTTAATAAAAAGGTGCTGTATTATGCCAGTTTAAAACATATTTCTTCTGTGAGATTATAATTAAGCGGGGGAAAAAGCAATTAATAATGAGTGATTATTTGGGATATCCATCAGTCAGTGTGCAGTCCGTTCTGGACCTTATTTTACTGAAATTTCACAAGCTGTCATTTTTTTACATCTGAAAAGTGTGGCAAGGATTTGGTTTACAGAGAACAGACTATAGGATTATGGGGTATTTTTAAATCTCTTGTGTTTTTTCTGCTCTTTTGTGAGCAAAATGAATCTTCCTTATTCCCCCCCAAATGGTCTGTGCCATGCTTCTGAGTCTGCCAAGATACTTAATGAAAAAATGGAAAGGTCAAGCACGGCTTTAAAGGAAGGCAAGCTACAGAATGAGAAATCTGTAATAGTATATGATCTGAGGTCTGTGTGTATGTGCACTTATTTGTGTATGTATTGGGTATGAGAGTGGTTTTGGACTTTTTGAGCTTTTATAAGTCCATAAATCTATCTGTTTCCTGACCAGCCCCTTCATTTACTTCTGCATGCAGTCTCTCCTGGCCCTATGAGTTTGAAGGAAATGGAAATCAAGGATCAAATTTGACCCTGTAGGTTTCCAGGCTGTATAAAGCGCACACACAAGTACCGGGCAGTTCACTTCTCATCCGCAAACTTTTCTCCTTTGCAAGCCGTGGCAGCACAGACCTGCCATGGGCTGTGGGAGTCAGATAAAGACTGCGTGTGTGAGGCTCTCCTGTCCCTGAGACATGTGCTGCTGGCGTGCCTGAGGTTTAGGGTGTCTTGTAAATAGTTTTAGTGCTACTCCTCTTGGAAAGCATGGCACAAGCAGCCCAGCAGTTTGGGCAGGAGCATTTGCCTTCTGGACAGCGAACTGCAGCAGGGCAGGAGCCGTCCCAGCCCCAGCATTCGCTCACGTCAGGCTCCCTGAGGGCAGCCAGCATGTAGAGCAGCCCAGTGTGCCTGCAGGCTGGCTCCCTGCCAGCGTCTGCCAGGGCGGAGGGCAGCATAAGGCGCTGCTTGCAGTGATCCTGCACGCTTCAGGAATTTTCCCATGGCCCCAGAATACCCTTGCAGCAGGGTGCAAGTACTAAATGAAGAATTAAATTAGCCTCTAAAACTTAAAAGTAACGGGCAGTTTTATTGCATTCACTGTTTCTCCATTGATAATATTCCACTGGTGATAAAATAAATTCTCAGATGTCTACTGTGCAAAGCTTAAATTGTCTCCGCAAGTCCCATCTTTAACTGACAGGCCTAAATTACTGCTCTTGAAATAGCATGTCCGTGTAGTGCTCTGTAGCCTCTTGGTGCTGCTGGGATGCCACGGATGGTTTAAGAAGTGAACAAGTCTGTTTGAAATTAAAAGAGAGGGAAACAGTCGTAGGTCGTAACTAGCATTTTCTATACAGGGTCACTGCATCAGTGGTTAGGAGGAAAAAACGAGGAGTTAATGTCTTGTGAGCATTGCTGTCTGTCCTTTGTCCCTTTGTCTCTGTAGTGACTAAAAGTAACAGTGAAAACAGTGAGAACCAGCAGTAGAAATAATGTGCAGCAGGTGGATGACAGGGGAAAGATGTGATAAGGGAGGTAGGGGCTCAGGAAAAGGAGACTGTGGCATTGCCTCTTGTGTGTAAGAGCATCCCCCAAGGCTGGGCTATTGAATGAGGAGGAGGAGTAGCAGAACCAGCAAGGTGGCACAGAGGGCTACAGGGATGGGTGATAAAGCTCACATCTCTGAGCCACAGTGTCAGTGCAGCCTGTTTGCAGTGTTTGGAGCTGAGGGCTTGGCTTTGGCAGTGTTATGGCACTCTCTGATACTGTGGGTTTTCATCTGATGATTCTGGGGCTGCTGCAGTGTCTCTTCATGCTGGTCACCGGTACTCATGATGCCCTGCATACTGCAAGCAAACTCAGCGTGTCTTTCTGACGTGAGCTTTTCGTTGTGCTGTCTCTGCCTGAGAGCTGGTTTAGGAAGGTGCTCTGCAACAAGGAGTTACCAAGACAGCCTGCTTACCTGGACTCTGCCTAGACCTGGGGCCTAGACCTCTGAGAAGGAGGGGGAACTCTAACACCCTCCACAGGCTCTGTCACATTGAGATTCCTAATAATTTTGAGTAGCATTTTAAGTATAAGCATTACTTGCAGCTCTTTTTCTACTGTGAATGTACTCAGGAGAGGCACCTAGGTAGGGACAGTGCTTGGCAGCAGCCACATTGAGCAGAGGCTTGAGGACGGCATGAGGCCAAGGTGAATCTGTGGTGTACTCAGGGTGAATGTTTGTGTATCGATATTTTGTTTGATTAGGTTGGAACCTCTTCAGATTAATTCTGTAGAGAGCTAAGTACACCTTAAATGACTGTGCTTTAAATACACCATAGCTTGTATATCTGGCTTAGCAATTTCCCTCACCTCTGGTTGGAAATTAACATTGTACAGAAAGATGTTAGTGAGCAATGATTAAAACAGTTTTTAGGAAAAGGGATGCAAAATGATACCTGCTAGAAGGATTTCTTGTAGTACCTGCAGATGAAATGTCTGGATTTCTAGAGAGTCAACAACTCCAGAGATGATGATGTTCTCCTTTTTCATTTTGCTTACTTATTCTTTTTCTCAATGGTCTTTGTAGCAATGCCTCATGTTGAAGGACACCTTTTGCATTATAGCAGAGGGGAAAATGGTCAGGGAAAGATCATAAGTGGGCAGAGTGCAAGATAGAACTTAGTGCTGTTATTGGGATTGTCTTCTCTTATCCTCTGCAGCTGGCTTGAGTGTCTCCTGTTTGGCTTTGGGAGGGCTGTAAGGAGGCATCCCCACCTGAGTGGTTCTGACACAGGGCTGCATCTTGGCATGCCTGCTGTCACAGCCCACGTGGCATCCAATCCTCTTTCATCAGCTTCCCTCTTAAAATTAGTCTCCTGCCAACCGGTATGCTGTTCTGCAATCTCAAAGCTTGCTAGAAACCTCTCCCTAGCTCCCAGCTAAAATTTATCAACGGCCATAGGGTTCTTTTACAAAACTAGCCTTTGTTTTTTTTCCTCCTTTGTGTTTATCCCTTATCATCAATCTACCTCTTTCCTCCTTTGAAAAGAAGGGCTGTCGTTGATTTTATAATCAACCTGTCTTCTTCCTTGTTTCTTCTGATCATCTTAATACCCGTTATCCGTACCCTCTCTCCTGTGAAAACACCTGTTTTGAACATAAGCTGTAAAGGCAGAGCACTGTGTTACTTGTATTTATCAACTATCAAAGGTAGCATTTGCTACATTTTGAAAGGATTCAGGCGTGGTTGTTAAGCAATGGAAAGGAAGGAGAATGTCCTCTGTCACTAGTAAATAATGATGATGGTGGTGGTGGTGTTAGTAATAATCCTATCTAGCAGGCTGAGTCACTAGTAGATGCTTAAAACTTGTTTACAGCCAAGAAGCAAGATTGTTCAGGTAGGAATTGACAGGCAGAGGTTGTATGACTTGCTGTGGCTTTTTACTAAAAATCTCCCCAACTCCTGGGATGCAGGAGGTGGGCCAGAGAGACCAGGAGGGGAGAGGAAGAGGGAAATGTCAGTTGAGAGGTATGTTTTCTTTTGCATCTCCAACAGTAAAGACAACATAATACTTCCTGTAGCTCGACATCTAGTCCAATGTGCTAATGTTGAATTCTCACGACTGTGAGTTTTGTGCCCTGAGTCATGTGGAGGGAAAGGAGACTCAGCACCATGGAGGTAGGAGCTCAGCTTTCCTAAAGGCAGTTGAATTTTTGCCACGTACATCCTTTTAAAAATACATCTTGCCAAGAATTATAGCTTTATGGCTGTATGAAAAAGGAATTACCCACAGTTCTAAAAATTACAGTTTAATTTTTGAAAGGTATACAGTCTATGCCATGTGGTGGGTGTGCCAGCCCTTCATTCACATGAACTGGAGGGCATCTCTGTCGGTCAGCTTATGCTATCCATCAGGGTGCAACCAGGCTGGTGACCTGCTCAGAAAGGCCTTGTATCACTTGCCTCCTCCAGTGGTCTGACCTACTAGCCATCCCTTGTTTATCTTCACAGCAAACCCTGCCGCTGTCTAAAACCACTTTTGTCCATAGCATCCTACACCTTTTCCGTGAAGCATCTGGTTCTGGCTGGCATCAGGACTGGGATACAGCGCACAGGGATGTGCCCTCGCCTGTCAGTGCTGAGGGGGGGCTGGAAGTCAGTGCTGCCTGCGAAGCACTTGTGGAAAAAATGATCCCATTCCCACTTGATAACTGTAAATGGCTTTGTAGTGCGAGTCACCGAATGCCTAAGCACTTCCAACCCTGTTACGTTCAGTGCTGGGAAACCTGATGCTCAGAGTTAAGCCTGAGTTACGTGTATTTAAGCAGTTATGTTAGTAAAAATGCTTTTGAAAGAGATAGTGGGAGTAATGGGAGTGCCGTGAGCATTCTCTGGGAGAGGAGTTTGAGAGAGACACAGATTCATTTGTATTGAGGAGTGAAGCTTATGAGAAGAACAGATGTTTGAATCATAATGTTCTTTCCAGCATAGCTGATGAAAGAAAACTCTTCATAATCGTGACCAAAAATTATTATAGTTGTCATCCTTGAGATGAGTCATTATTTTTTTCCCCTGATTTTTAATCCTTCCGAGACTGTGGTCCCTTCTGAAGCAAGAAGTTATAATTCAGTCCGATCTCTGGCCATGACACGCTGGGCATCTGCAATAATTATGCAGGGAGAGGGATGTAATATGCCATGTACTTCATGTACAAGTGAGGTCTTCATGTGAAAAGGGAGATCCTGACATTACACACACCTTGTTCTCTTAATTGTTTTCCAAATCATCCTTGAATTCTAAATCAGAAAGCTTCAGGATGTTTTTGTAATAAAATTGTAAGTTTGTCTGTTGCTCTGTCTTTTGCCATGTCTGTGTGGGATATCTGGAATAGATTGCAAGCCACTTTTATCAGTAGTCCTTTGTCAACAATTCATTATGTTACCTGTACCTACGTCTGTAAGATTTTTTCGGCAGCATACTCTTAATAGTAACTCCCTGGTATCCTTAGTTTAGTTATGACTTTTTTTGGTGCAAAAAGAAAATATTTTGCGTGCTTATACAATTACTCTTGCATCAGTTTTGCTGCTAAAAATCATAAGAACACAGAAGAATTATATTTCTGTTCTGTGAGCGTAATGAAACAGAATTAGGCGCAACAGGCTCAAGTCTAGGGTTAATGGCGGCATGCCTGGGAACCAGCTACTGTGTGCAACAGCTTTTGCTGTGATTCTTGTTAATGCTTCATGATTCACTGCTGTAGCTACCATAATATTAGTGACTAGGTGTCCAAGTCTGCATGAGATCACTGTTGTGTTAGATGCTGTGTGCTCAAACAGCAGAGTTGTTCCAGACCCCAAAGAGCTTACAGTCAAATCTGTGAAGAGGCGTGGAGGTATAAGCAGCCAGACAGCACGCTAGTGAGACCGTAATTGTCAGTGTAATTAGTAGCTTAGAGACTCCGTAGTTCATGCTGGGAAATTGTAGATGGAAAACCATACTCACGTGCTGCAGTTCACCTGGGACATATCAGCATGAAAGCACATACATTATGCAGCTAACAAGGGATCTGCTCCTAAATTGCTTGGGTTTTCTGACTCAAAATCTGGTGTGTTATGGGTTGTAAAATACACGAGGCCAGCTTCATCTCTAGCCTGTCTCTGCTGTTTTAGCATGTTTCCCATTGGGAATATTTTTCTCTCTAATACAGCAAAGGTCCAGTTACTAATGCAGCTCTGTATTTCTGCATATTGGCCAGTGTAGCAAGTAACAGAAATGGACAAAATAGTTCAGCGCCATTAAAAACTAATCTACATGTTAGTCTTAAAATGGAGCTGGATTTTCCCCCTCCCCCCCCCCCAGCCCCGCCCCAGGTTCTGAATGTTTGGATAACTGGCTTCAGCTAGCAATAAAAACACTAAATGAAGTCGAGAAAAGCTATTCATTTCTGGCCTGAGTGAGGAGAATCTGGTAAAGTCATGAAAGTGCCTTCTCTTGCAATCTGAAATGTACCTTTCAGAGCAAATCTGTACTTTGAAATGCCTGAAGTCAGGTTGTCGTCTTGGTTTGAGTTCAGCTTGCTGCTGGAAATGGTGTTGACAGCTAAATTAATTTGTGAATTAAAATAATGTGTATTATTTGTCAGTGTGGGGTGGTATCCAGTGTCGGGGCTCTACTCACAACTCATGACCTTTTCCACCACACTACCTGCAGTCTACCCCTAACTCTCCAGCCCCTGTATTCCTGTGGTACCAGGTACCACTAGTTTCTCATCCCCTTGGTTCCCGGTGAAAGATTCATGCTCTCTCCTGTGATCCTTCATACCCACAGCACTTGGTTCTTCCCTGCCTCCCCAGCTCTCTTGCCTTGTGGTTTTTTTGGTTGTTTTTTTTCCTCCTGATTCTTCACCAAATTATCTCCATTTACTCCTTGGACCTTTGGGATCTCCTGCCTTAATTTGAGTTCCACGTAGCATTTTCTCAGCAACTTTTTATGTCCTCTCTGCAGTGACTTACCACTGTAGGTTAACCAGCACCTGTTTCATCCTCTACCTGTCATTGCTTAGACGGTTAATTGGGCCAGAAAGAGCATATGCTATAGCTGCATGTGAGCTCCACATCTTCTGATTAGACCACCAGAACACTGTCAAGCAGAAGGAATAAGGGCTGAGCTCTTCTCCTTGTATTTTCCTTCATAGAGGCATTAATATCTTCTCTCTCCTCTGTGGATTTCCTAAGGTGGTAGGTAGGAGCTTAGTATCTTCTGTCAAACATGATAGAAACTGGCCGGTGTGATTCACAATTATGGATGTGGATAGACACAGCAGACAGGCGGAGACAGGAAACCAGAGCACAAACATAATGTGAGAATTAGGGAGCAAGTATTTTTGGATTACTTGTACATTCACACATCTTCAGCTGAGTTAACCAGCAAAATCGAGCTGGGGGTTGACAGTACTGGTTTAATGTCAGGGAGAAATTTTAAGGACCTGTTATGTAGTTGTGGAGGCAGGTTGGTATCAGGGACTTGATGCATACCTTGTGATTTATGTTTTCTTAAATGGATTCTGGCACTACGTTGTGTCATATTTTTAATTGCTACTAAAGGCAGTTCTTTGTAAAAGTATTTTTAGAAATGAGCATCCATCAGAAGAAGAAATGCAGAAAGCTTTATATAGATCCCTGGAGGAAAGAGAGGGGGAAGTGTTATGGAGATTCTGTGAATTAAGTCATTTAGAAACAACCGAGTTGGTCAGACCAGCAGCCCTATGGAGTTGAAGTAAGAATCTGCATTTTCGTTTGTTTTTATGCTAACATCAACACCAGGGACTCCTTAATGTAGTTTGTGGGCTGCAGCCTTCATCAGAGACTTCCCATACATATTTTAAATGGTGGCTGCTCTTGATAGCCCCAGCTGATCATCGAGAGTTTTAAGGGATCAGGGTCCCTTTCAGCAGGGCCAGGGCTGAGCTTCCAGGCTCCCAGGGGCTGGAGATGTTAGCCAAAGCTCAGGGCTGTCGCTGTCCCCAGAGCTGTCAAGCAGGCATTACGGCATCCTGGATCCCTCTGCTTCCCCAACGTGCTCAAGAAGCAGCTCAGGCTGTGGCATCAGGGACCAGTGTTGCAGTCCTCTCCTCTTGGGTCTCCTCTTTGTGGCTAAAAAAGTTTGTTGTGCTGCCTTCAGGCAGATGCTGTGTCTGGTAAATGTCCTTCCTTGAGCAAAACTTTCTGAAATCTGGATCTGAAGGCTTTGGTTGGGAGCCAGAGCATCCTCACACATATGGGAAGAGACAGCCCTTGCCCTGAGGGGTTTGCAGCATAAATAGGCAAGTTACAGAGAGCGTGAACATTATAATCCATGTTTTGCAGCTGGGAGAACTGAGGCACAGGCCTATTTATTCATAATTTCAAGGTCATGGAGCAGGTGAACAACAGAGCCCTGGACTGAACTCTGAAGTTGTATCTCAGTGCCTTAACCATAAAACTGTTCTGTCTTTTGAAAAATCCTTGTGATTATAGGAATCGCTGCTGTTATACCACAGGGGTAGAAGGAAGAAAATCTCTATGTGAGTGAGATAATCTTGAAGGCACTTAAATCTGTGCATGGATTTCTTCATCCTTTGGTCCATTTTAGCAAATTCTATCTAGCTAATGCCTAATGGAAGAAGATAAATTGCCAGCAAATAATAAATTAACAATAATCCAGAGAAGAGGTGAAACAATCATAGTCTTAGCAGTCTGTAGATAATAAAAGGGAAATCTCTTTAAATAAAGTACCTTATAATTGCTAATGTTGTTAATCTCCTGGAAAATCCATGTCTATGAACAGTAAGCCAAGCTTTGCGTTGAACACAAAGAATAGAAATTTTGGTTTTCCTCACTGGGAGTTTTGGATGATGGTTACATTCTTCCTCCTGTCTTTGCAATCCTATGGGAGCATGATCTCAGATTCACTGCAATTAGCAGAAAGAGAGAGAGAAGGAAAAGAGAAAAAAAATAGGAAAGTGATGCCATTGAGCCAAGGGGCTGTCTGAGCTGCCCTAAACTGGCACGTCCACAGCATTGTGCATCCTAGGTGTGAAAGCAGACTGTACAGAGCTCAACCATGGCTACTGCAATTCTGATTGCTCTGTGTCCCTCTTTGCACCGTGTTTCATCCTTGGCTATGATATGCCCATTGCCTGTGTATATAGGGCCAAGCTTTGCTCACGTTTTGCCTGCATGGTGTCTATACCATGGAAGTTGGTGGGAGTCAGTCCTGTAAGTGAGTGGGAGCAGTAAGGGGGGAGGTGGGAGCTCCAGGCAGCAGGTGGATGCCAGATTCAGAGCTGGAGTAAGTCAGGGTAGTTCTGTAGACTACACTGAAATCACTTGTGATGATGCTGCATAGAATTCTTCCCCAAAAAATCAATTGACAGTGATTAAAAAGATCTCCTTTAGGATCTTGCCTAATAGGGGATATTATATACTCCCTGTGTGACCACCTGAGTTCAAGCAAGCATGCTTTTATTTTACTACATGGCTGAGAGCCTCTGGTGTCACCAGAGGACATTTGTGCCTCCCCTGGCCTGTGTGGTGCCATGTCCCCAGGCAGCCTGAGCAATTCAAATAGGACACCGTCTTTTAGGGTGTCCCCTGCTGCAGGTTCATAGATTTGTTACCTCCTCTGGAAAAGAATGCTTTATCATCCGTGATGCTTAACTCATGACAGGTCAAAGTACAGCTGCAAATATACACATTTAAATATAACATTCAAAATGGATAGACCAACTGCTAATGTATAAAGATGCAGGTGAAGAATTGGGAGACCTGCCTACTCCAGTGAAGTTGTATCAGTGGATACTTTTTCCCCTTCTTTCAGCTCAGTTTCCATTTCCCTCTTGACAAGATGGTAGCCAGGGTTTCTGGGGTAGTGCATGCCATCCCTCTCTGACTGATAGATTTTTCTTCTTAGAGCTGATTCGTTTGAAGTCTAAGGAATGCCTGATGCTCTGGGACGGACAGTGTCCTCGAGAGGGTGATTCACCTTTCGTGAGGAAATTCATTCTGTTCTCACTTTAAATGGGATACAGCCTGGCCAGTATCTTAATTCAGTAGCAGTGGTTTCCCTCCTGTGGATGAGTAGATACAGGTTTGTTTTTTTTAGAGAGCTATGTGAGATGACTCCTTGAGTAAGTGGCTAGTAAGTTATTCTCATCAGCGGTGTGAAACTCTTCCCCTTCCTAGCCCACCGCTGGCTGCATGCTGTTCCTATAGTCCACATCAGCTGTGGCATTTAACATGTACACCACTGAACAAGCTACTTTATGTAGTTTATTACTGGCTCTTGATTGAGCCACACTGCTAATTATCTGCTTTGAAGTAGCTGCAGGCTTGGGGTGCCTGTTCTGCAAATTCTGGCTCCTAGTCAAACTGCAGTAATGCTGTGTCCATAGCCATTAATCCAAAGATGATGAGACTGTAAATTAAAAAGAAAAAAAAAAAGAAAAGCTTAGATGCTACAGTGCTGTCATTTGAATTTCCAGAAATTTATATATATAAAAATCAGCCAAAAGTTATAAAGCTAGCAAATGGATAAAATTAAGAAGAAACCAATGTTTCATAGCTTTGATTTATCTCAGATATCACCAAAAATAAATCGTTGTCCTGAGCAGCTGTCAGAGTTGCCCTCGCCTTGCATATACATGTAATTGTCTTGTTTTCAAATCAAGCCTTGTACCATGTTGCAGAACATGTATGTGTTCTTTGTCTTCCTCAAATGGAATATTGCGTAATAGTACTGGATGACAACCATACTGTCAGCTAAATTTTTTCCAGAATAAAGTATTCAGCAAAATATATCTGTCTGGGCATCTCTGCTGCCTCTCACTGCAGAACGTTGTGGAGCTTATGAAAATGCTGCAATGCAGCAAGTGTACTACCACTGATTAAAAGTAGATTTTTGTTGTTGTTGTTGTTTTTCTTCCTTTCTGCAAGCTTGTGGGTGGCATTTTAATCAAGTTCTCATGGTAACAAACATAATTTAAAAGCACTGAAGCCTACAAAATTAGGGTTTTTTTTCTGTATGTGCTTGAGGTGGGCGTTAAGTCTTTACAACTGCAGTGATGCTGGTTATTTCAGTGTTTCTGGTGCAGAGATGACAAGGGAAGTAAAATGGAAGGAGGTGTTGCTGAATGCAGAAAATCTTCGTCATCTTTTTACCAGGTTCTATTGTTGTCTTTTCTGTAAAGAGGGTGCAATTAAAGTAATGTGTAATGTACTCCTTACGTTGCTTTTTCATTCTTTTAGAGGTATTCTGGTATCATGGTTATGTCACGTTTATAATTCCTGAGACAGGCAGTTTTATTGACGGATGTTTTGATTCACTATCGTGAACATGAGCCCCCATCAAAACACACATGAAAATGCATGAGAAGCTGTGGAATGCTGTATGGAGTTTTCATTTATTTCCATATGTACAAATAGACATAGAGAAAAGCAGCAAGAAGGGGTTAAAGTGAAATTGGGGAGGATCTGAATTGAAGGCTTTGCTTTCTGTTAATGAATTGATCTGGAAAGCTCCACATGGCTAAAACATGCTAACTCATGGAAATTAGGCAATCGTGTCTCATCACTAGATGGTCTGCTGCTTTGCCAAGTTCAATTGCGTTTGATGCTTTCTGTGTTATGAATTCACTTAATGAATTTATACTGCAATATATTTGCAGTCCTGCAGATATGCAGTGAACAAGGGAATGCAAGTCAGTAATCCTGTGGGGGTGTCAGGAAAAGTAAGATACGACTCACTCTTAGCTGCTGAGAAAAGAATTTGATTTACTATGTGTAAATGTATTGGCTACTTCCTGCTCTTAAATACGTATGGCAATGAAGTTCCAGTGATTTTTATGTGGTGGTTTTTTTTTTTTTTTTACTACAGCTTGCCTACAGGATATTAACAGTGTAGGATTTAGCACTGTAACACCCCAAATGTCCTTCCCAGCTTACCTGCAGAAGAGCTACAACCTTGTCTCAAGAGTTCTGTGTGAGGGATGGTTAATGCTCATTGGTGATCTCCCAGCATAGACATGTCTGGCTCTGTCAGTAAGACCAAGCCCACACCTTCAGAAAAGTGTTGAAAGTAGGATTTACAGAAATACCAGGATTGCCAGTAAGACAGAATGCGGCAGGGGTTGAGAAAGGACAGAAACCTCTCGGCTACGGGGATGAAAGCTCTCCTTCTCTCCCTGGTCTTCCACACAGGTATTGATCTGCTTTGCAGCAAGGCCAGACTGCTCCGCTCTTCCTCCTCCTCAAGAACATGTTAGATGCTTAGTCTTTTTGCTGCAAAGGAACTGGTTATTCGTTTTAGTGTATAAAAGTGCATAAAAGTCCCTTTCCTGTCTAATTTAGCCTTGTATAAACACTTCACAATGATTTGCCGAGATGGGACAGTCCAGGGACCTTAATGTATTTTCTAGCATGGCTACAGCACTGGGCTTTGCAGCTGCCCCCCATTTTTATGATCTTGTAACTTCCTTGTTCAGCAATTTCTGAAATGGAAAAATGAATGTTAGGAATTAAGTTGCGATGATTTTATTTTTTTTTAATCTGAAGTTTGAAGAGATGGAGTGAGAAGTGTCTTAATGCCATGTCTTCAGAGTATTTTCCCTGACCATTTTGCATGCCACTGACTGAGAACCGGTCTGGGAATTTGAGCAGAAGACTGTGAGCGCTGTACTGATCCTCCTTAACTCCTTCTGTGCCTTTCTTGCCGTGGAAGATTATTCTAGTGTGATAAGGAGAACATTGGACAGTGTTCATAACTCCCCATTGATTTTGGAAATCTTTCATGTTAAGACCTCCTGGGATTCTGAACAGGTAAATCAGTAGAGAAAGCAGTAAAAGGTCAAGAGCCAAAGAAAATAGAGCCATGTTGGTTTTTATACTAGGAAACAAAGAGAGCAATGAAATATTAGCTATACGGAGGGAACTGATTATACAGTAACTTCCTGTCACCTTTGCATTTACTATTGATAGAAAGAAGCCTTCTATTTAAAAACGTGTTGTCTCAGTAGTCATTTCTTGCTGTGGGAAAAGGAAGAATACCACCCTCATTTCAGAAGCTGCAAATGGTTATGAGCAATGCTCCTTGGAAGCAGTACAACAAAGTAAAGCGCAATATATTCTTCAAAGGAGCATGTCATTTGCGTGGTTGATGTTTGAAATATCAACTGTATCTTTTAAATGGTAATTTTTTGCACTTGAGCACGGGCTTTATGTCAAATATAACAATGTGGATTTTGTAGTCTTTATTAGCCTGACATTAACAATTCCCACTTCACTGCATAAAGCCCCTCTAAAAGGTTCAGAAATTTAAAGAAAATTGAAATGTGTTGAGGATTGCAGTTTTGGAGTATCCTGCACATTAAATCCTTCTGTATTGAATAAGGTGCCTCTTCGAAGGACAAGGAAAAATTTGCTTCCATAAAAATCTACTGACTTTTGTAATATTCCCGCAACACTGACAAAGCACCAGAGTAAATCCTCACTGAAAATCTCTGCCAGTTGGTATGTGCACAATAAGGTTTGATCCTAGCAGTGCTTCAGGAAAAGGAGCTTTAGGGTTTTATTCTCATTTGTGCTGCAGCCTCACTCATGTAAAGTATTTTAAACTGGTAACTGCTGAGAGGACAGCAGCAGAGTCCTTTTTATAGTATGTAAGTATTGTGGTTAAAAAAAAAAAAAAAAAAGTGTTTTTTATCATTTCCTTGTTCTTGACAGTGCATATGTAGGGTACCTAGCGATGCTGGAAAATACCTCGATACTGTACCCTGGAAAAACACCCCCAAATGCCAGCTCAGCCTAATACAGTGCAGAAATCAGGTGGGAAGTGGGAGGAGACTTTCACAATCTGTAAATTGATCAGGAAGTCTCAATGCCTGAACCAGTGTTTTCATCTGTGAGCATTTAACACTGACCATAGGGGTGTTTCAAAATTGGCGTGAGGCTAGACATCAGCCATACACTGAGGCATGTCCTCTCTTGTGCCTGGAGAGGGGATGAGAGAGGAATGAGACTGAAGAGGGACAGCCTGGTGCTGGGGCAGTTCATTTGTAGCTTACTGCATTTAGTGCCTGTTTCTTCATGGGCACGTTCTTTGCAGTTTTGTAGGGGTGCCCAGCATTTCATGTGGGACCTCTTTTGTTCCACGTGGTGTAAGTCTAAATGCAGAGAAAGCAATGGTTGTTTATCACTTTGGAACATTTTTGGAGATGGATATCTGGACTTCAAAACAAGGTGCCCTGCTGTTCTGCATGTGGTGTGTCCCGTGGGCTGTGAGGAACCTCAGTATGATTTTTTTGGGCTGCAGCCTGGGTTCTGGCTGGGACAAATCTCAGTTCAGGGTCCAGGCTGAGTAAATTCAGGCCATTTTGCACCTTTGAGACAGGATCTGGGACAAGTATCTTGCTGCCTGTTACTCAGCACTAGCTTGCTGAGATAAGAGATTAGAGGGAGGCCCCTTTGGATGGCTGGGACCCACCTGAGGAGAGCGGCTAGGGCTCAGATGCGTAGTGGTGGCAGCGCCAGAAGACATGACCAGAGATTATGTGATCCTTAACAGGGGGCATGAACACTGCATTACCCTCTGCAGGAGGGGCCCATAGAGTCCAAAGCCTTTGCAGCCCCAACATCCAATCCGGCTCTTCCCCAGAGCCACTCCAGCAGCAGCAGGAGTTCGGGCAGGAATAGAGCCCAGATCTGAATGGCAGGCAGCCCTCTGCTGATGAAGAGGGTATAGCCATGCATTTGCTGGGACCTCTTATGCTTTCCCCTGATTGAACCTGTACTTTCTTTCAGGGGATATAAAGAACAGTTGTCTGCCTCTCTGGAAAAGTCTTTCCAGGTCTCTCTACACTCTGTGCTTCAATTCAGACCATCGCTCTGGCTTGCGGTACTGCCAGTGCATCGCTTGTCATCACTATGGATACGGCGATCTTATCTGCTAGTGCATTTCTGAGCATAACATACACATCTCTTCACACACGGTCCATTTGTTTATTGTGGTGTTACAGGTGAGGCTGCCAGCTAAGGTGGCTTGCTACTTTCCATTGTAAGACCCTGTTTCTGTTACTACTTCACCAAACTTCTTGTGGTTTAGGCTTTTCCTAGAGCAAGGCTGCCTTTGCAGGCTGGGTTGAGGAAGCCAGGTTTGCTGTTTTAACTCAAGGTCTTGTCTGTGAAGCTCTCTAGCATCCTCGTTGTTGAAGAGGGGACAATGTATCTTTTGAAAGTTTGCTGAGTGTCAGGAGAGGCTTGCCTAGAGTCTCTGCTGCTTCCAACCTTCCTGAGTCTGACCAGCTCAATTTGTCATGTCCTATCACTGTGAGTGGGGGTAAAAAAAAAAGAATAAGCTGCTTCTCCTTTGCATATAGTCTCTGGGAGAGGAGGAAGTCTGCACTTTCAAATGCAGAGGCAACCCAAGCAGCAGGGGGTCAAGGGCAGAAGAGACAGCTCTGATAAAGGATACATGGATGAGGTAAGGATGGGTAAGCAACGAGATAGAAGGCATGTTGTAGAGAGGGACTGGATGAGAAGTCCAGGAGGAAAAACTGGGAGATAATAGAGGAATGGGAGTGAAGAAACTGCTGCTTGAGATGAAACCTGCAGGAGAGGATCTGAAAGTGTACCTTGGTATGAGGAGGATAAAACTTTGAAAGTTTGCAGTGCTGAAAGCTATAGTCTGGACAGCAAATGTGGACGGGCCCTGGCTGAGGGACTGGAGCCCACAGGGGCAATACCTGGGCTGGGCTGGGAAGCTGATGCAGTGGGGGCTGGGATAACCTAGGCAGAGGAAATGGGAAAAACAAAATCTGTTTCTTGAAGTAGGCAGTAGTTTAGTACATATGCAGAAGGGGACCCAGTTATAATTATGCAGTCAGCTCTCATTTCTTTCACAGCCAAACTCCTGAGGTGTAACCTTGCAACCTTAATGTCATTTCCAATAGCTTGGTACGTGTGATATATGTTGATGCACCTCTAGACAAAATCCAGTTTGTGACAGTTACTTCTTTTTCTATTTTTGCATTTTTGGCAGTCTTTAATATGCTCTGTCAACAAAAGCAGAACAAAACTTTCTATTCCTAAACAAATAAAGTTCAGCACTATCCAGATGTGTATATTTAAGCAACTGCCATGGCTGGATTTTGTTGCTGCCAGATAGACAGTGATTTATTCTGTAAGTTTTGTGCCCTGAGCTTTCAGAAATGCACTTCTTTTCATCCTGAAGCCCAGCAGAAGTCTAGCAGTAATAATTAGCAAGCCATAAAAATCGACCTGATTTGTGGGAACCATTGAAGGATGCAAAGAGACGTTTCTGTTCAAGGAGCTAGGAACAAAAGCGTGTGGTTACTGACCTAGTCATGTCAGACCTAAATTTTGAGGGAATCCCAAGTGATAAGCGCTCTGCAGTCTGAATACTGCCTATTCATTCAGCCCTTCTAGCAGAGTGAATGAATCATCTTTTCAACCAGAGACAGCCCCTCTGGGTCAGAGCGGAGGTCAGTGGTGGGGCATGTGTTTCAGACTGCTTGCCCTAAATGAAAAAGGAAAACATACAAGACTTTGCTTATGCTGTTGCAGCTTCGAGCATCTCATCTATAAAACATTTACGTATAGTATCTCATGAGACCTCTTACAAGTGGCAGCTCTGGATACATAACCAGGTCCTTCTGGAAGGGCCATCTGTCTTTGGAGCTGCTCGTGTGCTTTTTCTCTTCAGTGTAACCCCTACCCCAGAACACTTTTCTCAGCTGATCTTCCTGTTGAGGTCCCCAACCTTATCATTAGCTCAGTGAAACTGTGTGCTGTCTGTAGATTTTTAGCATGTGATGGTCAAGTTGATTCTGCGGAAAGGGTTGAAATGAGCACCCCCACACGAGTGAACCAGCCCCACATGAGTGGCAAGACATAGTCTGCAGAGCCTGGTTTTGCTGCATCAGCAGAGGGATATGGAAAAACATGTCTGGCATGTAATGTTGTGTTTCAGTTAGAAACTTATCAGGTCAACAAAGCTGTTTGTTTGCTAGAGCCTGGCTGTGCAATAAGTGCTTTTCATTTACAGTGTAATACATTCTATGTCATACAGTGCATTTTCATTTAGAGTTTGTTAAACATTGTGACACTTAGCAAGAACTGTGGCATTTCATCACACTTGATGGAGAAGGGTTGCCTTTAAAAATCAGTGACAGGAATCCACCCAATTATTTAACATCAATATTATAATAGCAAATAAAACCTCTAAGCCACGTTAGATCTAGATGTTATCTACATGGTAAAAGCATTCCTTTCCCAGAAGAGGCTCTCAAATTGAGAAACCATGGGCAAATTAACAGAAGCAAAATTCAGCAGTTGCCTTTTGAACCTACATGAACTTCTATCATATACCACCTCCTGCACAGTGTAATTCCCTACAGTGGGAAGAATCACCATTCATTTGCAGAGAGCCTGCCAGCAGCGAGTTCTATTTGATGTACCATAGCTCTTCATGGAGAGAGTGATTGTTTGTTTTCTCTGCTTATCTTCTCTGTGCTGCACGTATTTTTATAAATGTCTGTCCCATTCCCCTCTTTCCCAGGATGAACAGTCATAGCCTGTTTAGTCATTCCTTGCACAGAAGCTTCTCCAGATCTTTGTTCATCCTCATTGAGCTCTCTGTACCTTTTCCAGGTCTACTGTATTTCATCTGTGATTAATACTTAATGCTTTCAGGCATCCTAAACCAACATCAGCATTAATGCTGCTGAAAGTCTTTGCAAAAGAAAAAATACAGAGAAATTCAAGATGACTCATATGTTGGATCCTGGTTATCTTTCAGAAAAGACATCAGAAGCACCTGAACACATAAATGCATGCATGAATTTTCTGTGTCCATCAATGCTCTGCATGTCCTGTATCCCATTGTGCTTTTTGTGTCCTGCTTTCCTTTTAATGGAAATCTCTGACAGCAGTCCAGAAAGTCACCTTGAGGGTATCTTCTGTATACACTGCTTGTATTGGAAAGAGCATGATGATCTGGATCCTCATAGACATGTAGGCACCTGGTTCTGATGGAAATCAGTAGGTCTATGTCACCGGTTGGAGACTTGGTGCATTGAGAACATGCTGATGTGAGACCGAAACTCTGTGAAGCTTCTTCCTCTCCGTGTGGAGCAGCTCGTGCTGGCCACTACTTGTGGCAGGAGTCTAGACTGTGTGGTTTGATTGGAGATGGCAAATCCTAGCTTCTCTCCTTCCCCCTGGCTGTCTCTTCATATTAAACCAACACACATTCAGCCCCATGGCTTGGGTTTTTTCCAGACTTTTTCCTCAGTTACTGAATTTGTTCATCAGTCACATTTTATCATTCTTGACATGCACTTTCTTCATCCAATGTAACTTTCTTACCCTTTCCTACACCCCAGCATGCTCTTTACCTCCCACAAAACTCGTTCATTCTTCATCTTATCCCAGGAGAACACCGCTGACTTCACATATGTACGTCAGCCTCTCAGCACAGGGTGGGAAGAAAAAGGGTGGCAGCAGAACAAGGTTAAACCCAACCTGTAGCAAGAATCAGGTAATTGCATACACCCATGGGAGCTTGGGGAGGAAGTGAGTCTCTGAAATAGGTCTTTGCTGTGACAGCAAGTCCTGCAATTAAGATTTCAGAAAGGCTGAATGACTCAGTGACTTGATTCCTCCTCACAATTTAGATACCTTAATTTTCTTAATTCAAAAAACCAAGGAGTTAAAAATTAAACTTAAAACAAAATCACTATAGTTAAAATAGAAGCAGGGGCATATAAACTCCTCTTTTCTGTTTCATTGCACATTCCAAGATCTTAATCGAAGCACTTTTGAGGGAAAAAACTTCCTCTGAAAGCAAGGGGCTGCAAAATCAACTCCTGTGGCTTCAGGTTCCTTCAATACTGGCTCTGTCCTCTCTGCCCTCCCTGCCCTCCTGCCCCTGTGCCTGAGCAGGCTGGAGGAGTGGCTCCTCGCTTTTCTTTTGTATGCTCTGGGCTTGGTTCAGTAAAGATTTGGCAGGGAAAAGCTACCACATGATAAAATTATATCCCAAATATTGTGATTTTATTGTCTAGAGTGTTTAAGAGCACAAAAGATTTCTGGGTAT
The DNA here is from genome assembly GCF_028858705.1 of Grus americana. Taxonomy (NCBI): domain Eukaryota; kingdom Metazoa; phylum Chordata; class Aves; order Gruiformes; family Gruidae; genus Grus; species Grus americana. The sequence goes on from NC_072857.1 coordinate 37,371,594, forward strand.
TCTCATTTCCAGGTAGGGAGAGATTATTTTATTTGTTTGAGAATGCAGTCACGGGTCATACAAGTGGGTGGCTGAATGTGGGTGGACAGTGTATTTTTAAGTCATACAAGCATGAGGGTATATTTAAGTTAAAAGAAGTCCTTTGTAACATTGTTGGTTAGAAAATAATATGAAGGGATGAAATAATCCTATGACTTCTGTAGGACCAAGGTTTTTAAGCACAACAGTCACTGCTCAGACATTCCCTAGGAAAGAAAATTCTAGCACTAGCTTATCCATGCCAAGTTTGCTGTAAATATAGAAGCCAGCAGACTTTGCAAATAACCTCTTTCCCTATTGGTTTTCCAACCCTTTGTCTCTGTATTTTTATTTATTTATTTACAGTTGTTTGGTGGAGGGTTGTTTTTTTTTTTTTGTGCTGCAGTTAAAAGCATTGCCTTCTGTTGGCTGTAATGGGTTCCTGGGCCCCTGCCTCTAAGGTTTTCTGGCCACAAAACTGAGAGTCAAGATGCTTAAGTGAGTCTGGATGGAGTGACCTCGGAACAAGCTTTCTTCTGTCTGATGCTCTTTTTCAGCATGAATAAACAATGCCTCTGTTAGACAATAAGATGCTTCTGCTTCCACGGTGTGCCTGGCATGATTGCCTGGTGTGTCTGAGTATTACGAAGTGAAGCTAAAAGCATTCTCAGCAAAAAAAAAAAAAATAACCTGCTGCCCTTAACCTGGGGAGAAAACTTTTTTCACCTGAGCAAGAATTTTTACCCAAACAAACTGGAGCAACATGTGCCTTTAGGGATCTTTCCAGTTATAACCTCCACACTTCGTTTTCCCGTCAGCATCTTTGTGTCGCTTGTCCGGTTGTGGTATAATTGACCGTGTACCTTTACTTCCGTATATGGAAGCACAGAATTAGGTTGGGATGGCAGCTGGATCAGAAAGTCCAGCCCTGGAGTTACTGAGCTACCCCTTTTTTGGGGGTCCATGGCCCTGGAGAGGGCACAGAGAGCTAGACTGTGGTGCAAATGCTGCATTCCAGATTTTTGCTGTAGGATGGTTCTCCTGCATGTATTTACAATTATCTGCCAGAAATTAGCCCAGGATGTGCTTTTTACCATTTGTAGTAGCTGACTTGATGATGTTCCCAAAGATAGCATCTAGGTATTTTCAAAGATTGTACTGTAGCAAGGGTGGAATTTCTTTTAAAAGTTAGGTAAGACCTTTGAAAAATCAAAAAATGCAGATACATTTGTAGAGGCAGCATTTTTTTTCTAATTAAAAGCTCACTGAGTATAGTTAAGATCGTGTGAAAATGTGTCATGCTTGATGAGATCTTGGTGAAACTGGAAGAAATAAGGGATGTGAAAGTAATTCATGTATGCAGAGAAGGAAGAGATGCATCAGTGTAGTTAAAGTGCTTATTCTGGCTAAGTGAGATTTTGTCATGTGAGTTTTTGCTTAGCAGTTCAGTTTGTAGCACCTCTCTGCTAAACGGCCCAGTTTGCCTCACCTGCACGCAGAGTAGCTCCACTGAAGCTGGCAAGAGCCTAGACCTGTCCTACGTGGAGAATATGCAAGTAACAATTAGCATAATTAATTAATTCCTTGCTACCTAATGTGAGCCGTCAACTATCGTGCAGTCTCTTGAGAGAAGAGATGCAACATCAAATCAATGTGTCTTAGTAAGGTCAGTGTGGGGGGAAAAAAAATCCTGTAAAATTTCCCTCCAGCCTTTCTATCCAAATAGAAGTATTGACGAGCGTGATTTGAGAGCAAAGGAAGCTCGTAGCTATGTAGCCTGTCTGCAGTAGCCGTAGCAAATACACAGTTTGGCTGGCACTCCTTCAAGCAACAGACTTGAAAAGATGAGTCTAAGAATTAGAACTGGGTAGTGTGTGCTGCCATCACCTTCTGTACCTGCGTGATAAATAAGCAGAAGATGACTTTGTTTCAGCCGTTTATAAGTGCTGAAAATCATAATGGCAGTTGCAGTGGGGAGGGGAACCAAGCATTCAATGTTAATTTTTATTAGCCAGCTGGTGTTTGGTTCTGACAAGATTTCAGCTGGCCAAACTTGTGAAATGTTGGCAGCCACAGTGCTTTTAGTGTGATGTATATGTGAGTATTTCTGGTAGTTCTGCCGTGGGGTTTTTTCCCCTAGCCTGCAACTTGGTTATATCAAGTTGTATACTTCTTCCCTGACTGATGAAGATTTTTTTCCTCTTAAGTAGTAGTTTGAGCACCCTTGTCTTATATAGCCCATCTTCCAGCTCGGCTGTGTTGTTGTTATGGATTTTCAGCTGTTTTCTTGTTGAGGTTTGAAGTGACCACTGTGGTAAGAGGGAAATACACAGAACAGAGATGTTTTTTTCTATTGGAGACATTTTTCCTGGATGCTATCTGAATCTCCTTTTCCCTTTAAAATCATCTCCTTAAACTAAAAGTTTCCTCTGTTCTTCCTAGATTTTTGAAAATGTATTTGCAATAAGTGGGGCAATTTTTTATGATTACTTTGGTAGAGAAAAATAGACTGTAAAAATACAAAGGACTAAGTTGTTGAGCCAAGTGTTTATTTCACAAAGTCTTAAATAGCGAGTTGAAAATCTCCATTTATTCGTACTGTGGAAGAACCAGAGTGTACTATGTAGGAAGTTTTAGTTTCCAGTTACATTATTCCAGTGCTTTGAAAGCAAGGAGGTTAGCAGAGGGAAACTCTGCAGAGGGTGACGATGGGGAAAGACCACTTCAGCATGCCCTCCTGGGTCAATCCTGTGTAGCAAACTGGTGTGCAGAATTCCCCCAGAAAAGCCCCGAGAGGGTCCCGTAGCGCAGCTGCTTCTTTGAATGTTTTCCCGTCTGATCACACCCAGAATAACTCTATTATCTGTACGCAGCGCTTGGAGCCAGTGCTGTTTGTTTACGCTGCTTTTTCTGCCCTCCGTGCCCCCTCCATTGAGGGTGACGAAGCCAATGTAGCCACAAGTGTTGGTGAATCTTTTTCTCTGCCGGGGTTGGCACAGGTTGTTTAGATGGTTGCTGGCTAACGGCTGCAGAGCCTCGTGTTTCAAACAAGCCTGCCAACTGCAATGCCTTCTCTGAAGTGCACGGAGGGGGCTCACGATGCCTATTTGAAACCGTGCTTGGTGGAAAAATCAATGTGGTGTGTCTCACTCTGAGGTGTTCCCCTGGGAGCAATCCCATCCTTGTTCAGGACTTGTTTCAACGAGTCTCCTGGAAACAAAAGACTTCACTGAGAAATTTGGGAGTCTTCTGGCTGCCAGGAAACATCCCAGCTTCCCGGCAGCACTCCCTCCATCCTTCAGCCCCTCCAGCTCCCTGAGGCAGGAGAGATCTCAGGTAAGATTGAGCGGGAACTGCCTTCTCTGTTTACTGATCAAGACAAGGCAAGACTGTCATGGTGTCTCATCTTAAAATTTCCAGAAGGATTGTGTGCAGTTTAATCCAGAGACTTGTGTTTCTTCATGTTGGCACCTTTACTGACTGCTGTTGCTTCTTTGGTGCCTTTGCCATCCTTGTCATGGACCAAGTTTATTGGTAATAAGTTTTTGCTTTATTTCTTGTTTCAGATATCACTTACAGTTGTCATGGTGCTGTTGTTACGGTTACCATCTCCTTCACCAGCTAAAACGCCTTTCCTCTCTCCTGCAGGAAGCAATTATCATTAGTGTGTGTGAGGGTGTTTGATGAATGGTAAATGGTGTAAAAATGCAGCATGGTGGATAGAAACAGTTTATCAAAAAGGGGGGAGGGGGGTGTTGGAGCAGGAGGGAGTGTTGCAGTGATTCTTCTAGCCTTTAGCTAGAAGTGAGCTCTATGGTAGATGATGTTTTTGCAGGCAGAAGCTGCTAGTACCATGATTTCACCATTGCGAGAGAGAAGGGTATCTGGTTTTAGATTTTTTACGTTTGAGCAAGTTGATGCAGTCCCTGAGCAAGGGCAGCCCTGCGTGCCGGGCAGCTATGTGTCTTCAGGAGGGGAGCATCCGACAGCAGGTCGGCTCAGTAATGCTCTGCTTTCCAGCAGCCCAGAGGAATGAATACCTTCCCCAGGGAGGAAGAGCTCTATCGGTCAGGAGTGGCAGCTGAAAGACTTGTTCTCATATGTTTACCCGGTCCTGTGTTCTGCAGCAGGATGGCCTGTTTGCTTCCAACAGAACTGCAATGGTGCTGTATCTCAGCCCTCCTGTACACCACCACCTAGGTGTACCGCCTGGCCACACAGGGTTTGTCACTCAGTACAGAGCATGGGGACTTTGACAGATTTCTATTTCTCCAAGCGAAAGCATTCCCCTTCATCAGGAGCCGTGCAGCTCCTGCGATGGAGTGACCCACCCTTCCCACCTGCCTGCCTCTGCCGATGCCCAGCCGTGGGAAACTCCAAGAGGGGTTTAAATCTGTGCACCCACAGGGCAGGACACCATGCAGGAAGGAGCGGCTGCTCCTCTGGCGCTCCGCTCTCGCTCTGCCGTGCCAGCGCTGCAGGTTTGATTGTACTGCTTCGGAGGCTGCAGCCATCCCTCGTTCTCAGCTCTGGCAAGGGTGCAGATTGCGGTAAATTTTCTTGATCTTTCCACAGCGAGCTTCCTTTGTTCATCCTCTGGTGCAGGCGCCATCCATTAGTTTTCATCCGTTTTGTAATCCAAGGTACAATCAAAAGGACTTTCTACAAAGAATATGTGACTATTCACTAACTGTTTGCAGTGTGGAAATGCAAAAGCCTTTAAAAACCACCAAACACTCATACAAATGTGAGAAGATGAACACTGCCTGCTTTTTTAACAAATGCAAGGCAGCATTTGAAGGGATGGTCTTGCTTGTATTGTCTAGAAAGATGGATCTTGCTGCAAGCTAATAGCTCAAGCAGTGGACAAGGAAGAAATAAATAATATTTGTTATAAATTACCAGAGAAACCTGTATGTCTTTTATTAGGCTTGAGAGGTAGAATGGCTTCAATTGAGAGAATGTATAATTCTGCCTAATAATATACCGTATTACTAGAATTATAGTACTTAAACATTTAGGATCAAGTGGTATCTTTTGTTAATCATCTAGCAGCTTGTGGACCATGACTGTGCATTTTAAGTAAGAGGGAAGCTAACGTTCCCTGTCAGACACCATGAGACTTTCTCCCCATCTATGCTGTTTGCTGCGATTCTTTTTGATCATTGTGAGGCACACTGCTCACATCCAAAAATAATCAAATTAATTTGAGAGAAGATGCATCTTAACTGAAATGAAAGGGCGCAGTTTGGGTGCAAAGCTTTCCACATGTTCATGGCATCCAGAATTATCCCTCGTGTTTTGTAAATATGTGGAGTCTCTGAAGACAATAGCACCAATAGGGTTTGGGTACTGCATACTAGAGGCTGAGCTTTTTGGTGGCAGGACGTTATTGGAATTTGTCCATCTAGATTTCCCAGCTTCTGTCTCTTGTTTCTATTCTGGCCTTCTGATACTGACCTGCTTTCCTTGGCTCTTCTAGACATGAGTTGTCGGTAAGTTAAATTTACTGGCAAATTCCCTTGGGACCTTTTAGTCCACAGTGCCTGATAATTAATATTCAGACACATCATCCAAACTGGCCAGTTGGTACGTGAACGTGAATTAAAGGTTTTCTTGGTTTTGTACCAGTGTAAGTTAGATTGCACCAGTATAACTTAGATTTGTTTTTTTACACTAAGGAAGGATGGGGGGGGGGGTGTTAATGTTTTGTGGTTGGTTTTTTTTTTTTTTAAGTGTAACTCATTTTAGACACATCTCAATTTCATTCTTCTCTACTTCTTGGAGCTCTCTTTTCTTCAAAAATTTATGAACACCTCACCTCATAAATATCTTTTGTCGGAAAGAAATTATCTGAATTTCTTAAATTTTCTAAAAAGTTCTCTTTTAGGCAGTCTCATTCAGGAGTTTTGGAAGCCCTGGGTACCTGAGGTCCTGCTAGCCATATCTCTGCACCCCAGCCTGCCTGCACAGAGCAATCCCCACCCTCTCCTGGCTCCAGACTCAGGAGCAGGGCAGCCAAGGCAGTGCTACGGTGCATCTGAGCTACATAGCCCTCTGGGAAGCAGGATTTGGCCCTGGAGCGAAGGGAGAAGGTGACACTTCCCCTGTCCCTCCCACTGAGCTCAGGATCTGGCCATGCCCTCTGCCAGGGTTTGTTTTTCTTTTTTGGGGAGTCTATTGTCTCTCCTTTTAGGAACCTTCCGGTGTTATTCTCTTCCCTGAACTGGAATTGTAGCTCTTCCTCCATGTGTCCAGGTGGATGTTTCTCTTAGTTAATGAATTAGCTTCCCTGAAATAAAATAGCCTCATTTCCCTGTGAATGGGCTCATAGACACAGGAGTAGGTGAAGGCAAGGCTTGAAGCAGGAAGGCAGGTTATTGGCAAAATCCATAGCTATTGGCCTAATTCTGTTTTCTTAAAGAGTGAAATTCATAGAAATTTCATCTGCTTAAATGCAAAGGCAATGTTAATATAATGCTAAGATGATTCTGCAAGAGGTACTCATGAAATATATCAAAGGACAGCTAGCACGGCAGGATGTTTAAATCAGCATTATCTTGGCCTTTGCATATCATGCTCTCATGGTGTATTACTGTGGGTAATTTGTTGTGTGTTGAGTTCAAAGCACTCAGGCTTGGTTCAACCCAACCATGCCAGCAGGAGCTGGTATTACTTAAAAGAGCATATGGGTTAAGAGACATTTGTACTGTGCCTATGAAAGGAGGAGGTAACTGCAAAGTTGGACCACATGTTCCCCACGAGGTTTGTCCCTCTGTGTTAATTCCAAGTTATTTAAGTATTTTTTTGTCTGTATACAGTTCCCAAATGGCTAAACAGGATGGGGGGATTTGGTTTTACCATCATCTGTGCTACAAGTTATTAGTTTAGAAGGCAGGATGTCCAGTTTGGATCCATAATGCCATCCCTGGTGCACTGCCTGAGTTACAAGGACATGAATTTAAGGTCTGTGAAGTGTCTTCTTGCTGCTGCAGCTCCTGGTGGAGCCACTAACTTCAGCTGATGGACAAGAAAAACAGTGAGAACACTAGTGAGAACATACTAGTAAGATTGTTGCTATATATTCTCTGGCATTGAGGTTCTGCTATAATGGGCAGGGAAAAAGGCTCATAAATACCCAAATAAATTTTTAACTAAGCAACGTGACATTTTAAAGGGCTGGCTGTGCCTTCTTTTCTGATATTTTTTTGAAAGCCTTCATTGCAGTTTATGCAAAGAATAAGAAAATGATAGTGGAAAGACGAACTTTTTGCTTCCCTGAAGTACTATATTTCCCTAGATTGTCCAAACTATTCCAGGTTTCTTCTTTTTATATACCTAATGCTATTTAAATTCTGCCATAATGTTTGTCCACTCTTGGTATTTCTGTGTCAATATTTGAATTACCTGATTAATATAATTCCATGGTATGCTAACGAAATGACAGAAAAACAACTAACCTGATGGTAAAAAGCACACCTGTGTATTCTGGATTTGAACCTGAGCTGTGGATGAATCACGCCGTACAGCAGATAGTTGTTGCTAAATTGCTGAGTACAAAGATGCATTGTGTGACTCACTCGCTGTGTTTCTACTACCGTTATAAACTCTGAGAGCACTTGATGAATAACAGAGAGTCAAGAATGAATTCATCCATGTTTCACTCTGTAACCATCTATTATAAATACTGAGCCAAATTTTGCCTCCAGATACACACAGCTCTCATTGAAGCCTGCCCACTGTATTTATTTTTAAAGATAAAAGCACTTCTGTTACTTTCACAGAGGACTTCTGTGGCACAGTCCATTGTAAGGATGTGAATATCCTTCCTCAAGAGCTTCAAGTGAAACAGGGAGCGTCTGCCTGGAACTGGGGAGGGCACTTCAGGGATAATAGCCTCCAAACTGTGGTGCTGGGATAATAACTGTTACGTTCATCCCAGTGATTTTCAGAACCACGTTCCCCACGCTCAGGTCTTGTGTAACCTTCCGTCTCCCTGCAAGAGGCTCTGGGCTCCTCTCCTGGATGACCCAGGAGCTGAGCTGCTGAAGCTGATGGGCAGGTTCATGCTGTTCCTGGGGCTTGCTGTCAGGTTCAAAGCCCACTGGATTGGTGAGGAAAGCTGTGAGCTTGAGTTTGGGGTTCTATTTTTTCTTTTTTTCCTGAACTTCCTCAAGGGACATAGATGAGAATGTCTCCTTTTTTTCCCAGAACAGGTTCTGTTCAGTCCTCGGACCCCAAACATCCGTGTCTTTGGATGCGTGCTGCTCATTTCTGTACAAAGGGAGATGTTTGTCCCACGGCCTCAGAGCCCTTGGAAAGGCTCCGATCAGAAAATGTTCTCTAGTGTCACGCAGTAAACAGACCTAGAGACAGAAGGTTCTCTCTTTGGTATGCAGGAGATGGTCTTTACCCAGCTTGGGCTCTCTCCTCCGTAATTACCCCACCAGCTCTTCTGGCATGATTTGAGATGGCTGCGTTAAGGCTCTTGCTGTGTATGGCGAATGGCTCACTGATGAGTCTCCCGTCAGGGTAAAGGAGGAGGGGAAGCCAAAGGGATGTGGAGTATGTTTACAGTTTCTGTGGTTGGTTGAGGCACGTCTCATTGCCACCGAGTTTTATAATGCTGCTCAGCCCACCATTTTCACTGCTGCTCAGAGGAAACACTGGACTTGAAGTTTCACCTGCTCCTGCAGTCTTTATGCAATTAGTTATCCCCAAGGAATGGCGCTGGGTCAGGGTGAGAGCAGACAGAGCTGCACCTCCCAAAACACTATGATTTCACCAGGAAGCAAAAGAGTTATTAGTCCTTTTTGGGGTGGAACTACAGTTTGGGTCACGTATTTATCATGAAAGAAATCTAATTTTCATGGTTCATCGTGATTTTTTTTGAAGTACCTCTGAAAGCCATTATTATTAAGCAGTAATATCCAATCAGAAGGGGGTCGAGTTATCAATTGTGAATTATTATCTGCCAAATAACAATAGCTTTTTCTCTTGTTTAGAGTTTTTCTGCAAACTGACCTAACTCTGTGGAAACTAGGGAGGTTTTCTGGTTTGTCTGATTGGTTTTTGTTAAATGTCTGCAGAATATATGCACCATCCAGTTTAGTGCCCTTTTTTCTAGACTGCTCAGCTTCTGCAATACGTGGCTGGTTGACTCTGTTCAGCTGATTTCTTTTAGATGTGGTGGTGCTTTTTCTCCCAGGAAAAAGAGGGTGCCAAGTGCTTTTGGAAAAGGCCTGCTGGTTTTCACTTTGAAGTAGCTAGTTCAGGTCAAGCCTTTCTTCACCCCACCCAGAGGTTACCGTATCATCAAAACACAAATTATGATTTGTTGTCTTCCTAGGCTTACTGATTGAGGAGCTACTACTACATTTTTCTGTGAGGAATAGTCAAAGCCTATGGCTTGTGCAGTGAGTTCTTTTCCTGGCTTGGACAAATGAGAGCTAATTAACAGCAGTGAAATACATGTGAAGCAACAAATAATGATTAGGTTTGTTTATGTATAAATACTGATAGTCATAAGAGAATGCAAATGCTTGTGTGGGAAACAACTGTTCCTCACGGGCTGTTTTGGACAAAAGGGAATGAGTGTGAATCTTCACAAAACAGCAAGTAAGAGGGGATATAAACAGGGTCAAATAGCACATCTGTTCGGGAACCCAGTGAATGTTCCCAGGCGTGGTTTCTGTCATGGCTAGCAGCAGAATCCACGTGCCACAGAGGACGCATCGCCCTGTGGTTCTGAGCCCGAACAGCACCCGCTCTTTGCAACTGCAATGAACGTTGCAATAGCAGCTTCGCTTTCCTTTAGCAGTTGTGGCATTCTTCCCTTTAGCACCCCTGGAAGATGTTACTGCGTTATGACGACCGATTCACTTCTCATTAAGTGGGTCGACATTTAACTGTAATTAATGAGTTAAAATCAGGTTAACAAAAGGGCAGCCCTCAAGAAACTGGTGCTAATAATTGCAAGGCATGTGGAGTCAGAGAGGACCTGACTGATAATTTTTACCGCTTGTGGTTTGTTCTGATTTTAAAGCAGTTTGCTTACACCCAGGAAAGACAAGCAGAGACAATTCTGCATTTAAACCCTCTCTCATCTGCCGGACACGAGTTTTCCTGGCAGCACTGCTGGTAACGTGCCTGTGCTGCACCCGGTTGCTGCCTGCCGGCCAGGGGCATAGTCACCTGCTCGGAGCTGATCTCTCCTGCTAATGTCGTTACAGGCCAAGTGGTGAAGGCAAGGAACCATGGCGGAGGATAGGAAAGATGAAGCCAAGGCACCGCACTGGACTTCAGGTCAGCTAACAGAGGCTTCTTCACACCCACATTCACCTGAAATTAAGGAACAGGGTGGCGCAGGTGCCGGACTGGTCAGAAGCGCCAATGGATTTCCCTACCAAGAGGACGAGGAGCCAGGGCTGGGCAGCCACGAGCAGCCGGGGACGTACGCACAGACCAAAGAGAACGGGATCAATGGAGAGCTGTCAGCGGGGGACAGGGAGACCGCAGGTAACACGCCTCGATGCCCTGCCCTGAAACATGGGGCTCTGCAGAGACCGCTGGAGGATGATCTCCAAGGGAAAATGCTAGCTGGAGCCAAGCGTGCCCCGGGGCACAGGGGAACTGACATGAAGGAGCGTGTGCCTTGGAAGGGCGCTAGCTCTTCACAGCAAAGGCTGCGTCTTCATCTGGGTTTGCACAGCTTGCATCCTTACCCAGGATCCTGGGCAGTGCTCCGAGAAGACTTCAGGAAAGGCAGGATGGTGCCTTAGTGTGTCTTGGTAGGTGGGACAGGGTCACCTCTCTGGAGACGAGAGAACAGGCTGGTGTAGAGCAGCCACTCAGCTCCTCTGGACTGGGAGGGAGTAGAAAACCACTCAGCTGTTGTGCACGGATAGCTCATGTTGCTCTTGCATGCGTTTGTGTGTGCATGAAGGATGAGTTCTGCTGCTGTTGCTCAGAAGTAACAACACCTTCTTGAAACCACCAACTATTTGCAGAATAATGTGTTGCTCAATCTGACTGGGAATACCACAATTCAGCATCAGCATTTTTTCACCCTTGCCCTGACATATTTCACTGGATACTCACTGGGGCTTTGTCTATTTGTAAACTAAGTTAGGATTTTAGGATTCAGCTTTTTATTTGGGGGGGGGGGGGAAGTGTGACTGTGTCAAAATGAAATATGCAAAGCACGTTTCCTGTTTTAGAAGTAAATGCTAATTCTCTCTGTGCATAGTTCCCACCTTAAACCCCAAATGCACAGTGCAGGAGGAATTTTTCTTGTACAGACACAACTGCCCTTAATGCATCCATCCATGCATGCTAAAGAGATCTTTCTAGCAATCTTTGTTGGCTGTTGACAGCATTTGGAGATGCTATCCATAATTTCTCAGCAGCTGGAGAATTTTAAGGCTCTTGGACCCTACGGTCATTTCATAAGCAATTGTGCTGGAAATGGATCTCTCTGCTAAAAGTAAATGGGTTTAAATTTTAAGAGTCTCTTCTGGTGGATAACCAAAACTCGAAAGCCAAAGGTAAAAGAAATCCTATGTAAGCATTCAGGTGAGCACACTGTTGATGATAATTTGGGGATATGATAGCAAGGTCTTGTCTCTTTGCTGTAACCCAACTTTGTGCTACGCTTAGCCAGCAAATAAGCAGGAGCAGATGTACAGGAATCACAGAGGTAAGATGCTGCAGTTCTTAGGGCTTGGCGTGGGCCGTGGGAAGACTGAGCCTGTTTCTCTTCTTTGCCACAGATTTTTCACTCAACCTTGGACAAGTCCCACCCATACACATAGAGAAGTGGGAATAACTTTAGGGAATGAAGAGAAATTTCCTCTCCTTAGAAAGAGGAGAGAGAAATGCTCTTCTCAGGCTGTCTCAAGCTGTGCAGTTGTCAGTGTCCGAGAGAGACTTGAATGTTTGAAGAGTTTGCAGCTAGTGGGTGAGAGGAGGTGGGAACTGCTGCTGCCCATCAGTGGGCATCGTAGTAGTGTATTTTCGTGTTGCTTTTTGAGGCAAGGGGTTAAACAGCGGAACAAGTAAAAATGAGACGGTATAGTCTAGAGGAGGCAGCGGGACTGGGGACATACACTTGCCAAGAACAAGACTGCCCTAGATCAGGGTGAAGTTTGCTTCAGTCACCACGTTGTGGCCCCATTTCCTCCTCCCCTGCTTTTTTCTCACTGTCTGCTTAGATTGCAATATCTCTGGTGTGGAGATTTACTGTCGATACATACGGGTTTTGTTTGGGAGTCTTAATATAGCTTATCTCGTGGCATCTTTCTCTGTCCTTGAACACCAGAAAAGTCCCTAAAACTGCTTCCCTTCATGCATGAATTTCTAGCTCTCTGGAAGCTTGTGCACTGCACACTCACACACTGGTTAAGCCAGTATTTAATTAATGCAACATAAACCATCTTAGAATACTTAAGATATATTTTTAATCATTTTTCTCTTTTTGAAGGAGAAACCTGTTGGCATCTTACTGTGGTGATAGAAAGGTACCGGGGCGTGCGTTGCCATCTTACGCTAGTATTTACTAGCTGGATGTGCTTAATGTGTTGTGAAGCAGAAAGTTTAGAGGTGGATTTTTGGTGTTTGATCTTGAAATCAGGATTTCCATTCGCCATCAAATTCAGTCATCTTTGCTGTGTTTGCTTGAAAATTTTAACTGCAGTGGGGTGTTGTATCAGGTAGAGTTTTAAAATGCCACTCTGATACATGCAATTACCAATAATGTGAATCATTTAATCATTTGCATTAGCTTACTGACTCCAAACAGCTAAGGAGAAAATGCACAGGAAGCCAAGGTCGACTGAGATAATTAAGCCAAACTGTGGGTTTGAGTGGATTTACAGGGATTTTTCTTTTCCCTGGTGCAAGTCCAGCACCACAACCTAGGAAAACCTCTGGCTTTTCAGCATTTGTGTCGGAGTCCATAAATCCCCAGCAACTGCAACAACCAGCTCATCCACAGCGGAGCAGTAGTATAGACAGGGCATTTCCCAGGCAGCTGCCTGTTGCCCCATCCCTGCTGATGAGAGCTCAGTTACATTTTGAAGCGTTTCACATAAGGAAGCTCTCTGGCACCTGACTGACCTGGAAGCTGGGGGTTAGTCACAAAATGGGCCTCCCGTAGGGAAAGGTATTCTGCAGCAGTGCAATAGTCCCTTCGGAGCACAGCAAAGCAGCAGGGCACCCATCTGCAGGGCTCGTGCTGTAAAATCTGAGGGCTGTGTGTTAAGGGAAAGGTTAGAGTCAGGCCACCGGGACAAAGGCACCTTCTGCTAACACTGGTGCAGAGGCGAGGGGTGGTAATGGGGGAGGAAATAACAGTTCTTGCCAAAACGCATCCAATCCATCACTGCAAGTGACGTTTTTAGGTTTGCACAGTTAAAATTTGCCTTCCTGTATATATGTGTCTCTCTCTCTTGGCGTCTGTCTAAGAGTTATTGAGTCTGACCTCAATTTTGGAAGCCTCTGAATCTGGCTGTTGTGTTGCCTTTGATTGATCTGTCTCGGTATCGTGCTGGTAATGGCTGCATTATGGAGACACATCAATGCCCTCCTTTCAAATGGACCGATGGGAACGTGGGAGAGTGCATGGTGCTGTGGACAGGGCAGCCTCAGGGCCTGATCCGGTGTCCACTGAAGTCACAAGCAGATACGTGAGAGAGAATAGGCTGGGTTTTTTGGCACAGTGCGTCGGAAGCTGTTATGGATGTGATATAAGTAAGGGTGGTAAAGCAGCTATTCCTTTTTATATGTATTTGTGTATATATAATATTATGTATTTGTGTGTATATATATTTGCATTTAGACTTGGACTGCCCCTGGCAGACCAGCTCAGCCCCCCTCCGTCCTCAGCCCTGTGCCTCTGCCAGCCACAAGTCCCATGCTGCTCCCAAGGGGCTCCTGAAGACACCTTGCTTTTGGGGTGGTCTGCAGCACCCCACAGCCCGAGATCCACCGAGTTTCAGTGTGCTCTCCCTGATCCATGCCGGTTCGTGTCCTTTCTCACCTGCACACACACGCAGCATCTTTAGTGAGGATTTGGAAGCACTAAGAGGGGAGGATGAGATCTGTAGCTCTTATCAAGCCAAACATTTTCACGTCACATGAGATGTGTGCTGCAAAGGAGGCGTGATAGAGTAATCTTCAGAAACTCACTCTGAAGTGGGCTGATGTGAAAAGCTTTGGATTGGACCCCATGGTAGAGCACAGGATGTGTTTGACTTACAATGAGATACAAGAGTGTCAGCCTTTCCTTTGCTTACTGAAAAGTGGTCAACTAACTGGGAGGAAGCGTTGAGGAGCAGTACAGATGTGCTGCAGCGTTCTCTGGGAACCAGAAATTCAACACAATCCATCGTATTTGTCTTGCAAGGAACATCAAGCTGCAAAGGTTTGGTTTTTTACACTTAAAATGCATTTCTTTTTCTTTTCAGTAATATAATGACTAACCTGTCAAATTTATATAATTAGGGGTAAAAGCAGTTAGATGCATTGTGAAGCATCTTCTACAATATGTCTTTATGTACAGTGACTCAGCTGATTGAGTGCTTTCTTCATTATATGCCAAATTCAGGTCTAAAATCAGAGGGGGTTTGGCTATGGTTTTCACACAGTTATTTCATGAATTCTTTTTTTGACGGATGAAGGGAAAGCATTTCCTGAAATCCTCTTACCAGAGGCTCAGGATGTGGCTCTGTCCTGATATCAGTCAGTGTTAAGGACAGTAACGCGTCCTGCCAGAGTGACAAACAGAGCCCTTTGTTAATTGGCAGGGTACTCAAATCATGTGAGATGCAAAGAGACTGCCGGAAAACTGTAGCAGACTTCCTGACACAGCACAGTGGACCGACTGCAGGTTGAGTGCTCCTGCCTTGTTTTTCAGAGCCCTTGAATCGTAGGAAAGGTGGGTGAGAGGGAGCTGATGACAGATAAATGAGAGGCTGGGATTTTTGGTGGCTGGGGGGACCCCCCTACTGGTACGTGTTAGTCTGTCAGTGGAGCAGAACGAGGGGGGAGCTCTAGTGAAGAGGAATGAAGAAGTGGCAGCAGTGGGCTGAGGGGTGGGGGAGCAGACCCATCAGCGGGAGAACGAGGAGAGGTGAAGGGCCAAGAGCTGGTGAGATGAAAGCTGTGAGGGAGCAAAGGGAGAGCAGGAAAAGAAGGCAAAATTGAAGGTAAGGTAAGGACAATAGAAAGAGGTTCGGTTTTATCCGTTTATCCGGAGCCAACACAGCTTTTGCATGATGGCAGATACGACCCCAGAGAGGAGAGGAATCAGGCAGCAGGAACAGCACAATCTGCAGGGAACAGCTGAGGAGAAAAGTGGCAAGGGGCAATTCATGTTAGAGCCCTGAATGTAATTTATCCGAATTCAGCCATTTGTTTTAGGCTTTGTTCAGTCAGACTAAATGGGCATCTGCAACAAATCTATTCCTGTGACCAGCTACTCTTTAAGTAAGCGTATTTAAATAAGCTGCAGGGAATGTCAGCCTGAATGACTGCCTGGTCATGGCCAGTAAATACTTGAGCAGAGGTGCGGAGTCCCTTTAGGTTGGCTATGCAAAAAAGCCATGGTGAAGAGAGGGATAGTGCTGGTTTCAGCCACCTGGCAGTGTGTCAAGGAAACAGCCTGTACCCATTGTCTTTCCTAGCCTTGCCTTGTCGTAGCCACTCTTTAGGTAAAGAGAATCTTGTTCCTGGCCCTCGCCACCACTGTACTGTTAGAAAATCACCGTGATGCTTAGTTCTGCTGACTCAGGGTGCTCAGGCTACGAGGGCCAGGACCAGAGCTGTGATGGCAAGCTGTGCGGGCGCAGGGATTGTAGCTCTGTGCAAGGGGTCACGGCAGCCTCTCCAGGCTGAAACTGCACCACGTCATCACTTGGTCCCATGGTGTGTTAATGGTTTTTCCCCCCCTCTAGTTACTTCTCATTTTATCTTCTTTTCCTTTGTGTGTCTTCCTCTCTCTCTCGCCATACAAGTGATAATACGCAGATGGCACTGCCAGTAAACATACAAACAGGCCTTCTTTGTACAGAGGCTTTTTTAGTCTTTCTTTCCAACAGGACTGCTTTGTCAGAGCTTTCCTTTCATTTGGCTGTTTGTACTGGCTGTCCTGCTGCTGCCCAAGCCCTCCTGGAGTTACCAGAGCCCCTCACAAGCTCCCTGAATGCCTGTTCCTCAAAGGTGCCTCCCAGCCGTTGTATCAGATGTGCATTTCCAGCAAGCAGCATGTCTTGAGCAACATGGACAAAATGCACAGGAGGATGCAAAATCAATGACGTTCAAAGATAAATGTAATTGCTGTGTTTGTCCTGTTTCAGTTGTTTATTTCACAAAGGTGGAAGAATGCATCTTACCATGTCATTGATGGCTCCCATGGGAAAGAAGCTGTTAATTAGGCATTTTGATCTCCCTCCCTTTGCCCAGGAAATGTGACAGTAATTACTGTGCCCCATCATCTTTGCCAGTTTAGATACAGGCAAACATACCAGACTTCTGAAACTTTTCTTCTCTGTGTTAAGAGTAATACAAGTGTCATTTTCTGGGACACAATATTGGAATATTTTTAGACATGTTCAAATTATGTTGCTGAAGACGACATAGGTGGAGGCAGCAAGCTGTCTTTGGGGCACTTGTAGAAAAATGGGGTTTTTACCATTCTCTGTTAAGCTTGCTGTAGAGATCCTTCTCAGCTCTTCTATGCAGAGGACCAAGAATGAATCCACAGAAATTCCATCTTTTCCCATGTGTTCCCAACACAGCTATCTTCTCACTGACTTTAAATACTCAATAACTGCTGCAGAGAATAGTCTCTGCAGCTTTTTCTGTGGCTGGCGCTATCAGTCACTAAATCCAGTAATACATCCCATTTTGTCCAACCATAACCTCTCTGAGGGGCTGGCTCTGCCCTCCCACCTCCTGTTGGGACTTCAGAAATCAGTCAGTCTGTGACTGAAATGTATTGGGAGGAGCTGGAAGGTCTGGCACAGTTTTGGGCAGTGCAAGCAGGGAAAAATTGTTGCCTGAAAGGGAGCGGGGTGAGATAAGCCAGTGTGCAGGTGCCATTGACTCCTATGGCTGGGAGTCAGACACTTTGGGAAGTTCCGCCATCGGTCTCTCTTATCCCTAAAGCTCTTCTGATAATGTCAGTGTGTGGTTCAGGTTCACTTCTGAAAACTGTATCTCAAACCAGGTACAGTAACACTGTTAGAGTCAACTGCTCCATCATGCCACGTCAGCATTGAATCTGGCCAAGAGAAGGCATCAACCAACTATTTTCTTTGGGCTCCCTGTTGGTGTTTTCATTCACTTTGGTGTTTTCTTGTTATGGTACAAGCATCATAAGAGGGAATTGCATAAGCAGCTGTGCTTCCTTAAGGAGTAAGAGCAAAACGCCTGTGAGTGTGTTGGCCTGGCAACCAGCGCTCACTTGGTGCCGTCAGTGTTCTCAGAAAACGTAATCGATAATAACCTCGGAGATGCAACAAGGAGCAACAAGGCCGGGATATGGAGGAAATCTATTTCATAACATGTTGTTCCAACCACACCAGTAATTCAGACTGTGCGCCATGAGTGCTGTTTATCGAAGTTGCCTTTTGAAAACATCTGCAGCCATTCTTGGAGGGCTGCTGTAGCCGGGATAGCTATTGCTGCTGCAGGATGAATATCCCGTCAAATATGGAATGCATCCTGGAGTTAAATTTTTGCTGTCTTCCATTTTGTGGACAAAAATTTGCCCATTGTCTTTTCTCCTCTGCCCTTCCTCCCCAGCATCCATGATTGGCTGCCTGCCCTGGTGGGGGCTGTAAATGCAGACTTTGCTGTTTCCATGGGCAGGATTTTGACCCTCCAGCGCTAGCATGAGCTGAGCTGTGTCCAGAGGCCACATTCTAAATCATGGCCTGTTATGCTGGAGTCCTTTTCAGCATGTGGCAGGAGACAGCTTGTGCATATATGAATTACGTAAAGTAGGTAAGGCTTGTAAAAGCCAGGAGAAAGGGCACACAGGTCCCACAGGAGGGCTGCAGCACATGGGCAGGCGGCTCAGCCCTTGTGCCGGGCTACATGCTGCCCCTCTGCCAGCTCCTGCCCTCGGCTCAGCTCTGCCCCTTGCAGAAAGGTGGAGGTGGAGTGCTTCCATGGCTCTTCCCTGTCACATCTAAAGGGAAGCCATCATGCTCTCCATCCCCAGGATGGCAGCAGGAAGGGCATGCAGGAGTACTGGGCGATATTTGGCAGTGAGCAGAGGTCTTTGCGATTGCAGCTGCGAAGTGGTATCGCTGGGGACTGTGCCAGCATATAATTTTCCATTCCAGTTTTGATCCGAGGGCAGGAAGATTTGGAGGAAGGTTCATTACCAAAAAACAGAGCCTTGTTTTGCAGACACACAGCTGCTCTCGTTTCAGGCAGAGCTGAAATGCCAACCTCTTCTCCAAAGTCACCTTGAAAGGGAAGCATCAGGTTCTTAGGTGACAGCCTGGCATGTGCTGGTGGGCATTGCCCACCTCATTTCGTGGCCCCTCACCCTGTGCACAGGCAATTATCAGCTCTCAGGGTCTCACATGCTGTGGAGCACCAGAGTCTGGACCCGCGGTCATAAACTGACTCACCCCCACGCTTTGCAAATCCCTCCCTCCCCTTTCCCCATTACGGAAGCTGATGCGTGTGGCTTGGTGCGCTTCCCAGCTCTGGCTGACCACAGGTTATCCCAGCGCAAGGCACAGCTCCCCGCCGTCCCCAGGTGATGGAGGCAGGTTCTTCCAGCACGCGGGCTGGACGTCTGCCCTTCCACATGCTGCCGGGCACGGGGTTAACCTTGGGCAGAGAGGAGGTAGGTGCCATCAGATCACTTACAAAAATGAGAGTCGCACAAACTGTCTGCTGCTCCTGCGAGGAGTGCCAGGCATTGCTGATTTCTTTTTTCTGTGTTGCCATGCCAACACGTCCCTGCGCGGAGTGAGATCTCTTTTTAAGCTCTGCTGAGAGAAAGTATGTAGCCTGGGAGCTTATTTAGCATTCAGGAGTGCACTGCCTCTCTGTAACAGCTCTGAGCCACAGCCAGGCTGTCTGACAAAGGAAAGTGGGATTATTTCTTTTTTCCCTTTTCCTCTAAGCATTTGCTTCTCAAGGTTAAGAGAGACAGGGTAGGTGAGGAGACTGGGAGCACTTTGCAATGGGGACCTCGCTCTGCTGTCCTCACTGAGGCATGGCTCTCGTGGAAATGGAAAGGAAATAATACTTTGGGGCATATCTACAGTGAAAAATAAGCGTGTGAGATAATCAAACCAATAAATTAGTGCATATATATCTCTCTCTCTCTAACCCCGATGAGCTACTCTGTATTAAAATTGGAATGCTAAGGCAATCTGAGTTTTAATTTGAGCGAGGAACTCGAAGATTAGAAGAAAGCCAGGGATAAAACCCCTCTCTTTGTCTTCTCTGCTGTTTTAGTCTGTGAGGTTACAATATACAGAAAGAAATCATCTATTTGCATGCTATATTCATATCCTGAGTGTAAGGACAGCAAATCCTAACATGTACTGATGTTTGGTTTGGGTTTTTCTATTTCATGGAGTCGCTACTGGTAGATTAACTGCTCACTTTAAATCCTTATCATTAATACAGGTTTGCTTGCCTTTGCCAGCTGAAGGGATGGAAAGCAGCATCAAGCGGCTGGCATTAGCTGGCAGATGAGCACTGATGATCCAGTGTCTGTCTGTACCACCATCTGGAAAATCAAAGGCAGGACTCAAAGAGAGAGGGCTACGTGCTGGTTTTGACAGTGTCATTTTGACTTGGGAGGTGCTGAACAAAACATTTACGTTTTCCTGTGCTGTTTCGCAGACCGACTGCAGAGAAAGTCAGTGGTGCTTGGAAAACCCATTCTGAGGTGATGGTTTAGAAATGCAGTCTTAGTTGGGTTTTGGGGAGGGGGGGGTTGTTATTACTGAGGCACTCCTCAAGACATACAAAAAGTGCAGGAACCTCAGCGCACCCCAGATGTGTACGCTAGATCATGTGAGTGAGCCATTCTCCTATGTGTGGAAAATACCTGGTCAAAACTTGAATACTTTAATTGCATGCAGTATATGGAAAAATAACTGAGAGATACCATTATCTCCAAGGCAGGAAAACCTGTTAGCTGCTTCCCAGAGAGTCATTTTCACTCAGGACTGAGTAGATTGAATACTTCATGGAAATCAGTTTCACTTGGAGGCACTTTATACTTTGGGAGGGGAAAATAAACCCAAGGTTTTCCACTTTTTTGTTCCTATTTCTTTCCTTGAGACTAATTCATAGTGATATATGATCAGTTTGGTACAGCAACCCATATAGCCTATGGCAGTTATGATAAAACTAATTTACAGTCTGGTCCTCCGTCCATGCAGCCCGTGCATCTGGCGAGATGTACAGTAATAAAGAAGAGCAGAAGTATCAGCTGCCAGTGCTGCGTAGATGTGGCAGTCTTGCTGACGTACCCAAACTGTTTTCATCCATAGTCTTGCACCACATATTAGAGAAGAAAAAGGCTTCAGCTGTGACTATTACTTTTTACCCCAAAGCCAGGTCATGTGCCAAATCCAGGGTAACGCAGCCTGCGCAGGGCGTTGGTGAGCTGCAAAGGGAGCTAATCCTTAGCTGGTCCTGTCATGAGTTGCTTTCTCTTTCCTTTCACTGTCATCCTTTCTCTCTATTTAAGACTATATTGTCATTCTAAACAATTGCTCTGTCAGCTTTTCCTTCTTTTCTTCTCTTTTCTCACGTTGCCTCTGGCTTTTTTTTTTTCTTGTTCTCTCTGTGTACTCCCAGCTTTATCCCAGCCATCCAGTGTAGCTCCTCTGTGACCTTGAATTTCCACAGCCACTTCTCATTTTCTGTACACTTGAGAGCCTTTGGATGCAGACCCCTCCCTGTGGCTGCTGTGACCCAAACCCTGGTCTCAGCTCTCCCCACAGCACCCAGATGTCCCCATCACTGTGGCTGCAAAAGCTTGCAGGTGTGTAAGTGCCCAGAGAAGACAGGTGTGTCAGAAAAAGTGTAAGAGGTAGTTCAGAAGGTGCACTGAGGGCTTTTATGTTTATCTCTTGCACCTTTCTTCTGCAAGAGTAGGTGTGTGTTTCTCTTTCCTAATCACTTTGCACACTTAGAGGTATGAGCCAGTAGTCTCCAAGGGTGGGCAGGCAGTGGACGCGAACAGGCTGTGTGAGCAGCCAGGTATGAGTTTCGGTCAGAGACGGTGACCCAGCGGAGACAAGGCTCCCTTCCACTGGGGCAGTGCCACAAGAGGAGGGGAGAGATGGCAGAACTGCTGAGCAGGGCTGAGAACTGCTCTGAAAACCCATCCACGTCATGACCTCTGCAGGACTGGGTTAATTTGTATGTGACGTGGGACCTGTCCCACTCTGCCTGTGTGTGGGAATGCTCACACGTTTGTAAGTACGCAACACCGTTCCTCATGGTCAGCAGAAGGCAGACGTCTGTCTTGGAAGAGGCACAGGGCTAGGCTGGGAAGCAGAGCTGGGAAGAGATCAGCCATGCAGCTGCTGCTGCATTGCAGAGCTAGCTGGTTAAGCAGGATTGGACTGGCAGCGTGAGCCCAAGGGTGAGCAGGGCATGGTATTGCTGCGTTTTATGTGTCGCCATATCCCCTGATGGGATGAACAAAAATTCTGTTGCATTGACAGAATGATCTTCAGTCCTTCTGACCAGGCACAACTAGAAATCCCACATGATGCATGCACAGGTTAATGTTAATTTTAAACTTAAATTCAGCAGTTTGTGTAGCATACTTTGAATTCTTTTTACGGTGCTTCCTGTGATCTTTTTACAGAAGTGTTTAAAATCAGCTCAAAAGGAGCTAAAAATGAACTTTAAGGGACATGTCACCTCCTGCTGTAGGTGGCTGAAGCTCCACTGACTTCTATGGGCTATTCTCCCATTTATATTAAAAGTGAATTAGTTCTTAAAAGCCTATTTGTTTAAAATCTTAACTTGTACTGAAATTCAAAACAAATATTGATTTTTAGAGTGAGTTACGTGTTACGTGTATTTACTGACACTCAAAGGATTAAATATCCGTTTCTTTGTTTTGAAGTGGTTTCTACCGCATGAGTCCTAAGGAGTTCATGTTTAATGAAAGATAGCTATAGCTGCTTTGTATGTGCAAGTGATGCTTTTAGCTGACAGCAAGTCCTGGGAAAGGCAGTGGGACCTGCCTGTGTTGCCCTGGCTGAGGGTCTGGTGGTGTTTGCTTCAATATTGCATGTTAGCTTTAAATTGTGTTGCCAATGCATCAGACAAAACGGACCTGATTAGCTTTTCCCACCTCTGACTTGGCTGGGGAAATGCTGACAGTAGTAAATATTTTGTTCCAGGCAGTAGACTTAAGAAGATAGGACTCAGGGGATGCACACGGAGCAAGAATTTGCAGTAATGAGGGCTCATTTTAAAAGCATTGCTTTATTGTACTGACATTGGTATGACTCCTTTTTAACAGACTGTGATATTTCAAGGGGGTGAGGGGTGTGTGGGGACGGATCCCTTGGTGTTCTGTTTTACAACTGCTAGACAGCAGGGTAGAGGCACAGGGCTGTTGGGGAGCGGAGGAGGAGGCTCACTGGAGCTTTCTGAATTGCTCCTAACTCCTAGCATGAATTCACTTTGGATTTTGCTACTTGGAGATTTGGACTATCTGTCCAATTCTCTCGCTGTAGAAGGTGATCAGGAAAATGCAGTCAGGCAGTGGAGGTGAAGTACACACAGAAGGTGTGGGAGTGTTCCAAGGACAGGCAGCCCGAGCTCTGGGTTGCTGCTGCCCCTGATGCTGTGGAGCAGCCAGGGGTGCACAGCCAAACTGCCCTGCAGCCTCCTGTTCATCTGTACCAGAGCATGACCGGTCCAGCACAGCTCAGCTCTAGCCAGGACACTGATTTTGCACCAGATTTACTCTGTTGTAAAGCAGATATGTTAAGGAGCTGGATGATGGCAAGTCAGATTTACAATCTTGAGTTTAAGGAGAAGGCAGGAGGGGCTGTTGAGTACCTGAAGTACCCCAAAATATAGAGGCATTAGCTGTTTGCTGTGGGGCGCACCAGGGCCTGAAGCTGCTGTGCTGGGTATCCAGCTGTAGCTCCTCTGTACATGCTGTTTTCACATAGTCACTGCAATACGTCTTTCCCCAAAGGTAGTCTGAGTGTTTATACCTTTGAGTTTCAAAGCATTTGAACAATCAAAGCTCTTTCTTTCCCAAAATACAAGCCTTTTCTGACCTGTTCAGTTGGTTAGCTGGTAAATCCTGGTGACTGAATTAATCTGTCACTATCCTCGTCGATGCTATGATAGCTTAAAGTCAATGAGTTTATTAGGGAAATGATACTTGTCAGTTGTGTTGTGGTTTCATTTAATTTAAAAGCTGATGTTCCCATTATTTGCCTTCATACCTCCTGCCAATTACTGTTGATATTGCCAACATCTAGATCAAGGACGTACTTACAGCAAAATATTTACATTCACAAAAGCCATTTGAGAGCAAATATTTGAATTCTGTAAAGCTATGTTACTGCTTTTTTCTTCAATTGCAAGCACTAATCTGTTGGCATTATTTGGGTTTTATATAATTTACTCATACTGCTTTGATTGCTGCTGTGCATTTCTCTTTTAATCCAAGTGTAAAAGGCAGTACCTAGAGTTGTCACGATTCCAGTGATAGAAGTCCAAGATGTGTCTTTGTTTTTTTCCATCAGAAATATCAGTGGGTGAAGCCCAGGTCATCTTTTCCCCGGTGTTTCAGCAGTCTTGACTCAAACAAGAGCCCACCATCTTCCAGTAGAGCTGGGTGTGAATTCAGGACCTGTCCTTAGGGGACTGGCTAATGCCTCTAAACAAATCGAATAGCTATTTGGTTTATAGTTCTGCTGCACCTGGAATTACAGTACCCGGGGTGGGGGGGGGGGAATCCATAGGTCCTGTTTGCTTTTCAAATTGTTAAAGATAGCAAATAGCCGCTTTGTATCTTTCCTTTCTGCAGGAATATCTTTGGGGTATTTTGCCTCACTAAGCAGCGCAGGTTGCTCTGTGCTTTTGTTGTTGACTTGATTCCACTGTGCCAACAATTAGTGCTGGTTGCCTTGGAAACTGCTCTGCACCCCACTGAGGATTTTGACAGGGACATTTTGACTGAAATTGCTTTGTTTTCCCTATTTTGCAAGCACACATGTAGCTAAGCCTTTTGCTGTTCTCTGCCTGTGTTTCTTCCCTAAAATGCAGCAAAATTAATGAAACATATTATTTTATCCTTTCCATCTGTTTGCATCTTTCTTTATCCCTGTTTTAGCCTCAGTGCTCCAGGAGTGTTAATCACCCTTTGCTTTAGCCGAGCTCACTGTTAATTTTCTTGGTAGGCGTCTGAGGGGTGACATTGTGAATGCATGTGAAGTTTTGACACAATTTTCAGTCTCCTCCTCTCTGTACCTCCTTCCTATCATCGCTTTCCTTTGGTTTTCTCCTGGAGCATTTGTTGTGCCATGCAGTTCCAGCACGTTAAACTTTGTTTATGCCTTAAACAAGTTCTGCTTTGCAGAGACCAGATGGCATCTTGCATGGCTACGGCAAATCCACTGCCAGTGGTATCGGCTGGAAAGAGAGGGGAGTGATGCTGCTCCAGTCTGGGAAGAGTGTCCCTGAGAAATTGTGGGGACACGAATTGCTTTTTCAGGAGGAGCTCTCCCTGTCTGTGTGAAATGGGTGCTCAGGTGGGAAGAAGTGATAGGTGGGCTGAGCAAACTGCTGAACAGCAGTAATGAAACACAGGCGGCTGCAGTTGGGGAAGGAGAAGAGCTGGGGAGACAAACTCTGGTCTGACTGGGGCAACTCTGGCCTGAGAAATCACAGACGTTGTTATGTGAGCTGACGAGCCAGCCCTTCCCCAGGGAGAGCCGTACCAGCCCCGGCTCCTCTGCCAGCAGGATCCCTGCGGCAGCGCCGGGGCACATCTCTGTGAGGCAGGAAGATGCTGTAAGCCCTGCCCATAGGAAGTTTCTGCTGTCAAAAACAATCCTCAGAATAATAATGCAGTGTTGCATCGAGGGGTAAGAGGGAAAGAGAAGAAGATAAAAGGTACTGCTGGATGAAGGCTGTTGGAGGCAAATACCTGAGCCTGAGCAGTTTCAGCTAGGAAGTGGTGTTCATAGCAAACACAGCTCCTCAACGGATTGAGCCTGAGGTTATGGTAGGTTGGAAGAGAAAGAGAAAAAGTGCCTGAGGCTGAAGAAAAACCATGAAAAAGGGCACAAAGGGAGCAGACACCACATGCCGCTGCAGAGATGTGTCACAGATCTAATTTTTTCTCTTGCCTTTATAGTTGCCAATTATTTCTAACAATTTTCTGGAAATATTTGGTGAAAGCTCAGACATCTTTTTTTAAAGACTCTTGCCATCATCTCTACATCTGTCTCTGGGGCTGGTAAACCTGTCTGCTAAAAAACTTAATGGACTGGAAAGGTTTCCTAGGAAATCGAAGTACTGTAGGTAATGGATTTAGGTGCCAGTGGAGACATCTGCAGTCCATTGACAACTGCAGCAGCATCAATAAGAAATGAAGGAGGGCTTTGGCACAACACCTTGACCTTCCACAGGGTCTGATCCCAGATATTTGGCTCAGCTGTAGCCATGCTCTGGCATGTAACCTTGCTTAATGGCTCCTGGGTGAGTATCCATCAGTGAAGGGGTCTGTCTCAGGTGTCCAGATGACACCTACTGCTGTTTAAATGTTGATGCCAGAGCAAGCTGGGGTGGGGATTGGGCAGCTGTTGTGCCCTTGGGTATGCTTATGAGCAGGGCAGCAGCTTTTGGAGGCAGGAGGCCACCTAAATCCAGCAAAGACAGACTGTGGCTCCCCATACCATCAGCAGCTGGTTCAGCATCTCCTGTTTGTGCCCCTGAGTTATGTGTGGGGCATGGAGACTCCAGATGTCCCGATTTGGCATGCTGGAGACTGGGGTTTGTCATACTTTGTAGAAGAATTGGGCTGGCTTCCGAGACCGGGAGCAGTGAGTACTTACTGGTTTGAGTTTTAATTTTGGTTTAAATTAGTGTAGTGCCCAATTCAGACGGCTGCCCTCTCAGCAGGACAGTCCTGTTCCTGCCAGAGAGCAGCCATGGCACTAGTAGCAACTGGGCAGACTTGACGTGACGGCCCCATTGGAGCTTGGTCTGAAGTGACAACCTTTAAGGGAGCAGTAGAATCCTCATCCTTCTGTGTTAGCTCCTGGCCTCTTGGCTCAGCCTGCTTGTTGTCAGGGGGCTTTTGTAAGCTCGTGCTGAGGATCTTTCACAGTGTCTCCTCTCCATTATGGGACATCACATTCAAGGACCGCCTGTATTTTTGGGTACTGCATTCCCTGAAATCGGACTGGGAGACTCAGTCTGTGTCCTGTATCATGAGCAGCTGACATCTTGGTAAAAAGGAACAGCATTTTACTCTCCACAAAATGCAAAGGAAAGCCACGTTGCCGTTCTTCATTGTGCTGGAGTCTCATGTGAAGCTAAGATTGCTGTTGCCTTTAAGAAACATATATTTGGTGTTACTTGTCGTTTCTTAGTGCCATTTTTGTGGCACAAAGTAGAGTCAGAGAATGTCCGTGTGCTTAAAGAGAGGGAAAATAAATCTCTACAAGCAAAACTATCTCTAATGAACCCAGAGCTTTTAGGCTGTGAAGAATTTGCCTGGCATCCAGGCTGGTTAACTCTCCTTTTTCTTCTTCTTTATCATTAGGCTTCCTTGAACTTTAACTGAACCATAAGGAAACTATGAAGAGTCTCAATAGCTGCCCTGTGAGGATTTGACTTACCCATTGGATCTGCTATTTATAGTGTCCATTAGTACAAAAATGTCTGTCCTTTCGCAGCAGTCATGTATAGCAAAAGCACTGCTCTTCTGGCGAACTGTCTGTGCCTCCTGTGTCACCCAAAATATCCATCAACAGAGTGTTCAGAAGTGAGTCTTTCTTGATTAAAAAAGCCCAACCAAACAAAAACCCAAATCCAAAACCCAGAGGCCATTTGTATTTTTATTTACTCATTTTGCATAGCTTGAAATTGAAATTTCCAACTTTTGGGAGGCCACCTTTCACCCCTAGGCATATCTCTCTGTGGAAGATAATCTTTGTCCCAAGCAGATTAAATCAGGAAGAGAGCCAAGAAGGCAGGAACTGTCTTCCAGCCTTGGAGAGCCCATTTGCATGCCAGAACCAGGTGCAAGCAAGTATAAATTCTGTAATAAAGGAGGCTATTTTGAATAGGGATTTGTGTTACCTTGCTGGGAGGAGGCTTGCAGTAGCTTGAGTGATGGAGAGCAGGTGACCGAGTGGGTTTCCTTTGGATATGCTCCAGGGTACTAAATGTGGTATACATTTGCATATTCTATATCTGAAAAATTAATTGGAGCTTTTTCTTAAAATTTCATGTGGAGAATATTTCCCGTTCTGAAAGAGCAGAATCTGAACAGGGATATAGCGAGTATCAAAGGACACTTTATGGAAGAGCAGTTTGTTTCCTACCCGCGCGTCCCACCCATGCAAGGTGCTGCAGCACGAAGAGGATGGGCCAAGGCACAGGTTTGTCTCCCAGTTTTCTCCGGCGTCACTTATGCTTTGCAGCCTGCATGTGCCTCACAACACAGGGAGTGGTCAGGACCTGTAATGATTCCGAGGGACTGTTTGTGTCCAGTCCACTGCTCTGCAACGGCAACACCACGTGACAGTCTGGGAGGTACCTCTGCCATGTTTCTCACAAGAGGAAGGAACCAAGAGGTGCTGAGAAGCACCCCCAGCATCCAACAGGCGTGGAAGCAGGAGAAATTTGAAAAAACCCAAAATGAGGTGCAGGGAAGGCAGCTGGGAAGACTGATGGGCTTTAAATCAATATCCCCATTCTTTGGTCCATAGGACTAGCCTCATGCATGACTTGATTTATGGGGTTATGGTGCTCGATTCGATCTGCTTAACAACCAAGTGTAGTTTCGTCTCATTCTAGGGGCGTGTTGTTGAATAGAGGGACAGAGAACTAGAGCTGCCATACGCAGTGTCCTGCTAATACAGGCATCTATATCATAAGTAGTCCATTTTGTAAATGTATCAAGCTCCGTCTCAAAACCAGTTGAGTTGTTTCCTGCTATGTGGAAGACTGCCAGAACTTCAGTCTTCAGATTTCTAGTCTGAATTTATCCTTGGCAAGTTTATACTCATGTATTCTTGGGCTAACAGTTTTTTAAATCAGCTTATTTTTGTCATTGCTTGGTGGTAGTTCTGACATACTCATCCATCCACTCTTGCTATTGGCTGCAGCCAATAAAACTACTGCAGTCACCGCCCTCCTGGCGACCAGTCAGGAGGGAAGTGAATTGTAAGATATAAATACCAACAATTATAAATGTTCTTTGCCAGTGGGTGGGATTTTTTAATCTCTCATTACATAGTTTCTGCAAAAGAGAGATTAACGTAGCGCTTTGGTTTTAGACAGACATGACTGTGAAAGTAACTCACATCTGTGCCTTTTGGGAGGAAGAAATCAGCTTTTCTAAAGGACAAATGAAGAGGAATAACTTTACATTAAAAGTACAAAGGAATTCCATAAGAGTACTAACAGTGAGAAGAAATCATCATTATTAATCTAATGGACAGCATCCCTTGTTAGGGTGGTCGCTGTAAAGTTACATGTAGGGCATTGATTTAAAAATACTTCTCCTTCCCAGGCAGTCCTTGCCTGAAGGACACGGTAATGGGCGAGCAGAGAGCTTTTATTCCTGCCCTTGGGATGGTGATTAATGGGGGCTCTGCCAATGTCTCCTGGCAGGAGCAGGGTGTATTGCCGTCTGCTGTAACAAACCTCTGTCTACATGCGAGGGGTGGAGCAGCACTGATATTCTTGCTCTGTTCTCAGGTGCGTGCCCAGCTGTGGAGCTGGTGGGCCCACGGCCGTGCAGCTTGTTGCCTCCCTAGGGCTTGGCTCCATGTCGGGTCCCCAGGCCCTGCATCTGAAACAACTCTCAGCCAGCACTCAGAAGTAGCTGGAGAGTGAACGGGTTTATTTCCACTGAGCTTGGCTATGAGAGGAAGGAATATGTTGATTAATGAGTAAGGGAGAGTGGGCTAATACACAGCTGAGAAAACAGAACCTTTCTCTCCAAATTCCTTTGTAGATGGTTCTGCTGGACCAACCCTTAAGGCCTTGGTTTGCTCGATCAAAGGTGCCTGAAGTGCCCTTAGGGCAGGAAGCCTCTCTGGTTACTTCCACATGCAGTTGTGTGCCTGATGGCATTTCACTGCACCTTCGAGTGGGTCTAGAGCCAAGATGAGATATAATTTCTCAGTTTTGGAAGTACTTACTCCGTGTGGTCCCACTGCCATCCTCTGATCACCAGAGCACCCGGTTCCTCAGCCCCTCTCCGACATTGAGATGGTGGGGAAGAGCGAAGCACGGGTCCCAGGACGCTCAGCTGTCAAGCATGCTGTGCCTCAGCCAGCTCCGCACGTGTCCCCCTTCCCTGTGCCAAACACGGCGAGAGCGAGCGGCCGGGAGCTGAGCCTGTGTCTGAGATCAGGGCCTGACAGCTCATCCCACCAAACAAATGTCATCCTCTGCCATCCCTCTGCACGGTATTCAGATCTACTGTTTAAATAAAGCTTTGTGTTGCAGTCTTAAAAGGGGTGAGGAGGCCAAAGTATACGTTTTAGTCATACGGAAATGGTATTTGGCCCTTCTGTTTCAAGTCTCTCATATGCATATCCTTAGATGTCTGTCTGGGAAATGCCTTTGATGCATACTAACTGTGTGCTGATGAGGAGGAATTATCATCCAAAGTAGATGTAAGAATGCAGCTAACTCCATATATTAAATGTCAAGAAATCCCATTACTCAGCTGGCCATTCTACCCGTTTGCAAAACAGTACCTGCAAAAAAAATTTCTAGACATTTAATAAATGATTATCTTAAAATTTTGCAGTTGCTGTGCATTGTCCCTAACAGAACTAAGAGCGAGCAGTTAATAATGATGCTTTGTGCATCTTACTGTAAAGGCTTGGGGCCCTTTTTTTTCTAAATACTCAGCATTTTCCACTGAGATCTTTGGAATATCTGGTCCTTCTATTTTATTTTTAATGATTTGGTTGTATTTCAGAAAAAAAGATTACCTTCTAAAAATGGATTGTCAGCCTCCATTTTTTATTAAGCTAATCTTCATAATTTTAAAACATCGTTCTCATTAGTATACTTTTCTTTGTTTTTTCTAACTTTGCTGCTGCCACAGAAGAAGTGTCTGCAAGGATAGTAGAAGTAGTAACAGCTGAAGCTGTAGCAGTCCTGAAAGGCGAACAGGAAAAAGAAGCCCAGCACAAAGATCAGCCTGGACCACTACCTTTAGGTAAAACGAGATGAAGAGTGTTCAAAGTATCCTTGTGTCTGCAAATGTTTTGTGTGCGTATATTACAAAAAAGTTACAGCTGTGTGTATAAAAGGTAAGTATACAGCCACTGGTACCTACGGTGCTTCCTCCCCACCAGAACACTTTCACAGTAGATGGAAACACGTACACCAAAGGCCAGAGAAAGGCCGTACTCTGTCCTGAGGTAAGGCAAGTCTTGCAAGCCTGCCCCGGGATAAGTTCTGCTGAGCACTTGTACATTGTGATCAAATCAAAATCATGCCTTGTGGTATCTTCCCCTACAGGCACTCTGCTTTTTTCGGTACAGTGGCTGGACCCTGCTTTGGAATGAATTAAAGTCAATGAGTAATTTAGAATATTTGTTGGAAATTTGATTCCCAAGGTCTTTTGCTTCGTTGAACTTATTTTGAACTGTAGCAGGGAGATGTGCTGCTTGGTAATTCCCTTCTTTAGAGAGGCTCAATTTTACCTGAAAGACCCCAGTTCTGCAAAACACTTCATACATATTTAAGCACAGATTGTTTCCCTGGGGCCTGGGTGAGGCGAAATGGATATTCAGTTCCATCTAGTTAGATAAGACATTTTAAAAATACTGCGAGAGGTATGTCTTCAGTGAGCAACGGTTGGCGTTACAGTTCCTGTAGTCAGCGAGCGTTCAATAGGTGCAGGTAAAATTACATTGTGCTGAAGATATAAATACCCTGTTCGTGGACAGCACATCTTAATGACAAGTCACATAAGGGTCTCTTCCAAACCACATGGAAATCAATAGGAGGAGGCTTGGCAAAATCTGCTGGGGCTTTGAAATTGGCCCTTCTATGCTCAGGAAAAAGCCCTGAATCAGAAACTGAGATCTGCCTGTTGAGAGGTGCAATTTATAAGAAAGATCAGTTAAAACAGATTTCTTAGGGTTTTGTTTTGGTTTTGTGGAGGGTTTTTTGTTTTGTTTTGTTTTAAAATTGTTTAAGCCCTGGTAGTGGATCTGTCCTTAAAGAAAAAATTTCTCAAAGTGATTGGTATGAAATCAGATGCAGAGGTTATGCTGAGTTCATTTAACAAGCAGTTTGTTTAGGATTTCATCATACTTGAATTGAAATAATTGAAAAACCATCATCTGTTTTCAGCATCTAGTTTTGTGACTGGGAATTAATCTAAAACCTAGTCTAAGTGCATCTAAGATTCACTGCGCCTTGCTCAGCTGAATCACTGATATGTCATGGCTGACATAAGTTACCTATGCTGATGTCTTTTGCATTTAGACAAGCAATGTTCGCATGTATTCTGTGATCAACCTTGAACTCAGTAGCAGGAAAAAAAAAAGCATGCAGAATGTTTTTTGTTCATGTATTCAAGGTAAATTGAAGAGATTGGATGCCAGTTTCTGATAGTCAGTGTGAATTTATAAAATCTCTCATGCTCAGATGCTTTATTGTTGTTGCCTTGGGTGACTGAAGGTTTTCTAAGTGGCAGTACTGGTTAAAAGATAATTTCGTACTTGATTTTTGTATTGTACTCTATGACCAGAATTTTGAAAATAATTCATACCACCTAAAAAAGAAATCCTTTTATTATAACTTTAAAAATCTGTGTATTCTGAAAGGGTCTATCTGAAAACCCACTAGGCACAATTCCCATTGAATAATTCTCTCAGCTGGGCAGAACAGGCTGACTGCAGCTTGTGTCAAGCGTCGGTCTCCTGGGAATTAATTGCTGTATCTCATTTTCACTGTTTGATTTCTAGCAGTCGAAGAGTCAGCCAACCTGCCTCCTTCCCCGCCTCCGTCGCCAGCTTCCGAGCAGACTGGAGCTCTGGAGGAAGGTAAGGGTCTCCCGGACGTTGCAGTGCTCAGCTGTCAGCAGAGGGATGAGACTTGAATCTAAAAGATGGGGGAATCAGAAAATGGAGATACTCTCTGCAGCTTCATGTGAAAAGATAAGGCATTCCCCAGCAGAAACTCCCCATCTGCAAACAGACTGCAGTGCGTGGATGAGGTAGACACATATGCACAGAGGTAACTGACAGGATATGTTAAGTACATCCATATTAAAGAAAAAAAGATGGTGATACTTACCTTTTTATCTGTTATATGCAATATGACCCAAAATGTCTGCTGTCCCAATGTGGTCATCAAAACTGTGATTCAGTATGGGTCATCTTTATTTTCTTTGGATTTGTTTGGCTGCTTTTTTTAATTATCATTAGCTTTGTTTTTGGAATCTTAAATACATGAAAGCAAGGAGATTCAGAGTTGGATCATTTCTTTGGTCTTTGACCTGTAATTCATGCTGCAATGCCTACGTGTATTGGGGATTCTGTACACGGAGCGTAGGAGGCAAATTCTAGTCTCACAAAGCAAATTTCTACTCTGTCCTGCACAATGAATGTTCAATTTCAGGAGCCTATGATCACTGAATTTTCCTCCTGCTAAAATCCACTCCAGCAAAGAACTTAAGCATTGGCTTAATTTTAAGCAGAGGCCTAAATCCCAATGAAGTCGCAATGGTAAGCATGTGTCAGTGCTTTGTTCAACGGAAGATGACTGCTGTATCGAGGCCATCAGTACAGGGAGGCAGCAATATCTTAAAACTGACCCACACCACGTGGATACGAGGGAAGGATTTGGGTTCAGAATCTCTAGGGGACTGTCAGTTTAACTCTGCCATGTCAAGAGCGTTTTTATGTGTCCATTTATTTCCTTCTTGGATTTTCTTTTAGCGTTTTTTCTTTCTTTTTGTTAAATAAGTGCATGAAAATAATTTCTTATCTGCTGAACAAACTTTGTTGGTATTTTAACACAGAGCCTCTACTAATTTTGCAAGCGGACGGTTTCTATTTCATGTGCTAACATAGCCTGACTCTCAGTTTATCAGGACATTGCAATAAGGCATGTTCCATCCTGCGGTCATTTTTGAGATAATGCAATTACAGGCTGTGTTAACAACAACATGTGTCAGTCCACTGTACTGGAAATACCTGCTGGATGCAGTTAGTAACCAGTAGAAAAAAAATTTGATTAATTGATTCTTGATCTTTTTAAAAAACATTTGCACATTGTTTGATTAAAAAAATAATACAATGAGTTCCTGGACTCATCACCCAGAGGTAATTGCAATCAAAACTAACTGAAAAGGAAGTCAGTAGGGCATTAGCAAAGTCTTTTAGAATTGTTACCAGGGTTTTACCACTATTTTTTAATATGTAGTTCACTTGACTAGTTCAGCATATGCTTTTTGGTTGGGGGGGGGGTTCACATCACAATAAAGGGCTGCTGCTTCTCCTTCAGGCCAGTGTCGAGGTTCTTACATCATACATCCTTAGTTGAGGATTAGCTTTGCCTACTGTTTCTATGAGCAGTATTATTTACATGTATTTTAGGATTTTATAAAGCACTCTTATTGATTAATTGACAGAAGGTTGTAGATTGCCCCCCAAGCAAATGGAAACCCTTTTGCTAGTTGTATTAACACAAGAAGGTGGCAAAACACTATACGACTCGAGGTTATTATGAACTACCGGACTGTGCTGTTCCCAGCTGTGCCCATGACTCAGCAAGTCACTTAACATCCTTGTTTTTCTCTTTCCTTGCATGTAGAATTGAGTTAATGTAATAGCACTTACTTACCTACCCCGCAGGGGTGGTTGCAAGGACTGAAAGGTCAGTGTTTGGGAGACGTTTTGATGATTTACGCAATGCCACAGTTTTCTAAAACATTCAAATCATTTCCTTTAATGTTAGTCAAAAGAGATTTTTCCATGACAAGATTTTGATTCAGCTCTTCATTTTTCAGAGCAGATGGCCTGTATAAATCCTAAAAATGTAGGTTTGTAAGAGAACTATGGACAGAAATGACATGCCGAGTCATTAATGCACTCTGCTGGAAGCTTCTTGTTTATGTCCAGGTCTGAAACTGGAACTCACAGTAGAGTTTGTTGATGAACAGAAGGAACTTTTTAAAAACAAAATTCACCAGAAGTATATTATGTTGTGTTTTCCCAAAATATCAGTGTTGTCAATTCAGTGTAGTTAATGGTAGTAAAAATCTTGTGCTCCACTCTGAGTTGGAAGATGTGGTCCTTACTTTCTGTGGGTAAGTGGAGCTTTTGCTGACTTGAGTGAGCCAGACCTGTCACTTTTATTCGGGCATAGCTCTCATTCAGAGAGTTTGCCTCAGTAGGGTTTGACCCAATTTTACTGTACTTGTTTAAACCTTCAGTTCCCTATACCATCTGGCTATCCATCCTCATGCACCTTTACATTGTCTGTCTGTCTCTTTCTGCTCAGTAGAATACAATTTATGAATTTAACCCAGTTCTGCAGTTGTTGAATAAAAAAGGCGAGCACTTGGGGTGTGTATCTACCTCAGGCCTCCTTTTTTTCCCCCCCTACTCTTTTTCCTAATGCCCTTGTCAGTGTGCGTTGCATTGCTCTGAATCCAAGAGAGACTTCCTTCAGTCATAGTAGGAAGGAAATCACTGTTGTAGACATGACAAAGGTGGATGTGGCCAGCCATGCAGCAAACACAAATTAAAAAAAAAAAAAAAAAGACGGAGAGGTTTGTGGGTCATGTGTATTTCATGAGAGAAAGGAGTCAGTGCATGTAGGTTTCTTTCATTTGGCTGCAGAAAAACGTTCAAATGAGCCTGTCCCTTTTTACTGCTGCAGAAGGTAAGATAACTAATTTGCCTTATTGAAATTATTTCATGTATTTCAACTATAAATAACATAATTTTGCTCAGGAAATGAATTTTTCCCTAACACCATCTAATCATTTTATCAGTTGTATCTGTTCACGCAGGGCTGATGTGATATTCTGTTGCCAACTTGGCATTTCTTTTGTGCTCTGCACCTTTTGACAATGGTCAATAACGTCTTCAAGTAAAAAAATTTTCTAAATGTTACAAGATAGAAGGATGCCTTTGATGGACTGTCTTCCATTTTGAAATAAGCATTTTAGATTAGGCTTTGTATACCAAATAAGAATCTTTTGCAAACTGAAAGGAACCAAGTGTCCTATAAAAGTGGATCTATTTACAGTGAAAATTACTTCTTGAAAGGCATTTTCAAAAGATACCTGGAAGCTAAGGCAGAAGTAGCCTATGTGAGAAGTGATTTTAATCTTGGACTTCAGAATACATTGGGGATTTTTTCCCATGCTTTGAGATGAAAAAGAACTATTGGAAGGGACTAAAATAAGAAAGAAAGGATTTTTCTTGTTGCCAAAATAAAAGCATATCCTCTTTTAAAGACATCATTATCCTGTTAATGAAATTATCCGCAGTAATTTTGAAAATATCTTTATTAAAACCAATAAATAAACAATGCAAATCTGTAATAGCCACAGACAGTACTAGACTTTGCACTCCTAATGGTTTTGGACCATCATCACAATAATCTGTATTAAGCATTTTTGCTGTTGTCAGTTCCTGTAGTTTTAAGGAG
Organism: Grus americana; assembly: GCF_028858705.1. Taxonomy (NCBI): domain Eukaryota; kingdom Metazoa; phylum Chordata; class Aves; order Gruiformes; family Gruidae; genus Grus; species Grus americana. Next base: position 37,407,525 of record NC_072857.1, read on the forward strand.
CAGAGGCAAGGCTCATATTTGCTTGCCTACAATCCCTTCAGAGCCTATAAAGAAGGAATTTTCAGCTTCGTTTGCATCAGTATAGAGAAGGCCTGGGGTTTCATCCTCACTCTTGTTGATGCATTTTACTTCTGAAGGGACCCAGATAAATACGACCCACGGCTGGAAGGAGAACCTCCCCTTTTGCACATCCTCCTTCTCCACGTTCTGCTTCTGACTGTATCAACCTTCCATTCTTTTCTTGACAATGTCCCAGTTCCATCAGAAGAGGTGGCAAATGCATCAAGCCTTTCCGCTCTTATCCACAGTAATACATGGACTAGTGTGAGGGCACCCTGCAAAGAAGCAGGAGTTGTAGTTTTGAATCTCCTCAGGGTTAGGAGGGAGTTGATTCCTGCTCTCTTGCATCCTGAGACGTGTCCTCACCCCCTGTGACTAGCCTTTTGCAAACTGTGAGCCCCCTCAAAGCTGTCACTGAATTTTGTAGAAGCTTCTGTGGAGAAGAAATCCATGGGTTCTGCACTGCAAGTGGATCAAGATGCTTCCTGCAACCTTGCTGCTGGCCCTGAAGTACTAGTGAAAGGTGGGGAGCTCAGGTACAGCACTGGGTCTAGCATTTCCCATTGCATTGCTCTGCAGAGCTTCCTGCTTGGCAGAAGCAGGTTGCTGGCTTATCTTTCCACACCTACCTCTTTTAAACATGCATAAACCCCTGAATCTGGGGTTTGGCTTCCACTACAAGAGTGAAGCAATAAACAAAAGTGGTTCAGGCGCTCTTTGTGCCCTGAAAGAAATTGTGAGAACGGTTCTCTTAAATGAAGTTCCACGGGCGATGTTTATGTATGTGCACATAGCATATCTTCAGTCCTGGTCAGCCACTGGGCTGTCACAGAATCTTAAACGTGGATAATCTTTCTTTTGCAGCACAATGATGCACATTGGAGCTATGAATATTGCCATTGATGAATAATTTTTCTTCCTTTTTGTGGGCAATTGAGCCTGAGTGGGTTGATACTACAGCATTCTTTTCCCAGGCAGAAGAAATACGTGTGGTTACATTACAGGACACTTGCTGCCATGTTGCTGCAGAAAGCAGAGGGTGCTTTTTTTAAAGACACAGATGTTATCTTGTCATGGTGTGCTATAGAAAGAAACTGAAAACTTACTGTTATTTGCCAGGAAGAACCTTAGAGCTCTTATAGATGAAATTGGTTTGAATAAAAATTGCTTTCCAAGACTTGGGTAATGGTAGTTACAGCAGCATTTGTGAGCCATCGTGTTTTCAGGTCACACACAGAGGTCTGGTTAGTATCTGTTACGCAGCCAGGGTTAAAACCTCGCTTTGTGACTCTGTGTTTTGGATCCAAGAGGAAAGTTTTGGAGGCTCTGGGGAAACTCTTTAAGTTGTAATTGCCTGGAGAAAGGCCAGGGACACCAGGCATGGACTTGTTCTTGAAGCTAGTAGGAAGTCCAGTGGGATAGCTGCAGCTGCTGAAGGCATCCCATGACTGCAGTGTTTGTCAAACTGCCAGTTGTCATACACAGAGAATGGGCTTAAATGTATTTTCTCCAGGGCTAGATGTTTAGTTTTTCATAGCTTTATTCATGGTGAGAGGGCACCTTAGCTTACACGAGCTCTCAAGTCTCCCTTTAGGTTTGTATGAATCAGATGGCAGGCCAGTCATTTTTATTGGGCAGTATTATTTTTCTTTGTCTTGCAAAAACCAGCCCAAGCTCCCCCTCCCTGTAGCTGTCAGTAGCTGGTGTAGTCCTGAGATGATTATGTGATTATCTGCGATGCTACAGTGATGGGTGAATAAAGCTGTCACTCCAAAGCATTGGCAAACACCAAGGTGGGAGCTAGTTCACCCACAGAAATATGACACAACAGCATAAAATATAGGACTAACAGAGATTGCTGTGAGCAGCTTTATGTGGCCTTTATCAGGAAAAAAGGTAGCTAGCTATTTGGGGAAGGGTTTCTTTGGTTGTTTAAATGTTATTTATAGGGAAAAGAAGGAAGTGGGGAATTTGAGATAGACACAGTGAAAAAAACCCCACCATTGGCCAAAGTGTAAGCCCGTTTGCTTTTTAATTAAAGGACTTTAAAATTTCACTTTCAAGTACTTCACCTGATGACTATGAGGGATACAACTTTGTCAGGATACTTCAGAGGTTTTTAATACAGTCAGTCAGCTGTACACTACATATGAGTATCAGTGCAAGTTGTGGTTTGTGTACAATATGTGTTCCTCTAAACAATGAGTGTATAGTTTTGAAATTCATTTATTTCCGTAGTTGGTTTCCAATGTTCGTAAACACTGTAGGCAATGCTGCATATGTGGCCTGTGTGTTAAAATGCACAGCTGCCTCATCCCTCCATCCTGCGTTAACCTGTCGCCTGGCTGATTTCATCCACTCTGTAGTATCACATAGCGGCTAGTGTCACTGGTGCATGTGTCCATCCTGTCTTGTCTTTTCTCTGTCTGTCTGTCCTGCAGCTTTTGTCTGTGTGTGTCTATTTGTAGATGAAGGGGCAGAGGATAAGGTGGGACCGCTACAGCACTGCCCCAGCTGTGGGCCTGCTGCCGGCAGGGAGTGGCGTAAACACCTGGCCCCCTCCATTTCAGTGTCTGTGCCTGATGATGAGCCGTACAATTCGGATGAGGAGTACTATGAACACCCTTTGTTCAGCTCGGAGTGGGCTGGCTCTAGTACACATCCCAGTGCCACAGTGAAGAGCACAGAGGTCTTGTTGGGCCATGATGAAGGTGAACAGAGCATGGTCCCATTTTGTTCCTCTTCCCCTCTACCCACCTGCCATCCATTCCATTATATATGTGCCTGGGATTGCTGCTTTCTGGGGAGGGAAACCTCGTTGTGTTTTCTCCCCACATGGAAGTGATGCCCCTTCAGAGTTTCTCCATCTCAAAGTGAAGCCGCAGCGTGAGCAATGAATGCAACTTTGGGGTCAATGAAACCATGGTCCCTGCTTAAATCGGGGCTCTCGGTCTACTGGCCTGGCTTATAGCAGAAGCAAAAAGAGCAGCTAGTTAAAAGAAGCGTAAGCTAATTTGTTCTTTGTGACAGAGGATCGCTGCCAAGAACAGTGTGCAAAGTAGGCCAAAAGATTGTTTCTGGAGGTAAGTCAGTTGTGAACACAATGGGGAAAACCCTATGTCTATACCAAAGATAATAGTGGAAGGTCTTTAATTCTCCAGTAGGCAAAGGAGATAAGTTTTACCCCAGTATACACAGGTGACGTCAGGCAACATTGGATCATGTTTGATCTCTAGTGGTTTTGTGGATACACCCAGTTCACATTGTGACAGCTGACTGCAAACAAGGAGAGAAAAAAAGTACTGTGTTTCTGTACCCCCTTTTTCTACAGCCTGAGCACATCAGTAAGTGTTATTTTATCAGTGGGGGTTACATAAAAGTGAAATGACTTTTGAGGAACCAAGGGAGAATCTATTTCAGTGACTAACAGGAATACTGACTTCTCCAAGGCAAAACAGATCACATTTCATCTTGCAGCATTTGAGTAACTCAATCTTGGGACACAGGAGCTGAAGTTAAAGACAGCACTGAATCCTCTGAAGGTTTGTGTCTCAGGAGGATGGAGGTGTATACCTGAAGTTGCTCACTGGGTCATTTCAAGAAAAAAGAGTTGTTCAGGATTAACAGGATAATATAGCCTAATGCTGCAACAGCACCAGGAAGAGATGAGCGCTAATAACTGAAGATTGTTAATGTCTGCATGTCTGCCTGAAGCTAAGGAGTAGCCTTACTGTAGCTGGGTGCCTATAGCTGCACTTAACAGCACTCCTGGATTGGTTAAATCATGGACAGCTTCCTTTTGGTCATACGTATCCATGAGATCTCAGAACATCTATGCGGGGTGGGGGGAAAGGGGGAAATAAACTGGATCATCAGTGAAAAGATAGACATTAAGAAACAACCCTCCTTACTTGCTGCCTGTAAGCAAGCAGTCTGTTTGGCATAAAAGAGTCTGCTGCACAAAGGCAGTCTGTAGGATTCCTTCATTAACTCAGGGATAACTTTCTACTCTGGTGAGTAATTAGTTTAAATCATGTGGCATTGTGTGAAGTGTCTCAGGAAATGGAGGTATATACCTGAAATTTCTCAGAGTAAAATTAGAGGCTTTCATTAAATTTTTTTAATTGAAAGGGATGCATGTGCAAAACTACGTAAATGTGGAAAAAGCAAAGCAAGTTGTTCAAGTCAGGGCCTCTTGTAGCTGGACACCTGCTGTTCAACCAGGCTGCTTTTACAATCTGCCCATGTGTAAATACCCCTCTAACACCCAGGTATTGGTCCAGTTCTGATTTTGAATCTTTTCGCTTCTGTTAATTTAAGATATAGTATCTAACCTTAATTACATTTTTATATGTTATTAATAATGTGTTGTACTTTACATAGCGATATTTTCTCAGCCTCAGATAGTGTTTATGTTCCTTAAAACTTAATTCTTAATGGCCATAACTGAAGTGGATGGTTGATTGTCTGGTTTTAACCGGGCTGATCTCGGGAGAAAAATCAAGCCCTTGTAAAGAGGTTTTACTTTAGTACCAAGAGGCTGGATACAACCACTTCCAGGTCTGAAAAAAACACTTTGTTCTAAGTCTGATTCAGCAAAGTCCTTAAGTGTGAGACGCTTTAAACCCAGGGGGGTCATCAGCTTGACTGCAGCATGGCTGCTGGTGAGCTGCTTAGGTGTGTTGCTGAATCAAAGGTTTCACACTTAATCCTGACTTCTTCTTAGAACGGATACTAATAGAACACAGTAATATTCTGTCTGAGTAGCAATGGCAGCAGTACAGGCCAGAAGAGAGACTTTGTTAATCATTCTTCTGCCATGACATGAGTAAAGACTGCTCTTGATACTGCTATACTGATCCTAACAGCCCATAGGCTGAATGATGTATTTTAGAAATTCAGATGAACAAATAGTTATATTGCACTCGTTAGTTTTTTTGGCTTAATTGGTGGTGAGGAGCCTGGAGGCTAGTGGGAAAACAGAAAAGAAAATGAAGAGTCCTTGTGTTATGTCTGTGATTTTTGCGTACTGGGTTCAGACGTCAGGCAGCCTAAGGGAGAAACTGTTTATCAACCTGCTCAGTGTAGGAATCTTGGCTGAATTCTTGCAAAACCATTAGTTATCAGCTATGCCCAAGGCTTATTGAGACTATGGAAGTGTGGCTCAATATTTTGCCAAATCCAGGGTCCATGTGATAGATTGACTTGCTGGAATTTAGCAGTCAGTATTGCCAAGGTCAGTGGACAGAAATTAATGCATCATACGTTCTTCCATGTCAACTGAATGTCTTGCACTGGATTAAACAGCACATTTATCAGAAAAATTTCAGTGTACTTTGAGCTCATTGATGGATCGGTGTTGTCGGGGCCATCTGTCATTCAATACCATCTCCATTTGCAATGAATATTTGACCCATAGTCATTTTTGGGAGAGGTATACCTGTGAAACACTTTCAGCTCTCATCTTACAGCATAAACGTGCTTCTCTGGGGGAGATAGGTGGTTTGGTTTGGTTTTTTCTCCCAAGGAAAATTCAGTTCCACAGTGACTAAAATGGGCTGGATACTAGCAGTCCTTTGACACACTTAAATCTGAAATGTTCAGAGCTGAAAGTGTTACTCAAAAGCAGTCCTGTTGAGCTATGTGCTTGGTGTTTACTGTTGGTGTTGATGTCGCCTCCTTTTTCCATCCCCAAGAAGAAGAACCAGTAAAGAGTTCGATGGCTGTGGAAGCGAAACCTGCTGCTCTTCCTGGGAAGCAACTGGGGAAAGAGCATGGGCCTATTGAGCCTTCGGACCAGGCAAAGGGCGTCTGTGAGGGTCAGTTGGATTCGGGTTTGGAGGCCAAAGTGTGTCGTGAAGACAAAGTGCCAAGTGTGGCATCCAGCAGGGAGAGTGTAACTGCTGTGGCGGAAACGCCCCCGAAAGACACATCCTCTTCCTTGGCCGAGGAAGGTGTGTCCTCCTTAGGTTTGCATGTGTTTGCTGCCGGTGAATCCTGCTCCAGCTTTCTTCAGTGCTTTCCAAGGCTGCTTCATTTCCTGTTCTTCCCATTTATTAGTATGACTGCGCTTGTTATTATGCTTGAAGAGTGTGTAGCAGATAATATGCCTGCATAGGTGCTGTATGACAACATGGTTTCCCACCACTGCGGCTGATTCCTGATTTTTTTACTTTGCCATGATAAAATACGCTTTGCAGCTAAGCTGATTCCTCTGCGTAAGCCTTTTTCCCCTCATCTCAGATGTGTTTGCCAGTCACATTGCTAATCTATGTATATTTTTTTCTTTTTGGTGCAGAGATTCATCTGCTTTTCTTTCAAAAAGTAGATTTATTGACTTTGACTATGACATAAAGAGGCTTAAACTGTAGAAATGTTTTCATTTGCAGTGTGCAGGTTTTTGGGGTTTTTTTTGTGTGTGTGCTTCAGTGCATTCCGGTTTAGCTTCCCTAAAGCTATCGCTCCTTATGTCATATCCCTGCCGTTCATTGCAGTCCACCCCTCCTCTCGATCATCGCCAGAACTCTGATCTTTTGTGTGTCTTACCTTATTACAAATGTTTAACCTGGCTGGAGTGCCTTGGTCAGGCAAAACCTCCATCACTTCCACTGGGATGTTTGCCTTCATAGTGAAGTTTAGGATTGGGTGCGTAGGGTGAAGTTCTGATCTGCTTACTGAACCAAATATTTACTGCAATCAATTGTCTGTCAGTATGTAAGAACTAGGCTTCAAGATTTTCCTTTTAATGGTATTTCTCTTCAGCCAGTGCAACAAGGTGTAAAGACACATGCTATGGAGTAGTGATGTACCCATTCACTACCTGGCTAAGAAATGCTGCATTTGGGAGGGTGGTGTTCTGGCTGACCCAGCTAAAGAATATTAAATTCCTTTGGCAGTCAGAATATATTTTGATGCCATTGGTATTGTTCATTTGCACTACAGTGAGAGGCACAGTAGGATACATAAAGTCAGTGTCTAGCTATTTAATTTCTGTGAAATGAGGATGATGTCAACTCAATGGCCGTGCTTTTATACTTCATAGAGTTTGCAAGTAAGTCACCAAATGCAAAAACATAAAGGAGCAAAATTACTGTAGAGGTAGACCTCTGGTTTTCCTACCTGTAGAATTTAGAATGGCAGTTGCTTTTTTGACTAAATGTTAACATATGCAAATGTTTAAAGAATGACCAATACTTTGATACTAATTGGTCTGAAAAATTCAGATTCGTCAGAGCAAAAAGAAAGCTCCATGGATTTGACCCAATGCCTGTTGTAATAAGCTTTAGAAAAAACTCATAAAACTTTTTTTACAGATTATGGCTGAAATTTCTGCCACATTCTGCAGTATCTCTCTTCACATTTTCCATGATAGGAAGATTTCCATATGATAGGAATCATTGTTTTCCATAGGATATTAAAAAAGAACAAGCTATTAATGATTAACAGAGCATGTATTAAAAAAACTTAAGTAGGTATTACTCTCTAAAAATATAGTGGCAGCCTATAAGATTAGCATTTTTAGCTTCAAATTAGCTTTAATTAGGGCCTGATCTACAGTCATTGAAACATGCCAAGTATTCTTTGACTTCAGTTACAGCTGAAGATGGCTGGCCATTTTGAAGACCAGACCTTCAAGATCTGGGACTATCAATAGCTCTGTTGCTGGTTGACACATACCAGTTTCATGACAGCAGTGAGAATTTTGTCATTTGCCAAAGAGTAAATGTCAAAAGTTGGTGCAATTAAAAAAAAAACCCAACCCAACAGCCTCTTCTGACACTTGCAAAACCTTTATACGCATTATTTCTTTAGTTTAGGCTGCATGTAGAGGAAAAATGTAAAATAGATATAGAAATGTATAACTACGTATGTCATCAACACTCAAAAATACTACTGATTGGACTTCATCTTGCAGACTTTACTAACTCAAAACTAACACAAGTTACGGAGTCCAAGAAAGTATACCAATGAAGCGAGGATTACTTGTGGTTTTACTGTTGTATGCAAACCATGAAGATGAAGTCACGTGAAATCATCTCATTTCAGTGGTCACATATTTATGTGTGTGCAACCCACATTTTCACTATAAAACCTCATGTATTGAAAGGAAAGTAGAGTTTAACACTTTAAAGCAGATTTCTAGGTGGATGGCCTTGCTGCATGTTTGCATCTTTCTCCCTCCTTTCCATCATTCATACCAAGATGTTGTTGTAAGCCACATGACTGCCTGCCTGTAAGTGCTTTAAATAATTTTGCTATAAAACCCAAACAAACTACTTCAGATTTACTTGCAGCCACGAAGATGGAATTCCGTGTCCAGGAGGGCGCACGCCCTTTCACAGCAGAACCATTAGACACAAAGCAACATGAATCTGGGAAAGAGAGTAAGACTGGTGAGCAACCTAAACACGATGCCTTAGTTCCACAGCCAGCAAAAACAGAGGCTATAGATAAAAAGGATTCACAGAGCAAAGACAAAGAAAAAATGCCTTCACCTCTATCAGAACAGGTCTTGGAAACTGATTCACAAAAAAAAGGGGAAGCCAGTTTTGCAGAACTTGCTGCCAAGGCTCCTGCTTCTCAAGAACAAAGGGACTTGTCCTCTGAACTGCCTAAAGGGAGCAAAACAGAAGAAAGGACTGCAGATGTGCCCTCATCATCCGACCAAGCTATGTCTATGAAATTGAAAGACGACCTTAAAGATGTCCAAGATCTTGCCATCAGCCATGGTGAAAGTTCTCTGTTGCTATCAGAACTCAAGGCAGAAGCGGCCAAAAGTGAACTTCCTTCAGGCCCATCTCCTGCTGTCCCCCAGGAGCTTCCACTCAAAGACAGTTCCAAAACAAAACAGGAACCCACTGACCAACCATTTGCCAAAGATCTCACTAAAGATGAACAGATCCACAGAGACAGGACGTTAGCTCTGCAAGAAGTCTCAGTAGTAACTGTAGATGGCCTGAAAACACCAAGCACCCAGAAAATCCCTGCATGGGGGGAGGAAAAGGACCTGACCAAGGATGAGAGTGATGAGGAAGAAAGGTATGACTTCTATGATAAAGGGGAGGCTCGAATATTAGATGATGGTAAATTTACCACAAAACCTGAAGTTAAGTCACTTTCCCTAGACAAAGCAGACTTTCAAAAGGATGATGAAGCTAAAAAGTCACCCGATATTCTCAAAGCAGAAAAAGAAATGGACCGAAGTGGGCTCCCAGCAACAGTAGACACAGAAGAGGAGGTCCAGCCAAGCACACAGGTATCCCCAGCCAAGTTAAGCCATGAACTGACCCTTGAGAAAACAGTAGAGCACCCTGCTACCACTCAGTTATCCGGAATAACAGAGAAGGCCCCTGAGGTACCAAGTTTAACCACTGACAAGACTCCTACTCTAGAACCTTCTCAAGAGAAAGATGTTAAAAAAGATACCAAGGAGGATAAGACAGGTGTTTCAGCTCCTCATCAAATGAAAGAAGAGGAGGATCGATCGGGAATGTCGAAGTATTTTGAAACCTCTGCTCTGAAAGAGGAAGCCTTCAAAGCAGATGCTCTGAAACAAGGCAGTGATTACTATGAGCTAAGTGCCGCTAAAGAGAGCGTGTATGAGCCTTATCAGACAGATCGTCTAATACCTGAAGACAAAGAGGAAGAGGAGGAAGAATTACAGACAGAATTGGATCAGCAGCAGAGTGGGCCTGCTCATGAAATAGGGTACAGTACCCTGGCTCAGAGCTTTACACCAGACAAATCTGAAGAACCAAGTTCCCCAACGGAAAGAATGTTCACTATTGACCCCAAAGTCTATGGGGATAAGAGAGAACTCCACAGTAAAAATAAAGATGACCTAACTTTGAGCAGGAGCTTAGGACTTGGGGGGAGATCTGCAATTGAGCAGAGAAGTATGTCTATTAACTTGCCCATGTCCTGCTTGGATTCAATAGCTCTAGGATTTAGCTTTGGTCGTGCACATGATCTTTCTCCCCTTGCTTCAGATATTCTAACTAACACTAGTGGAAGTATGGATGAAGGTGATGACTACTTGCCAGCAACCACACCAGCATTGGAGAGGGCCCCCTGCTTCCCTATTGATAGCAGAGAGGAAGATGAGCACATCGAAGAAGAAAAAGCAATGGCAGAAGAAAAAGTCCAGCCTGAGACCTTGGTTGAATCACCTTTCCTGGCCAAAGAATATTACAAAAATGGGGCTGTCCTGGCTCCTGACCTGCCTGAAATGTTAGACTTAGCAGGGACACGATCTAGATTAGCCTCTGTGAGTGCAGATGCTGAAATGGCACAGAAGAAGTCAGTTCCTTCCGATGCTGTTGTGGAAGACAGCAGCACAGCCCTGCCACCTGTGACAGATGAAAACCACGTTACTCTAAAAGCTGAAAGTCAGCTAGAAGACTTGGGCTACTGTGTTTTCAATAAGTACACAGTCCCACTCCCTTCTCCAGTTCAGGACAGTGAGAATTTGACAAGCGAAACTTGTCCCTTTTATGAAGGCACAGATGAAAAACTGAGACGTGGCCTGGCTCCCGACCTGTCTTTAATAGAAGTGAAGCTGGCAGCAGCTGAAAAATCGAAAGAAGAATTCCTCGGTGAAAAAGACTTGGGTCAGCATGCCACTGGCGAGTCCATTCTGCCAAGGGACTTTGAGCAGGAGAAAAAAGAGAAGCTGGATACTGTGCTAGAAAAAAGTGAAGATCAAGTTGACTCTAAAGAGGTCTATCCCATTGAAGGTGCAGAGCCAGAGAAGACAAGACCTGAGGCAATCTTAGAAATGAAAGAAGAAAGAGTGGCTGACAAAGTTCATGTAACCGATGATACCATGTATGACAGAATATCAGCTTCAGAGATGGCAATAGAAAAGGATGCCATTTCTTTGTTGATGGAGAAGGAGAAGACTCTTAGTGTTGTTCCTGAAATAGCTGAGATAGAAGCTCCAATAAAACCAGATTACAATGCTATAAAGCACGATTTGGAAGTGGCTGCAAGGAGAGCTGACCAAGAGTATCAGAGTCAGTTAGATATGAAGGTCAGTGAGGTTGTTTCTCTCCCTTCAGGGAAGGACAAAGCCCCGGTTAAAAGAGCAGAGCCTGAACCCAAAGACATTCAACAGAAAGATCAGACCATCTTGTCCAGAGAAGCAAAGGATGCAGATGTACTTTCCAAGACCGAGCCTAGTTATGTGAAGGACAGCACCAAACTGTCTGAAACAGAAATTAAGGAAAAAGTTACTAAGCCCGATCTGGTACATCAGGAGGCAGTTGATAAAGAGGAATCTTATGAATCTAGTGGAGAGCATGATCAAGGCCAAGAAGGTTTGAATGGAGAATCCCTGAAACCAGAGGATATCAAAGCAGAACCTCCAAAACCTCCCATGGCTGGGGAAGAGACACCTGCAGAGTTACCAGCAAAGGAGCCTTCTGTGGAGCTTCCAAAAGCTGAGCCTCTCCAAGAAGAGCCTGCTGAGATTCAGATGGAGAGCATACCACAGCCAGCAGAAGGAACTGAAAAAATTCCTGATACAGCAGTGAAACCTACGGAAATGCAAAAGCTGCTGCCATGTGAAGTGACACCTGGGGCTGCAAAAGGGGAAGAACATGAGGAAGAAGAGATAGAAGTAGGGCAAGAAGAAAAAGAAGAGGATAAACAGCACCTTATGTCAGAAATGCCCCCAGAAATAGACTTTGGGAAACCTACTGCTGAAGAAATGCTAGCCAAGGGTAGCCCAGAAGCTGTGCCTGAACTGAAAGGCATTATTGAATCAGTGGTGACGGTAGAGGATGACTTTATCACAGTGGTGCAGACAACAGTTGATGAGGGTGAATCTGCTTCTCACAGTGTGCGCTTTGCTGCTACTCAGCAGGAAGACATCGAAACAGGGGACTCCCAGGCTGAAGAGGAGCTGGAGGTTGAGGAAGTGGCTGACATTCAAGTTGAGCCCAAGGAGGGCTCCCCAGAAGCTCCTGCTTCGCCCCAGAGAGAAGAAATCCTGCTCACCGACTACAAGACAGAGACATGTGATGATTACAAAGATGAAACAACAATCGATGACTCCATCATGGACACAGACAGTCTCTGGGCAGATACTCAAGGTGTGCATTATCCTTTCTGTTTTGTCTGTTAAATATTTTTGCTTCCAAATCATAATGATCAAAAAGCAAAATTATTATAGTTGTAATAGTAATCTCAGCATGTTTCAGAAAAATGGTAAAATAGTCTGCCTTTTTTATTAATCCGTCTGCTCTGTCTTCAACTATTTTTTCCCTGCTCCACCGCAGTATTGTTAACATTTGTCACTAATCTTTTGTTTGTTGTTATAATTTGCTCTGATCCTACAGATGATGATAGGAGCATCATGACTGAACAGTTAGAGACTGTTCCTAAAGAGGAGAAGGCAGAGAGAGAATTGCGAAGATCATCTCTTGATAAGCATAAAAAAGAGAAACCTTTTAAAACTGGGAGAGGCAGGATTTCTACTCCTGAAAGGAAAATAGCTAAAAAGGAACCTAGCACACTCTCCAGAGATGAAGTGAGAAGGAAAAAAGGTTCATTTAACACTCCCTATTACAATTTTTTTTTTTTAACTGTTATACAGTACTATCCGGTTACTCTGTGGTAGATGATGTGTACCTTTACAGTATTAACGGTAGTGCTTTTTAATGAGATATTGTACAACTATATGAAAAGCCATGTGCAAGGCTCACTGCTCCACCGGTCCCGTTTCAATTGTAGGCATCCCCACTGATCACTGGGTAACACATCTGAGGTTAATGCACCAGTGCTCCCCCTCTTCCACTTAGGATTTCTTCACCCCAGTAGAAGCGACACATCAGGTTGGAGTTGTGGAGCAGTGGGCCTGCCACTTGATGTATTGTCACATGAAAGTGTTTGCTGTTTTTTTCCTGATTGTGTGTTTTTGTGTTTTCTTGTCCATAGCAGTGTATAAGAAAGCTGAACTTGCTAAAAAAACTGAAGTTCAGGCCCACTCTCCCTCCAGGAAAATCATTTTAAAACCTGCTATCAAATATACTAGACCAACTCATCTCTCCTGTGTTAAACGGAAGCAGACAGGTGACTGCGTTCTGTTCAGTTATGCAATGTGGCTGGCAAACATAGACTTTTTCTTTTGGTAAATTTCATGGCTATAGCAGCTTCTCTATTTTTTATTTTTTCCTCCAAGAATATCAGTCTTCACAAATAGTATTGCTTTTTTAGTGTTTTGCATCATTTTTCTTTTCTTCTTTCTTTCCCGGTATTTGTTTATTTAATGGAGGCCATGATCATGTATGCTTGTCATTGCTTGGACTTCTAAGTGCTGTGGTTGTAACTTGGCATCGTGCTTATAGTGTGATGTTGTAGGAATCTCTACTCATCATTTTGTTCGGTGGTTTTTTGTTGGTTTTTTTTTTTTTATTATGCCTTTTTTTTTTTCTGGTGGGAAAATGTTGGCAGCTTAAACCATGGTATGCATTTCCATTATTTTGCTTTTTTACTCTCATGCATAATAAGAAGTGTTTCAGACTTATATTTTGTTGATTGATGTTATCTGCATTGACACTTCCCAATCTGTCACTGATGTTTATGCTGTACAGTCAAAATCCACAGGGGGAATCCAGCCACATGCAGCATGAAGCTGAGAGAGAAGAAATCTGGGCTCATACTACGAATGCATTCCAAGCAAAAATCTTAATATTTGGTACAGGAAGATGAAAGGATGAAACAAATGATTCCTGTTACATCTTGATAGGTGTATCATAATTTAGAGGATGAAAAAGAACACTTTCAGCATTTTCATCATATTACTTGTTACTGTGTGTTCTGGGTGGAAAGATGAACTTCTTGATTTTTCTGGTGATCTTTAAAAAAAAAAAAAGAAAAATTTTGCTAAAAGAGGCCAGGTTTTCTGTCATGTAACATAGCCGCATGCTGCAGTGCAGTTGTTTGTGAGTGAAACTAGGGCTAGTAAGAGAACCACCATACTCAGCAATGCAGAACTACAGCGGCCTCTTCTCATGGCTTAGAAATTAAGAACAGGATTTATTACCTATCCTATAGTAAAACAGTGCAATACCAAAAGTGTTCATAAGAAGTCACTCCCATCTAGTTTTGCACCAATGAGTCACTCCTGTTCTAATTTAGACCAGTCTCAGTATGGAGGTCTGACTAGTGAAAATACAGTAAAAGGATAGTTACACAAGGGTAGCTTTAATATCGTGCCTCATCTGTGTGAAGTGTGTATTGTCTCCTGGTTGTATTCCATTAGGACAACAGAACTAAATATTTGGTCCCATCGCCTTGCTCCTGTGTGGGATTCTGGTGCTTTTCCTTCCCCCCTCACAAGAAATGGAGCCAGGGAAGGAAATGCTGATCCAGGCCCCTCTGTTGCAGAGATAACTCTTCCTCAGTTTGCAGTCTCTGGGCTGTCCTAACTTGCACTGTGGACCAGAGCTACCCAAGAGTGAGGAATTTTTAAAAAAGGATTAAAACAACTCTTCTTGCTATCTCTTGCTGTTTGCTGAAGCACAGCCTGATCAGCTCAGAAGTTAGGACCCGTAATTCACATATTCTTTGAAAAGACCCAGGGGGTTCAATAAGCGGTGGAAGTGGGGGGAAAAAGTGTCGGCTTTGTAGTGTTCTCAACTTTGTCTACACTTCTGTAGCCATGTGGTCAGTGCTGTCTTGCCCTCAGGTACTCTACCACTGACTCCTCTGAACTCTTCTGGCTCAGTAGCATCCCAGAGAGGCCTGAGTCATACCGATAGACTCACATAAGGGAATCTGCCCACTGCCTTAAATGCGTGCTGCCCAGCAACTGTCAGACCTTTTTCTCTCTCTCTCTAACACCTAGTGAAGCAGATATATTAGTCAAAGTGAAAAATGTAATACAAAAATGACCTCCCAGTACATTTAAATCCTGAGATGGAGAGCAATCAAAATAATGGGCTCAGATTGATCATAAAATTTGCAGTGATGTGAGTTGAACTTTGAGGTTTGGGCTTTAGAGCATAGGAGCTTGAACCACACCACAAAGTGAACAAAAATATCTCTTAGAATGTTTCACCATGCCCAGTGTTGCCAGAAAATTCACATTGTCCCTTATTTTCTTCTACCTCACCTTTTTATACTCACTGATAGGACTTGAGGGGAGGCCATGTGAAAGGATATCACACAGCACTGCACACTAAGAGTGTAGGTGGCCATATGTCAGCCTACATATCCCTGAGCTTGAACCAGTCATCCAGCTCTTTCCAGGATCTGGAATTTAGAGGGACATTGTCTCTGTCACCTTTGTCCTTTTATGTAAAATACAGCACTATTTCTTGAAGCCAATTTTGACTGCCAGTGTGTGTCCTGTTTGGAGCTTTAGTGATAGCTGGCCAGTGGAGCCCCACCAAAAGTCCCTTGGCAGTGTAGTCTATACAGCTTTGAGTGTATTGCAGTCAGTTGAAACCTTCGTGTTGCATTTTCTGTGACTTTAAAACAAAACATGTCCAGTCATAAAATACAAGTGTCTACAAAAAAATTAATATTTGCTCATATTTCCTGTGTGGTGGCCCGGGAAATGACATCTTTCCCCTATTTCCCTTCAATACCAGAAAAAAATTGCCATGTCACTGGCAAATACTGGTAACTTACAGCTCCATATCCACAAGGGAGAGACTGCTTTTTCAGAGATTTGTCCTTGCCATTTGAAAAAGAAACTGCATGGCCAACTCTGAGGAAAGAGTTGTGAAGTCTTTGCCTTGAGTGGTGTAGTTCTCTGAGTGAAACCCCAATCTCACTCGTGTTTTGTTAGTGGCTGTGAGATGCCGCTGCAGTTGTGCCATCAGAGGAGTGTTTATGGTGGCACGGCCAGGACAATTACCTGGCTATGAGTGGGAGTCACTATGTGATAGGCTTCCGTTCCTTGTCTTCAACTCTGGGGTCACCCCCTGAGGTAAAACAGGTTTATTGTGTATTTAAACTGGCAGCAGAGCCTGTAGAGATCTGTTGTTCAGATGGAGAAGTTGCGGTGCTTTTGGGTAAGTCAGCGCAAGCAGCACAGCTATTCTTTCCGCTTCATAGTGGTGGCTGGGTAGGGTTCAATGCCAAGGGAAGGAGGAAAGAAGCTATTTGTGATTATTTAGAAGAGACGCAAAAGTGACCAAAACCAGCAGTAACAGATGTGGTAAAATGTGATGCAGGAGGGCTGTGCTGTACTTACCCCTGTTACAAATTCAGAAGAACTGAAGTATGCAGTTATATATATTATTTTCCTCCTCACAAGTTTTCTTTCCTGCTCCTTCAATTTAAAAAAAAACCAAAACCAAACCCCAAAACCAGCAATAAAATTATATTAAGAGGGCAGAATTAGAGTGGAAAGTGTGGCAGAAAACCAGGGATCTCCTCACCATGCCTGGGAACTGCACAGGGAAAGGAGAAAATTAATTGTTTCTGTCCTCTATGATGCATTGGGTATTGGGTTTACAGTTGGAAAACAGTTGGCTTTACAGCAAAAGGTTGTAATCTGTGACTGCTTCTGCATTTAGTAAGGGCATCCTGGCCAAATGATTTCACATTTAGTTTTTGTGTGACAGATTTTGTCCTGAGCAGCATTGGGGTGAAACTAATAGCCTGCTTTCTGAAAAGCTGCCCCTTTCCAAAACTTTTAATAAGGATGGAATCTAAGTCAGAGAGAAAAATCTTACCTCAAACCATGTTGTATCAGATAAATGAACTACTGATTTACATACTTGATGTCCCAGATATAATTTGAATTGCTAAAGTCTGAAGGCTTAGTTGACCCACAGCACACTGGCCTTGTTGATGCAACTAGAATGATAATTCAACAGTGAATCTCTCTTTCCATTAGCAAAGTTAGCTAATATTTTGAAGAGTGGTGATTTCAGGGGCCTCTCTTAAAATTTTCATTTATGGATTACTTAAAGGACCCTGATTTTTAGAAGACAGTCTTGAAAATCAGGGTGCTAAGGTATCTGAGGATTGACGTTCAGTATTAGAGTAATTGTCAACTATTTCTTGAACTGTTTACTGTAGTTTCTAGACTTCTAAGAACATAAACACAAATTTTTCATTTGTTTGAAATGTGTTGAATACCATTTTACCTCAAGTATGATAAATATAGGACATTTTTAAGGCAGGTACATTTCTGCATACAGTTCACTGAGAGTAGTTCACACGGTAATTGCTTTGCACAGTAGTTCTAAGGCATTTAATTGTTCTAACAAGTGTACTAAGTGGAAATGCTTATTATTATTGTTTTTAACTATCAAGTCTTTCTTTGGGTCTCTCAGCAGCAGGTGGTGAAACAAACCAGGCTCCTGGTGTATTTAAACAAGCAAAGGAAAAACTCTCAGTGAGTAAAATCCGCTTATCATTCATCTTTATAATCTCATTTTGTCCTTATTTCACATCTTTTTATGTTAATTCAGTAAGTAACTGTGTTCCATTTGAAATTTGTGTTCCATTTAGAATTTGTTTGCCATATTCATTATTCATTTAAAAGGGTAATTAAAACCACCTTTCTTGACTAACCTCTGAATTACAGTCCCGAGTAGTAGATGATGACAGTTTGCATCACATACGGGCACACAGACTCCAAACTGCAGGAGTTGGATGTTGTTCAGCATTTTGAGTGAGGTCATCCGCCGGGATAAACTCTGTACCTTGGCCCTTTCTGCAGCACCCGACCCGTACTGCCACCTTGTGTGATTGCTGTGCAGGCAGAAACCCTCCCCAGGACTTGCTGGATGTCTTCTGATGCACCCTTACATAGCCATGCATTCTGTAGAGGTCATGCCTGTGTAGAAGTTATTGGCCAATAGCATTTTATATGCAATTAGGTGATTTCTGAATGGCTGTTTCCTGGATTGCTGATTTCTGTCTGTTTTAACCTGACAGTTACGTGCCCTACCTTCAGCTGCTCTGCAGCCTGTTCTGCTCCCTGTGTCTGCCTCTCCTCTGTTGAGTTTCCTTCAGCAAATGCTGCAGTGCCTCTCCACCCTGCTCCTGTGCTGACCCTGCACTCCTCCTGTCCCACCACTCCAAAATCCCTAGGAAACCAACCTACTTTCACCATCCCCTATGCAACTCTCTTACAGGACACTGACACATGCTAATTCGCATCTGCAGCACAATACTTTGTCATTATTAGCCATCATTAACAATGCAGAAATTCCTTAGGATTCCTCTAAATTTCCTAATATATTCCACGACTGACTTGTTTCATCTGTCTAACCAGATCATCAGTTCTTTGGAGAACAAAAAATTTGGCCTCAAGTGTTGTACGTTATTTATGAATCATAAGAAATTGCTAATAATGATAGCAGCATAATTGATTGGAGGCTTTGGAGGAGCTGTGAAATTTAGACCTGAATTCAGCCATGGACTCTGGGATTTCATCTGTTTTTTCAGGTCTGACCCATTTCAGCTCATTACTGAGAAACTGCTAGAGCTTCTTTACTAGTACAGTAAGAAGTATCTGGACAGGTTTCTGGTCTGAGCCAACGGTATGGTTTATTATTGTCTGTCTTGGGGAATGATCAACACCTAAGCAAGAGAAGTCAATGCTAGCCCATTTTCAGAGTCATCTGTGTTCATGGAGTGCTCTAAGTACAAGCACGGCAAAATAATTCTCTGAAATTATCGACTTTCAGTACACCTTTCTTATTCCTGTCCCTTACGTTATGTCAAAGATCACAAGTTTGTCCCCTGCTCCCTTTCTCTCCCTGTTGCCTCACTTCTCCAGTTGCCGCACGCGTATCTCTCAGATGTTTTCTCTTCTGTGCCTTGGCTTCACCTCTGCTTTTATAAAGACCTCTCCCTTTTTGTTGTTGTGTTTCTTCCTGATTCTCAGCTTTGTCCTTCAAGTGCAGCCTTTTCCTCTCCACTGGTAATGTTAGATCATCCAATCCGGTCAGTTTTGTTATCCATCCTCAAACTAGTTCACCTACTGCTTTGCAGAACACATTCAGGAAAGGCTGAGCAGTTCCATCTGCTGGAAGGAGCTGTGTACCTGCGGTAGCAAGATGCTGAAACCATGAGCCATGTGTTAGGAATACCTCTGAAATAAAGTGAGGTTTCTGCATCCCAATTTCAGCAATCCCTGAGTCTTAGGGTTACGTAGATCTTTGTCCTGTGGGCAGCTGGCACTTCCAGCAACATGAATTATAACAGAGGTCAAAGGTAATGTATTGCTAACAGAGAAGAAGAATAGTTTTCTGGGTAAAGCGCAGGCAGGGATTGAGGCATTTGGTTTCTTTGCTTGCTGTACTGGTCTTGAGCATGTCACTGAAATCTGGGTAATAGCAGCAGAATCTGGCCCAACAAGGCTAAAAAGTGCCTCACTCCCTGAATAACACCAAGGGGATCTAGACTCTAATAATCTCGGAGCAGTGCATTAGCTCAAGATTATGCCTTTTCCCCAGCTGTTCCGTTGAAAGGTCTCAGTCTTGTCCATCTCTAGCATCCCCATTAGATGCACATATTCACGGAGGACACTGTGCAATGTGAGTGAAAAGGATGGGGCCTCTACATTGTGCCTTGAATCTCAATCTGTGAGGGTTTACCTGTCTTTTTAGGGGAAACATTTTGCATGACCTGTAAGTTGAAAAAAGCAAAAACCACTGAATGAACATTTGCGCCTCAAACTGTGCATGCTTAGTTATGTCTCAAGTTCAGAAAACTGAACTGTGTTGTAGGCCTGGAATTGTTACACAGTTCGGCAACTCTTAATCATGTCAAAGATGTCCCGGGTGACATTCAGCACACCAGCTTCAGTCTTCTGTAGGCTAGATATGTAGCCTAAGCCAGATGCCTTTAAGTAGAGAGCTGACAACCCATTCTTTTCTCATTTTCTAATAAAGACAACATGAGGAGTAATTAGGACACCTTTTCTTGAACACTGAGAAAGTCTAGGAATACTGGTGTAACTTTGCTTTTAAGATTCCCACTGGTTTATTCTTGCCTGTAGCCTGGAGGGATATATTTCAAACGCACGCTTAGTTTTAAAGGACTAGGATCTCTTGGTGCTCCTGTAGTTTTGCACTCGCTTCTAATGCAGCCAACCAGCAGTTGTACCAGTTAAATGCCATACCTCACACCAGTTTTGTCCTATTAACAGAAGACAAAAATAGCATTTGCAGAAAAAGTCACTTGCTAGAATCAGTCACACAACACAGAACTAAAACTTTCATGCATGTCAGAACTGCATAGACACCATTACCAGACACAGGAAAAGTATTAATTCATAGCTTGGCTTTTTTTTTCTTTTTTTTTGGTCCACGTTGCATGTGTTTTCATTTTGTCCAGCTTCATGTTGTGTTTTCTTTTGTTTGTTTTCTCATGACTAGACTGCCTCTTTGTCAAAGATTCCTGCCTCAAAGTCTAGAGCAAAGTCATTGCTTCCTCCAAGACCCAGCTCAGCTTGCTCATTAACTACTAAAAGGGCCACTTTTCTCGATACAGACAGTTATTATGTACGGCCCTCCTCAGCAGGCCCAAGAGACTGCTTGCCCTACTCAAAATCAGATGCTAAGGTAAGGTAGCAGAGTTGGTAGAGAGAGTTAGCTTGGAGATGTGTAGGTGAATTCCGTGGATCACATTCTCTCCTCACTGGGTTTGAGTAATTCTCTGTGAAGCTTACGTGGGATAACTTAGATCCAGTGGCAGGAAAACTGATTGTCACGCTACAAAATGGATAAAAACCAAAGGAGATTCTCCAGAGGAAACATAAGTGAAATAAGTTATAACTAGAAGGATATACCTTCTTTCTATTGATGATATGGATGCTGCTTCATTGACTGCTAAGAAGTTGCACCCATTTGCACAGGGGTAAGCGGCAAAGAACAGAAGTACTAATGTGCCTTCCAAGTTTAAAAAACGTAATTTTCAATCAGCTAATATTCTCTGAAAACAAATTCAATCCCCAGTGTAGGAGGGTACAGTTCTAATCACCAGCAATAAAGGCAGAAGCCAAATGTTCTAGGAACCTAATTTAGTCTATACATGCAACCATGTTGAAGAAGTTGCAGTATAAATTTAAAGAGATGTTTGGCAGGCCATCCTAGCTTCCCCATGTTTACATTTCACTTGTGTTTCAAATCTACTCGATGCTGAGTTCATGACTATCCCCATTTAAAAACCATTTTCACTATTGACTCCATTTTCTGTGTAACGCTATGCTTGGTGTGTCTTTTACTGGTTGGGACCATCATCATATTTGCCTTTGGGAGCACTATCTGCTTATGCAAGACTGTCTTGGGCTGCCCATCCCATAAGTTCAAAAGTAATCTAACGTACATGCCCGTTGCTCTAACTCTGGTAAAAAGAAGATATCTGCTGATTTCAAAAAGTAAAAAGATGAGTATGCAAGGAAATAAGAGAAGACACCAGTCTACACTCAAAAAATAAGCTGTAGCTAAAAAGTTTTCTCTGTAAAAAAAAAAAATTACAAGTTAGTGTTTGAAAATGCAAAAATCTCGCATCACCTGGCAATATCGTGTGGGGTGTATTCTGGGCACCAGTACTGCAGTTACTTTGCAGGTAAATTTAGATGAGAACTTCACACCTGAGCTCCAGAGAATTTTTTACTTTCCACTAGCACTAAAAAACACTTGTTCCTTATTAAGAACAAAATGTGGAATCCATCCATATTTGGATCCAAGAGTATCTGTATCTGTCTTAAGTAGCTCAGAAGATGACTGTTGGGTGTTTTGATGCAGTAAAGAGGCACCAGGGAGCTAAGCAGAGCATGGGAGGTGGCTGGATCCCCCCAGCTTCCTTTGTGAGTAGTAAACTAGACCCATAGGATGAGGTTTCCCCCTCTGTATATAGGCTGAGAGAAATCACAGCCAAGAGAGTGAGTTTTGAAAAACTAAACCTTCCTTTTTTTTATTTTGCTGCTACTAGGATGGAGTAAGCAAGAGTCCCGAAAAGCGTTCCTCTCTACCAAGACCTTCCTCTATCCTTCCTCCTCGAAGAGGTGTATCAGGAGACCGAGACAGGGAGGAGAATTCTCTCTCCCTCACAGCTTCCCTTTCCTCTTCAGTACGACGAACCACCCGTATGTTTTTTGCATATTAACCCTCTCCTACTGCTATGAATGTCTCCCACCCTTGTTGGATTTGTCACATTGCATCATGTGTCCCTACCTTTTACGCAAATGGTAGGTCTGGGGTATGCTGTTGGAAATCAGAGCCCCACAGACTGTTTTTGTTCAGATACCAAGTGCTGAGTAGCGAAGGCTTGAAACCAGGGACAGGATGCACCCTTTCCACAGTCTGCAATGCCCAGAGCTAGGACTGCTGTTCAGACTTATCACTAATATTAGAAAATCCCTTTGCAGGGAGCTCAGAGCTGGGTAAGATACTTAACAGAGGACATTTACAAACAGCAGCAAGAAAAATGAGACAAACCTGAAATAGACAATATAGAATATTCTCGGAAAAGTGAACCTAATATTACAGTCATTAACTTGCTGTTTCACAGTAATGATCTCCCTGTGCTCTAATCTTAGGGTAAAAACTGCTGAGAATTGAGATGTTAGCTAGTGGAGTGACTCACTGGGGGAAGTTAGGATAGTAAACCAGCAAGGTCCTTTTACAAAGATCAATGTTACCAAATCACAAGCCAAAAGAAATTACAGGACAGAGAGAATTTTACCAAATACCCCCAGAATTTTTAGATAGATTTGCATTCAGCCCAGGCCTCAGAACCTGGATGTGGCTCCCTGCTTTCCAATAGGAATTCCTCTGGTTTCTCTCTTTAGAAACCAATTTCAGCCACTTTTAAGACACCTTAAGGGAAAGTAGATGATTAAATTCTACAAAAAAAGTCCTTTGAAATTCTTGGGTGATGCTCCAAAGGTAAAACAGAGACCTTTTGCAAGTGGAGCTGACTAGGAGTAAGAGGCCATGGAGCATTTGCCAGTGTGGTGAAAGGCTAAGGAATGAAAAATAGATATACCAAAGCTGCAGGGAGCTGGGAAAAAAAGTCTTCCCTTTCTGTCTCAGTTGGTATAGTGAGAAGGTTCTGGTTTAGGGTTGGTTGGGAAAAAAAAGAAAACATTCAGGGAAACTGGAGGTGAGAGTGGAATATGTTCAATCTGTCTAATGAGTCACGTACAGCAAAGAGTTTCTCCTGGACCCAAGGGGCAGCAGTGCATTGCATTTGGTCCACCACCATTAAATAAACAGAATGATTAATAAACAGTTAAGATTTTGACTGATCCCACTGGATGCTTTAGAGATTCCAATTGGATTTATAATTCCTGAACGCTTTAAAGATGAAAACATACAGGCACCCATTCGGCATTGGGGTTCCCGGGCTGTGGGGCTGGGTTTGGTCTTGCTCTCCCTGAGTATTCTCAGCAAAGCTTTGCTTTAAGCAGCATATGGAGGTGTCTCGGCTTCTGTTCATTTGTGTTTGAGAGTTGCCAGCAGAGTTGGCTGCAGAAAGCACGATGCCACTACTAAACTGGTTCTTGTGCTCGGTGAAGAGGACTGGCAATGCCATAAACGCTGAATGGAGCCGCTACAAAATGTTGCAGTATTTATTATTTTTAACTTGCCACGCAGATGTAACTAGCATGTGACTTTTAATCAAGGTTGCCTTCTGTAATTGTGTTCTTTCACTGCACTAATGTAAAATAGCAATTGAACGTGAGGGGCATCTGCCCATCCACACAACAGAGCTATGACTTGTTCATCAGCTGAATGCTCACCCAGGGTTCAGCTGCAGACACCAGATTACCAGCAGTGGTATGTGACCAGCAGCAGCCCAGGCACTCGGGGCCTTCAGTTTCAGGGTTACAGTCGGAATTTTCCCCACTCTCTAGTTTAACACCCAAATCCATTGAAATTGGTGACAGCATTCTTACTGGCTAGTCAGGCTGTCAGATCAAGTCCCAAAGGTTAGATTCCAAGGGTGCTTCTAGTCCTTCCCCAAGACAGAAACCGATGTGATGCCGTGCCCTGTTTAGTGAGCTTTGCAGGATATAGGTGTTGTGGGAAGCACACCTGTGTTACAGAACTGAGAGCTCAGACACCATGTGGGTAATTTACCAGCTCAACCACATGTAAGAAGGTAACTGCTGGCAGGTTGATTAGCAAAGTAAGACACAGAGGCAGACATCCAGCTGTTCCAGCACTAGTACAACCATCTTAGAGCTTTATCTTGCTTGGCACACAGGGATGCAGTCTTGGGAGGTGCAGAGGGAAGAGCAGCTGTATTTCTGTGGGTCTAATGCTGGTTTTTTTATTCTTGCCTGTAGGATCAGAACCAATTCGTAGCAGAACAGGAAAAAGTGGAACTTCTACTCCCACTACTCCTGGCTCCACTGCCATCACTCCAGGGACGCCACCAAGCTATGCCTCCCGTACCCCAGGCACTCCAGGGACACCCAGCTACTCCAGAACCCCACACACTCCAGGGACACCCAAATCTGCCATACTGGTACCTACCGAGAAAAAAGTTGCCATAATTCGCACTCCTCCTAAATCTCCAGCCACTCCGAAGCAGCTACGAGTTATTAATCAGCCTCTACCTGACCTCAAGAACGTCAGGTCCAAAATTGGATCAACGGATAACATCAAATACCAGCCTAAAGGGGGACAGGTGAGCATTCCACTCTTTATGTTCATGGGTATGTGATTTAGTCTTATGTGTGCACCTTTGGGACAGGTATGGGAATGGACCTATTTTGAGTTGCCTGGCAAACGCTGCTTCTGTTGTCCATATACATTGGTTGTTTAAGTGATGTTAAATGGCAGGGGCTAGGACAATCTTCAGAAAACTATCTTGTCACCTCAAAACTAACAGTACCTCACTGAGATCAGCTGAACAACTTCAAGCAAGTGTTTGCACTCCATGCCATAAATACGTTTCGGCCTGAGTCACAGCAGTTGCTGCTTAGTTAGTCTTCATCAATAGCAACCAATGAAAGAGGTTTGTTTTAATTCAAGCAAGTTCAAATTCAGCCTAGATTGATGTTAGCAAGATATCCAGCACCATGACCTTTTCCTGTGTCATTTTACATGGCGTGTGCGTTGTGTTGGGTGATGTTAATGAGGGCTGCAGTCTCTAACCTGATAAATCCACCCCAAGATAAAGATTATGGGAGGGGACAGATATTAGACTTAACTTTTTCTTGCTGCAGGGTTTGAATAAACAGGAACAGGGCTTAAATTCTATAAACTAGAGGATGTATATAAACATACAAATGTATAGAAAATAAGAAAAGGTGAGTGTATAAAAAGGCAGATCAGGATTTTCTCTTCTCCCTGTCTGAAAGAACAAGAATTCAGGGACATGTTAATGCAATTAAAAGCTGAAAAAAGAGATAGTTTCCTATCTTGCAGTTATGCAACGAAGCGTGTTGTCATGAGGATTGCTTTCAGCTAAAGACTGAACATGTGTGTAGGGTAGCAAAATCCCCCGTTACTACAGACAGAACTTACCCAACTTTGGAAAGGACAAATTTTCTATTTGGAAAACTGTTGTTCTAGCTTACAGGATGAAGCGGTCTATTTTATTAATATTTAAAGAGTTATAAAACCATTTATAACCTCAAATAAATCCTATTTTATTTAGAAACAAAGAGGCTGAATGAGAAAAAAGAATATAGCTTACCAACATCTATGCTAAAAATATGGACAACTCAATTTTGTGGATGTAAACAATTATGTTGGGTTTGTTTGGGTTTTTTTGTTTTTTTGTAAAAAGTATCTGTGCGCATTTCGTCCTGATTCTGGACACAACTCCATGACAAAAACACCCAGTGCCCCCAGATCCCTTTTACTTCCCTGAGACCGCTGCTTTATAGCAGTGGCAGTGTGAGTGCTTTAGGAAAGGTTCACTTCTCAAGTACCTCCAGGGACAGGACGTCATGGTGAATAACATGCTCCCCCATTCAGCTGTCCTGAAAACAAGACATTCCAGAAAGCTGGGTTGCACAGTGTTTCCAGATTAGATAATTTTATATACATGTATGAGATTTGGAATACATAGTGGAACATACAGAACAGTGAAGTTTGCTTAATGCTGTCTCAGTAAAAAAATAATAATTTGGATCAAAACTTTACATTGCAACCCTATGACTACTGCAGGTCTTCCAGAGGAAAAAAACCAGGTTCATATATTAAACAGGTATCTCTGCGGTGTTGATCCTGTTTTCATGGTAAATTAACATATTCAGGGCTTTCCAGGGTTTGGACAGCAGCCAGCTACTCAGATAAAGTCAAGATAATGCCTCAGCAAAGGTTCTTCTGCCTTTATTTTGACAAGTGTCCGTGTAATTATTTCATGTGGGAGTTGAACTCCCATTTGACATATTGCGTAGCAGATGGTCAGGGTGCACAGGGGCTCCAGGATGCTTGGAACACAAGCTCAGACTGCATCTGGATTAGCATTCCTCATAACAAGCCCAGCTGCTGGACATGGGGCTGGAAACCAGCACCATGTTAGCCTATCCTCCTCCTCCCTGTTACTCTCTGTGGACTCTAACAACCGTACAGGACTGGGGGGCCACAGGAAATTGTATTTCTTTGTAAACACCGTGCCTAGATTTCTGTAGCAGTTCTACAGAGTTGCAGAGTCTTTGCTGGGTGGTGAAGAATGGCACAGCAGTTGGAATTCCGCTCTTTTGGAAATCACAGGGGAAATCTGCTGAGTGGATGTGATGTCACTGAAGCTAGAGCATTCTTTAATTCCCAGCAGTATGTGGCCACTCAGCTGCGGGTTGGGCAAAGAGAGACTCATGAGTTTTTTCCTTTATGTCTCCATTATGCCATAGTTGCTCAGTCTAGACAAGAGGTTTTAGGATTAATTCTTTTCCAATTTCTGCAGTTGAATTTTATAGGGTCTGTGAGAGGAACACATGAAAGCTAATTTCATTTCCTTGTGTCTGCTCACTTCTTTAATGTCTGGTGCCAAATACTGCACTGGCTGAAATGAGCTGTTATCTGCTATCTGCTCTTAGTGATGATACATGAAACAAAGAGAAAGCTGC